>NC_046220.1:73892049-74492155 GCF_011004875.1 Balearica regulorum gibbericeps | reverse complement strand
GCACAGGAAGCTAACTGTTAAAAAGCCTGGTGCTGGGTATTGGTAAAGGAAAGTCAATAGCAATATACAAAAAATAGTAAGCACTTTTCTGAGGCCATAGAAAACTCTGCAACCTATACTGCTCCTGCACAGAAATTATTCAAATATTACAACCATTTGGTGATGACCAGGGATCAGGGGAAACTGGGCCAAGTTATCAGCTTTCAAATCACGTATCTTCGAGACACTTCACACACCAAAAGAGTTTTCAAACTCCCTGTAAGCTGTACTTGTTTCATTTACTCAAATATATAGACAGACAGCACTTTCAAAAGTGAGTATTACAGGAGTATTACAATGCCTGTTTTGACTGAATTTCACAAAGTAAAAGTTCATTTTGGCACAGCCATTAACGCAGATAAAATAACTGTTCATTTCTATGTTCAAATAAGATGTAGTGTAACACTGCTAATTGTCAGCTGCTGTATCCAAAGATACGGTACAACCACATCTACTGGCCTACGCCAACCAGACAAAATGCTTTTAGTTTACAACTGCTACAACCCAGTTCCAATCTATGATCACCTAAACTTCAAAAAAAGGTTCAGAACTAAATGTTGCAACGTCTCCCCCATGGACATGTGCTGGACAAATTACAACCACTGATATATCAGTTAAACTTTGGACTAATATTCTTATCTTTGCTTTATAGATTGAAACTGATTTTACCAGGCAGAACTCTGCTCTGACTTCAGAGGTATTTGCTTAATGTTGGATACAAACACTGATGGAGGAATGAGATAGAAATGCACCACAAAAACCTGTTAATAGCCAACTAAAATATGTTTAAGTATCCATGTTATTAATGTGCTTTTTATAGTAATAAAGCTAGTCTACTGTGCTGGTTTTGACTGGGGTAGAATTAATTTTCTTCATAGTAGCTGGTTTTGGGGCTGTGTTTTGGATTTATGCTGAAAACAGTGTTGATAACACAGGGATGTTTTTGTTGTGTAAGCAGTGAGCAGTGCTTACAGAGCCAAGGCCTTTTCTGCTCCTCACACCACCCCACCAGCGAGTGGGCTGGGGGTGCACAGGGAGTTGGAGGGGACACAGCTGGGACAGCTGACCCCAGCTGACCAAAGGGATATCCCATACCATATGGCATCATGCTCGGCGTATAAAGCTGGGGGAAGAAGAAGGAAGGGAGGATGTTTGGAGTGATGGCGTTTGTCTTCCCAAGTCACTGTTACGTGTGATGGAGCCCTGCTTTCCTGGAGATGGCTGAACACCTGCCTGCCCATGGGAAATGGGGAATGAATTCCTTGTCTTGCTTTGCTTGCATACGCAGCTTTTGCTTTACGTATTAAACTGTCTTTATCTCAACCCATGAGTCTTCTCACTTTTACTCTTCTGATTCTCTCCCCCATCTCACCGGAGGGAGCAAGCAAGCAGCTGTGTGGTGCTTAGCTGCTGGCTGGGGCAAAAGCATGACACTTACCTACATGACATGACTTAGTCTCATACTAAGCTAGAAAACACACATAATTTAGAGAGAAATGATATGTAAGTGAAGGTTAGAAAATAATAGCATATCGACAGCTAACTTGCATTATCTACTTATTTGATAAGTAGATACAAGCATATTCATTTGGTGGCTCCAGGATTCATCTAATAGCTTAATTTTTTGCTGTGCACTGATACAAAACTCTTGAGTTATTTCTCATTATATTCGAACCTGAATGTCATGTCCCTGGAAGAGTTATGCATAATTTTGCAGAATCTATCAATACTGAGACATTCTGTGTAAGCAATCTAACATTAGATATTCCAAGTTATCAATTTCATGACAAGTATTTCATCTGAATGTGTGATACTCATTTCAGCTAATCACGACAAGCTAAGAAGATTTATTTCCTCAGCAGTGGTTCAGACAATTGTTCACACTCTCCACTTCTTATGAATTAAAAATAACTTACCTCACTCCAGTTGCCTATTATCCAGTATGCATCACCAAGCAAGTTGCTGGATGTTATTAGGTGGCTGTTTGGTGTGACATTCGTCAAAATCCCCTCAGATGTTGCATTTTGGTTCCTGAGAGTATGCTCAAGAGCTGACAATTGTGTGCTGGAACTTATGGCATCAGGTAGCTTTATTTCTCTTCTCTTGTCAGTCTGGTCTCTCGGTACATCACCAAACGCTGTGGGCATTACTGTAACCAAAGCTTGTGGGGTAGTTACTTCTACAACAGGCACATCAACTTGCAGACTGATATAGTTTGCTGTTGTTGGAAATGCCAACCCTTGTTCTGCTCTGCTAACAGGAAGGAGTGTAGAAGTTTCTGGGTGATGAGATGCTGTGGGGGGTTGAGAAGTCACACCCTCATTTTGAAGGACAGGAGAGCTGGTATCTAGGGTTGTGCTCCTGGTTCTGATTTCAGGATTGAGTTCCGTGCTGTAAAGAAGATCAATTGGTTTCTCACTGCCTCCAGCTGCCCCATCAATGTCATCAGATTCTTCAGTTAAATAATCATAGCTGGAAGTTATTTCTGGACTACTGGTGAATGAGGAGACAGGAGTGTCCTCACTTCTTTGCACCTCACTCTCTACAGTAGAAATTGGCTTACTTTCAGAAATATTTTCAGCATGCCTTGTAATTTCAGTACTTAAGCTATTATGAAAAGGCCATGAAGTAGTATTTTGGTGTGAACTATTTTCAGTAGAAACAACTGAATAATTGTAAACATCATTTGGTCCAGCAAAATTATTTTGTAATGTTTTGTTGGCTGTTCCTTCTTTTACTGAGACATTACCCAAACCAGAGGATGTGGGCAAACAGGGAGCTACCGTTTCAGGCTTGGGTATTTTTGTTGTTGTACGGGACCTTGGGCTTGGTATGGTTATTCTTGGAGGAGGAGTCTGTTCAGGATTAGTACTTGTTTTTCTGATTATGATCTTTCCTCTTCTGGGTGCCAGTCGGGGTATCAGAAATCTTCCAGCAGAAGGACATTGCTGGAGACCACACAGGGCCTTAGAGTTTGGTCTCTTGGAAGTATCACATGGTTCATCCTTATTTTTGGCACAAGTGACATTACGAGTCCTTATTCCACCACCACAAGTAACCGTGCACTGCAAAAAGAAACAGAATTAATGTGTCTCCCCTCTTCATTCTGCTGCACATATCAATAAAAATAAGTATCAAATGGCACTTGTTTATAATAAAGCAGCATTGCTATAAATAATCAATAACAAAGCTTTTCCTGAGGAACAAGCCCTTCATTCTAGTGATGTTCTGCTATCACGGAGCTCTTTCCAGGTTTTAGAACAGTAAATGTCACCTTGGGGAAACAGTCATGAAAAAGAGACTAAACAATAAAGACAAAATATGGAAGTAATATGCTAGAATTTTATTTTTTTGGTGAATCACAAAAGTTGTTTAGCCAACACCTTTTCTACCAGGGTTAAAAAAAAAAGACTAAAATTCTGCCAACAAATATATATCCAACTGGCACAGTGCTGGCTACTCACAGTGCCACAAATCCACTGTGATCATCCATGCAGCTCACAGATCCTTGCTGACTTTATGAAATGGCTTTTTCATTCAGTGTTAGTGCAACAACCACATGCTGCCAGGGCTGCTAGCATGTCTCTCCTAATTACAGACTACTGAAAGTAATTAACCTACCTGGCTTCTATTTAAATGGAAACACTTTTGTATAAGGGGTGCTGGAAGCTAAGACGACCAACATTTTCTGTGATTTTTTTTTTCATCCTCAGCCCACAGGCACTGGCATGCCTTCAGCAGCTGTCCCTCCACTGAGAACTTTCTGAAATTTCAACCAATTTCTCTGGTCTGAGGTACTAAGGCTGGATGACTGGTCAGGTATGAATGGAGATGTTACATACAACCTACTGGAAGAAGTCTTCCGAGGATGCAAGGGAGCCTGACCAGCTAATTCAGCTGGCTTAAACCAGGTGCTCAACATGAAGTGATGAACACTCCTATTTGCCAGCACTTTAAAACCCCTGGAATATCTAACCCTTTTTAGAGCTAGTCTAGGTCATGGGGCAGTAGAAACACCAGAGACCTTGTGTTACTTGGGGCTCCCTCTGTTGTTAACACTTGTAAAATACCATCAGCTCTGCATCAACAGGAGCAGAGAGGAAAGTTCATTAGCCTGTCTTCCTTCCACTGCCAGCTGTATAGCACATTTCTAGTACTCAGGTCTATGCAAGTTTACATCAGCTGCTGAAGTTATTCAGTAAAGGATTTTGCTTATTGAGGAAGGCAGCAATTGCCAGCACTACACTGATGCTTACATAGAAATACAACACACTTATTTTGTCAGACTTTGCCACTTGGATGATTTAGATTAGCATTCGTGTGAGTTAAAAGGAGCATCCAACCTCATTAACTTTTGAGGGTAATGGCTATGTCCCAGAATTAGCCTTGGAAATCTCTGCTTTAGATTACAAACGTTTACTAAAAAGAGACTTCAGAATGGATACAACACTCTATCCTCATTATCTGTCTAATTAAGTATGTTCGGTTTATAAGATACAGAATGATTTTCTCACAGCCAGATAAGTTCAGAGCAAAAGGAAGTTTTGCCTGTGTAAAATCCCTCCCTTACATTCACTAATAAGGAATGTTCTGCAGTTACAAGTCTCCTGACAATCCTATCGTTTGTGCAGGAGAAATAGTCTGTTCTACACTTCCTCCCCTATTTCTACAGGTGTAGAAATTTATTTTTGTCAGTAATTTGCAAATATAATCCAACAACAGAAGAGGACCAGCTGTATTCTGTAATAGCATGACGTTTCTATATAGTTGTACTGCTAGCAATGTAGTCCCAGTCTATTTTTTCACAGGCAGTTAAAACATGGTGGCTACTCAATTCCCAAAACAATCAACATTCAGTGACAATGGTTTGTAAGCAGCATAAACGGAATTAGTACTGTCACAAAATTCTATTAGTTTATTACCTGAATCTGCTCTCAAACACAATGATGAGTCTGGTAAAAAAAAAAAAAAAAAAAAGAAAAAAAAAAAGAGGAGAAAGAAGGGAGAGGAGTTTTCAAAAAAGGAAATTAGACCAGAATAGAACAGAATAGACTAGACTATTTCAATTGTAAAGGACCTCCAACGCTCACCTAGTCCAACTGCCTGACCACTCCAGGGCTGACCAGAAGTTAAAGCATGGTGCTACAGGTGGTGTCCAAATGCCTCTGAAACACTGACAGGCTTGGGGCATGAACCACCTCTCTAGGGAGCCTGTTCCAGTGTGTGACCCCCCTCTTGGTAAACAAATACTTCCTGATGTCCAGCCTAAACCACCCCTGGCGCAGCTTTGCACCGTACCCATGTGTTCTATCACTGGGTACCAGGGAGAAGAGCCCAGCACCTCCCTCCCCACCTCCCCTCCTCAGGGAGCTGCAGAGAGCCGTGAGGTCGCCCCTCGGCCTCCTTGTCTCCAAACTAGACAAACCCAGAGTCCTCAGCTGCTCCTCACAGGACATGCCTTCCAGCCCTCTCACCAGCTTTGTTCTCTCCTCTGGACACATTCAAGGACCTTCCCGTCCTTGTTAAATGGTGTGTCCCAGCACTGCACGCAGCACTGCAGGTGAGGCCGCACCAGCGCTGAATACAGTGGGATAATCCCCTCTTTTGGCCGGCTGGTTTTGCTGTATTTGATGCCCCCCCCCAGGATGGGGTTTGCCCTCTGGGCTGCCAGGGCACAGATCTTGGCTGCCCAGATCCCCTTCTGCAGGGCAGCTCTCCAGCCACTCCTCCCCCAGTCTGTACTTGTGCTCAGGGTTACTCTGTCCCAGGTGCAGAATCCGGCGTTTGCACTTGTTAAAGTTCATCCCATTAATCATAGAGCAATGCTCCGATCTGTCTAGATCCCTCTGCAAGGCCCCTTGTCCCTTGAGAGAGTCAACAGCACCTCCCAGTTTGGTATCGTCATCAAACTTGCTAATGGTGCATTCAACTCCTGCATCCAGATCATTGGTCTTGGAAGTTTTGAAAAACTTAGTAAACTTCATTTTTATTGACACCTGAACTGGAAAACATTCGTTGTGCATTTGTTGTCATGATTGTCAGCTACACTGATAAACTATCTATTTATAAGGTGAACCATGAGCAAGTCATACTACAACAGAATAATAAAATAATTTTAAAATTTCACGTGACTCAAAAGCTACTTCTCCCCACTCCAGAAGTGCATGTTTATTTTTCATGGAGAAGTACACTGCTCCACATGTGGGGGACCCTGAACCCTCCTTGCCTTCAATAGAAAGTGAAGTTGTGAAACACCTGTAAATACGAGCACCCTAATCTTAAGAAACCTAAGAAGCACGAGGTCCTTCCACAGATTAAAATCTATGACAAAGCACATCAAATGTGTGCTCCCTACTAGTACTAACAAACATTGCAGAATATGTTGCAGTATATTTAAACAAATTTAGTATAGTGCAGTGATCATTTTGATGACCTCACATTCTGCAGATCATCAGCTGCCATGAAATAATTGCACCATATTTAATTAACTCTTAAAGGATACACAGGTATTCTATTGTTTGTTAGGGCTCCAGATTAATACTGGAAGTAAACAGCTTGCATACTGTAGCAAGAACAGCAGAGTTATGTATGCAAGAGATATGAAGGTAAAGAATATAAAAATGGTTCTTTGTAAGCCTACAGACATGACACAGAGCTTCTCTCCATCTAGTCCAGAGCAGTAATAAGTACTACACAGATTTTCAGCATGCAAGCATGCTCTGCTCTACAGTCCCAAACGCTCAGCAAGCCAAACCCCTAGAAACAGTTAACACACAACATTTGCTGAGGTCTTTAGGAAGCAGGGCAGCTTTTTTCTTCTGCATAAAGGATTTGTGAAGACATGTTAACAAAAAAAAACAATTAAAAAAAGGTAAAAAAGCAAGTCATTGGTCCTCTCTGCTGACTATAATAGGTCATTTTGAAAAAAAATTTCAATATTACAACTGCCATGTTTACCTCAGTCCAGTTGCCCACTGTCCAGTCAGATGGGCACAAGATATCTCTGTTGCACGACAGATGAGTCTTCGGTTTAAGCAGGTGCTGGCACTCTGTGACAGCCAGTGCCTGCTCATCAGATCCCACTGTCTGGATGCAAAGTACAGTTCGCTTCTTCTGGCCTGTTGGGCCACACGTGGTCGAACATTTTTGCCACTCTCCTGCCCACCATCTGAAAAACAGAGGGGTAAGAAACATCAGAAAACACCACATCACAAGCATATTAGGGAAAGGTCAGAGACTACAAGAAAAAGAACCAGTAATTTAAAATCTGGGTTCAGATATATATTTTTCATATTAAATCCAGATCACTCCAGCTTTCTCATCTGCCCTGTGCTCCAGTACCAGCCAATCACTGAAAGATGCTGATTCCCACACAGCAGTGGGCACCAAGTATTATATTTCTACAATGCATAAAAATCCACTGATTAGATGGTCTTTCAAATCCAAATTTGAGGAACTGGTAGCAAGTTTAGTAATCTGTTTACTCCATCCTATTGTTTATCTGCTTGCTCCTACCTCAGTACAGAAAGAGTTAACAAATGAGAATCAGGGAAGGGTCTGTAATGTCAGCACAGAGGTGGAGAAGGTTCCCACAAACATCTACACAGCCAGTACTGCACAAGTGCTCAAACTGGCCCTGCGTTACCTCCAGATGGAGAAGCAGCAAGGTACACAACCCCAAAAAACAGGCTAGTCAAAGCTATGCTGAGGGCAGGCACCCATGTGAGAGCAGTGACTTGCAGTGCTGTACCTCCGGGTCTACTCTCTGCATCAGCACTCGTCTGCACTTTTCTGTACTTTGCTCCTTCATGAAGTAAAAACAAGCCCCTTATGTGTCTCTCTCCCGATCAAAGATGGTCTGCTATAGTGTGCTATACAATGTTCCACCAAATGGAAGAGAAATGTTTCCTTTAGTGCAGTATTTTCCAATGAGAAACACCTTACCAACGAGAGACATCCTCTTTATATTTGGTTTACCTTAGCCTTTCTCCAGCTTCATTCACCTATTTCTTCCCATGGTGGCCCAGAGTGGATCAAACATCTGCATTCCTGGGTTCCACGATAAGAAAGGGGGGGCCAAAAATTTCTGGGTTTGTACTACTTGAGAAGCATTGGTATCAACTGTGACATTTGCCTAAAGATTTACCTTTATACTTAAAAAAAAAAAGTCTTTTTCCTTCCAGTTTAGAGTGCCCTAGGCAAGAACATAGCTCCAAGCTGCTGTATGAAAAATGTGGCCCAGCTGTGAACTCTAGGCCACGAAAGCTTCTAGACAATATTACTTGTTCCAGAGTTCTGAAGCAGGTCATGACAAATCCTTATGCTGATAACAAAACAGGGATATATTTAGAAAACACCTTTCTTGACAGAAAGGCAGAAAAAAATCAGTTTTGATTTACAACCAACACCATTCTATCTTTTTAAGGTCCATGAACTTAGAGAAAAATAATCCCATTCTGATAAATGCATCAAAGTTCAATGTCCAGTTTTATAAGTTTTTGCTCCTTGCTTTGTCTCCCATCTTACTGCATTTCTGGCTTCTTCAGTTTGCTGACAATCCCTCTTCCCTTTCCTTTGTAGTTTCCATGTTGTTCTTCTGTTTCCTGACTAATATATTCTTCATTTGCAAATGAGCTGTCACTGATGTGGAAGGCACTGATACCTATTCCTAATCATTAAAAAAAAAAAAAGACTCACAGCAATCAAGCTATGCACACAGCTCATTTGTGCAACCATCTGGTCCTCTCTGAGGTACCTACAACTCCCTTCCTTCTCTTTAATTATGTATACATACTGCATTTCCTTTTAAATTACCCTACAAGCCCTTTGGGGCACAGACTATTTTGCTACATGCTCTAGAATGCAGCCCATTGCCACCACGGCCCTGCGTGAGGCCTCTGGACATTGCTGTAATAAAAGAACAAATTATTTTTCTCCTTCTCCTGCCTTTCTTTGGATTGTTGCTTGCTCATCCAGGCTTCTGCAAACAACAAAGGAAAACTAACAGGTGGTTAAAGAGAAAAAGCAAGCACATCTCAGTGGAACACAGCAATAAAAAGAGAAAAATATATTATCACAACCTGAATCAAGCCATTTCAGGGTTGTTTTCATCTCCTGCATCTTCTTTCCAATTTTATCATCTCTAGTATCTTGTAAATTGCTGACACTTCAGCACAAATGCAACTTGAAGTATGTGAATTGCCCTATTAATTTTAATGGAACCCGATCACATATTTCAAGCTACAGACATGCTAAGCTAACACCCCCTCGCTCACCATTTTCAAATGGCTCTGTGTGACGGTTCAGCAGTTTGCAGGTTTAAATACCGAACTCCTAGCAATAAATTATCAGATCTTACTACAGAACCTATCTTGATCAGCAATGGTGCATGATTAATTATTGCATGCAAAACATTTTTAAAAAGTCATGGAAGAAAGTAAGGTGATCCAAAGTTAGGAAATCCCAGAATTAAGATTTTATCCTATTGCACCTTCATGTCAATCTAAATTACATTTAATCATGTAACTTTTTTTATATTTCATAGAGTCCTTCCTCATTCAGTGCAGGTAACAGATGGTACTGGTGAGCAAAGCAGTTAATTGCCCGGCGCCTTGTTTACCACACACACTTCAAAAAACTTGTTCTGACTCAAAGTTTATTCTTATCAGTAACTGGAGTTTTTAATGGTGGATTTTCCATATTTGCATTCTAGGGTACATGCACACGCCTTAAACACTCAAGCATGAGAAATTTAATATGGAAGTACATGCACTCTTGTCTCTTCATGGTCGCCACTGAGGATTTCTGAACTGTGGCACCCCAGCCAAAAGGGAAGAAAGGCAAAGCAAGGACAGCAGAACATCTACCATCCATTTGTCTGTTTTGATACAGGATGCCCCAAAGCAGGTCCTGGACCACACAGAAGGGAGCAGCACCTGCGTGACTGCTTTGCCAAAAACTATTATCTTGGAGCTCCTGCTGTGTCCTCACACTGCAGAGGCATAACCAAAACTGGAGGTGACTGCTGAGCACACATGCAGAATTGACATAGCAATCTGAGAACCAAATGTGCAACTTCTAAGCTGAAGTGATCAAGCTGTCAGACCTCCCAACTGTAAGCTAGAGTGGAGGGCATTGCCAGACAGATGTAGCTTTGGGCAGGTTATAAACAAGGCTTTCTTTAGATCACACATACAGAGAGATGCTTGGCAAAGAAAAGGATATGGGAAAGAAAACTCGTACATAGCTGTGCTGATTGTGGTGAGAGACTGAGATGAGTTGGTGGAAACTGAAGCCTGATGGGAGTCACCGCCCAGTACTTGCTCCTACCTCTGGCTTCTGATGGCATTTACCACCACAGCAACGTAGTGGTTCTTAAATATTAATGTATCACCTGGTTCCTGCAAAGTGACAGGACTGTCTTATTGCCACAGGCAGGCATGGCATGGAAAGAGTGTGGTAACAAACAAACAAGCAAAAATGCATGATTTTGGTAATTAATTTGTGTAAGCACTAATTTTCCTGAGGCCGTTGAGCTACAGAGCAGTCTGTATGGTGAAACCATAACCTCAGTTAGTCTTCAGCTGTAGCTCTGAGTGCTCAGCTCTTCTGCAATCCAGCCTGGGACAGAGGTAGGGAGGTAGGGAGAAAATCTGATTCCTTTAGGTTGCATTCAGCTGCCTTAATATCTCATGACCTCTCTCTTTTCCACCCACAATGAGTTTCCCAGGTCTATAACAATTAAGATGGGGCCCAACAGCCTCGTCCATTATACAACCCTCATCTATACCCAGATGATGTGTGCTGAATGAGGTCTGGATCCTGTTGAAAAAGTACTAGCATGGGATTTTGGAACCAAAGTTTGCTATATTCATGCCTATGGGGCTGAATGTTTCCTCCCTCCCACCGTAATGTGTCACACCTAAAGAAAGACCGTGTTCTTTCACTATGTGTTTGTATAGCATCAGGCACAGCAGAGACCAACAGGGCACTGATTTTCACTCTGTGTATTATAATAAAACAAGATTTCCTATTCTTATTGTGCTGTTGGAGTCTATTAAGCAGTCTGGAAGCAGGACAATACAGTAATAGCAGATAAAAAGCAGGAGATCCCAAGTACTTGTAAAATAATCTATTTATGGTTACTCTGTTCAAGTGGGTAGTCAGGTTAAAAAGGCTCCAGGCAATTTTCTTTAAAGGGGAGAGCAAAACTTTTCTTCACAACACTGTTAGTAGTTAAAATCCCACTCTTTTTCTTCAACTAGTATCTATTGATTTTTATCATTAACACCTATGGTGCTAACTACCTGCCTACTAAAGAAACATATAACTGGAAACCATATTCCATAGCATAACGTGGAAAAAACCCATGTATTTATGCTACAGTCTTGTTGCACTCCTGCTAAGCAGTATCACTCAGGTTTTACATGAGCGGTCATACGACATTTTAACTTTCAACTGTTCAGCCATCTTTATTTTGTTCTAAGTCACCATGTGACATACATGTATTGCAACATTTTAAATATTTTATTTGTTTCACTCCAGATTCTTTTAGTAGAAAGTGTGGGAAAAATAAATGTAGACCAAACCAACTAATAAAAAAGAATGTTAAGACTTGGACTTCTCAGAAGCCTGTCATTTAAACAGTTTATAATTAACTTCTTGAAATGGATTAATGAGATAATACCTGGTTTGTGAGAGTCACAAGTATTACATTAATGTTATTCTTTGCCTGTAGCTACCGTTGGATAGATTATCTACTTCTGATTTAGTGGTCTAGTAGCTAGTTTCACGGTAGCATGTTTTCCATCAGTGGAATTTAGCAGATCATAGGAGAGAGGGTTATGCATGATAACATCCTTATTGTTTAAGATAGGATGTTCCCACAAAGAAACTGGTTTGCGGTTGGGAAGCCTGAGATCAGCTAACAGTTTCAGTCCCATGGCTACAGCACTAATCAGAGGTCCACAACTCTAGCGCAGAATTTAGCCACATCTCTCCAGAGAACACTTGTTCTTCAGCAGCTTCATATGAACTCTCAGTTGTGCTACATCATACCATATGAGACAGCCACACCTTTCTCCACCATTCAGATTTTCTTTAGAACTGACAAATAACCCAACTGCACCAAGGACTTGCATGGTTTAAGCCTCAGCCAGCAGCTAGGCCCCATGCAGCTGCTTGCTTACTCCCCCCTGGTGGGATGGGGGAGAGAACTGAAAGGGTAAAAGAGAAAACTCATGGGTTTGGATAAAGACAGTTTAACAGGTAAAGCAAAAGCCATGTGTACACACAAACAAAGCAAGACAAGGGATTCATTCCCCACTTCCCGCAGGCAGGCAGGTGTTCAGCCATCTCCAGGAAAGCAGGGCTCCATCACACATAACAGTGACTTGGGAAGACAAACACCATCACTCCGAATGTCCCCCTCTTCCTTCTTCTTCCCCCAGCTTTATACGCCGAGCATGACACCATATGGTATGGGATATCCCTTTGGTCAGCTGAGGTCAGCTGTCCCAGCTGTGTCTCCTCCCAACTCCTTGTGCACCCCCAGCCCACTCCCTGGTGGAGTGGTGTGAAGAGCAGAAAAGGCCTTGGCTCTGTGTAAGCACTGCTCAGCAGTGACAAAAACATCCCTGTGTTATCAACACTGTTTTCAGCACAAATCCAAAACACAGCCCCAAAACCAGCTACTGTGAAGAAAGGTAACTTTATCCCAGCCAAAACCAGCATGGTACTGTCTTGCAATTCAGATGGGGATGTGTAACTGTCTGTCTGGATTAGAGGTGATACATATGCCATTGAAAGTAAGTACCAACTAAATCTCATGCTGGTACTACAGTCTGGAACAGAGACAAGATCTACAAAATGAAGAGCTAGGGAAGGGTGGAGTCAATTCTTCACTGCCATCTCTTCCGTGAGAAGAACTCGGGGCCACCAACAGAAACTAGTGAGAGCCAGGTTCAAAATAATTAAAATGAGGTGGTGCTTCACACAGTAGTCCTTAAAACTGCGGAATTTCTTGCAGAGGAAAATGTGTATGACAGACGTTTTACAAAGTTGCAGAGGGAGGCTGAACAAGTACTTGGAAGAGAGGTCCACTAGAGGTTACTGATTAGACAAGCCATAAAAGCCTCTGGAAATGCCTTGACTTAAAAACAGTTGGAAGCTGCAAGGGTAATAGAAAGAGATATAATTTATGCTTGCCTTGTGTTTACTCTTCCTCAGGCATGCAGGCCCTGCTGGGCGCCAGAACAGACTTAGACAGACCCTTGGTTAAACCACTACAGTCACTTTTCTGATATTAAGAGAAAACTAAGTATACAATGTGACTCTAGAATTAAATACGTATGGGTTTCCTGCATTGTCAGTATTTTGCTGTCCTCAGAAGGATAACTAGTCCTTTCGTCTGCTGTGCAGAATGAGCTTGAGAAGTATCAGTGAGGCTGGCAGCATATGAGCTTTTCTGCCTGGCCTGCAGAAGAGACTGGTTCACACGTCACATAATTCTACAATCTGCCCAACAAGGGAAAAATTCTGCTCCCTCACTTTCAAGGGCAGGTCTGAATAATGCAGTCACTTAGAACAAATAGGATAAATTGAGCTCATTTGGAACTCTGGAATAAGTAGCAGATTTTATATGTGCTATAAACAAAAAAACACCTCCATGCATGTGGGTAGCCTCAGCTCTTAACTAGTCAACCAGTTAATAAGTTTGATCTACTGTCAACGGATTTCCTAGCAATCTACAAATTATGAAATGCTGGTGGTTTATGCTTTTAACACTCATTTATAGAGGCTGCAAGCACAAAGATGTAATTCCCAGAGGATGCATCATATACGGTTGTGAAGATACTTGGAAACAACCAATAAAACCAACAGCCATGCAGAATTTTTTACATTAAAGCTTCATGAAATTCACTGTTGGCAAATGTAACGTGATACACTTTAAGGGAATCATTGTAACAACTTCTTCTTGATTCTGGTTTAACTAGAATTACTAGGGAAAGACTGCTATACCATTATGAACAGCATGATAAACAATTTCCGAATACAATGAAAGACAAAAGCAAGATGTTCCAGTACTAAAACATGAAACTAAACCCAATATTGATCCCTTCCGGCAAATCTGTGCCTATTTTACAAGCCCACAGTTCTATTGTCACCTGGAATGCTGGCTATTGTTAGTCTTCCTTACCTTGCTAAAATGATAGAACAGAAAAAAACAGAGATGAAGAGGAATTAAAATAATGTTATGGGAATGGAAAAGTTGATTCCAATGTGATGACAGAATGAAGAAAGCTGCATTTCGCTGAAAGGAAAAAATAAGAAGGGAATGCCAAATAATAAGTGTTATAAAGAAGGTACAATAATTAGTTACAGAAGTGGGCATTTCCACTCATCCTCCCTCACAAAAAGGACAAAGGAGTATAAAAAAGTACTGAAAAACAGCATCAAAAGGCTTAAAAAAACCTCTCTGCAAGTTACTTTTTAGAACACACATTAATACATTATCATTCAAGCTAAGACAGGAAAATTATTTTTAAAATAAGTAAGAATTTAGAGAGTTTTCAGGCACATCTGTATCTAAACTGAACAAAAAGAGTATCTTTAGAGATGAGAGAGCAATCTGCCATTCCCAGCACAGACTGCTTGGTAACCAGCATTGGAAACCTCTTAGGGCAGCTCACTCTTAGCTGGTCCATTACTAGTATTCTGCCACCTTGCTCAGAAATGCTTGGGAGCTCTCACCATGGTAGGCTGCAGGTACCACACTAATCTGGTACTAGAAACATCATCTTCCTTTGAATAATGCTGCTATTTAAGATTACCAGAGCCCTCCTAGTATCTGTTACCTGGGTGGACAGTCCTTTTCATAGCATTTCTTTTGTCGCCCATTTGGCTGTGTTGCTGGGTCACAGAAGGAGTTTTTGATGGCTCCACTTCCCTTCCACATGCAGTGGGCAATCTGGCGCCGTACCCCTGCACAAGAAAGACAAAAAAAAAAGGAAGAGTAATCCCTGTAGGCTGGGGATGAGCTGCAGAAATCCTCTAGGATGGGGAGTACACACTGGTCATACTCCACATCCCAGAATACAGTAACAGCTGTGAAAGTCAGTTCTGCTGAATGTCTGAGCTAAATCAGGTACGAGCATCCTTTAATCAAGCTGAAAAAGTGTTATGCAGACCTCTTTTGGATCAGATAGCTCAAGCAACACACTAGAAAACATTTTCCTTTAATCTCAATTTAGTTGTCAGCCTCAGAAAGGGCTCCTGCAGGCCCTGAAGTAGGTTTAAAGGGCTGTGAATGGTTCTTGGGTTACTCACAGATAAGAGACAACACAGCAAAATCAGGCTATTCACAGCAAGGGCATTTTTACCGATCTTTTCTTTGTACTTCTGGGAAGGCTGTTTAAGTAGAATATGAACTAGATGGAATGTATCACCAAAACTATAACCCTATGATTCTTAATGATGAATTCCACTTTTCAGAAGTTTTGGTACAAATAGATGATCTTTGAGGTCCCTTCCAACCCAAACCATTCTATGATTCTATGAAATCTTGACCAAAAATGATGATGACATGAGGGAGAAAAATATCCTGTTTTCTAAAAACCTGTCCTGGATAGAGTTGATTTTCACAAGAAGCTGGAAGGGACACAGCCAGGACAGCTGACCCAAACTAGCCAAAGGGATATTTGACACCGTATGACATCATGCTCAGTATATAAGGTGGGGAGCTGGCCAGGGAGGAGGGGTTGCTGCTCAGAGATGAGCAGGGCATTGTGTTCAGAGCAGTAAGCAAATTCTGTTGTGTATCATTCACTTTGTATATTCTAAGTACTGTCATTGTTATTTCCCTCTCCCTTTGCTGTCCCAGTAAACTGTCCTTTTCCCAACCCAGGAGTTTTACCTTTTTCTTCCAATTCTCCTTCCCATCCCACCTGCGATGAGGGGTGAGCGAGTGACCACATGGTGCTCAGCCACGGCTGGGGCTGAACCATGACAATAACTAATACAAAGTGCTTGTCACAAGATGCAAAGCACAGTAATGACGAGAGACACAGAGACATCCCATACATACAATTTGTGTTATTTCCTAGCAGTTCCACTTACAAAAACTCCCACTCATTTAACAGAAAGGAACATGAACCAAAATACTGCATTGCCCTAGTGCCAATCTAAAGAAAACCAGTTGCCAGAGCCTGCCTTCCACAGTTTTGCAATAATTTGACGTGCATCCTGTGCTGCAAACCCAGTGTAAAAAACAGTATTGCAATATTACAGTTTAAAAGGTTGTAGCTAGACTGATATAGAAGCATTAAAATAGTAGCATTAGACCTACACAAAACCTGAGGACTAATAAAGACTGAAGAAACCTTGCTTATTAACTCTAGTTAAATTAACTGTGCTATTAATTCATTAGAATTAATACGCAGACAGTAGGTCAGTGTATCTCTGTGACTTTTAGCCTTCTCCTGGGAAGTGAAGGGCCTAATAGCACTGTTAATATGGTGTAAGGGTTACGTGTTAGACTATCTTGCAGTATGTTTAGGAGTTGAGCTTTTCCTTGCCTCAGACCTCATCATAACTAGTTTGGGAAACTATCTGGAAGAACAGAACAGTAATCCATAGATAATAATACTTGGAAAATGTGAAACTATTCCTCGATACAACATATACTTATGTTTCTCTATACAGCAATGTCCCCATATATGGCAATTAAAACATATTGCCTAGAATTTCATGCTAGCATTATGGCTATCTTGCTTTAAGTAATTTCACAGCATTCAACTTTTTTTCCTCTCAAAAATTTAAAAATCTACTTATAAAAATAAATTTAAAAACCCTCAAAATACCAACTCTAATACTAGGAAATCCAAAGCTGGCAACAGAGGTAACTTTTGGTGGGAGAACTGAGCATGGACTGCATGGGCGAAGGGGAAGCTTGTAGTCAGATATTACTGAAAAAGGCCTCCACAAGGAAATGAAAAACTTTCTATGCATATTTGGGTCATTCGATGGAAGCAGATGGAAACCTATATTCCATTTTTATAGCACTTTAAGATATCAGGGCTGTGACACTGAGGAAATGCTATAGCTTCTAGAGTACTTTCAGTCTCGTGACAGACATATAAGACAACTACCGACAACAGCACAGGATTTGGTGACTGAGTCTCCTCCAGTCATATGTGAAGGTTGATTTTCTAGCACAAGGATTAGTTTCTCTTAGAAGGGAGGATTACAGGACCGCAGCTCTGTGCTCCCACTAATTCTCTTCATGGAGGCATTCAGGCTCCTGGGTACACGATGTGAAGTAGCTGCATGACTCTGTAGCGTGGCTGGACGTGGCTCTCTCCTGTCCTAGGGGACTTCAAGCAGCAGAAAGCTTTTTGGTTCAGTACAGGACTCCCAGGGAGCAGTGCTTTCTTTTATGCTATGAAACATGCAACTGGAATAGTTAGTAACCTTCCTGCTTGTTGTAAACAAAGCAGTTCACAGAAATATGTTTCCGTCCCTTTCAAAATCATGATATGTTGTTGTTAGAAAGGCAAATAAGAAAACCCTTTTGTTTTGATAAATTTTTTAGTGTCATTTCAGCTGCTGTAATTCACTTTAAAACCGCCATAAACCTTTGCAAAAGTTTTGTTGTGAGGCTGTGTATTCTCATAAAACGTTTGCTGATCTCTGGCATCAATAAACTAATTTATTCAAACAAACAATTTTTATTATGGAAGTTATGTTAAATCCTATTTAGTTTCAAAATCTGGAAAGTTCTGAGATGGATATATATCTTTAGGAGAAGCCATAAATGCAGTTTTTTATCATGACTATGTATAGTTCAGTTCCAAAGTTGGAAGGAATGCTATTATGCATATATTTATATGCACATATATATATGTAGGTATACATATAATGACATAATGAAATATAGTTGTTTTTTTTCAGCTTCAGCAAGTTGAACTAGAAAACATTGCAGAAGTAGAAAACTAGTCACCTCACATTGACCCTGCCCTACCAAACATTTACACAGTTACATACTTATATGTGTAATATCCTATTTAAGTCACAGATTCTAAATATACTTTAAAACTCAGCAACACTGAAAACCTAAACACTATTTCTATAGGGCTCTATGAGGATAACTGTTTTCCTCCCTTCACCTCTTTTACTTCTGTCTGACCTCAGTGCTCACCAGTCCACGCTGGCAACTGTTTTGCATGCACAAAGATGCTGGCTGTATTCATCAGGATATTGTGGTCATAACCCCACTGAAAAAAACTTGCTTTTTCCTCTGGAGTTGAAACATCCCATTCCTTTCCACTCACCTCAGCACTCACTGCACGGTAGGTATCACTACCATCACTTCACCATGTCCATTGCTGTAAGAATCACTTGCAAGTAAAATATAAAGTTAGCTGAAGCAGCCCTTCCCACACCCATGTTTCTTTAAACAGAAGTGTACCATCTCAGCTCTGTGCAAAAAACACTACAAATATTTTTTGGAAAAAAAAAAGATAATGACAGTAGTCAGATCAAAGAATGGTGTTGATTTCACTAGATCTGCTCAGAGATTGTTTCTACCCCTCTGCCACTTCATCCCTAATGCAGGACTTTTTAAATGGGAGGTTGACCCATTCAGCTCCTGATTTCTTAATTTGCAAAAAAAAGGTGCCAGTTTAGAATAATTCGGGTGTGGAAGGTTTTTGAAACCGAGATCAGAAATCTGGCGGCTAAACAGCCCTCTAGGCACAATTGAGGCTGAGAACAAAAGAAATGAAGGATTAGAAGCAAACATACAAAATGTGGATGCAAAAGAGCATATTTGATTGTAAAACTAATTTGAACAGGTAATCATCACAGTTGTGCATCAAATCAGATACTCTGCAAGGAGTTCACTTTGGTATTTGAATGAACAAATTATATTCAGTGCATGCACAAGTTATGTACACAATACAAGAGCCAACTTTTACATTCTTGGTGTTAGGAAACTTAGAGTCCTAATAGCAAAGAAAAATATAGTGACCTTTGTTTTTTTTAAAATCCATGCTACAAGTTCAGTACTACATTTAAGTTCAGGAAGACCTGGAGGTAATTTTGCAAAGTAGCTCTGATAACAGTTGTGAAGGATTTAGAGGGCACATAACAATTAACCCCCAAACAAATCTTACAGTTAAGTCCTTTTCCAAAGCTTTGAAAATTTGCCAATTACTGATGTTATCTGTGGAGAAGTAAATTATTCCAGTTGCCTAATACTCTCCCTTAGTGGCAGCTGTGTTGTGCTTTGCATCTTGTTACATTCAATGCCACTCAAAGCTAGTTCTAAGAAACATGATTAAAGCCTTCAGACAAGGATAAAGTATTTATACATGTAATTTCTATTTGGCCATTTTTTGAGAGAAAGAATAATGGGTAGTTGGTCTAGAAAAAAAACTCAGTGAGGCATTTAAATTAATCTTCCTATAAAAAGCATAAGGGCTTTACATGCTGTCATACCAGTAGGCTCTGGAGGGACAGGCTCCTGGCCAGAGGGTGCAGCAGTTTGCAGGACACTGTTCGGTGTGCACACAACCTGACTGCAAAGCAATTCCTTTCTGCATAAAGCAAATGGCAGGCAGAGATTCAAACTGGCCTGCAGTGAAGACAGCACAAGGCTTACAATTCTTAGTATAAACTATCCCCTTCAGCATTTGTTTGCCATGAAATAGGTTGCAATGAAATTACTGAACTATTTTCTACACTGCAAATGGATATCAGGTATTGCAATGTGTTCTTTTTCCTGCATGCAGTATTAGGTATGTTTGCTACAGAAAACATTGATTTTTCAGACAATACTTTTAACTTGTTAAATGGTGTTATTGTAGGCTGGCCAGACCCACTCTTTGAGACTACAAAAGACAAGGGCGCATGAAGTAAATGAAGGAAAACAAGCACATTTGCAACTTCTCTTTCTCAGTTGCAATGGAGTTGGGCAAGGATATGGGTCAGGCACGACTTTTTAGTGCCACTAATGACGATTAGACTCTACTATACTGTAAGGCAAGTAAGCTCCATGGCAAGCAAAAGTCAGGCCACTGAGGAACATCAGAACAACCATCAGGTGGATCAGGCTGCTAAGACTGAAGTGGCTCAGGCAGATCTGGACTGGCAACGTAAAGGTGAATTGTTTATGGTTCAATGGGCCCATGACGCCTCCAGCCACCAAGGAAGAGATGCAACATACAGATGGGCTCATGATCGAGGGGTGGACTTGACCATGGACACTATCGCACAGGTTATCCGTTAATGTGAAACATGCACTGCAATCCAGCAAGCCAAGCAGTTAAAGCCTCTGTGGTATGGAGGACAATGGCTGAAATATAAATATGGGGAGGCCTGGCACATTGATTACATTACACTCCCACAAACCCGCCAAGGCGAGCGGCATGTGCTTACAGTGGTGGAAGCAACTACTGGATGGCTGGAAACATATCCCCTGTCCCATGCCACCACCCAGAACACCATCCTGGGCCTTGAAAAACAAGTCTTGTGGTGACGTGGCACCCCAGAAAGAATTGAGTCAGACAAGGGGACTCATTTCTGAAACAACTTCATAGACACCTGGGCCAAAGAGCACGACATTGAGTGGGGGTATCACATCCTCTGTCATGCACCAGCCTCTGGGAAAATCGCACGATAGAATGGGCTGCTAAAGACTACACTAGGAGCAATGGGTGGTGGGACCCTCAAACATTGGGATACACATTTAGCAAAGGCCACCTGGTTAGTTAACAGTGAAGGACCTACCAATCAAGCTGGCCCTGCCCAATCAAAACTTCCATGTACTGTAGAAGGCAATAAAGTCCCTGTAGTGCATATAAAGAATATGTTGGGGAAGACATATTGAAGACTCCCGCTTTGGGCAAAGGCCAACCCATCCATGGGATTGCTTTTGCTGAAGGATCTGGTTGCACTTGGCAGGTGATGTGGAAGGATGGGGAAGTCTGATGTGTACCTCCAGAGGATTTCATTCTGGGTGAAAATAGCCAATCATTTAAATTGTACAATATTGATTGCTACATAATACCGTGTATCATCACTACTATGATTACTATATGCCATAACAACACTTACAGTAAGAATCACCCAGATCAATGGAGAATGAAAGCAAGCAAGGTGCAGAGGTGATGAAACCAGAACTGGCTTCAGCAATGAACAACTTCCTCAAAATTGATATCTTCAGCCTGCAGACTATGACTACGGACCACACCAGATACATCAGTGTCCTGCTTTCAGCAGCGACAGAGTTTATTTTCTTTCTGACAGCTCATGTCGTGCTGTGTTTTGGATTTAGGATGAGAATAATGTTGATAACACACTGATGTTTTTAGTTTTTGCCAAGCAGTCAAGAACTTTTCAGCTTCTCATACTGCCCTGCTGACAAGAAGATGGGGCACCCAGGAAGCTGGGAGGGGACACAGCCAGAACAGCTGACCCAAACTGACAAAAGAGATATCCCATACCATACGACATCATGCCCCATTTCTAACTGGGGAGTGGGCTTAGAGGTGTGTCAGCTGGGGGGCCTGGTGCAGTAGCTCGGGGTCTTGTGCAGCAGTGTTCAGAGTGATGGCATTTGTCGTCCCAAGACACTTTTTGTTGTAGTGTCTACACTAAGTCAAGGACTTTTCAGCTTCCCACACCCTGCCAGATCACAAGAAGCTGGGAGAGCACAGCCAGGACAGCTGACCCAGGCTGGCCAGAGGGATATTCCCCACCATGTAACATCGTGCTCTGTGTATATATAACTGGGGAGGCTAGCCAGGACACAGATTCACATCTTGGAAACAGACTGGGTGTTGGATTGTTTTATTTTCCGTTTGCATGTGGTGATCAATTGCATTTGTGCATCACTTGTGTTATTTTTGTTATTGTTTTGTTGTTGTTGTAGATGTTACTATTACCTTCCTTTGTTATCCCATTAAACTGTCTTTATCTCAACCCCACGAGTTTGTGGTTTTTTTCCATTCTCCTCCTTGTCCCCTTGTCAGGGGGAGGAGTGAGTGAGCAGCTGCATGGTGCTTAGCTGCCAGCTGGGGCTGAACCATGACAGGACAGTACGGTGCTACCTTGAGGCTAAGAATCTTTTGAAAAATATCTTTAAGTAATAAATTCTGAGAAGGGATAGCTTCACTCTACAAAGACATTATTCATCATTGGGAAATTTTCCAGGTACGTTTCCCTTGGATAAGGAGCTCTATCATAGGGCTAAACCCATATTTTTTCTCTTAGGGAAGATGAGGCTTTCCTGCATCAGCCCATTCCCATGCCTGCAGCCCCATCTGTCAATCCCTAACTCAGGTTCACTCTCTTGGCTCCAGAAAACATTTGCTTGCATTGCTCTGATCTCTCTGGCTACAAAAGGCCAAAATGCCCTTGGATTTACTGCTACCGTACTGACCAGTCACAATGAGAGACCCTATGCTGAATCTTTAGACAGGTCCAGGTTTGTCAAGAGAACAAAATTCTAGTTAAGGATCAATTTCTCCCGCTGGGTATGGTTGTCAAAGTGAGCTCGATAGTTCACCCTTCCTGGCCCTCCCTTTTATCCGGAAAAACTAATTGTTTATTATTTACCAAATGATGACTGCAAAAGTTCTTGAAGGTTATTTTACTACCACATTTAATCTAAATAAACATAACTTTCCCTATCTCCTTGCCCCATTGTAGGCTTGTCTTCTGTAAGACTTATCATGCAACAGACTGATAGCAGAAGATGATCTTCTTGCCTACTTCTAAGCATTTTTTGTTAGAAACCTGTCAAAACTCTTCAAATGTCTGAGATATGGCACAACAGGTCTGTTACTGCCAATGGCAATATATTGTGACTCTAAACAGTGTAAGTTCAGATTAAATCAATCTCATCATTTAAAGCCAGGAGGAAGTTCTGTGGAAGTTAGAGGAGGGTGTTGCTTAATCCAGCAACATTGGGAACATTCAGTTCTGCTTTTATTCTACCTCCCAGTCCTGGACTGAACTCAAAGTGATCAAATCACAACAACATGTAACCACCTGAGACTTTCTGGTTCTAGGTCAACAATCACTACTGTGCCTGTTCCCTGCTAAATGTAGCAAGACTTTTGACTTTCCAAATTTCCATAATGATGGAGAGCTAACATTTTCCATATAAACTTTCTCTGCTAATACACTTTGGTTTTTTTATGCAGCAGAGCTCCAGGTTTTTTTGCTGATGTGTTTGTGCTCTGCTCCTCTGGGCATAAACCTTTTACGTTACTGCACCAGTGTGGTGCTTAGGAGGGCCAGGCTTAGTGCCAAGCTAACATGACAAGAGCCTGCCTGGTCCACATTAAGACAGCCCAGAGCACAGTCAGATTAAGCATGGGGAATCTGGAGAAAACTGCAGACAGACTAGTATCAGAGGTCCACTGGTTCAAGTGATGCCCTGAAGCTCTGTGCCAGGGTTTCCCTTTTTTTCTGGACAGGGAGTAGTAAGTGACAATACCCTGACTGCATCATGTATTAGCAGATTACATCCTCCTTTAGGCTTTCATAAATGTATGCATCTAAGCGGGAAGAGAGCAAAGGGTCTATTCATTCCTTTTCTCCTGTCCATGAAGGAATGCAGACAACTGGGAAGGTTTCTGTTCTCTTTTTGGACTGTGATGCACCTCTTGGTTCCCCTACAAAATCAGGTCAGTAAATCCACAATCTTGCCTGAAACATATCATTTCTACTTATGCAAAGAAAAAAACAATGAGCTCAAGAAAATTTATTAAAAGCCCAAAGACAGTAAACAGGGGAAAACCACTTATTAAATAAAAATTGAAGAAAAAACCACCCCCATATCCTGCAGTACTCCATGTGGCAGTTAGAAATCAAAGCCAAGTCACACAGTTCTTTAGCCAGAAGGTAATACACAGGGTTATAATTTACTTAGTGAGAAACAGTTCTAGGAAAAGTGCAGCTGATGTGAAAAAAACCCAACAACATTGCAACATAATAAACAGTCTAATAACACTTTTTCCCCCACTTTTTGTTATCATGCCAACTGTTACATTAAACCCTATTCAAAACCCGGTAACAGAACTAGAACATACAGAATGCAATTAAGCAAAACACTAGTTTTGAGTACCTATTTAAAAAAAAAGGTTTTTTTCCCGCTAACCAGAAACCACATGGTGTTTTGTGCTGAGGCTGTTCTCAAAAACAAAACAAAACCCAAACCACACAGATATTTGCACAAACAAATATATATGTATGGATAGATGGACAAACATCTCTATGATATGTCTGTTATATATATCAAATTTTTTATAATATAGGAATGTTATTGGGATGGGGTAATTTATGCTCATCTTCTAAAATTCTTCTTATAATCTTCCAAAATGAAGGCCATACAATGTTCTTTGTTCAAACCACTGAAAATGTATTATTTTAGTGTCTTCACTGACAAGAAATACTTAAAAATTGTTACTCCTGTAATCACCACTGCTTCTAGATTCCCAACTGGATTTGCTACAACATTTGTCTTTTTCTTTCCTTCTGAAAAGTAGTTAAAGCAAGCAATAATTATCAAAAACCACTGACAAAACCCTAGTACTAAAATAGAGAAAAGTCTTATTTCATGTTTTGTCCAGTGGCTGTAACATTGATCTTCTACTGTTCTGTACAGTCTTCATACAGATGGTCAAAGAAGAAGGTTCTCATTATATCACCAGGACTCTTCTTCTGTCCAAACTCAGGAACCAGTTCAGACAGAAGGCTGAAATCTCTGCCCCACAAGTGCAAACTTCCTTTCAAACACAACACTTTTCTCATCTTTTAAAAATGATTCCCACAAAAAATGGATTAAAAACCTCTACTTTTTTAAAGAAACCTTCAGTCCTTTTATGATTATCATTGGTTTACTGTGAACATTAACTTAAACTCATTGATCTGTTAAGTACTTTAAAGACAGTTTTCCTGATAGCATTTTTGGTGTATTACCAAACGCAAGCTTTTAGACCTGTTGTTAGATTCTACTTCATGGTTGTCATTCCACTTGTCTGGTTTAACATGCTGCACAGAACTACAACATAAGTATGGCTGCTCCCAAGCCGTTGTACTGGGAGTGGCAAAGATTCCAGAGGGACCTTGACAGGCTTGACAAGTAGGCCTGTGCAAAATGCATGAACTTCAGCACGGCCAAGAGCAAGGTCCTGCACATGGGTTGGGGCAACCCCAAGCACAACTACAGGCTGGGTGGGGAATGGATTGAGAGCAGCCCTGAGGAGAAGGACTTGGGGGTGTTGATTGATGAAAACCTCAATGTGACCCAGCAGCGTGCACTTGCAGCCCAGAAAGCCAACCGTATCCTGGGCTGCATCAAAAGAAGCGTGACCAGCAGGTCGAGGGAGGTGATTCTGCTCCTCTACTCTGCTCTGGTGAGACCCCATCTGGAGTACTGTGTCCAGCTCTGGGGTCCTCACTACAAGAAAGATGTGGAGCTGTTGGAGCGAGTCCAGACTCGCCTGAAAGTTGATCAGAGGGCTGGAGCACCTCTCCTGTGAGGACAGGCTGAGAGAGTTGGGGTTGTTCAGCCTGGAGAAGAGAAGGCTCCGGGGAGACCTTATCACGGCCTTCCAGTACCTAAAGGGGCCTACAGAAAAGATGGTGAGGGAATGTTTATCAGGGAGTGTAGTGACAAAGTAATGGGCTTAAACTACAAGAGGGTCGATTTAGAATAGATGTTAGGAAGAAATTCTTCCCTGTGAGAGTGGTGAGGCACTGGCACAGGTTGCCCAGAGAAGCTGTGGATGCCCCATCCCTGGAAGTGTTCAAGGCCTGGCTGGATGGGGCTTTGGGCAACGTGGTCTAGTGGAGGGTGTGCCTGCCCATGGCAGGGGAGTTGGAACTAGATGATCTTTAAGGTCCCTTCCAACCGAAACCATTCTGTGATTCTATAAGTTCTCAAGATTGATTAAAGTAATTATTGAGAAATACACAAAAAGCATTGTTGCTTATCAAGGCAGGAGAGAAATGAAGAGTATTTTTTGTAGTTAACATGTTGGAAAGACTCAGTAGGGAAACAACAGTAGGTCACAAATTAGTATTGCTGGGAAGCATGGTTATTTGTGAACTACAAATTACAAGGAAAAGAAAACTGTAGTTTTTCATTTCGGTTCACAGCAGTTGAGAATTTCAGATCAAGTGTTATAGAAACCTGTTTGCCTTAATGTATTTTGGCTTTAAAATAAAATGTTATTAAATCATTTATTATAACCATGTGATCTGCTTTCCCATCAAATGTAAAGAACCTTACCTTTTTGAGAACACTGTCTGGATAACAGATAAAGATCAAATTTGCCAGTAAGGAAGACAAATAGTATGTATTGGGTTTGCGTGGCCAGGTTTTGGTACCGGGGTGGGGCCTACAGCAGTGGTTTCTGCGAGAAGCTGCTAGAAGCTTCCCCTATGTCTGACAGAGCCAATGCCAGCCGGCTCCAAGACAGACTCGCCACTGGCCAAGGCTGAGCCCATCAGCGATGGTGGTAGCACCTCTGGGATAACATAGTTAAGAAGGGAAAAAAACCAACCTAGGAAGGAGCTTTTGCGGTCAGAGAGAGAAGATGTGAGAAACTCTGCAGACACCCAGGCCAGTGTAGAAGGAGGGGGAGGAGGTGCTCCAGGCGCTGGAGCAGATATTCCCCTGCAGCCCATGGAGAAGACCATGGTGAGGCAGGCTGTCCACCTGCAGCCCATGGAGGAAGGATGACAGGCAGCAGAGATTCCCATGCAGCCCGTGGAGGACCCCACACTGGAGCCGGTGGAGACACCTGAAGGAGGCTGTAACCCCATGGGAAGCCTACGCTGCACAGACTCCTGGCAGGACCTGTGGCCCCGTGCAGAGAGGAGCCCAGGCCGGAGCAGGTTTGCTGGCAGGACTTGTGACCCCATGGGGGACCCACACTGGAGCAGTTTGTTCCTGAAGGTCTGCACCCTGTAGAAGGGACCCACGGCGGAGCAGTTGGTGAAGAACTGCAGCCCGTGGGAAAGAGTCACGTTGGAGAAGTTGGTGGAGGACTGTCTCCGGTGAGAGGGACCCCATGCTGCAGCAGGGGCAGAGTGTGAGGAGTCCTTTCCCTGAGGAGGAAGGAGCAGCAGAGACAACGTGTGATGAACAGACCACAACCCCCATTCCCCGTCCCCCTGTGCTGCTGCAGGGAGAAGGGAGAGAAATCAGGAGTGAAGCTGAGCCCAGGAAGAAGGGAGGGGAGGGGGGAGGTGTTTTAAGATTTAGTTTTATTTCTCATTACTCTACTGTGTTTTGCTTGGTAATAAATTAGATGAATTTTTCTCTAAGTTCAGTCTGTTTTGCCCGTGACAATAATTGGAGAGTGATCTCCCCCTGTCCTTATCTCGACTCACAAACGTTTCATTATACCTCTTCTCCCCTGTCCAGCTGAGGAGGGCAGTGATAGAGTGGCTCTGGTGGGCACCTGGTCTCCAGCCAGGGTCAACCCACCACACAGTAATAGAACAAGGAAGTGAGGAATTACCTCTTCCACAGGTAACACTGCAGGCTGTCCAGTCTCCATATTGCCAAAAATACTCTGGCTCTCCAATCTCGTTCTCATGACTTTCGTCTTTACGTACAGTATATTCATACTTGATTCCAGGGTTTGTTTCCTGAAAAAGTAGCTGGAAAAAGAGTGTTGTTTATTTAAGTACTTATGATTTTAATAATCGACTGGCATGAAGCTTTCCAAGTGTGAAAACAGAAGAATCAGCAAGGTTTACAGTAGTCCATTTTGTAGCCTACTACCAGTTCAGAGAAGCAGATGGCCAAAACTTCCATTTGTGCACCGACAGTAGTGCACGCCTATCTTTCTAAGACACAGTTGTTTGCTGTGCACTTTTGCAAGCACAGGTGGGGGTAAGTGGGTCAGCACAATTGGTATCCTATTGACTGTAAGAAAATATAATGCAAAGTCCAAGGCACTATCAAATGTGCTGCTGATTAAGAACTATTGCCCATCACCATTATAAATGATAATTTCCCTACCCATATGAAATAGCTGTTACAAAACCACCAGTAGGTCAGAAAATTACAGACTTCATTCAGATACTGCCTTAATATGACTTTTCAGTGTTTCTGGATTAAGAAGGAAAATTCCAATTGAGAAGAGCCACTCAAGAAATGTACTGTTTGGCTGATGAGAGGGAGAAAAGAAAAACATCATCAAGGGATAAAATACTTCAGCAATGAACATCTACTCTTCCTCCTAATTGTTTCCTTGACCTTGTTTCTGACAATGAAGGTTGAGCACCCATTAGATGTGCCTTCTCACCAGACATTCAAAGTGTGAAAGTGGCTCCCATCACACCCCTAATACTTCTTTTAGTTGCATGGTAGATATACAGACAAACAAGCCAGGAAAAAAAACATACAGAGAAAAAAGAGGCAATTGAAAACTATTTTTTGCAGAATTATCAGAAGCTGATTATGTTTAAGTTAGAATCTATAAAGCAACATAAAAGAAACAAAAGGGAGCAACCTCAGCAGATGCTAATTGGATCCATTTCACTCCCTATATGCTATTAATCCATCTACCTAATGTTGTATTTTCTCGCTCATTGTAAACTGTCAGCCTTCCCTAGCTCTCACTGTTCACAGCCTGACGTCAGCTCCTTTTTTGCGATAAACAGTTACTTTTCATCTGTGTCTAGTCCACATCACAGCCACGTGTTGGTCTAAGCTGGCACAAGAGACAGGGAAGTTTAGGCAAAGGACTGACCAACTACAGGTGGAAGGATCCCTATCCTAGTGGCAGCACCTGATTATACCAGCCTTTGATAATCATCGGACTATGACACTGGACATCTATTTTCATGCAGGATGAACAACCCCCTCAAGTAAGGTGTTTATTTCTCTCCAAAATAGCTCAACTGATTTTTGCAAGAAAGAATGCTAATGGAGTAGTTTATATAAAAATATACATATTTTTCCAGCCTCAGTATCACAGCCCCAGCACATTCTGCTGCCATCCAAACCCAGCAGGTTCTGCTAGTGATCTGTTTACCTGAATCCATATTGATTCATTGGTGGGTCCTGGAGCAGTCAGATTTTCTAGATCCCCTGTTCTGTCATACTGAAATATCGTTCCTGCCACTTTGTATTCACCATTCCACTGGATGATAAAGCCTCCATTCAGGTAATATTTTCCTGGATCTTTGCTTCGTACAGCAAGGAAATTTCCTGCTTCTGCAACTTCCATGACTTTGATTCCCCTCGCACCTTTCGGAATTAGGCCAATATCAACGTATCCTAAGAGACAAGAAAGGTTTGTGGAGATGAACAACAAAAATGTCACTGCGTTTTACTGTATAAGACTATTAAAACATCAGCTTTTCTGGCAAATACATACAAATGTTCTATCACAGACCTTGTATTTCAGTCAGTTAATAGTGTGACTTTCCAAATCAGGTTTTGCAGCATCAGTTGGGAAATACGAGTATGTGTTGTGGCATTTAGGAGGGTTATGGAGGTGAATGCTTCTCTGAGCTGTGCCAGGCGAAATCTACTCCACAGATGAACATCACCATCTCCACAACCATACCCAAGGGCTGTGGCATACTGCAACATGAGCACTCCGGAGAAATGCCAGGGATCCCCAGCAAGTTAACTGCCTGTGGTGGTAAAGGTCTTCTCAATTTGCAAGGAAAGTTTTCATCTGTCATCAATGTACAGGTAGGTACATAATTCCATGTACCTTCTCTTAGGTCACTTATTCTCCATGGCTGTTTCCCATAGACAGCCTTGCTACAAAACACTGAACATCATTCAAATGCCTCAAATTACCATGATCAGCTGAACATATTTTTATCAACTACTAATTTTCATAAGAACATTCAACAGCTCTTCATGTATAAGTTATCTGTAAAAAAATAATTTTTGGTATGTGTGTTAAGAATGAATCCAGCATATCTATTACAGAATTTTGTTTGCACCACAGGCAATATATGACATCAGACTCCATGCTTCTCACCTTACAGGGAACTGCTATTGCTACTGAATAAAAACTGTAAAAATAGGAAGTTCACATAGAAATTTGAACACAAACTCAGATAGCTTTCTTGCTATTGCTCCTGGATGGGCTTTAGAAATTGGATGGATTACAGCTCTACAAGCAGGTGCCCTGGGAGCATGAGCTGCAGTTTCTGATGGTTTACTTCAAGATTGGAACATACACGCTCCTCAGCTCTCATCAAACACTGCTGAGGTAATGAATTAAATTCTGAGATTCACATCCCACTCACCTTTCTTGTGAAATAAGTTTATCACCTTTGATTACTCACTCACATGAGTGAGATAAACCAGACTGGGCATACTAGGTGATCTTCAGTATCAATGCTCTCCACCTATCAGAAGTACTTACATGCTCTACAACAACCTACTGTTGTAAATACATGTCCCAAAGCCTCTGACATCTGAATTTTCTTTGCAGCTCTCTTGTGGGGTTGTAAATACTGGTTTTAATGTCTTATGTTGGTTATGGTACAAAAAAAGGCCTTCAGGCCTTTCCAAATTAAATGCCATATATTTTTTTCCTGTGAATAACATTCAGCAGGGGGAGTTTTCTGGTTATTGCCTTTTCCAAGTTTCCTAGACTGACTGTGCAAATTCAAACTTTTCAGTTTTTTGTAAGTGAAGGGAATAACAAAATCTGGAGGATTACTCAATAACTTCTATTATAGAAAACCAGCAGCCTAGGTCTATTAGAAGTAACCCAGGTCTAATGATTCTCCCAAATGTTCTATTCATTCAGCGTAGAGAAGTGTTATCAACACAGTGTGTGATTGTGTAAGTAAAGACTTGATTAGAAGGCATACTCGCAAGTGGGCCAAATTAACACAGCATGGAAAATCTTAATTGTGTCATGTCCTGAGAGCTTGGCTTTGCAACCTTGGTGTCCTTTTCCAGTAGTTTCTTTTCAAATGTAATTAAAATAACATTTGTTCAAAACACAAAGTATAAAACCAATAAACGATCATTTTCTTACTGGTGTAACATAAAAATCTGTATCCTCTCAGGTTTTTGCATAATTATTTGTCTATATTACCTGCTGTTGCTCATAAACCTGATTTTAAACATACTGCAACTGTCTGGTGATAGATGTCACCATTTGGTCAATGTATCACATTCCCAGCCCTCCCTTTTTTGAATAGCTAAATTACCTCCTGATTTCCCAGAACCTCACACTAATTCCCAATGAATGTTATCTGCCTTGAAAGCAAAGCTAAACAGCAGCAAGCTTTTGAGGTTGTCACTCAACATAATAAATTTTTGTTTAAAAATTATGTGGATGGTGTTTATATAATTGTTCCTGGTTATATGGTTTCATCTGATAAGGATCTAAGGATCTGAGATTCAATAACAGTGAAAATGTCAGCTGTCTAACCTGCACACTGTGTTCATTAAATCCTGGAGCATCCATATCATGGGTGCTCCCACACACCTGTGAAATGGCAACTCTCATATGCTATTAATCTTTCCCTTTTTAATTAAAATTAAATCTATATTCACCTAAACATGGATGAGAGTACAACATGAATGAATTCATGCAACCCTTGTGGTAGGCACGGTTCTACCAGGAATGAAGAGCTTGCTTCTGTTTTCCCATTGTGGTGAGAGAGAAGTAATTACACTGAGGTGGTTAGCACAGTATTGCAGATCAGATGATAATCAGATCTAGCTATTTCTTCTTATCACAACAGCTCGCATCCCACTCTCCAGTTTGTCATATCTGTGAGCTTCTCTCTCTTAAAAATGTATGCTCCTGAGGCACGACTTTTCTCTAAGCCAGGCTCTAGGCACTACCACAAGAACATTATGTGTAAAATAGCACAGGCTCCCAGTGGCATATCGGATTTGCAAGTCAATGTACGATTGCATACAGCCTTCTCACGGAATAGGGGGAGAACTGTAGTGTGTGATGGAAATGGGAAAAAAAATTATTGTCCAGATATAGTCTCCTAAGTGAGGATCCAGGAGACTTTCCAGTCTCTCAGATCCCTGTTTGCATCATGGTTATGTCCAGACTCCATCCTGAGGCTAGGTTCAGGCACACACCAGATCTGTCTGCACTTTGGTTGCATGAAAAGGAAATGGGTAGCAAGGAGACCGTGGCACGTGTCGATACAGCCCCAGCCAAGTTGGTCAGGAGATAACGGAACCAGGATAAACCTTCAGGTTAGTGTGAGCACAGCCACAGTTTCCTTGTTTGCCCATCGCTTTGCTAAAATTCTGCCCTTCACAGGAGTGACACGCACCTGATTTTGCCTTCTGACTGGCAGAGTAAGACACCACCAGCCTTGTTGTACAATCTCTCATTTCCTAATTTTCATAAATGTAAAAGCATTTTCCCCTTGCTACTGAAAACTAGAAAATTCATTTTTCCCTACATGCACAGAAGGGTGACAACAGGACAAATCCCCATCTTTCTGACCACCATCCTTTTCCTAGCCACTCCTCCACTTCCCAGGCAGATCCCTTTGTCTGATCCCCACAGCCTCATTCCCTCTTTTTGTTATCCATTTACTCCATACTCAATTCATGTACCACAGTCCTAAATGCCTGTCCCTTATGCCTCAGCCTTTCTTCTACCCCAACCTTTTTCCCCATCAAGCAGTGCAATTTATTCTCCTTCCAAAATAGGTGGCACACCTTGCAAACATTCTGCTGTACACAATAATACTCCTTTGCAGCCATCACAACAACATGAATAAGAACAGGGATTTCCCCTTTTAAATACTGTACCTTAAAATAAAAGCAGACTTCTTCTACCTTAACAGGAGAGCTTGTGACTTCTTTGCCCAGGCCTAGACCCTGCTTTTCAATATGGTGCTCATGCAGCAACCATTCTGCCATAAAAGTTCAACTGAAGCAACTTAAATAATTTTCAAATGAACTACCTGAAAACAAAGTGCAGATCAGGTACTTGCTAATATTAGTGTCAACAGCTGAGACCATCTGTGCATATCAGACCTCTGATTTGTTTTCGTCACAAAACTTTAATGGAATCCATTACACAGATGAAGCTGTCATTCCTGCAGCTGTGTTGGGAACCCCTGGACCACTATTCCTATTGTTCATCCACAGGAAAGGCAAAGAATTTTAAAGAAAATCCAAGTAATAGTACAGATTTAAAACTTTTCTTTCTGAACATGAAGAGGTAAGACTGCAGGTAAAACTGATCACCCTGCCCTGCAGTGAAAGGCTGAATTATTAAAACTCTTTCCTAGCATTTCATTAGTCTGACCTGGCAACTTAGTCAACTTGCAGACAGAATGCACACTGCTGCAGCACCAGACCCAAGAAAGGCCCTGATGGACTTAGGTTCTAAAGAAAGCTTTAAATCAAAATATATTAGCTTTGATTTTGTATTTCCCTGTACCACTAAACATAGAAAAAAATTCTCGTATCTTCCTTGTCAGTGACTGGCAGCATGCTTTGGTTGTTTTGTTACTGAATTTGAGCCTGAAGTCTTTACATTTACATGAACAGTTCAGTAGCCACTCTGCCATAAATCTGTACTGCAAGACAGCAAATCACAGTACTTGTCAGAGACAAAAAGAAGTCAGATATTGCGAACAAAACCATTTTCCTATTCTCAGTTCAAGACCTGTGAACATCAGTGAGATCCATACATTGTCTTAAAAGCTGAAGAGCCCACCAACATCTGCTTTTCCTGACACTTTTCCTTATTTTTTTCTGCAGTGGAGTCAACATCTGTAGAAGGGAAAGAATCTGCAGTATCAATCCATTTTTTACTGAATCTAAAGAAAGCAATGAAATAATTTTATTTAATACTCAATATCCCTCAGCAGTATCTGTAGGTGAGGCTTATTGCAGGTTGGGGCAAGAAAAAACTAAGTGAAGATAAAACACAAAATTAATTTAAATAAGAGGCACGTATCATCCCATGTGTTACAGTACTGGAACCTTTTTAGTGAAACTGTTCTTGGAAAATAAATTTCACATCATCTTCAGCCTTGGAAAATCCACATAGTCAAAGGCAGAGTAGCATAAGCAAAAGATCAGGGGCTGGAGGCTTACTGTAGTATTGAGGGAGAGAGAGCTCTAGATTTTCCTTTTCAAGTCTCATATACATATACAAAGAGCACTCCTGCATGGTTGCAGGCATCTTCGCAGTTCACTTGTGGGATGTGGAGCAGAGGGAAGCAAATCCAAGGACACAGTTTAGAAAAACACTTGAAATATTAAAAGTGCTTTTCCCCCAAGCATTGGAAAATCTTATCAAACCAGATCTAATTTATTAGCACAAATCATATTTTATGAAAAAATTTTATGAAAAAAACATAACAACCAAAATCCAGCCAATGCCACAAGCTCCCCACAGTTTTTCCCTCCTCATTAGCATGGTACCAATTATTGCTCTTGAGACTTCTCATCTCTGCACCAGGTTTGCTCTTCAGCCACAGACCTTGCTCTAAGCGCACTCTCCAGTGCCCTGTATTGTCACCTCTCCCCCTGCTGTCCTGGTTCCCCATTCAAAGCTGTTCATCCTGGCTGTCTTTCATCTCCAACTCACTGCCACGGTTCTCATTCGGTTTTAGTCTCCCAAACCTTGCTCTAGATTCTTTGGCTCCCATTCATCCCACACAAGGCAACTTGAAGCCTGAATGTCTCACTGTCATCAGTGAAGAAAGGCTCAGTCCTCCAAGTGCTGACCACCTTAACCCTGCAGGGAGTTACTTTTTTTCTTTTCCAAGCCAGAGGCATCCCACAGAAAACTGCAGAGCAACCAAAAGTGCAAAGTTCTGCATGGAGGTGGCACATGGTCATCAGAGCCAATGGTGTCAGATTTATGACACTTAGAAATTAATCCCCAAACCACTCCCTCCAGCATTTTCTTGGTGCTTTACACTGTCAAGAGATTTGGTCCTGGTTTTCCAAGGTGATGAACTGCATTCATTTTGTAAATGCACTTGCTATTTTGGGTTTTATTATTGTCTCTGTAACTTGCACAGGGTCTTGGTCTCTGACATAATTTTTATTAGATGAAGTGAACTTAAAAAGCACAGACCACAGATCCTTCCTGGCACAAGCATGATTCACTGTGAAACATCGATTTACAACTTCCTACGCAGATCGATCACTCAGCAATGAGAAGTGCTTAAGCCTTTTTACGTAGAGAAATGACTTCACCAACTGAAGAATTTAAAAAAAGAATCCATTTTACCAAATCCTTCACTTTGATTAAACATCATCTTCACTGTACGACAAGCAGAGCCGTCTCCCAGGCAAACTCCACACTGGTCTTCAGTCGCGTTGGAATTTATCTCATAATCGCAGCCAACAGTCTAGAAGGAAAAACAGTTTCAGAGTAAACATGGTCTCCAGAATTAAATTCTCAAAATCCTGTATCACTGCCTTCAGTATACTCTGCTCTTCCAAGAAGGGGGAGAATCAATTGTGGAAGAGTGTATATCCCCTATAAACCAACTAAGAGTAGAGATTGTTATATCTGGGTCAAATTCATGTGTATTAATAGAAAGGCTAAAAAAACCCAAAACCACCACCATGCCATGAAACATAGAGTAGTGATCAGACAGTTACTTGAGATGGACATGTGCCACCCAAATGGCCTCCACATCTGGGACAGGCCAATATATCTAGGATTTCTGTCTGCTTGCTTATGTCGAAGATTGTGTTCCTACAATCCAGTAACAGAACTGAAATCTCTGTGCATGCATTTCATGGCAGTCAGACAGTGGGGGACCGCTACTGCAGACAAACCCTCTCTTCAGCAGGCATGAAGTTTTATACCCGTGACAGCTGCTTTTTCAGCTTGCCGGCATAGGGCAATGGGTCAAAGAGAAAGTTCTAGTAAAGACTGATTTTTCAGTTCATGCTTGCTACAGGAAGAAAGTGACAGAAAAATGATTAATTTTGAGTCAGGACAAAATTTCCTCCTTGCCAAAACCAAAAATTCTGTGCCCTAATTCCTTTAAACATCAACAATATCTTAATTTAGTTTGGGGGTGTTTTTTGGCTCTCTTTAAAAACTAGCAAGGTTGCAGAGCACAACCCAATGTACAACACATAATGGTTGTTAATAGTGTCTAAGACATCTGAAGACCTGTGATTTAGATGAACAGCCGTAAGTCTGGTGGTATGTAAAGTTTTTCTCAAAATAAGCTTTCAGGTGCGATATCTGCCAACTTTTCTAACACCCTCTTGATGTATGAAAATCTGGGTATCCCTTTTTTTTTTGATTCTGATCTTATTGTGCCTTAAGTACATCAGCTACTGTAATCTTCTGTAAGCTTCTGACAGGAAAATCTATCTAATAGACTAATCTAAGTATAAAGGCTCCTTCATTCTCTAAAAATTTTCCATAATTTTCAGCTCAGGAATACCATACTTTTCCTCTATGTGCCAGTGACTTAATGAACAGCTAGAGAAGCTGCAAAGATGGAAGTAAGGGAAGGCCTCAAGTTACAAATGGTGTTAAAACCTGTCACCTGTATTTTTACAGAGGATTGAAAAAAATATTCATCCACCACTTAATGCCAATACTTTTGATACCTGCTCTGAAAAACAATGGTCATGCCAAAAGGTTCTGCAGCAGCCTCAGCTTCTCTCTCCTTTTAGAGAAGGCTACTTTCAAAAAAGGGAAGGTTTTGCAAGGTCTTTCACAACAGACATATCTTGGCCCCCAGGACCATGTTTATGAGCGGTACAGGATATTACAGAGAGAAGCACACGCTAAGAATGTTCATGACTACATTTCTGCCTCCAAGCATAGAGCTATTTGATCAAGGATGTATTTAATGAGGTACTCAAAGTAAGCAAACGCCACTGCGGTAAGTGCAGGATGATTCTTTATCTTGCCAAGGGTTCAGATCTGGCTTTTCACCTGTTAGCTAAGGATACACTGCAGTTTATATTTAACACTTGCTAAGAATTTAAAGAGGTAGGTGTGAAGCTATTTTCTTAAAGATATGAATTCTGCAGTACATTTGCTATACTATCAGTACATTTGTTATCATCTACAAACAGACAGTAGGACCACTGTTATCAGGTTTGTTATTAGACCAGAGCAGCCCCTCTGTGGAGTCCTGCACGTTGAAATTTATTTTCTATTCTATGCACACATTCACTATTAAACAGAAAGCTGGGGAGAAAATGTTTCAGGCTGACAGAAATTTTTCATTGCAATTTTGATTTTTTAGATTTTGTCTTACTATTAAAAAAAATTTAAAAACTATGAAAAGGAAAATAGTGTTTTACTATTATAAAATATTATAAACGGGTGTTTTGGAGCTTCTCTTTTGAACTTCTGGGAAAAAAAAAACAAAAACCCATGTCTTCAAATTATATCCTTTTTGCCAAATTAGCATTTTCTAGTAGAAAATGCATGTTCTTGAAAAGGTTTCTGTTCATCTTTATTTATTTTTCATGCTTGTTTGAGTGGTTACACCCAGAAATAATTTAACTAGTTTAGGCTGTCAATCCAACACTTTGAAAAGAGTATCACTGAGTATACTTCCCTTGTGAGTACTGTGTACTGTAAAAATCCCCCAATACTGAACAAATTAGTCCTGAACTTCTGCACTGGCACTAGCAAATGAGTCTGGTAGCAGCACCACGGTATCATCGCTCTCCTGCCTTCGGGGTGCCAATTAGTGTCTCTGCATGGGCCACACTCTGTATCGGCTCACTCAGAATTGGCTCAGATATTTCCCACTTGGTCATACATTTCCCTTAGCAACATATCCAAAACATGACATTGCTATGACATGAAGGGAAACCCTTTGTGTAACCACAGAAACCTGTATTTTGTTTTTCCTCTGATATATGAAACATAGTTTCTATCTGATCAGACGTCACAGTCTTACCTATACATGGCACAGTGTGGTACAGGGATCCCCAAGAATGAGGCACTGCAGACAACTGTGGCAGGGCAGGCAATTTATTGTGTCACTGTAAATAAAGCCTTCATTATATTCCCTAGCTCTGGGGTGCTGCTGGTGGTGCAGTGACCTTCACATCTGGCAGCAGGTCGTCATCTTACAAGGCCATTAATGACCATCACAAAGTGTATATTCTCATGCATCAAAGTAAAGAGCTCCAGCAGTCATTCATTCTAAATACATTTACATGAACTTTAATTTCCAGGCCATGTTTTACTTTCCTGCTCCAGTGAAAATCATTTTTTTGTCATTCATTAGATTCATTTCTAGATGCTTCCTTTTCCCTTTTACTTGCTTTCCTCATTCTTCCAATTCTTCTAGATAGCCATATTTTCTAAAACTGCCTTAAATACTGTGCCTCGAATTTCTGCCAAATTGCCCATTAAAAGGGATCTGAAGACTAAATACAGGATATTAAAATGAGAAAAAAATCAGCAGCAATTAGGCTCTGATTCTTTTGCACATGTATGTCCTTGTGCACCCTCTGCCAGTGTAACACAGTGTGCTACAGCAACCACTGTGTGCCACAGCATGTGCATTGCAAATTAGCATCGCTCCGTGCAGCCTTTTGCCATTGCCCCATTCACCAAAGGCCTTTCTGATGCACCTGAGACTACCTTTATTATTGGTCCCACCACACAGTGTGGAGGCAGAAATAATGACCTGAAGTGCCTGGCTGTATTACAGGAGGGAGAAACAATTTATTTCCTGCTGCTCAGTGACTAAAAGGAAAACAGCCACAGATATTACCCTTTTGCCACTTCCAGAAGGACAGACTTTTGTGTTGGATTGGCAGTGGGGGTGGGGGGCTGATACAAAAAGTACTTGCTGTCGCTGAAGCATACAGCCTGGATGTACTGCCTGAATATCAAAGCTACATGGGTACTACATTGTGCTTTTAAGCTCTTCCTTCTGTCTTGTCTCACCCACTGGTCTCCAAATAAAGAAAACATGTTCACGTGACGTTGGCCATGCCATTGCCTTGAATGGGAAGAAATGTGTCATGATGTGCTTATTTCTATTATAATTTGTCTAGGTGGGGCTGAATCAATGTCCTGTTGGGCTAGCAGAGGGATGAGGAGACTAAACAATAGTGAGAGGTAGTAAAGCTGCTACAAAAAATCTGAGAGGTGTAATATCCTTTTCAGCAAGAGAAAAAACCCACTTTCCTCCCTAGTACTACGGAGCTGTGTAATTCTCCAGTAGTGTTAGTCTCTCAAGATAACAACTGAGGATTGACACAGAGAACAGCTCACAGATTTGCATGACTGAAGGTCATGTAAGCCTATTAAAATTCTGAGTGGGAGATGAATGCCTGTTAGAAATAGCTCAGATGCCAGGTTCTCCATCCTCAGTGTCTGCATGGTCTCAGTGCATACACCACACAAGCCTTCACTTTTAGATGATGCCATGGCTTGTATTTAACAAAACTGCTCAGCCTTGTATATATCAGTCAATATCCTCAACAAACATAGTCTGGTGGCAGTATCTTTGCTTACTAACTTTGGGGAGCAACTGACTGCTCTAATAAGAATTAAAAGTCCACTTGTGATGTATCATTTCAAACACAGGAAGACAGGATATGTGCTTTAAAGATCTTATAAAGAAAGGGAAAAAAGTAACACCCAAAGGATATGTGTGGAGGAGTATCATTAAATGGCAAACTAGTCATGATATATCTTAACAATTTTAGATGTAATTACTGACGGATCTTGTTGACTCCCTCCACTCAAAGCTGTCCATAAGTTGGACATCATGACAGGAGTGGGTCTAAGAAGATATCTGAAGGAAGGCTAGGCTAGGTGCAAAGGGGACTGAATCTCTCATCCCCTTATTAGCATCACCTGGAAAAAACATGGTTGCAACTGCAGGCATGCAGCTTTGAGATCCCCCTTTGCAGCCACTAGTTCCAGCACTGAGTGATTTAATGGCATTACATGTGTTTAGGGAACTCCTCTTCCATGTAAAGCACAAAGCAGAGAGAGGACTCAGCTATTTTATATGCCAGGTCCTCAGACGAGTTAACAATTCTAGTTTGTCCTTGAATTGATGAGGCAAGTTCTAAAGGAATACCATACCAACACGTCACTCATAAGGCTTCCTTCTGCACTGAGGCATAGGTAGCACTTCTGAAAAATTAGGACCCATATATTGGACAAATTGCAAGGGCCAGGTGAATCAGCACTAGCGTCTGTTCATACTTACTTCCTACCTGAAGATGCACATTATGGCTTTGCCAAGGTGGGTGGGAAAGCATTCAGTATACCTCAAGTAGCTAATATAAGGTATCTCAATCCACATTTAGCCATCTAGGTAAGACCCATTGCTCTGACCAAAACCATGGCAAACTGCAAAATCAGACAAATCAGCTGAATTTATGAGATTAAATTCTTGATCGAATCTGAGTCTACCTATCTTGTTTTGATATATCCACTAGGAAAACTCTGAACTTGGTTGTTAAACAAGAGCTACTCTGCACACCAAACACATGTGAGCAATATGGACAGAGAACCTAACATATAACATCCCACCATTTGATTTTTTCACTCAATTTCAGACCTAAGTGTTCTTTTAGTACTCAGAACAAACATGAAGTGGTTTTGTGAGATATAGTGCTGAAAACCAGAACAGGGCTTTAATAGACACTGCTATTAATTTTTGTGAACTCCTTTTTCACATCATTAGCAACATGTTGCTATCGGAGTACAAGAATGATGTACCAGACTAATTACATTAAATGCATTTCCAGATTTATTCATCATGTCCTGTAATGTGTGTACTGTGTTTAACTAGCTGGACTAAAATACTAATGTATTATATTGAGATACTTGAAAAAGCTTCTACTCAAGTGTTATCTTGGGTACCTATTTCAGATGAAAGCACACTGTCTTTCAGAAATGAGAGCTATCTGGGTTACCTATTCATCATTTCCTCTCATTTGTGGCAGTTGCATGATTAAATTGTTCACTCTGTGATCCTGACTCCAGCTAAACCTGTTTGTCAGAAAATGTGAAGCAGTACTCAACATGTGAAATGCTGACAAAACTGTATTTATGGTAGCACCAGTACCTTGAAGGAAATTTTTTTGAAAGGCTTTGAGTCCCCAGAACTATTTATGCTAAAGTATATCTAGTATCTACAAACTGAAATTAAAATTATCTTTCCTTTCAACTCTGATCTATCGCTTTTGATGCGTTGACGAGTTTTGCCATTTCTAAAATGGGTATAAATTTGATGTGTCACATTCAAGGTTGAATACAGAAAGCATATGGAAGCTAAAATTAACCATAGTGATCCCAGTCCATTTGGTCTAGAAATCACAAAATGAAAGCATAACACCACAAAGACAGCCTTGGCCTCTTCTGAGGGAAGGTCAAAAGCACTGATATGGTATGCACCATATCAATATGCTAAAGATTTGTTTCCAACTGGCTTGAACTGCTCATGACCAGGTCAGGTCTTTCAGAATCAAAGCTAAAAGGCCCATGCTGGCTCTCAGTGAAGTCAAGCACAATCTCTTCACTGTAAATCTGAGCAGGGCCTCGGTAACAACTCCCTTTCACAAATGCATGTCCTGCAAGGAAAGCTTAAAACAGATCTTTTATTGCTGCTCTCTGAGGCACTAGCATTCTACTAAAATAGAAAGTCTTCAAAGAAGATATATTAATCACCTATTAAAAATGTGGAGTTTCCATCTCTGTAAGTCTTCAAGAAACGAAAGTGAAATAGGAACCAGATTCAGTAAAGGGGGCTTCTTGAAGTGCCTTCTAGCTGCATTTTTATATGATTAAGTGGCTTGGGACATACAATCCCAAGCTCCCTACTGTAAGCTAATGTAGATTCCACAAGACACCAGGTTCTGCTTTTATTTCCAAAGATGTTAAAAGCAAAAAAAAATATTCAAGGGGGTACAGGACGCAAATCCCCAGTTTCAAGAAATAAACTGTAGTTGTAATACATCCTCTTCAAGTAAAGTACTCACTTTATTTGTGAGAAATTCACTAAAAGCAGTGCTATCACTGTGGGTATTACGGCATTTACAGAACACACCTTTAAATGTCATAAACACACACATCATCCTGGAAACTGCTATCAACATACAGAATATGCAGAGAACTCTTACAAGCCAGTTCAGAACTACAAAATGCATAATAAACTGCATTTTCATAATAAAGCCACAGAGAGTAGTGACACCAATTACAATTCTAAAGCTATAATACTTTGTGAAAACATTTCATTAAAAAAAATAATTTTCTCAAACTAATATTTTAAAATAACGAAAGAAGAAGAGAAGAGTTCAAAGGTACCAAAAGTAATTAGCAGTCTAATGGATTCATAAGAAAAAGATAGAAATGACTCTTATGTCTACTTAGAAAAGCTGTTTCTATTAACTTCTTTCCATGATCATTAAAAATATGATAAAATGGAGCACCTGGCCTCAATCCTCAAAAAAAAAAATTTGTTAAGCATTTTCCCCTAACTTTACAAAAAAAAAATGTAAAGAAAGAAACATGCAAACATACCCAATACCTTACACATGCCATTAATACAGATATCTCGGCTGTGCCTTCCTTCAAAGCAAGGAGTACCATCAGTGACTGCATCAAGCATCTTCTCTGAAAAATGGCCGTCTATTGGGCGACAGTGGAGCTCACAAGGGTTTGCTGAAAGGAAAACAAAGATACTTTGTCAGAACATACTTCAGCAGGACATGGAACTGTAATACACAGGGAATGACAGTTTGTGTTTCCCACATCATCCACTGACTTTCCCTGGATGACTTTTGCTGACAGAAATGGCCTAATTAGTAGCAATTAGCAGAGCCAGAGTTGTACTGCTAACAGAGTGTCACAGGCCTGATAAATGCCACTCATGGACTTCTAGGAAGCAGCTGGGGACTGGTGCCCTCACGCCTCCCAGCTGTCATTGCTGATATGTTAACAGCCAGTAACAGTAACAAGGCTGGCTGTCAGATGTGATGGAGAAACGGATGGGAAACCAGAAAAACAACTGTCATTAGTGAGGTAAAAAGGAGGAATCTGGGGTGAGATTGCCAAAGACACTGACAAGCAACAGTTTTCCATCAGCTGATGACTGAGTGATTTCAGAGATCATTTATAACTGCTAATCACTACTGCCACCCTCTCTCGGACAGCAGTGAAATGGTTGTTTTTGGTCATAGAATCATAGAATCACAGAATGGTTTGGGTTGGAAGGGACCTCAAAGATCATCCAGTTCCAACCCCCCTGCTACAGGCAGGGACACCCTCCACTAGACCACATTGCCCAAAGCCCCGTCCAGCCTGGCCTGGAACACTTCCAGGGATGGGGCCTCCACAACCTCTCTGGGCAACCCGTGCCAGTGCCTCACCACTCTCACAGGGAAGAATTTCTTTCTAACATCTGATCTAAATCGACCCTCCTTCAGCTTGAACCCATTACCCCTTGTCCTGTCACTACACTCCCTGATAAACAGTCCCTCTCCAGCTTTCCTGCAGGCCCCTTCAGGTACTGGAAAGCCACAATTAGATCTCCCCAGAGCCTTCTCTTCTCCAGGCTGAACAACCCCAACTCTTTCAGCCTCTCCTCATAGGAGAGGTGCTCCAGCCCTCTGATCAGCTTCGTGGCCTCCTCTGGACTCGCTCCAACAGCTCCATGTCTCTCCTGTACTGGGGCCCCCAGAGCTGGACGCAGTACTCCAGGTGGGGTCTCACCAGAGTGGAGTAGAGGGGGAGGATCACCTCCCTCGACCTGCTGGTCACGCCTCTTTTGATGCAGCCCAGGACACAGTTGGCTTTCTGGGCTGCAAGCACACACTGCTGGCTCATGTTGAGCTTCTCATCAATCAATACCCCCAAGTTCTTCTCCTGAGGGCTGCTCTCAATCCATTCCTCGCCCAGCCTACAGTTGTGCTTGGGATTGCGCCGACCCACGTGCAGGACCTTGCACTTGGCCTTGTTGAATTTCATGTGGTTCGCACGGGCCCACCTCTCCAGCCTGTCAAGGTCCCTCCAGATGGCATCCCTTCCCTCCAGCGTGTCACCCACACCACACAGCTTGGTGTTGTCGGCAAACTTGCTGAGGGTGCACTCAATCCCATTGTCCATGTCACTGACAAAGATGTTGAACAGTGCTGGTCCCAGTACCGACCCCCGAGGAACACCACTCGTCACCGTTCTCCACTTGGACACTGAGCCGTTGACCACAACTCTTTGAGTGTGACCATCCAGCCAATTCCTTATCCACCGAGCGGTCCATCCACCCAATCCATGTCTCTTCAATTTAGAGACAAGGATGTCCTGCAGGACAGTGTCAAATGCCTTGCACAAGTCCAGGTAGATGATGTCATCTGACCTTCCCTTATCCACTAACGCTGTAACCCCATCACAGAAGGCCACCAAGTTTGTCAGGCACAATTTGCCCTTAGTGAAGCCGTGTTGGCTGTCACCAATCACCTCCTTGTTTTCCATGTGCCTGAGCATAGTCTCCAGGAGGGTCTGCTCCATAATCTTCCCAGGCACGGAGGTGAGACTGACCGGCCTGTAGTTCCCTGGGTCTTCCTTTTTACCCTTCTTAAGAATGGGGGTTATGTTCCCCCTCTTCCAATCGGTGGGAACTTTGCCAGACTGGCAGGACTTCTCAAATATGATGGAGAGTGGCCTGGCCACTTCATCCACCAGTTCCCTCAAGGCCTGCGGATGCATCTCATCAGGTCCCATGGACTTGTGCACCTTCAGGTTCCTTAGATATTCTCAAACCTGATCTTCTCCTACAGTGGGCGGTTCTGCATTCTCCCAGTCCCTGCCTTCTGTGACCTGGGCAGTGTCAAGCATTTGCCAGTGAAGGCTGAGGCAAAGCAGTCGTTGAGTACCTCAGCCTTCTCCATATCCTGGGTAACCAGGTCACCCGCTTCATTCCAGAGGGGACCCACATTTTCCCTCGTCCTCCTTTTCTCACTAACATACCTACTGAAGCTTTTCTTGTTGTCCTTGACATCCCTGGCCAGACTAATTTCCATGAGGGCTTTGGCTTTCCTAACCTGATCCCTGGCTCCTCAGACAGTTTCTCTGTATTCTTCCCAGGCTACTTGCCCTTGCTTCCACCCTCTGTAGGCTTCCATTTTTTTTTGCTTGACTTTGCCCAGGAGTTCCTTGTTCATTGACGGGGGCCTTTTGGTGTTTTTGCTTGACTTCCTCTTTGTTGGAATGCATTGCTCCTGAGCTTGGAGGAGGTGACTCTTGAATATTAGCCAGCTGATCTTCTACATGTCAGAAGAGCATCACATCACTGCTTATTTTCAGCTATCTGCTAGCACTTAATAAATTATTTCAAACACTGGACTTTTTTCCTGTTTGGCAATTTATGAAATGGGGATAATATTGGTGAGTCTGAGAGACTCAGGCTGTTATCATAGAATCATAGACTAGTTTGGGTTGGAAAGGACCTTTAAAGATCACCTAGTCCAACCCCCCCTTGCAATGCGCATTGACATCTTCCAACTAGATCTGGTTCCTCAGAGCCCTGTCCAACCTAACCTTGAATGTTTCCAGGAGGGGGCATCCACCACCTCTCTGGGCAACCTGTGCAGTGTCTCACCACACTCATTTGTAAAAAATTGCTTCCTTATGTCTAGTCTGAATCTACCGTCTTTTAGTTTAAAACCATTACCCCTTGTCCTGTCGCTACAGGCCATACTAAAAAGTCTGTCCCCATCTTTCTTATAAGCCCTCTTTAGCTATGGAAAGGCTGTGATAAGGTTTCCCTAGAGCTTTCTCTTCTCCAGGCTGAACAACCCCCCACCTCTCTCAGCCTGTCCTCATAGGAGAGGTGCTCCAGCCCTCTGATCATCTTTGTGGCTTTCTCTGGACTCACTCCAACAGCTCCATGTCTTGAGGACGCCAGAGCTGCACGCAGTACTCCAGGCAGGGTTTCACGAGAGCGGAGTAGAGGGGCAGAATCACCTCCCTTGACCTGCTGGTCACGCTTCTTGTGACGCAGCCCAGGATACGGTTGGCTTTTTGGCCTGTGAGCGCACATTTCTGCCTAATGTCCAGGTTTTCATCCACCAATATCTCCAAGTCCTTCTCCCATGGGGCTGCTCTCAATCCCTTCATCCCTCAGCCTGTATTGACACCGGGGGTTGCCCCAATCCATGTGCAGGACCTCATGAGGTTCACACAGGCCCACTTCTCAAGCTTGTCCAGGTCCCTCTGGATGGCATCCTGTCCCTCAGGCATGTCAACTGCACCACTCAGCTTGGAGTCATCTGCAATTTTGTTGAGGGTGCACTTGATCCCACTATGTCACTGATGAAGATATTAAACAGAACTCATCCCAGTACAGACCCCTGAGGGACACCACTTGTCACATTGAGCTGGACATTGAGCCATTAACAACTGCTCTCTGGACGTGACCACCCAGCCAATACCTTATCCACTGAATGGTTCATCCATAAAATCTATCTCTTTCCAATTCAGAGAGAGAGATGTCGGGGACCATGTCAAAGGCCTTCCAGAAGTCCAGATAGATAGATGACATCTGTAGCTCTTCCCTTGTCCACTGATGTAGTCACTCCATCAGAGAAGGCCACTAGGTTGGTCAGGCAGGACTCTCCCTTGGTGAAGCCATGCTGGCTGTCTCGAATTACCTCCCTGTTCTCCACATGCTCTAGCATAGCTTCTCAGAGGATCTGTTCCATGATCTTCCCAGGCACAGAGGGGGGGTTGACAGTTCAGTAGTTCCCAGGGTCCTCCTTTCTACTCTTTTTAAAAACGGGTGCAATGTTTCCCTTCTTCCAGTTGCTGGGGACTTCACCTGACTGCCATGACTTTTCAAATGTCATGAAGAGTGGCTTGGCAACTACATCAGCCAATTCCCTCAGGATTCTGGGATGCATCTCATCAGGTCCCATAGACTTATGTATGTTCAGGTTCCTCAGGTGGTCACAAACCTGATCTTCTCTTACAGTGGGAGGGACTTTGCTCCTCTACTCCCTGCCTTGCAGTCCGTCCACTCGAGAGGTGTGGGAAGAGAGGTTGCCAGTAAAGACTGAGGAAAAGAGTTGTTGAGTCACAGCCTTCTCCTTGTCCATTTTTACCAGTTTGCCAGTTATGTTAATCAGATAGGGTACACTTTCTTTGACCTTCCTTTTTTGGCTGACATAGCTACAGAAGCCCTTCTTATTATTCTTTGCCTCCCTTGCCAAGTTCAGCTCCAACCACGCCTTGGTCTTCCTGACCCCATCCCTACACAACCGGGCAGTGTCCCTATACTCTTCCCAGGATACCTGTCCCTGCCTGCACTGCCTGTGCATTTCCGGCTTGCCCTTTAGTTTGACCAGCAGGTCTTGACTCAACCACGCAGTCTCTTGCCTTCCTTTCCTGATTTCTTACACCTGGGGATCAAGAGCTCTTGTGCTCTATGGAAAGCACCCTTAAAGATCTGCCAGCTCTGTTCTGCTCCCTTGTCCCTAATGACAGTTTCCCAGGGGGTCCTACTGACTAACTCCTTCAACAGCTGAAAGTTTGCTTTCCTAAAATTCTGGGTTCTGACTTTACTTTTTGCCTGACCCGTATCACTCAGAACTGCCAACTCCACCAGTGCATGATCACTGCAGCCCAGGCTGCCTCCAATCTTGATGTCGCTGATTAGCTTTGGTGACCATCAGGTCCAATATCACATCCCCTCTGGTCAAGCTATCTATTATCTGGCTTAAGAAGTTACGCCCAATGTGCTCCAGGAGTCTGCTGGATTGCCTACAGCTCACCGTCTACTTTTTCAGCAGATGTTGGGGTGGTTGAAGTCCCCCAGCAGGATGAGAGCCTGTGAGCATGATGCGTCCTGTAGCTGGAGTAAAAAAGCTTTACCAATAGACTCCCTTTGATAGGGCGGCCTGTAGTAAACACCAACCAGCAAGGTTCCCTTTGTTGCCTCAGTCTCTAATTGTTACCCATAAGCTTTCAACCTGCTTGTGGCTATTCTTCAGAGGCAGCTCTTCACAATCTATCCATTTCTTGATGTAGAGGGCAATGCCTCCAGCCCTCCTTCTTCACCTGTCCCTTCTGTACATCTTGTAGCCATCGATAGCCATACTCCAGTCATGGGATTTGTCCCACCAAGTTTCAGTAATGGCAAATAAGTCATAGCCTTCTATCATCATGGTGGCTTCCAACTCCTCCTCTTTGCTGCCCATGCTGTGTGCATAGAGGCACTTCAGCTGGGCTGTTAGCCGTGTCACCTTCTCAGAGGAACAGCCCCTAATTCCTTTGAGGTATTTCACTGGTGTTTCTCTGATGGCTCCTATTACACTCAGGAGCCTCTGGCTCATCTCCATAAGACTTCAAGCATGCTCCAGTGTATCCAGCACGTCTCAGTGCAACAGGCTGAGGGTCCTCACTAGCACCCCATCCCTCTAACCTTGGTGTGTTCTTGGACAGATGTGCACAGAAGCAACAGGGAAGAGAAAAGCTGCAGCAAAAGCAATCTGTGGGTCTCTGAAACAAGATTGTCTGTGATGGGACCAGCCTTAGTCTAGTCCATCCATGGAGTAAAAAGAGCCAAACGCGCACACTCCACTGCCTCAAAGACACTGGCCCTTGAAACTCAGGTTTCACAGAGTCAAAGACACAAGTTTGATAAATAAGTTGTATAAACGGACCACGAGTCAGAACTGAAACCAGGGTCATAGCAACGACATATATAATTGCTGCCCTTATATCACTCCCCTGGAAACCCTCCAGGCAGAGCTATCTGACTTAAAAAAAATCATCCACTGTCATATCAATGAGGGACGGCAACAGCAGAACTCTCTTCTGGTTTTTTTCCATAACAAGACCGCAGTCCAGAGCAGTTTGTTCATGCTCAGCAAGCTGAAATGCTTTGCTGAGCAAAGCAGTGGGCCTTAAAACTGCCAGTTTTCAAGGTGCTCCAAGACACCATCACTGAGTGATTTTAATACAATCTCCTTGTGTGCTGCAGGGGTGCCTCTGCTGAGTCACAGCTTCATCCTGTGCCTGACAGAGCCAACAAACGCCACTCCCTTGGTCTCAGAGGGATCAGGGTAACTATACATCTTCTACATAATTGCTAATGAATTTCTTTCTCCCTCTTGCTCCCCTTCCTCCTTTGTTGATCTTTATTGTGTCATACAAACAACTGTGTTTAAAACTGGAGGAATTTCTAGTAGTGAGATAAGTTCAAATTTTTGGTAATGCAAAGAAACTAAATAATTTCCTACAAAAGCGTTTATGCTTTTGAAGGAGGAAATTCACTTTCACTGTTTTGGTTTGTACAGCACCAACATACACAGCACCACACAGTGCAGAAAAGTGAGCTCCTGCCCCCAAACTGCTTGCAGCTCAAGGTCTGAATCCTATACAGCCTGACTTCATAAATATTAATCTCATTTGTGTAAACAGCACCTCTGCAGAACTGGGATTTAAAAAGTTTAGAATTAAAAGGACATTAAAGAAAATCCAAAACCTTAATGAGCATTTTTGTGGTTTCCCTCTTATCAAGTAGAGCTAAAATAGCTTCTTAGGACTGACAACAATGTCATGCTTGTGGCTTCTCAAAAAAAGATGCCTCTGTAAAGGGCAATAGAGGGATTAGAAGCAGATGATACACACGGACCAAGGTTATGAAATTAGTGGAATTCAAGGTGATGTGAGTCATGTTGTAGAATATCAACAGAGATGAAGCTGTGAAAGAGACTCAGGCTAGAGTTTGTACATAAAGTTTGTAACTCTTATCAGCCCTGCCCCTCTGTGAAAACTTCCAGCCATAACATCCATTGGTTGTTATGATAAGAGCTGTTATGATAAGCAATAAAATTTAATTCTACTTTTAGGCAGAAATCTTCTTCTGGCTGTGTGGCTAATTTGATTACTTTAGTGCTCTAAATTTTGTTTCACCTTGCATACCTTCTCAATGCACTATTTTTTACGCACAAAGCACAATACCATTATGAAAAGGAGAATCTCAGATTTCCAGCTAGTCTGTTACCTGCTCAGAATTGATCCTGATGGACACAGACTTTGCATAAAGCCATTTTAGCTTTTACATTGTTCATAATACAATACATAGAGCAGCAGTTTGATATGTGCACCTCCTCCCTAGCTGTGTGTTGACATAACAAGCAAGATGTGATCCAATTTCATTTCAGAAATCACTCAGCAAGAAAAAGCAGGCAGTGTTGACTGCTGACATATTCCTGTCATAACTACAATGGTCTAAGTATATAACTCAGAAAAAGTTGGTAGAAAAAGATAACTCCCTTACTAAGTCAAAATAAAAAGTGAAAATAAATAACAAGCAAACTTTCAGACTTGCAAAGGTTCATGATTCAGAGAAGGGTGTGAAAGCCTTCCTGGTTTTCCTAATTGTAGTAACTAATCTAAAATTAGATCCTTTTCTTCCTATCAGTTTTCTACTGAGCCTCACTGGAAATAAAAGAATATTGGTCCCTCCCCACAAATTCAATCCTATCCAGTATTTATACTCCTGCCATGATTCTTCAAGGTTTTTTTATATTTCTTCTGCACAAAAGGCTGGTTAGGGCACCATTGAGGAAATTATCCTAGCACTGTATTAGCCATTCGTTTTCTAAAATTATTTACTTATCTATTGTTATTATTTTCCTACAGCTGAGCTCACGGACCTGACAAAAGATCAGGGCTCCATTATTCTGGGACTGTAAATAAACCATACCAGAATCAGCCACTGTCCTCAAAAAGTCTAACATTTTAAACACAAAACAGATACAGATGTCAAAAATACTTTTATCTCCTATTTTCAGATACAGAACTGACACATAAGGAAAATTAATACATTTCCCAAAATGATGGAAAAACTTGAAAGCGAAGAGGGGCATTGAATTCAGATTTTGTAAATCTTATTTCAGTCCTGAAAATCTAAAAAAGACTAAATTGAGATCAATATGAGCACTAGGGTTGCTCAGAATGAACTCAATAAAGCAGCTGGTTTAGTTTCAGTTATTTCAGCAAATTTGATTAATTCATGATGAGACTTCTAACAAAAGGCTGTCATCTCAGTAACTTTTAGACCAAAATATACAAAAATTCTTGCAATCCAGCATATGCTTGAAATACTAGATCCAATCTGTGAACACCCAGTAATGACCGTGTTCACACAATCCTTGTTCAGAAAAAGCACACCGAATTCCTGTTTAAACAGTGCTGATTTCTCCCTGGGTAAAGCCTACAGGGTTTTGCCCATCCCTCCACACCAAAGTAGGTTCAAAGCCACTTAGACTGCTCCTACCTAGACTGTATTTAAATTACAATGATAATATTAATTCCTCAAACCCTCTTGGTAACCTGCTCTAATGTTTAAGCACCCATATGGCAATGAAGATTTCTTAATGTGTAACCTTAAGTTCCCTTGTGCTGTTTTGGCTGTTTCTGCTTGTCCTGCTGTTTACGGACATGAAGAACTGGATCCTGCTCTCTCTGGAGACTCCTATACTACTTGAGTGGAGGTGGTGGGAGGTTGCAGTATGAAGTACAATGACAGAAAACTTTATGCCAAATCCAAGTTTGAAAGCAGAAGAGCTACATTCAAACTGAGCTTGTAAGACCACAGGATCCTGGTTTTCAAAGTCAGTTAACACAGGCACAGAACTGCTTGAATATCAACAGCTTCTTCCAGACACCAGCACAACACTGCACAGAGCCATGCAGTCTTGCTAGCCTGTATCTCTACTAGTTCAGGGATATGCATGAGATATACCCTTAGAAACTCTCTTCAAGTAGCTGGCTTTCAGTTCACTCAACCTTCTCTTTTCTAGGGCAAAACTTGCTTTTCTCAATCTTTCCCATAAACTATGTTTTTCAAATCATTTGGCTTTCATGTTGCTCTCCTGTAAACTTCCTCCAGTCTGGTTGCGCCCTTCTGGCAGTGTGTTGCCCCTTGCTGGACATAAGACTTCAGCTGAGGTAGTACCAACACTCAGAAGCCTAGAAAAATTATATCCTGTTTTCTTCTGGAGTGCCCACATCCTGCACCAAGATGACACTGCTGATTTGAATAGGGACAAGATCAATCTTTTAATACATAAAAGAAACCCTGATGTAATTGAATCCCAAGCCACACAGCTACCCTAAGCACCCAGTGACTAACTGGTAATCAGAATGGGACTGAGGAAGCAAGCCAGCACAGCTGAGTAAAAATCCTAAAATTCAGGCAAGTGCTTTTTCTCTTGTGTATATTATAACAGAATTCAGATTCACCAACTGTAAACAGAGCAACATGAAGATAACTAGAAAGGAACACACTCCCTTCCCAATTTAAATTTCTTTCCCCCACAGCTGACTCCCACGAGTTCACATGCAGGAAGGGTCCAGCTTAACCTGAGAAGGATGTGATTAATGTGTCTGCCAGCAGAAGATAAGGCCTCAAGATTTTCTTCCTATTTCACAAGGAAGAAAAGAGGTAGGCCTCTTCTCTTCAAGCCCTCACCTCTGTGAGAACTCAGAATTGGATGAGAAAATGCAAACCAAAGTAAATTAGAAAAGACAATTACCAAACATAAAGTGGGAAAATCAAGCTGAGGTGAAGCTACTTTACCACTTTAACCAAGCCTGGAACTCAAAAAAACCCAAAGGTTTTTTTTAAAGCAGTAGCAGCATTATGTCATGCTGTTAGCTCAGCCTCTGTGACTATATCAGTAGAGATCTTGATACAGATGAATTTTGGGAAGAAATATGAAATTTAAAACACTTTAGCTACATAACCCCTATCTGACAGTACATAAGATGATCTTGGCACTGATTGAGAAAAGAAAGGTATTTATATGATTCAGTGCAGGATTCATACTTACTACATGGTAGTTAAGCTCTGAGAAGCTATCAGATTCAGAAAAATGTAATTTGTCAAAAGGTATGAAATAAATAAATGTGAGGTCAACCTGATGGCAAAAGAAGTACATTAGCACCAAAGTCTGATGAAAGTGTCAAAGTAGGGTCCTGGGTAACGAGAACAATTCAGAAGATATCCTGGTCAGAGCTACTGGATGTCCCCTTCACGTTGAGACTCCCAGGGATACTGAGGTGCTCCAGCGCACCTGGCTTTCTGTGCTCCGGGGCAACTCCACAATAGGATTACACAAGTTCTCCAACAGGCCCAAACTCATTTAAAACAGAGGGAAAGTTGTCAATTGGAACCTTGCGTACCGTTAGCCTAGGTAACAATATCATTAACTGCTTTTCTGCCAGGCTGCTTGTTAAAGCTGCTTGTTGCAGCTCACCTTACATTAAATCATGAGCTATCAAAAAAAATAGTCTTTGTCCTCTTATGAAGGTACAATTTACACAACAGCAAAGGACATTATGATGTTATTTAATTATGTGACATTCATTAGAACTGGCTTATGTAAGCTATGAAATTAAAGCCAGGAGAGACAATTGTGACCACCTACATCGTTTTTCCATCAGGATGAAGGAACACAGAATGTCTGAAATGTCAAAAAATTACTAGCTCAGGGCTTCATCTTCTCAACTAGATGCTTCCAGACAAAAACTGTTACGTGCACTCAGGGTTAGGGAAAGCTTCATGATGTTTTCTTTTCCCCTTATATCCCACGTGCAATGCAAGAGAACTGAAAATGCCTCATAATAAAACACAAGCCAAAACCTTCTTGGCAGCAAGCTAAAGTAGTACCAGAGTGCTGTGAAAAGTCTTTGAAACTGAGTGGCACCAGTAAGGGTACACTGACAAAGGTTGGTGAACATATGGTGGACATGGTAATTGAGTCTCCAGGCCCTGAAATATCAGTTCATTTTTCATGCAGGGCAGTTGGTTTGCTTTTGTTTAAAGCCTTGGTTTGTTTAGGTCAAACACTTACAAGAAAGGCTCAAACTGCTCCATCTCACAGAAAGAGTACTGTCTCACGACCCTATTTGAAGTTATTTTGCCCAGCACACCTTTAGCAACCAATGGAAGGTGAAGGAAAACTTGAAATTAAGATGGGTAGAAAACTCTCAGATGTATTTCAGTGCAGTAGGTAATGCCATGGCTGCACAAAACTGGAAACTCTGTGCCCACAATAGCCACCCATCCTCAGTCACACAATGATGATGTCAGATGAAGGATCAGCACAGGACCTGGTCAACTCCCTGTGTAGCTCCCTGTCTAGATGAATGTTCCTAAGACAGCCTGCCTATCTGAGGAAGCCAGTATTCTTGTAAATTAGTTTAGCAGCAAGAAAGCACTTCAAATGCTGTAAATGGAATGTAAGAATAAAGTTGCAAACATTGAGGTCCTCACAGATTATGGGGGAGACCCGTAACTCTAGACTGAAATTCTGCTGCTGAGAAATAGGTGAAAATAGTAAAAAAGCTTTTTAAGCCACAGAAGAAATATTTGCTTGGTATTTGAAGGATTTTGCAAAAGGTCACTGAAACCCAGGATGTTCCAGATGAAATGTATCAGGCTCAACAAAATAGCATTTTAAAGATAAGTGGTTTGTCTGTAAAGCTCCAATCAGTTCTATTCGAAGTATGTCATGGACACACCATAGGCCTGCCTTCTGGTGTGCAGTAAGCATTTGATTCATGATTCTTGATGCCCTTTTAAAAGCAGACCTTTTGCCACAAATGCACATACGGAACTACCAGCTCTGTAGCACTGCCCTAGAGAGGACATGAACGGAACCAAGGCTGTACCCATTGGTGGTACACGTGAGTAACTGAGAGGACTGGAATCCCAATTTCAGTGACAGGAGACTGCAGAAAACAGTTTATGAGTTTGGTTTTGGACTAAGCCTTAGGCTGCTGTTAGGTAAAACATTTACCATGGTTTATTTTACTGGGAGTCCTTCTGAAAAAGTCTTTTTCTATCAACCATGTTTTCTTTCATCATAAATTTTCCTGGAAGCCTGTCTGCTCCAGGTTTATCTTCAATGGTGTATTTGTTAGATAAAACAGAAACAGTAGCTGAAATTTAGAAAACCTATTTAGAACTGTAAATAACTGTGAAAATGCAATGAACAGGCTGAAAAATACTACTGGCAAACAAAACTGAAAGCTGAATCTTGAGCTTCAGTACCCCAACTGCTCTATTTTTTCTTAAAAAAATATATATTGATAGCTTCTAGAGGATAATCTACTCCTTACATGTACACGTACACCAGGAATCAAATTGCATGGCAATAATTATTACCCCTGTATTTAATAACTAGCTGTTACAAAGCAAGTTACAAGGTAGAGACATCCATTCTGTCTCTACAACACAGGGCAGTACATTACTGAACCTGTTGAGGTATTATTTCCTCACTGTGGTGCCAGGTACGCTTACCATGCAGATCTCAGTTTGGAAGTAGTAAAACCACATTTGTGCAGCAGAAGAGCTCCACTTATTAGGTGCAGTGATGCCTGCAGGCCCAAACATGCAGCTCTACACCACACTACTGCACTTTCTGTTCTGCAGTTGACACTGGAAAAGATGGTTTAGGTCTATACCAGACAATTAGTATAGACGTGACTTTAACAACTTTTCTTAGTGTAATATCTTTCCAGGAACTGGGCTAGTTATACTCACAGCCACTATCACTACAGTTTTACAAAAACATCTATGTGTAGATAAGAACCACTGCCTTTGTGTATACATCAAAGGCACATGTACATACGGACGCACACCAGATTTTTCTCTCTAATTAATTAAGAGACTTGTAATTCAGTGACTTCTTGCCCTCACAGAAGTTTTTTATAGGTCTGTAAACTTGAATTTTTATACAAGATATTAAAAAATTGTAGCTTCATACCTGTGTTATAAACGGGAACCCAGTGATAGAACTCATTCTGGTAGGGAACTGTATCAAATTCACTGCACTGCATCTGACGAAAGGTTGGCAAGCCTTTGCGACAGGGGCTAATGTTACACATGCGATAGCGTTTCCTTTCTCCAGTGCAGTAGTCTCCTCCAAACTGTGGTCTAGAAAAGGAACATTGAGATTGGGATGTGAGATTCTGGATTAAAAAATAGTTTTAAAAGAGGAACGTCTTTAAGATTCTAATGGGATAACAAGATGAATCTGAATCCTTGACAGGGTAGAGACACCATTCACATGTTCAAGTACCCAGACATGTCAGTATGGTCCACAGATATCTAGACGTACCTTGTATCCCAAAGAAGTTCTTGGTACATTGCCTGGCTGAGCTCATAAATCAAACAAACTCCCCCAAAACACTGTATTTTCCAGAGTGTCTGACAGTTGTTCCAGAGAAGCCAAGTGATTTCTTCTGCTAGGCACCCCCTCAGTGATTTTTGAAAATGAGAGGTAGGGTCTTCATGAACTCAGGTACATATTAGAAAATTCAACAAAACATGAAAGCTGAGTCCTTGATTTCCCGCGGGAACAGATTGCTCTCACCCATTCTTTGAGCACATTTATTTATTCATGGGAGTATTATTAAAGTAAAATTTCTGTTATTCCTGCAAAGCCTGAATGCTAAATAACTGGATTATTTCATTTTGTGTAGAAATAAGCTCTCTGGAGGGTAAGGATTAAAGAACGAATGACAATTGTAAAAGGTGAGCCAACTGAATTTCACATAGGTATGCTTAACTGGGAAGGACAAGTGTTCATCAGTGTGTGTGGCACCTGCTGATAACAGAGTATCATGTAAAAATGTCTCCAATGTCATAAAGTACCCCAAAGGTCTTGAATAAAAGATGTGAAAAGATTGTTCACTCAGCTTACTCCGGGTTATCACATGGTCTCTCTGCGCTCTGAACTCCCGCCCCACATGTCCTTGTGCAATGGGACCAGGACGACCAAACGCCCCATCCACCATGGATCGCCTCGGGAGTCTTGCCTACTGTAATGCACTCACCAGAGAAGCACCACTGAAGAGAGAAGAGAAAGGACAAACAGCTTAAGATCATTATCGCAGGAAAATGATCTTGTGAATTATTTGTTATTTCAGTCCCTGAAGGTCAAAAATGTAAGTGGAAATTTAGATGGAGATGTGCCCTCCTTCACGCTACACAATGGCAATGCTACTCATGGCTCCCCTGCTGCCCTTTTGCAGGCAGCGCAGCTCGCAGGCAGCGTGGCTCACAGTCACCTTGTTTTCTCCACACCGAGTTCCATCCGCAGCTGCATCCAGTTTGGAGCGGCAGGAGCCTTTCACCGAACACCAGAGTGTTTGGCAAAGGTTCTGGAAAAGAAAGAAAACTGCAGCAGTCTGAAGCAGAGCTGAACTCCTATAGCCAAGATTTTCAAAAGTCTCCCACGGTTTTGTACATCCATTTACAAAGCCTTATAAGGGCTGCACTTTCAGAGAGAGATGTTCACGGTTTTCCACAAGTTAGGACCCACCAAGGGTCTGAATTTAGGCACTCCTCATTAGTGTACAAGGAGAGGCTATTTGACAAATACAAAACGGTGAATACTTTCTATCAAGGGAATTACCTGAACTATGTGAGTTTAAATATTCTCCTCACTGGCTGCTCAGCTCCCAGCTACAGACAGGAAAAATGGCTTTACAAAGTTGGGCACTACTGTTTATAACAAAGGTGAACAGAGTTTGTATTATTTTCATTCAATGAGTACTAATGAATACAATGTTCAGTTTTGCATTGCTGTCTGCCTGAAAACATACAGTGAAATCAAAGCTTAGTGAAGCTAGCCAGCTACGTAAAAACGTCATGTCTCCGAGTGCAACAGCCAGGTTAATATTCATGGAGCTCCCAAAACTGGATGAAGAAAAAGAGATCAAAGCACAAGTCTCTTAAAACATCAGCCAAGCAGAGGGCAAAGGAAAGATCCAAAACAAACAGTCTGCCAGGCTAGCTGGCAGGAAAAAAAGCCTAGAGGGCAGAGTAAGGACTCTGGTTAGTCAACATTTGCATATTAAGTTACTCAGAAACTGGTGCCAGTTTAATGCACTACATTGCCAGTAAAGCACACCATTTCAGCTGCTGCTCCATATGCAGTGGTCAACTCCACAGAAGGCATAGAAACTCCTGAGAGTCACCAAAGCTAGTGGGGCAAGAAACATTACAGCTACCTTACAACAAGTCTTCTTCACTCAATCAGAACTATTCTCTAGAGAGTGAGGACAGACATCGAGGGCTATTCCCTGCTCCTCAGTTCAGAGGCACACCAGCTTCTCTCTTCGTTGACATGCAGGAGCCCTGCATGCTTGGGAACTCCTGAATGAGCAAGGCTTTGTGTGGAAGACCACTTCCAAGTTAGAGAAACCAGGTGTGTCAGAGAGTGTGTGTACTCCCAACTGGAACAGCAGAAGCAAAAGCCCAGGGGCCACGTCTTGGCTGAGGGTGTTTGAACTGCAGAGTTCAGCACTGGGAGAGGCAACAGAGCTGGGAGCATCTACCTGTGAAACAGGGACAGCTGTAAGTGCCATCAGAGAAAGAGGCCAACAAGAAGGATCTGGCTAGCAGCTCCCACTGGGATTCTCAGAACAAACAACATGCCAGGTTTGGGAGCCAACACAGAAACTGGGCACTTGTGAAAATCCAGCCTCAATGAGCTAGCAGCAATGTTTGGCTGAGTGTGAAATGCAGAACTTGGCTGCTCATTTCTAACCTGCTTCTATTTAAAATAGCTAAGCTCGGGCACAGTCTGTTTTGAGAGAGTTCCCTTTTTTTTTACTTTCTGCATTGTGTGTTCACCTTAGTTTTCATCTAGAACACTCAAAAGAAAGTTGATAGCACAGAACATCTCAAAGCACTCCAAATCACCAGTTGGAATATAATGTCTGGGGCACTGCATCTTGGCTCATTTAGCTGCTTTTGGGCAATGTATACAAGTCAGACGTTGTTTTGCAGCTCCCTATTTATAGTTCAAGAGTGGCATTACTTAGCAACTCTTTGTGAAGCCATCATTGTGAGGTTCTTAAGCCAGAGCTACTATCAGCCAGTGTTCTGGCTGATGAATTTTCTTTCCTTATGAAATTAATCCTTCATTTTTAACTCTTATGTATACAATATGTTTTGTACTTTTTAGCGTATAAAGTGCACTCCTACACTGTGGTTCAGATACCAGAGAAAGGCACAGAAACTGAACACAGCTTTCCACTGCCAGCCACATTTTTATGAGGTGCACTCACAGATTTCAAAGTCAAGAGTTCATGGAAAAATTCTTTAGCTTTGTAAGAATTTTTCCATATTGATGTCGATGTACCAGAGCTTTTTTCCTTAAGAATACTGGAATAACAACAGTACAAGAAAAAGCACTGTGTACTGTGTGCTTTTGAAGGTTAACAGCCAGAAATTCATTACTCTGCCACAGATTCACTGCAAGGCAAGTGATTTTGTGTATGGTACACTTTCTACCCAATCTATGAGATAAGGGTCTGTGCCTTAAAGAAACTTGAGTCCAAAAAACCCCAGTTTCACTGCCGTCAGTGGAAGTTTTGGAAATAAAGAGAGGGCACTAAGATAAGGATTCTGAGCTCCTACAGCCTGTCCTATAGGAAGCCATGGATCTACCTACCACTAGGAAAATTCCTCCCCCTAATCTGTACTTTGCTTTTCCTTATTAGAGGGATAATATTTATGTGCTTAACAAGATGCTTAGAGGACTTACTACCTTTTTTTCCCCTCAGTTAAAGAAAGACAAGGAACAACTGGAGTGAGTCCGGCGGAGGGCTACAAAGATGATGAGGGGACTTGAACATCCCTCGTATGACGAGAGGCTGACAGAGCTGGGGCTGTTTAGTCTGGAGAAGAGAAGACTGAGAGGGGATCTCATCAATGCTTACCTAAAGGGTGGATGTCTCAAGGATCGGGCCAGACTCTTTTCAGTGGTGCCCAGTGACAGGACAAGGTGCAGTGGGCACAAACTGGAACACAGGAAGTTCCATCCGAACATGAGAAAAAACTTCTTCACTCTGAGGATGACAGAGCACTGGGACAGGCTGCCCAGAGAGGTTGTGGAGTCTCCTTCTCTGGAGAGATTCAAAACCCACCTGGATGTGATCCTGTGCAACCTGCTCTAGGTGATCCTGCTTTTGCAGGGGATTTGGACTAGATGATCTCCAGAGGTCCCTTCCAACCCCTACCAATCTGGGATTCTGTGTGATTCTGTGATACCTAACCGGTTCGTGGAAACCACTATATGAATTCTAAACCTCAGTCTTTTCTAAGTGTAACCACTGAACCCTTGGACATCTTCAGTTAAATGCAGATTCTTCTCTCAAAAAGAATCCATGGATCAAATTCAGACAGACATTACAAGTTACAGAACAAATGTAGCCTGGTGAGTGAGCAAGCGTTAAGTAAATAGTGGAAAGGCAAAGAACAATCAAATCTCTTAGACAAAATGACTATACTGATCATTCAACATGCCAGACAGACTACACTATTCACAATTTCTTTTCTTGCCAGTGCAGCTACCTGAAAAACACAGGCCTTACAGTAAAATGCAAAATGAGATGATAACAATTAATTTTCTAACATATGTCTAGCTGTAAAATTGGTTAATCAGGAGATGTCGAATGTAAAGCCCTGCTAAGTTCAAACCAAACGACAGATAGAATGAACCACTCCTGCAAAATTACACTTTAATTTTCTATCTGTACCAAAAGACAAATTACAGTAACTGAGGAAACTGGAACAGTAGGTAATGAAAGCAATCTTTCAATACCTGCTTCGGATTTGGTAGCTGCAGTTCAACGTTGGTAATCATGTTATCTGTTAAGGCTGAGAAGATTAATCAGAAATAATCTCCCTAATAGAAGGGTAGATGAGGATACACATAATTATCCAAATGGAATAAACAGTCAACATTGGCAGTCCCCAATACACAGCTGTGCACAATCCCTTGCCTAAAAAATCACTTCAGCACTGCTGATAGCCATAACGCCACTTCTGCCCCAGTTGTGCTTAACAGGGCGAGCAAGCTGGATGCCGTCTGCAATGTTTGCTGCATACTGCTGCCCAAAACACAGCAAAGCTTAGTGATCGCTTAGCTATAGAGGCACTTGAAACCACTGTTTCTGAACTCGTCTATGTAGAAAAATGCTGCATGGAGCCAAATAGCTCTGAACATGCTAGATGCAGTTAAAATACCATACCACTGCACCTTAGCTAATACAACCTGTTACTCTGCAGTGGCTCCTAGCTCTTGTAGACAGTTGTGCTGCTGTGACTATACTGCTCCCTTGCATCTCTGCACAACACTGTTTAGCTGTGCTGTAAGAAAAACCCCAGGGTACTTTGTAAATTACGCACTTCTACATAAAAATATCATGTTTGATGGCAAAATAAAGATTCTTTAAGGTACATGGACTGAAATGTCCTTTAATTAGTTACACCATCAAGAGCGCGAAAAATCAGGACGTATGGGAAGAGATCACAGCCAGATCCAGTAAAAATCTGGGGCCAGATCCAGTAAAAATCTTGCAAAATACGAGGCAAGCAGTGCAACAACTCACATCCACAATCTGCAGAGTGGAATTAAAACAGTGTTAGGGCATGCCTGCAAGGCACTTGTAGACTATGAGACTCTGAATATGCTGCATTTTAGTTAGCAACTGAGGTTCACTGACTGCACTTGCACACTGTTAAAGCAGCTTAAGTTCTTATTAGGAGAATGAAGAAAAACATACAGCACTTACATCCACATCTTCACAGAAAGTAGCATTGGAACCATACTGAAGCTGGCACTGGTGATGCACATCATAAATCACTCCAGGAGCAATGATTGGGGACTTTAAAACTTGTTTTTGGGGGATATCATCCAGACAGAATCCCCATCCACGGCTAAAAGACAAAAATTGCACATTTAAAAAAAAACAAACCCACAACCACACTATTTTGACACTTTTATACAGACTTTCAAGACCTAATTCTTAATGGTTATTTTTATATGGCCTTTGGAAATGGTACTTCCATATTCCAGCTAATGTATGCTAAAGTGCTGCTAACAAATAGCACTCCATCTAGTTAGGGAGGGTTACAAAGGCAAAATATAGCTTGTCAAAGTGGAAATATTATGACATCATTATGATTTATGGAGTGGCTTCAGAGCACACCTCAGCCTCTGCTTAAAGTTACACCATACTGCTGCTCTTGAAAAGAACATAACGAATTTGAACAAGTCATTGAAGTCAGGCGCACGTCATTGTGGCCAAAGGCAAGATTTATGATGTTCCATTAGCGTCCTTGATGGAAAGGCTTCTTTCTTCCTGATAACTGCAAAAAGCTGCAGGTTGCACCAAACCTGAGCCGCCAGGACAAGACTTGATTTCACTTCCAGAAAGCGAGAATATAATGGAGCTCTTCCCAAATACTGTGAGCAATAACCTTGGGGTATGCCATCCATGGGAATTAACTCAAACACACTACAAAAACCTACATCTAGTAATGTAATATACAGGATTTACTTTAAACTCCACATAAATATCTCATACACAGTTGCACTCATTTCAGGGAAACCTTACAACCCGATCACTCACTCTAGGAAACGTGTGATGTATTCCTTGCTGCACTGCGACCAGGTGAGTGGAGTAGGATCATACTGCAACTGTCGGGACATAATATATGGGCGCTTTCCAACAGGCTCACAGTCATTCTCTTTTCCATCATGCTGGATACCAAAACTGGAGATAAAAAACAACATCTAATAATTCCAGCTGATTGGTTGCACCACAACACCTATCTATCGGTTCCACACTGTGCTCAAAAAGACATTAAAGTTGCTTCTTCCCCTGGTGGGCTGTAGATACCTTTTGCTAAAAAATCCATATAGAAGATCTGACCCAAAGCCTACAGAAAAATCTACGCTCCAACAGGCTTTCAAGCATGTCTTTTATGTACAGCAACATCGTCCAGCATAAAATAAAGAACAGACTGCCAGAGACTATATTCAGGGGTATTTTTATGGGAGTCAAAACACTATTGCACTGTTGGGCTGGGTGTCAGTTTAAACCTCATTTATGTTAAAGCTGCTAAAGCTAACAGCTTCCTAGCTCTTGGATCCCAGTTATGTCAGACTTGTACCACTTTAACTAAGATCAGGCTTTGTTACGCTCTGTCTTACACTGTCTTATAATCATGTCTTATTGCTTATTTCTTTTTAAATCTCTTTTGAGACAGAGATACTGTTTTCAGAATCACCAAACATTCAGTGAATTAGCCTCTGGTCCTTCCTCCCATTTCACTTTCTCAAACTCTGCCTTACAAACAGACTTTCACAGTAGGTCTTCCCAACATGATTCACTCCAGCTCCTCTGACTTATTCAGCAATTTCTTTATTCAACAACTTGTAAAAGTCATAAACATTAAAAACTTTGGCTGGGATTCGGCTGATTAAACATGCATGCCTCCACATCATCTCATTGTGAAGGAGATTATCTGACACAATAAAATATGAAGATGCTGATATATGAAGAAGTTGACACCTAAACATCTGAAGGTGTATAACCCCTTGTATGAAAGAACAGTGAAAACTGACTCAGGTCGTGATTCAGTCATGGATCAGACAAAGTGAGTTCAAACCACTTAAGACTTTGTTTCTGGAAAATGTAATTGTACCACAATTCAAATGTTCCAAAAGCAGAGCACGATTTCATTTTGAATCAACTTCAGTGACGGGTCTGAGGTATAAAAGCAAGTATGTGCCCTTATTGACAGGCTCTTTTCCATGAACAGGGTCTGTTGACACAGAAGGTGGTGAACATCTAAAGGGACAGTATAGGGAAGAGTTGACTTTTGGCATCCATTTAAGGAATGGGTGCATGGCTTTCTTCTCACTTTTTTGCTCACCTGTTCTTACAGACTTTTATTGTCCATACGTGAAATTTTTAATATATGTACTCTAACCTGGCTTAAGGGCAGGATGGTTTCATGTTAACAACAAACCACACAATATGCAATTTTCTTTTTGGAGATGATTCTTACAGGCAAGACCCTGCAACACTCCTGCAAAGGCAAGAACAGCAGTACTCTGCCTCACAGCAGTGACACAGCTCAGTGTCAAAACAGATTAAAAAATCAGAATTTTTTCAAGTGAGTTTAATAAACCAACTACCCGACCAAAATATCCTTAGAAATTAGAAATATTGAGAAATCTAGTTTCAAGCAAAAATACCCAATCATAAAAAAAGTTTAGCTGTGTCCGAAACTAAACATCCAGGAACTTTATTTGACTTGACCTAATTGTATCCACAATAGGAATATTAATACCCAGAAGATACCAGTTGTTAAGAAATGCCCCAAAGTGACTTTATTTGTTCATCAGAAAGGAGAATAAATATTTGATATTTCTGTGAAGTTTGAATGCTTGAATTAAAAATGGTTTCTAGCAAATGTGCAATATTGAAATACCTTGATATAATGAAAGAGGTACATTTCATGTAAATTATTTGGATTGATTTCAAGATCATTGAAAGTAATCACATAGTAATTCAGTATATGCTTGGAAAAATTAGCACGATTAAGTGCTGTTTCTTTGCAGCTTAATTATTTCATCCGGATGAAATCGCACTAGCAGACTCTGTTAGAAGGGGTAGACTAAATAGTTGTAAATATAAACAAAGGACAAAGGCTTAGGAATCTCTTTCTTATTCCTTTGCTTAGAAAAAACAAACACAGTTTTGATTTTAATAATAGACACATTAACTCACTCCTTGTTTTGTTTCTGTCTGGCAATTTGAGTATAAATATACAAATATTAAATTCAGCTAGGTCACCGTTCACTTTCAACTATACCTGTGTCCAAGTTCATGAGCAATAGTGAAAGCCAATGGAAGGCCAGAATCTTCATTGATGTTACAGCTTCTGTGAGGTTGACACATGCCTGACAGATGAGACAAACCTAAGGTTTCACATGGACGATTCATGCCAGCACAAATGTCCTTTCTAGAACCACAAAAAAGACGTATCATTAAAAGAGCTTAAGAACAACTGCAGACTGTCACTTACATTGGGTGGTAAGTGTCCATCTCATAATGTATCAGTGCTAATTTGCATTTTAAGCAAAGCATAGTGCTAACATTTCTACAAACATATATGCAACAACAACATGCACTTGTTCTGCTACTATCATATTATACTGCTATAATTTGTAGTCAATATTTACGTTGCTGTTGTGCCTAAAAACATATGTTTATTCTCAACCTGCATAAGAAAAAGTTTTAAAACCTTGTGCTGGTTTTGGTTGAGGCAGAGTTAATTTTCTTCATAGAGGCTGGTATGGGGCTGTGTTTTGGATTTATGCTGAAAACAGTGTTGATAACACAGGGATGTTTTTGTCACTGCTGAGCAGTGCTTACACAGAACCAAGGCCTTTTCTGCTCCTCACACCACCCCACCAGCGAGTGGGCTGGGGGTGCACAGGGAGTTGGAGGGGACACAGCTGGGACAGCTGGCCCCAGCTGACCAAAGGGATATTCCATACCATATGGCGTCACGCTCGGCGTATAAAGCTGGGGGAAGAAGAAGGAAGCAGGGGGACATTCAGAGTGATGGTGTTTGTCTTCCCAAGTCACCGTTAGGCATGATGGAACCCTGCTTTCCTGGAGATGGCTGAACACCTGCCTGCCTGCGGGAAGTGGGGAATGAATCCCTTGTCTTGCTTTGCTTGTGTGTGTCACTTTTGCTTTACTTATTAATCTGTCTTTATTTCAACCCACAAGTTTTCTCACTTTCACTCTCCCGATTCTCTCCCCCATCCCAACCAGGGGGGGAGTGAGCAAGTGGCTGTGTGGTGCTTAGCTGCTGGCTGGGGCAAAACCATGACAAAACTCCACCTCTGGCAGCATTTTGGTTATAGCACATCTTAAGTTTTCTAGTACATACCTGATGGCGATCCCAAAGTCTATAACCTCTCAAGGGGGGAATAAGACTGATCCCCTGTGAGGGTCAGGGAGGTTTTCCTTCTCCTAGTTCAGTCAGCAGGCTGAGGGCAGCACAGCTGAATCCCAGTCTCTTTGGCCGAGGAACATCCCAGAGTGAGACTCTTCTCTTATGGTAAGTGACAGATTAACTAAGAAGAACAGGGATTTACATCCTATATAGCAGCACTATTGGGTATGATGCATCTGCAGTCGTTGAAGGGCTGCAGAGTGTGGATCCAATGATGTTGACCCAACCATACCTCAACTTCATTCAACTGAACTGTTTGAAGCCTCTTTATTTGGAAAGGCAAACCATGCATTATTGTGAGACTTCTTTTTCTCATTCTTACTTTAAGATTTGTTGACTCTCTTGTTTACTGTACCAGTCGAGGGGGTTTTCCTGTTCGGGGTTTGTTGGTTTTTTTCCCCAACAGAATCTAACTTAGGACTTTTTTTTTTTTTTTTTTCACAAATCTTTTCTCTCAGTTGTTTGCAGACTGGATCCATTCTTATGGTCCTTTAGAAGTTCTGCTTCATGCCCTACCACAAACTTCCTGTGTCACCTCAGTCATCACCTTTAAGTTTTATGTGCTTCCCTTGCTCACACATAAGAAATGTTTCGTGCCTTTTTAAATATGTAGATAACATTTAAAAATCATACTTTAAAACTTCAAAATAAATGGCACTGTGCTCCCAAAATCCTCTTCCATTCTGAAATGCACCTCTATTTTATTTTAGGATTTGTCATTACAGACTTGTTCATCTGCATGCTATGTTGTTTTAGTATATTCTCTCAAAGAATAGAGCAGTGATTTAGCACAAAACAAGATAGGATCAAGCGGGGAAAAAGACCTGAGCTCTGCACATGGCTAACCTCTCGGGACATACAGACCTCAGTTTCCTAAGACGCATCTTTAATAAAGCACCCACATGCATATGTAAAGTGCTATATGTACTTTGAAAACAAATGAAAAACAATCCCTTTAAAAGGTACAGCAAGTCTATCTTCAATCACTTTTTTATAATATAGCGCATATTCTCTGCCTGTACAGGTGTCAGGCATGCTCACACTAGGTTATTTTTGCATTAACACTGTGTTTCAGAAACAGCATGTCTTCATCAGACCACTTCACTGGGTTCTATGCAGCATGAAGTAAATGACGACATGACCCTATAAAAAAAATATCATCACCAAAAAACAGCAGCCAAACAACAGTCAGTCACAGCTGCTGAACTGCTATCATACCGGGTTAGAAGCACGGCCACGTCGTGATGTGTTGGGTTGACGTCACTCTTGGGATTGACACTCTTCTGCCATTTGCAGAAGCTGGCTAGTGTCTTATCAGCATGATGAACTATCTTCAAACCTTGCTAATAGGAAATGAAGGAAAATATTACTGTAAAGAACACGCTGCACTGCAACAGCATGTCAGTGATGTTAGCTGTGAAGCTGGGTAATCTTTGAAATGCAATTCATTATGTGTTTGCTTAAAGTTAGAGCCATCATTAGGAGCAGTGACATCTATTTATCTAACATTTGAATATGCAGTTTAAAATTTGACATTGTTGTAATTGGTGCAGCTAGGAAAAACTAAATGTAGAAATGTACATATTTTTTTGTAAGTGAGCTTCATAAAATCCAACACTGAGATGAAACCTTCAAACAAACATTTTATATTCTCCTGAAAGCAAGTTTTCCTCTACAGAGAAGGTAAAGATTAATTAGTATGAGACTTCATGCTCAAGTTTGTCGCTCAATGATATGTGAACAATCACATGCTTAAGGAATAATCATGCTTCAAAGGATGTATTTCTTTCACAATATTTTTCTATTCCAATAAGAGACAATGCAGTCATACATATTTCTTCCTCATTATTATATAGTATACAGTCAAGTTACTGAAATTTCTTCTGAAATACAAAGTACGCAAAATAAATTAATTCAAAAACATATTTCTGGTCTTGGGCATTCACTGTATCTTGCCTCAGTTTATCTAACTATAAACTTTTTTACAAAGTATCTAAATAACACTGTTACCATATAATAATTTTTGAGTAACTTAAAACCATGTTTTAAAAGATGTAGATATCTATCTTCCAACATGGGTATTCTTAACTGAATAGGAATCCATGGGTTTTTTTCAAAACAGTCACAGAAATTTAGCAAGTAATCTTAATTGGAGGTCACCATGGACTTCAGGTCCTAATTGTCCTGTTAAGATGGGAACTACAGTTTTTGCCTTGCATATTCTCACACTGAGGACTATTAAAAAAGACATTATCCTAATAATTATTTCAGAAGACATAGCCTGGCCCTATGGCTTGGTTCTCTGCCTTCAAACACACTGGGAGCATCTGGCTTGTGGTCATGAACTATAAGCCAATGAGAAAATCTCCTTAATGTGTTCCTGCAGCCAGAGTAGGCTATGTCATGCAGAGTGTTTCAAAAATATAAAAAATGATAAAATGATAAAACTGCATGATAAATGATAAAATGATAAAATGATAAAACTATAAAATGATGACAAAAACTATAAAACTATAAAATGATGACAATCAGCATGTATTTAAGCATGTAGCAACATATTTGTGAATGAGAGACCTCGGAATCTAGCAATATATAGCTAGCTCACAGCAATTAGCATCTACTTAGTCCTTATTTTGAAAGAGATTTAAAAAGAAAAATGTATGTTGGAGCTGCACAATACCAGATTTACTTCTTCAGTGACCTGCAAATATCCTAGCATTACACTTTATAATAAACTTCAGGTTATGCTAGATTAGATTCTGAGCGATGACACATACATTAAATTCTGTTTCTCATCTGGTCTTCCTTGACATCCCATGTTCTTTTGACAGTGGGTAGATTCCATTTCCCATTCCTAATTCAACTATTTTAATTAGATTTTCCTTGTGCAGAAATACCTGAAATCATGAGCTAAATACTTTGCTATTGAGGGCAACATTCGTTCTAATACCAGACATACCAAAGATTAATAGAAGAGTAAAACGAACACATTAATTTAAGCAAATAAACCCTCCTCCCGACAATTATGGCTCAATGCATTGAACTCCCAAGTTTCCTAAGTGACATTTTCAGGAAAATAAAAACCTTACCTCTTCCTCCTCAAAGAGGATGAGCCGGACCAGCACAATGTGAATTGCATTGCCAATGCTTGGATCATGGAACAACCCTGTGACCTGTGCCAGAGCCAGGAGGTATGAGATTAACTGATTCCTCTATAGCAGAACAGGACTTTAGAGAGAAAATGTGACATTTATTTCAAGCACACTGTCCATCTTGGGGTCTGGGCAAGGGTGTTGTTTTGGGGGTTAAATCTTCAATGCACTTCACTCAAAGTTTACTGAAATACAACAGATGTTAGAACTTTTGCAAAGGGCAGCTCTGCCAAATGAGTGATGATACAGGATTTGGCAAAAGTTACTAAGATAAAGAGCAAAAGCACGCACAGGGTTATTTCATGTGCATTTCCCTTACAGAGCAATGCACCAGTTTTGGGCCTGCCTCCTTCACTGTCAGCTCAACCACTTCAGAATTCTTGAAAAACATTAGCAGAAAAGAACGTAACATCTAGAGTCACACAACGCTGATGGAGAGGTCCACTCAGGGTGCCAAAGAAATGGCATCTCAAATCATCCTGTTCTGATTTGACAGGAATCAACTTCTGCCACAACAAAGCAAAAAGAAGTCAATGCTAGGCAAACAGAAATCAGTTAAATAATGGATACACTTGTGTTTTCAAGGCACAGAAGAGGATGCTAAGAACAAAATGAATTTAATGATTTTTTTAAAAAAAATCCACATAAAAAAAGCAAGAACTGAATTCAGCAAAAATTTGACCCAACTAAAATGTGATAAACACCATCACAATGTTGAATTAGGCAGGGCAGGAGAAAAGGGACAGAAGATAGTCATAACCTATCTATATGTGAGCTATGCTATATCATATATATATATATATGCTGTGTTGCAAGAAATATGAATGGGTAAACTGGATTGCATTTGGGTCAAAAATGTTTAGGAGAAGACTGGTAAAGGAGAAATTACTGAAATAAAGTGGAAATTGTGGTTCTGAATACAAAGGTTTGATTTGAATATGGGTTTTTTTCAAGGTCTTACACTGCAAACTGAATCACTATAGGTAACAGACTGCAGAGAAAATGTTAAGACTTGTTTGTTCCTGAATCTAATCATGGCAGGGTTTTATTCCACATTTTCCCTGTGTGGACAACACCTCACGTGCTCAAATCAGCTTTGTGTCTGTTTACTCAAGCTCGCTGCCTCAGTAGCTAGTCAGACCGTTCAGGGCACAGTTGGGAACATACTGTATAAACATAAGGGACAGATCGGTTACCATGGCTAGAATTACACTATGATTAATTTCTCATATATTACACGCATACCATGATAAGGACATAGAAGACATCCTCAATAGACTCACCAAGGTCAATATCTGCTACGATACAGACAATAACAGAAGACATAGGCAGACTTATGAAACGCTATTGCTTTTCCCAGGTCAACTTATACTTTGAAATTTGGCACACAGGAAAACATCACAAGTTAAAACTTTTTTTTTTTTTTTTTTTTAAAGATGGACTTTGTATTAGAGGCAGGATACTTATCTGGATAACCAGTTGTATTGCTTTTAATTGGGACAGAGTTAACTTTCTTCATAGTAGCTCATATGGTGCTGTTTAGATTTGTGACCAAAACAGTAACACACTGGCATTTTAGCTCTTGATAAGTTAGTACAATTTCCAGCGGGCTCCTGTGTGCCTTTCTCATCTACAGATATAAGAAAGAATCCATATGCTTAAAACTGTAGGATTTCTCTCTGTCGCTGTAGCTACTAACCTGAAATCACTAACGAGCAACAAGAGAGACAGGGAATGTCAGTGGAAAGAAAATTAATGCTAGTATTTATAGCTATGTGACTGCTCTCACTTAAAATCCAGATAAAAATTATACCTATGCAAATTATAAAGAAAAAATGCTTTAAAATACAGAGATTTAATGAATATATATGAATGATATTCTATTTCTTTTAATGAACAACATTACAGACTTGCTTCAAAGTGATCAGTAACATAATAAAGTTACTGTTGGCTTTGTTCATCTATCTAAAAAAAGGAAATACTGTACATACCATATTCATTATAGTGAGGATATATGATTCCACATGGTCACTTCCATGATATTCAACCATCTTACTGTCTGCAACCACAAGTGTCTCCACCCATCGCTCTTTGCTGACAGAACGCCGATAAACCTTTCTGACAGCCATATGATTTTGTTCCCATCTCTCCCTCCGAAGCTGCTGCTGTTTGAAAAAGCTGAGGGTATCTGGAAGAGTAAGAAGCAACGCTTGACTTCAAAATGTTTTTAAGCTTGATTTGAAGTATAAGGCTGTAATACTTGCAGATGGAACGGTAGCATTGCAGAATCACAGGATGATATAGGTTGGAAGGGACTTCTGGCTGCTATCCACCTGACCCCCAACAGGACCAACTCCAAAGCAACACCAGCCTGCTGAGGGCCCTGTCCAGAAAAGTTCTGAATACCCCCCTGAATGGATTAAACATGCATCCAAAAGTTGCCCCTACTCAAACACCAGGAATTAAGGTACGAGACAGAAACAAGCTAAAAAAACTGAATTGGGGATGTCATTTTCAAGAAATTTCTCTTCTGTGGTTTGGCTCTAAACTCTCTAATGACACCAGTTCATAGTTTAAGATAAGCGATATGCCTTCTCCACAGGCAGCTCTTATTCTCAGCAGGATGGCACGTTAAGCCCAGTGCTGTGGCACATTCATGAATGGTTTGTTCTGTGCATGGAAAATACTCCCGAAGAGAGGGGACACTTCACCAGCAGGTGTCATCTAAATACCAGTCAGGCAGACGGCCGTGGGCTTCTCAGCTGCTGTCATGTCTGACAGGCGAGAGATTTATTGTTTGCACTATAATTTTGGGATCTGTGCATCTAAAGCCTTTCAGGAAGAAGTCTTTGCTCTGTAGAGTTGCAAACAAACAACCTTGCACTGCATTCTGTGGGGCTAATTACTCTCCACTTTCTAGCTTTGAACACCAGCTCACTGTGTTACCAGGGAAATACCAGGAATGTAAATACCCCTCGGCCTGAAAAAGAAGTGGAGATGCCAATTTGACAGCAACTGGTCAATTTTTCTAACCTAGAAGCCAGAGAAACTCTTCTACAGTGCTGGGATTCCCCGAGTCTTAGGAAGGATCAGGAGCACTTGTTGCTATTACAGATACTGCAATAGTCCTTTGACATCTCATTCACAGAAGAGGATGTCCTTATTCTAGATGGGGCAAATTCACAAGCCAGAAAGACAGCTCCTGCCTCAAAATGCTTACAGTCTGTCCAACATAAGCCCCCCTACTGTGTGGCAGGGGACAGTTACCTGGCATTATCTCCATCTCCTAGCACTACTAAATGTTGAGGGATGGTTACCCAGACCACTTTTCCCTTGAAGAGTGGATGACCTGGCAGCTAGGTCCCAAATCTTGTGTTCACTCTGGCAGAAGATCTGTTGTGCCTTTGTCATGAGCACGCTGTTTGCCCTTTAGAAGAGGTAAGTTCAGCCAGAATGTACCACGATGTCTTACGTGTCTACAAAATGTGGCACCACTGGACTGTTAATGATGTGTATAATACATCTCCCAGCATAAAAGGTGATTGATATTTTGGTTTATTGTATATGTGCAAAAGAAGATGCAAAGGTTTTTAGAAATCAGTTCTCTGAGGTCAGTCTGAAAGATGCTTTAAGAAATGCCAGTACTGATAAAACATTACGTATAAAATTGAAATATGCCACATTAATAATCAAAACCACAGCACCCACAATACACATTTAGAACAGAGCTGTAATGCACAAGTGTGCAGTACACAGCAGCTCCATTAATGCACACACACTCCGACCAGTTAGCACTGTGTTGCGGTACCAGTTCAGGATGTTAGCTGGCACCAGGCACATACCACCAGGAAGCACACAAACCTACAAACCTAGCCCAGCCATGTTCATTCTGCTAGATGGAAACTTTCACCTCCCTGGACCACCTTTTAAAGCATACTGTGTAGGACGCTGAATTAATGTACTATCCAGAATATCATGTACTCTATATTGCAGATTTAGACTATAATAAATAAATACATAAAAATAGTTGTAAGTAGATTTCTTTTTGTATTAATTGGCATTTGCATTGTAAAAGATGCTGAAAATACTACTTGAGGAGGACAAAGAACCATAAGATATTTTACCTGGTTGGCAAGGTAAATAGAATAAAAAAAAATTGAATATAAGAAGTTTGAATAAATGTAAATGAATTCAAATAAACATGTACACTTCTAATTTTTACTATCCATACACTATCACAATAAAAAGCCGAAGAATATCAATTTCCTCTGTGATTACCAACCCAGTCACTTGTCAGTGTCATCCTATGCACCCACACAAATAGGCTCTGTCTTGTAGATATGTCAACTAGTAAAAAATATTAGTCATTACAGAAAGTTGGCTTCCCACCAAACCAGGGGACTTCAAGAAAGGCATACATTTTTGTATCTTAATCTTGCAGAATGAGCAGCATGGAAAAATGGAACAATAATTTGTGAGTAAAGATAAAGAAAAGAAAGCGGGTGGTTTCTTTGGTTTTGTTTGTTTTGGGGGCGTTGTGTTTTACAAGAAAGGAAATGGACTATCATTGCTATAACCTCTGCCCCAACCCTAGTAAGCCAGGCTGCAGCATCACTCCAGCTGACTCGCTCAACTTCTGTTCAGTTACTGCAATAGTGACCTCTATCAAGGGTTATTTATAAGCTGCATTCATTAGTCTCCTTGTATATTTGGATGGTTTTCAGCATTCTTTTTTCTATGAAGCACAGTTCTCAGCATCTACATTTTTATGGGTTTTGTGCTGAGAAAAACCTTCCCCACAGCTATCTGAACAAAAAATTCTGCTCAGACAGCTGGTTAAGTGATTTGTTTATGGCCAAATAAAACATCATGCCAGCTATCAGGCTTTGTATTCACATCTAGCAAGAGTTTTGTTCATTGTGTGGACAGGTGATAGCTCTCAAGGTAAAAATGTTTAAAGCCATCCAGACTGCAACAGCTAACAACCCACAGGGAAAAGTCTGGAGTCCTGGTTAAGCATGAGGCTATGCATCACAGGAAAATCTCAGAAGAGATCTGAGTTGTGAAAGTTGATGCCAGGTAGCAAGAGGATGCTGCAGGCAACACTCTCTCATCAGTTACTGATCCCTCCAAGGCAGGGATCTAAGCTGCAGCTAGGGTGGCCGCCATCTGAGGACTGGGCCCTGTCTCCTGGCAGCTGTTTTAGTTAGATGAAGCAGAGAACCACTTCGAGCTACACTAACACACAGGCACCTATAAAGCACAGTTCTGCTTCTGCTTTTAAGTCTCTCCAAATGATGATTGCTCTGTTAAACTTTTCATTCTGAAGTAAAATAATTGCACACTGCTTTTGCCTTAAATCAGCAAAGTGTTGCAAGTGATTTCAGATTTCCTGAGAAATCCAAGGTGCTTTGTTGTGCAGGAATGGAAAACTTGACCAGTAACCCACCAGTTCAGGAACAGCCAAGAAGTGATGGATAGTTTGAGATCTACTAACACAGTGCTGTCTGAGAAGCGCCTGCCTTCCCACACTCCTCCATGGAATCACAGAATCATAGAATGGTTTGGGTTGGAAGGGACCTCAAAGATCATCTAGTTCCAACCCCCTGCCATGGGCAGGGACACCCTCCACTAGACCACATTGCCCAAAGCCCCATCCAACCTGGCCTTGAACACTTCCAGGGATGGGGCCTCCACAGCTCCTCTGGGCAACCTGTGCCAGTGCCTCACCACCCTCACAGGGAAGAATTTCTTTCTAACATCTAATTTAAATCGACCTTCCTTCAGCTTAAACCCATTGCCCCTTGTCCTGTCACTTCATGCCCTTGTAAACAGTCTCTCTCTCCAGCTTTCCTGTAGGCCCCTTTAGGTACTGGAAGGCCACAATAAGGTCTCCCCAGAGCCTTCTCTTCTCCAGGCTGAACAACCCCAACTCTCTCAGCCTGTCCTCATAGGAGAGGTACTCAAGCCCTCTGATCATCTCTGCCTTTAGTTTAACAAAAATACTACAGTTTTGAGGTGAGTTCTTCAAAAGGTCAATAAACGCTGTTGAAACAGAGTCACTGTACAAGGGGAGATGAATACACATATGAAATCATCATTAATAACACTAACCTAGCACTAAAAACTATATACAATTCAACCATAGACTAAATAAAAGGAAAGTCTGAGGAGTGACTCACCTAATAAGAATTAAAAGGATAGTAAGGCAGAATAAATCAACACAGTTTTCTGGGAAGTGATTATTATCCCATCAGCTTTGGGCTTGATCTAATAAAGGACCTGAGATTTCCCAGGACAATGCTCTGGCCGCCACACTTCTGGATACAAAGGTGGCACCTTCTCCTCTTTCACTCATGGAGGAGGAAAGCAACTCTAATAGCTGATTTACTGCAAGAACTTATTAATTATTCACAAAATTCAAATACAGTAGGTGAACGCCTTCCCCTATTCTTACTATGTTTGCTGAAATAAGTAAGGCAGCTATCTAAAAAAGCTCAGTGAAACCAAATACACCAGACATTGTGTACACATAGTATCTTCTTATACATACAATTGTAGTTACAAATATCTGTAACAAAACTAAGCCTGGATGTGGGCAATGCAAGAGTAAGGGTTCACACGCTACATGGAAAAAGTGATGTAAAACAAGCAAGAAAGGATGTGAATTTAAAACAGAACAGGTAACCAAACCAGCTCTTTTGATAAACATTTCTGACACAGGCTAAGCTAAATCGTGCAAATGCTTTCTAAGTGTGAAGCAGTGTTCACACAGGAAACTATTACAGCTATTTAATCACGTACTTCCCCATGTTGACTACCCCCAAGTCCCAACAGAAACAAGCACAGGGAAAGAAAGCTTACAACTTTGCAGTCTTTGTTTAACTTTAACATTCCTGCTGTCAAAACCATGAAGTATCAAATAGTGGAGTCACACCACTCCAGTACTGAAGGAAGCTACAACTGGACCTGTGTTGACTGATGCACTTAATCAGATACTGCTGCTGAGTGTGCCTGCTGGTCATTACCACTTACACTGGAAGGATGGAATGATAAATGTTCTGGGACACAGGCATCAGGAGGTACATAGAGAACAACATTGTGGGAAACAGCTATGCCTGGAGCTGCCTACATTTTGGAACCAGAGTTTTCCATCTGCCTGAATGTTTGGGGTTTTTTCCCCAGGGATTAGAATCATAGAATCATAGAATATCCTGAGCTGGACGGGACCCGTAAGGATCATCGAGCCCAACTCCTGGCTCCAGACAAAACCAGCCGAATCAGAGCATATGACTGAGAGCATTACCCAGACACTTCTTGAACTCAGTCAAGCTCAGTGCTGTGACCACTTCCCTGGGGAGCCTGTTCCAGTGCCCGACCACCCTCTGAGTGAAGAGCCTTTTCCTGATATCCAACCTAAACCTCCCAAATTATTAATCCAGGATTAATCCCAAGGCAATAAGAGACAACAAAAATTATAGCTACATAAGATGTTTTTCGAGGAGTACATTACTCAATGTCATTTGAACTTTCCATGCTCATTCACTTGGTCACTTCAGTGGCTGGTTCCTCTTATTCTGGTGAAAACATCAATGTGATGGATAAGAAGAACAAGGTGATTTTTCTATTAATTAATCTAGCGCTTGATAAAATGGTATCTGAAAACAATTTAAATGGCAGCACAATTATATTTTCATTTCATGAAAAACAAGTATCCTCTAAAACAGAATACATCTCACTTTGGCCTCTTCAGGCATCTGTTTGGTAGAATACCATGGGACAAAGTCCTGGAAGGAGGAGGGGCCCAAGACAGCTGGCTAATATTCAAGAGTCACCTCCTCCAAGCTCAGGAGCGATGCATCCCAACAAAGAGGAAGTCAAGCAAAAACACCAAAAGGCCCCCGTCGATGAACAAGGAACTCCTGGGCAAAGTCAAGCAAAAAAAGGAAGCCTACAGAAGGTGGAAGCAAGGGCAAGTAGCCTGGGAAGAATACAGAGAAACTGTCTGAGGAGCCAGGGATCAGGTTAGGAAAGCCAAAGCCCTCATGGAAATTAGTCTGGCCAGGGATGTCAAGGACAACAAGAAAAGCTTCAGTAGGTATGTTAGCGAGAAAAAGAGGACGAGGGAAAATGTGGGTCCCCTCTGGAATGAAGCGGGTGACCTGGTTACCCAGGATATGGAGAAGGCTGAGGTACTCAACGACTGCTTTGCCTCAGCCTTCACTGGCAAATGCTTGAGCCGCACTGCCCAGGTCACAGAAGGCAGGGACTGGGAGAATGCAGAACCGCCCACTGTAGGAGAAGATCAGGTTCAAGAGTATCTAAGGAACCTGAAGGTGCACAAGTCCATGGGACCCGATGAGATGCATCCACGGGCCTTGAGGGAACTGGTGGATGAAGTGGCCAGGCCACTCTCCATCATATTTGAGAAGTCCTGCCAGTCTGGCAAAGTTCCCACCGATTGGAAGAGGGGGAACATAACCCCCATTCTTAAGAAGGGTAAAAAGGAAGACCCAGGGAACTACAGGCCAGTCAGTCTCACCTCCGTGCCTGGGAAGATTATGGAGCAGATCCTCCTGGAGACTATGCTCGGGCACATGGAAAACAAGGAGGTGATTGGTGACAGCCAACATGGCTTCACTAAGGGCAAATTGTGCCTGACAAACTTGGTGGCCTTCTGTGATGGGGTTTACAACGTTGGTGGATAAAGGAAGGTCAGATGACATCATCTACCTGGACTTGTGCAAGGCATTTGACACTGTCTCGCAAAACATCCTTGTCTCTAAATTGAAGAGACATGGATTGGGTGGATGGACCACTCAGTGTATAAGGAATTGGCTGGATGGTCGCACTCAAAGAGTTGTGGTCAACGGTTCAATGTCCAAGTGGAGAACGGTGACGAGTGGCATTCCTCAGGGGTCAGTACTGGGACCAGCACTGTTCAACATCTTTGTCAGTGACACGAACAGTGGCATCGAGTGCACCCTCAGCAAGTTTGCCGACGACACCAAGCTGTGTGGTGTGGGTGACACGCTGGAGGGAAGGGATGCCATCCAGAGGGACCTTGACAGGTTGGAGAGGTGGGCCCGTGCGAACCACATGAAGTTCAACAAGGCCAAGTGCAAGGTCCTGCACGTGGGTTGGCGCAATCCCAAGCACAACTGTAGGCTGGGCGAGGAATGGATTGAGAGCAGCCCTCAGGAGAAGGACTTGGGGGTATTGATTGAAGAGAAGCTCAACATGAGCCGGCAGTGTGCGCTTGCAGCCCAGAAAGCCAACTGTGTCCTGGGCTGCATCAAAAGAGGCATGACCAGCAGGTCGAGGGAGGTGATCCTGTCCCTCTACTCCGCTCTGGTGAGACCCCACCTGGAGTACTGCGTCCAGCGCTGGGGGCCCCAGTACAAGAAAGACATGGAGCTGTTGGAGAGAGTCCAGAGGAGGGCCACAAAGATGATCAGAGGGCTGGAGCACCTCTCCTATGAGGACAGGCTGAGAGAGTTGGGGTTGTTCAGCCTGGAGAAGAGAAGGCTCCGGGGAGATCTAATTGTGGCCTTCCAGTACTTGAAGAGGGCCTACAGGAAAGATGGTGAGGGACTGTTTATCAGGGAGTGTAGTGACAGGACAAGGGGCAAGGGGTTCAAGCTGAAGGAGGGTCGATTTAGATCAGATGTTAGAAAGAAAGTCTTTACTGTGAGAGTGGTGAGGCACTGGAACAGGTTCCCTGAACAGGTTGTGGAGGCCCCATCCCTGGAAGTGTTTAAGATCAGGTTGGATGGGGCTTTGGGCAATGTGATGTAGTGGAGGGTGTCCCTGCCCATGGCAGGGGGGGTTGAAACTAGATGATCTTCGAGGCCGCTTCCAATCCAAACCATTCTATGATTCTATGATTCACTGTAAAAAAAAAATTGCAGATTTAAAAAATTCCCAATAAATTACATCTACATCTTAATGTCTGTTACCAAATAATTAAAGGACTGTTGACCTAAGAATGACAGAGAAATGCAGTTTTGGGGAGCCATTATGATGGAAATGAGTATTTAAACAAATGGGCTTTATTAATAACTTTTCTTCTTTTTATGTATCTATATGAAAATTCATTCACACAAAATGAATGCAAATAACTGGAAGTGATATCTTGAAGTAGTTGTGTGTGCCTTGTCAGGGTTGATCTGCTTTCCAGCAAGGCTGACCAAATAGTATCCAGGACCTCTTGAATCAGACTCCAAAAATTTCTATTAATGTTCCAAAAATTTCATTCACATTATAATGAAGAAAAACCAAACTAGCTATATGCTGGTGATCAGGGGTCACCAACCTGCTTAAGTCAAGAATAAAAATAAGGCTAAAAGGCTACAAGGATCTTACTCACTACAAGAAAGACACTGACGTGCTGGAGCATGTCCAAAGAAGAACAACGAAGCTGGTGAAGGGTCTGGAGCACAAGTCTGATGAGGAGCAGCTGAGGGAACTGGGGTTGGTTAGCCTGGAGAAAAGGAGGCTGAGAGGAGGCCTTATTGCTCTCTGCAACTACCTGAAAGGAGGCTGTAGCCAAGTGGGTGTTGGTCTCTACTCCCAAGTAACTAGCGAAAGGACAAGAGGAAATGGTCTCAGGTTGTGCCAGGGGAGGTTTAGATTGGCTATTAGGAAATATTTCTTCACCAAAAGGGTTGTCAAGTGTTGGAACAGGCTGCCCAGGGAAGTGGTAGAGTCACCATACCTGGAGCCATTTAAAAGATGTGTAGATGTGATGCTTAGGGACATGCCCATTAGTTATTCAAAGTTACCCAAGTAATTTCCACAGCAAGCACTCATTGCAGGCTGCCCTAATCCCAAGCTTCAAGAGTTGGTGAGAAGGTTGGAATGGTGGCCAGAGAGTATCAATGGAAGGAAAGGTGCCAGCAAAAAGCAAAATGATGCTGGAAGAGGCAAAGGACAGGAAAGGACTATTAAGAGTTGTAATTCCAAGGATTTGGGCAGTGTGAGTGATTTAGATTGAAGGTTTGCTCTTTGCATGTGGTTGGGACAAGAGAGCAATGTGGTTTTCAAGCTGTGTAGATTGCAACTAGCCACTATAGGGGCTTGAGAGGCAGCTGAAAGAGGCCTCCATCTCCTGAGCTGAAATCACTCCTGAAAACTAGCTTCTGTATTTCCATATGGAGAAGCAATCCTCGTACACTTCTATATGACTTTTCTATTTTGGAATGACGAAAAACTCCACTACTCCAATATAACTGGCTTATATCTGCTTGACCTTCAGCTATAAAACACTGACACCTTTGGCTTTCTGTGAATGGCATCCTTACATTTCTAACCCATCCTTGCTGGCAGAGCTCAGCAGCCTCACTGACCCAAGAGAGATGCTCTGCCAGAGCACAGACCACCCACCATTGACTCGGTTCCTCTCCAGGTGATGTGCTCTTTGTGTACCAGATATATAATGCCACTCTTGAAGCTTCGTGGAGCAAAATGGTACTCAATTCTCTCAAGTCCACTCCTTCTCACCAAAAAAATAGAAGAACTTGCCCCATCAGGCTTTGCTTACTCCAATAAGTTAAATATAGTCAGGGAACAAACACACCCAGGCACTGGAACTTGTTTGCCTACTCTATTAAAGTGGACGGTTCCCAGCATGGCCTCAGCAAGGGCCAATGAGCATGTTCTCAATCAATTCCTGAGCATGGCACATGAGTGGACACAGTCCAGGAATGCCTCACAGTAGACAGGATCTGGCCACTCTGTTCAGGATGATGAGAAAATTTCATCTATGCACACAGACCATTCTGTGCTACTTGGCAGCAGTTGCAAAGAATACCGGAGTATTTAATTTATTAGCACAAACGTGGTCCCATTGTGTAGGACATGCTATTTTGCCATGAATATCAACAGTGTTAAGTACAAGAGTAAATGCCAGCTCAACACTCACCTTACAGATAAAAAGTAATCATAGAATCACAGAATGGTTTGGGTTGGAAGGCACCTTAAAGCCCATCTAGTTCCAACCCCCCTGCTGCAGGCAGGGACACCCTCCACTAGACCAGGTTGCCCAAAGCCTCATCGAACCTGGTCTTGAACACTTCCAGGGATGGGGCATCCACAGCTTCTCTGGGCAACCTGTGCCAGTGCCTCACCACCCTCACAGTGAAAAATTTCTTCCTAACATCTAATCTAAATCTACTCTCCTTCAGCTTAAGGCCATTACCCCTTGTCCTATCACTACAAGCCCTAGTAAACAGTCCCTCTTCAGCTTTCTTGTAAGCCTCCTTCAGGTATTGGAAGGCTGCTATACTATAAAACAGAACGTATGCTGTTCAGAATACGACTGGCATCTTTTAAACAATATTTTTCAAGCAAAGGTATTAAAGAGGATGTCTATTTATCTTAATCATATAAACAGCCTGCTTTTGTGGCTCTTGTATTACAATCTCAAGTTTTTGCTACACATTCTGGCATTGTTTTAGTATTTTTAGGGTATTGTTATCATTCAATTACCCAAATATGTTCACATTTCTAAGAAATAATACTTTCTAGTTTAGCTTTCAAAATGTACAGCTTAAACTATGACATGTTTCAAATAATCTCTTTCAAGATGTCAACACAGAGGTTACTAGATACTCACACACATGTGAATTGGGGAACTTAGTTGAAATCGCCCCAGCTGGCATTCCCTTATTCTTTGGCACTGCCACCACAAAAACCTTGGGTAGTCTTCAAGAAAACAGATTCACCTACTTTAACTTTTTCCAGATGTGAAAATAAATCAAGAATTAAGCTAAAAATATCTTTTCAAGACTGGATTCAAGAGAGTTCTCCAGCTGTAACATGACAGTCCAATTATAAAGCAGTAGGCAGAAAGAAATTATTTCCTGTCCAAACATAAAACAGGTAAAATTAAAAAAAAAATAAAAAAATAAAAAAAAGGTTCTAGATAGATCTTTGTCTTGATATTTGCAGAATTGACTGGTTAATAAAAAATTTATTCCCAGGTCCTAAATATCTAAGTAAAAATGTATGAAGATGCATTTACTTACATAAATTAATGAAGCATCCATTAAAATATACATGGGATTATTTCACTGAGCACTGACAATAAGAATTTCCTGGTCTTATAACCAATAGTTTAAAAATTGGCTCTCAGCTGCCTTGAAATCCTGACTTACAACACAAAAGGACAGGAGAATAGTAAGAAAAAAAAATCTAGATTACACTTTCGTTTTTTTCTGCCTCTTAACTTAGGTCTATTAATGTAGGAGACAGAACCCAAATGTTTTCAAAAGTTACCAGAAGGTATCCTCTATGTCAGCCATAAAACTACCTACTGTAGTCACATCACAGGAAGCACATCATACAATTTTTTAGCAGAACACAGAGGGAGTAGGAGATGGAAGAAAAATACTCTAAACCTCAATATATTTGGAGTACTTTTTCAATCATCCAAGGAGCTGAACAGAAGGTCCATTAGTGTTCCTTATATAAATTTCCTGGCTTTGTTCTAGCACTGTGTTTCAACACTTCATTTAGCTCTTGGATATAAACACATTCCTCTTCACCTTTTTTTCCCCCAAATAGTTTCTTACAGTTAATAGGTAGTGTGCACTAACAGGACTGGAAAGTGGTTTTAAAAGCTGAAAAGCAAGACACTAATCAGTGCTTTCCAAATACTCCAAAACTCTATTGAAAATCTAGTGTCCCTGGCTGTCAGTAAAGCAAAGATGAAACTCCAATTTGGTATTTATATCAGCTATTTTATGTGTTATTGCTATTCTCAGGAATTCTCCAATGCTCTCATTCTATAAACTGTACCTTCTCACTACTTCAGCTAAAGGTAAGTTTACACAGGACAAACCAGAAATTACTGCAGGACACTGGATGTGACACAGCAGAATTCAAGTCATGGTGCCAGAACCACCTGAGAATCGAGAAAAATCAGTCTATGCCGAGGGCCCCATATTACCACAGCCAGCTTAGCAGTGCTCCCAGCATCCTTCACCCACAGGAGTTCTGCAGATGTAGAAGGAACAGCTAGCTGCCTCCGCTGTGAGGGGGTATAAAACATAGCGCGGTGGATCACATAGCATGATTAGAGAGCAAATAAAGCTGACCTCTGCTTCCAAAATGAAGCGTAATCCAACACCCTTCGGCAGACACGTCTTAGCTGACAGTTCTGCTTCACCCCTTCCAGGCTGCCACTGTGCCTGTCCTGCTCTCATCTCGGGACCTTCAGAACTCTTGGAAATATGGCAATACCTAAGTGGTTTCCAGAGCAAAAAACAAGCCTATGAGAAAATCCAGAAGCATCTCTAACTATTTCACCTGCTACCATTGAGTTTTACTACATAAAAGCCTAGAAATGACAAATCAGTCTGAAGATGCCACTAGATAATAATATTCAGAAAGCATTTCTCTGAACTAACAGAGCAAACGAATAGGTAATGCCATTAATTTTATAACAGAACTAGTCAGCTATTGTGATGGGCTGCACAAGCCCTGATGTTTGTGTTTAACGTTACATTTACAGGATTTTAATTTCAACTGCTTTTTTTCCCTCCCTCCCTCTAGAATTATGGAGAAAATAGTACTCTTCCCAGACATCACTCAAAGCTATGACGACTTATTTTCATTATGAAGGGACTGTGAGCAGGATGAGCATGAGCCATTATGGGGGAGCAAGGGTGAAAGCTGGAGAGAATGGCTGGATCCTATTCCTTTGGTCATCAATCATCCTTAGAAATACCTGAAATAAACAGATACTTTCCTAAAAGACTGTAAGTCATTCAATCTTTTTTGGCACTATCAAATCAGATGAAACTTGAAAGCAAGATGGGGGAGTGGGCAGCGCTGGGTGACAGGTATCAAATCAGCAAAATTCTATGCCTCATTTTCTCCATCTCCCAATCTTCATGCACCTGTCTGAAGACCTTCATGCTGGAGGTATGCCGCAGACACAGAGGCCAGGTTCTCATGAATGCATCATCCATCATTAAGTGAACATTCCTTGCGCAGCAGTTTGTTATACATGGAAAATAGCCACTACTGTTCACCCATAATTCCAGAAACTTAAACTGTTCAAAAAAAAAAAATCTCAGTTTTAAATGTTCCAAAAACAGCTTAAGAAATGTAAAGTAACCCAACTAAATTAATGTATAATGTCTCTGTCGTAAAAGAGAAATGGCTACTCACAGAATAGGTCTTTGAAGCGGTAGTTAAACTATGCATTTTAATTAGTTTGGTTTAAATTCAGATTACTAAGGGAAAGAAGAGAAAGACAGTCTGGAATTAATCTTGAAACAAAATGCTATTCTTTCAAGGTCTGACATGAATCTTTAAGAAATCCTGCATATGCTATAGCCTTCTTATCTCTGGGCTTATACAAGAGTTTATTTGGCCTTTCTCTGGACAAGCTGTTGTTTTTTTCTGTTCCATTTCTCCATTGTATTTAAAACATATCAATCCCACTAGTGTGCTCAAAGGAAAAAACACATGCTAGCACTTTGAGGGGCCTCATTGTCCTTGGCTGAGGCCAAATGTCTTGTATTTCAGATGACGTTACTAAACAATACAGCCTTCAAAGCCTCAGCCCGAACCCTGCTGTGCTTCTGCAGCAAACATCAGCAGTGCAAGAGCAGCACTGACAGGTGAGGACTCCCTCCTGGGCCTGAGAAGGGGTTTGGTCAGTCTGGGAGTTACCGAAATTAATTATCCTAATACGACATCTTGAAAATCTCAGACACATACTGCTTTAAATGTTTCCTATTCTTAGAAGCAGGTCCTGGTAACAACATTTTCCAGCTTCATGACATTTTGAAAGATGAGTGTGGAGGATTCTGTTCTCCTGCTCCAACTCGGCACACAAGATTTCATTTTGCCTGATTAAGCCCCTGAAGAGGCATCCATGCACAGACAACAGCCATTGAAACATCAGAGCAGGAACAGGAGAGCCCATCACCCAGCTACTCCGTCCCGCAACTGGGGAGAGCTGATGAAGGCAAGTGTAAACTGCTAGAAGGAGTAAGGGGAGGAACAGCGCAAATGACATCGAGGCCTCTCAGGGGAGGCAGCCGACAGTGTCTTTGCATGTGAGGCGTTAAGGACTTCTGCCACCAGCCACCTCGCATGAGCAGTCCTGTTAGGATAAGACCATCTTGGGGTGATTGGTGCCACCCTCAGCTCTTTGGGAGTACCATTGCATGGGCTAAAGGATGCTTCCAGTTTTAGCCGGAGTTTTGAGAGTGACTTTTTCCTTTGATTCCAGTTTCCCATCAGAAACTGGCTGTCAGGAGCATTATAACCTATTGGATGTCACGATCCCATTACTTCGCTTCCATTTTTGTCATGCATAGAGTGGAAGTTCACCAGTAACAGCAGCTATTATTAACTGGACTCCTGGTGGTTTGCTGCCTACAGAAAACTATGCCAGAATCCTTCACAGATAGGGCTGTGGGGCTCCCACACTAAAATGCCAAGAAGTTTAGAAGTGTTTGCTTAGAACTGGGTTTGAGCTTTGAAAATTGCACTCCCGTGGAAAGAGAATCAAGCAAAGCCCTGTCAACAGACTCCGCCTCTGTTATTTTCTAAATGACAATCTCAGTTTTCATTTGAGGAAAGTCCTTGGCTCCTCTTCTCTCCAGGTAGCCTTCGAATTATAAATGTATGTAAATGCATGGGACCAGAAAGAGAGAAAAATGCAGACAGGTTTGCCTGAAACAAACATCCAGATCACACACATCATTAAATAGCATGATTAATTATAGCTTAAGGAGAGAAAAATATCCCAAAAGTGGATAATGATAGATAAAACCAGGTTACATCCATCAGCTGGGGAAGGGGCTGTTCAGTAATCCATTCCTCAACATTAAGGCTATCTCTGCTTGGACACCTTTCAGCTGCCTGTCAATATTACCAGTACCAGCTTTGTAGGAAACCCGCTTCTTTTACTGCCCTTCTTCCCCGCTACCTCCCTGGCAGATGAAATTTCATCCCTCTCATTTCCTTCCATCTCCTCTGAGAAAGACCTGACTGATAGAAGTACCTCACGATGGGCAATGGATGCAACTGGGACGCTGAAAAAAAAATACCATAAAGCAGAGAGTGGCTCAGTGAATGTTTTACCTGGAGAATGTCAGGCAAATAATACAGAAAATGTCAGGAATGATCCCTTGTTAAAACTGCAGCACCTGAAAGAAGACTTTGATCCAAATCCAAACCCCACAGAGCTGAGGAGAATCCAGACTGGGGGCTCAACTGACAATAGTGTAGATCAGAGAGGAAGGAACTTGATTCAGCTTGTTTTATAGCTCAGGCAGGCAAGAGACTTGCTGCTAATTCTGACTTTGGCAGAATGGAAGAGTCACACTGAGGCTGTCTTTTAATTGTGTTTAAAAAGCATTTAAAATACAAAAATCTATCTCTGCAGCTTCAACTCAAACACAGTTTTGCAGCTGAGCAAAATATTAGAAAAGAGCTTTTTAAAAATGATTACAAATCAGAGACAGCATGAAATTAGAGCTTTTCTTTAATAAATGAATATAGGACATCAAGGCTTTGGGGTTTCTATTTTGCAAAAAGCATTCATTTTTGGGCAGTGGTTCTTGAGCCTGATTAGAATGGTTCACAAGAGACTTTCTCTAATATAACAGTCTAACTTATGTGCAAAAAGACTTCACCATTAGTTGTTTAAAAAGGACAGGAATGCATATTTTTTTCAGCTAAGTCACCTGATACATGTTGTTTGCTGAAGTTTAAGCTCAATATTTGCAAGAGAAGAAAAGCAGAAAGTGTAGAAGAGATCACAGCAAAAAATCAATATTCTCTTTTATGCTCATTCAGATAGAAACCTGGACACTCAACAAGTGGTTCCATAAAGTCTTTAAGGGCATCAGCTAAAACCATCTGCTATACCTTTTAGCATAGCAGTCTTCTGGACAATTTTTTTCACATAAAGGTGAATTCCTACATCTGTTAGATAATTCCCTTTTCTAGAAAAAAAAACAAAACTGTGTGCAATTCTGCTTGATCTTTAAGTGAATAGTGTCCCTCCAGTCTGTTATTCACATACATTTTTTTCAGGACAGTTCAGAAATAGCATGCAGTAAAGAGGTATTATTTGCAAAGATATCCTGCAAAAGGTAATCTTTACATAAGCGCCATGAAACTGAGGAACAAACCTCAGCCTACATCAAGTCTTTCACAACAAGTCAAATCCAGCTAGCAAGTCCAGTAGATCATTAAATTGCTGCTGAGGCAGATCTTTGTTGTCAACAACCGAATGCAAAAACAGTTCAGAAATAGAGACCTGTGTCAGAAATGACATCCTGGACTCAAAGGATGCCCTTTGCAGACTGCTGTCTAGTGAAATTGCGTCTACTAAACACAACGTCTCAAGCTACTCAATATTGCCAGAAATTCTTTATGAGAACAGTCCCCACAAGCACCCATCACTGGAGCTGAGAACTCCATCCTACACTCAGCAGATAATCAGCAGTGCAGAACAGGATCTATGCACCGCAGAACATGCTACCAAGTATTGTGTGTGGTGTGGGATAAGTCCAGATATGGCCCCACTTCTCCCTAAAAAGGAGAGAGCTTACAGTTCCCTACAATATGACTGAAGTAGTGGTGGATAGAAAAAAATCTTCTAACCTCCTAAGTTACGCACTTCCCCTCATTCTCAACTAATCATAAAGCTAAAGTCTACGCTGAAAGGAGTATTACAATCTCCTTTTAAGTACAATTCATACAGAGGAGTCTCTCCACGTACACAAAATGCATCCAAGTTCAAGCAGATGCTGGAAGCATGGAGTGAACAACACCAGCCCCAAGCAAGCAGTGGACAAGCTGCAAGGACACTGTGTTTCCTGCAGAAAAACTTTGCTCAGACACCTGTTTAAAGTGGGTCACATATAATAGGAGCCTGCCAGAGGCTCATCAAGGACATGCAGACTTCAGAGAAACTAATTGTGAACACTGAGCCCCTCTCAGTGCATTAGCCCCACAGAACAAATCCAGCACTTCTCAGAAGAATTAGAAACCTGTGATCTGCCCAGAAATAATAAGGTAATTGTAGTTTCTTTTTAGAAAGTTCACAGAGAGTTCAGTATGACTGAGAAATCCGGCACTAACCAGACTGAAGGCTGAACAGCTTTGCCAGTACTACTCCATTAATGGGTCAAGTGTTCTGAGCAAATTTTCCAACTCCTGCAACAAAAATGTTTCCTAAACACAGCTTAGCTTTCTGAGTTTTCTATTTCAACTGTGGAATTAATGTTTACATATGTTCAAGGCTAGTGTTACCCTACAAAAGAGAAAGCGATGGCAAGCGACATGTAACAATTTAATTTTAAAGCTTGCTATTGGTTTCCAAATCAATACTGCAGCAATTTAACATTTACATTACCACAGTCAATGGTAGTACCCAATCAATGGCAATATTCAAAAACTGCAAGAGCATCCCACACAGTTTGATAAGGAAAGCTGTAGGAACTGAGCAAAAGCAGAATATATTCCTCTATGACAGTACATGGTTAGAAATGCTGAACTAAATTCAGTCTGCATACAGGCTGAGACTCTTCAATCTGATGAGTAGACAAGCAGACTGTTGCAATGAAGACATGGAAGAGACCACAATCTACCCTTTAAACTAGTGGAAAGCAAGTGCAGTAAGCATGCATGGTGTAGCAAACACTGTTTCCAGTGACACATGGACTGAACAGAAAGACTCTGCTGAAACACAGTGAAGCACTTTTTTCCCTCCGTATAGTTTTGAATCCTACTATTTGGAAAAGGCGTCACAGAACTTTTAACATTTCTTCAATCATTGAGTGAGGAACTGTATCACGTTTCTGATGCCTTTGGGTGGCAACTAGTGACTATTATCTCATTATAACAACAATCTTCTGTTTCCACATTTTTCTCCCTTACCTCTTGCACAACAGAAGTACATACAGAAAGCACATTGTTTCAGATAGTAGGAGCTACTGAAATATCGACGGTTAAATTCCAGAGGAAAAGAGAAGAAGATGAGAAAATAACCAGGGACTGGGAAAGCAGGTGCCAGCACTCTGCCAGCATTGAGCTCTCTCTGGATCCACTTGGAGAAAGTTCTAGTTTTGACTCATTTAACTAGAGAGGGAGCATGGCACAAAATACAGTATTTTATTCCTTTCTCCTCTACCAGTATTTCTACTGCCTGTAACTACAGTCTAGGCAGTTCCTAATGACAATTATAGAATCATAGAATCATAGAATGGTTTAGGTTGGAAGGGACCTCAAAGACCATCTAGGTCCAACCCCCCTAAACCACGTTGCCCAAAGCCCCATCCAACCTGGCCTTGAACACTTCCAGGGAAGGGGCATCCACAGCTTCTCTGGGCAACCTGTGCCAGTGCCTCACCACCCTCACAGGGAAGAATTCCTTCCTAATATCCAGTCTAAATCTACCCTCCTTCAGCTTAAAGCTAATTCATCCCAAAAGTCAAAGACAACATCTTAGAATAGGATGAATCAGCCTTTGGCAATGACTGTTCTACTCCACTAACTATAAAGGAACCAACTTGTAACACAACTAGCTTAAACTCAAGTATTTAACTGCTAGGCTACTCAAGCTAAGAGATAAGAACTTTACCCTGTGTCCTTAAAACCTGAAGTTAAAGTAATAGTAAACATATCTATTAAACACCTGTATGCTAATGAAATCTAGAATCCTTTTCATTGCTTAGCAAGTCTACACATTTGCACCTGCTTATTTCTTAGAAGTAACAGGATTTTTGACAACAAAGTGAAATGAACATAGATGTTTTCTTAGATCCATATATAAGATGTCAGAAACTCAAAGTTAAAGGATTTTTATCTCCCTGGCACAGAATCCAGTGGTTTTAGAAACAGAAAAGGACTCTTCCTTTTTCTGGAGAAGGAAAGCACAAGACAATAAAAGAGTTTATCTTATCTCTGACTAGCGTCTAATAAACTCCAGAGAGCAACTGGGGGGAAAAAAAAAGTCTTCCTGAAACCAGAAAGAAAGTTAGAATCTTCTGCTTTCATTTCATGAGAAATTTCATGGCAGAAGGGAACAATCTCTTGACACCAGTTAGCAGCAATTGTTTCATCCACTGCTAGAACAAACCAGCTATCATGTCTTTGTTTCCCAGGTACCCCACTCCTGAAATGTTAAATCTCCTGCTGTCTGCAGAAGCAGGCACTCACTGTTTTCATTTCAATGCAAACTGCTCTACAGATGAGAGATACTCCAAGCTGTTTGTTTTGTTGTTCCTGCTTTAGAATAGCGGTTGTTCTGACTGAATGTATCTATGTGCTCTTTTTTCATGGCAAGCATCTTCTAAACAGGTTATTAGAGCCTGTTCATAGAAAGCAGAGGGATGAAGGGAGAAAGATGCTCTTCCCTCTACACTGAATTAATCTCAATTACTACAATTCAATGTGTGAACTTACTATCCTAAGAACAATAGTCTCTATGTTCTGGAGAAACTAAGCAAATGAAGCTGAATAGTAATTGATGTGGTTAAATACAGGATAAACAAATACTGGAAAAATGTCAGCATCATGCTTTAAAAGATAGGGAAGCTACACAGCATGTACCAGGGGTTCTGCCAGCAAAAAAGGCTGCTTACATTGGCCACACTGTTCTTCAAAAAAAAGGCTATCCTTTGAGAATAAAACAGTGCCCCAGGCTTTTTTCCCCTCCTCTTTCCAAGTGGAGGATGATGTTTCTCTGCTCCTTCAGCTCCCCTCACCCTTCTACTCATTTCACACAGCATCTAGCATGTCTCCTCCCTCCTTCCCACCCCAGCCGAATCCCAACACAGCTCCAATGTAAAATTGCTCCAAATGCAAAATTTTCAGTTACAAGATTTATACCTCCTCTGCAGACAAGGAGTTGGAGGTACATGTAAAACCCAAACTAATCCTACCTTCTGATCTGTGTGGAACTCACCTATGAAATCTTCTCAAGGCCACAGTGAGGACAAAGCATATGACAACTTCTATACAGCTATACACCTAAAGCTCCAATGAAATATTCTAAAAGAGATCTATTTTAATACCCTACACCTTTCTTTCCACATTTATATATTACAGTCTACTGCAGCAATCACTGGGTTGTAGTGTGAATGAGCTCAACTACCCTCCTTCTAAACGACAGCAATCTGACCACCTCACCAGTCACAGAAAAAGAAGTCCATCTATTCATATTGTATCAGTCCCCTCTGTAGTGCTGTCAGGAAGGGCTCCATTAGATCACAGCATTTTCATTCACAAACTTCATAAAATTTCTCCATTTTGGAGCTCACAAACAAACCAACACCTTGTGACAGACTGCGTGAAAACAAACAGAAAGAAACAGGAGGAGATCTTTTCTTATTCTGTAGACGGGAGGGTAATTCCTTCTCTCTTACATTATATCTTGGATCACTGACAAGTTTTTAAGATAACCTATCTAGAAATACTAAACAAATCACCAAATCCTTAGTTTTCTCTCCTACAGGCAAAAATGATTAGAAAAGTTATTTATAAAGCTCATTTTTGCTACTTCTCCCACAGATTTCAAATGATGCAGTAAGACAGCAGCTTGCAATGTACAGTATCATAATGTTACTTTCAAGATTAGCACTCAGTTTTGCATGCAGCTAATGACTGAGTCATCTGGCAGTTGCCTAAGCAGCAGTGGAAGTGTACAGCACAAACCTAAGTTTTAATTTACATCATTTATCACAATGATTTTTTCTCCAAATATCTGAAACTGTTAAGGTTACTGCAAATTATAAACTAATTAATATAATCATTGAAAGAGCACAGGAATGTGACTGATGCTAAAATATTACTGTATGTAGATGAGACAGATGACAAGCAGGCGGGAACCTGGAGATTCATGTGGCTGTTGCCACAGTAAATGTCATGAGCCTGCTGCACAGGGCTTCTTTCAAGAGGTGACGTGGTCCTTGCATTAAAAAAAAAAGCTTTAAAAAGACTGCACAGGAGGTCAGCATTCTCTATTCCCTCCCACAATAATTCCTCTCTATTGATTTTGCCTATACAACTAGTCTTTATATTCCTTGCCTGACAGATTGGTTAGTTCTGACTAAAGGATCACTATCATCACCACCCAACTTTATATGCTGACTTGAAAGCATTCAGGTGGTTCAACTTTTCCAAGAAAAAATCACCACTACATTTTAGCCTGGGCACACAAAGGGTTTCTTAAGCATAAGTCTTAGAAATAACTCAATTGTCTTAGCTTAATTTTAAAAAACAAACAGAATAAGAGCTCAAATAAACAAAAGCAGACACTCTGTATGATGAATCTAAGCCCACAGGGTTAAAATATTTGATTCTGAAAACCAGTTCCTACCAGAGATATGGCAGGTAACTCTTTATCAGTTAAGCCCCAGCCCAGGAGGAACAAAGCTGGGGCTGAAAATACAAAGCAGTCATGACGTTTAATCTGTAAAATAGAATTTGTTTCTACAATTAAATGTGAACTGTAAATTGAAATTGTTTTGCTTTAAAGTGATCCCAAAAGGCATTACTCTGGGCCATCTGTGATATCATGTGGGTGTACCAGAATTCTGGCATCAAGCTTAACAGCATGAAGTGCTTGAGGTCTTGAAAAGGGGGAAGACTCATCTCACCATATTTAAAATTTTTGATGCACCAAGTACTCCCCAAAGCCTGTGTAGTGAATATATTTCACATAGAAAGCAAGAATTAACTCACTTTCCTTTTTTGTTCTGTATTTCACTTCTAAGAAGAGCAATTGCTCTTTAACAATGCATAATGTAAACAGGGGATGACATTGACTTCTTTCTTTTTTCTACCCTTGTTGAAGAGCTGGCTACAATGGAAGTGACATAACAAAACATAAGACACAAATTAAGAGTTAAGGCCTGTAGAGGAACCAATGATAAAAGGGCAAAAAAGGTAATGAAGGAAATGCTTTCTTTTCCCCATGCACTTTTTCACACTGATTACTTAACTTTTGTGACAGTCAAGCAGATTACTGCTTGACCAAAAACAGACATTAGCTCTAGAGGCTGATCGAGTCAGTTAAACATAGAAACATAAATGCCAGTATATTACTTTGTTAATTCATAAGACACTCCTTTTGTTATTCTGGAATATCATGAACATATTATTACCACCAGGAATAGTTCTGTCAAATTAGAATGAAAAACATCAAACAGGCAGTTTAAATTCAAAAGCCCATTAGAGCAAACTTAGCTAGTGTAAGTGAAAAAATCTCAGGGAAGCTATGCTCTTTTTTTCCCAGCATCCAGGTACAGCCAGTCTTTTTCTGTCTCATTCTGCAGGACTTTGAAGGAAGATACAAGAGGTAAAAAGAGAGACGTAGAAAGAAAATAAGCAGACTACACAAAACAAACACACAGCATGATATATGGTATCTCCTATCTCCTCTCCATACTTAAAATTATTGCTTACAGATCTTATTTCATGCATAAATGAAACCTGGAAGACAGCAGGCAAGAACATTTCCTCATTCTTCACAGGCAAATCTAAACTAATTCTTCTCATTTATCCCAGCAGTCATCAGAAGAAAAAGAAAATCAGGCAGCTATTTTATATTTAAGCCGTTGACATTAGATGTTCATGGCGCTTCAACTTCAGGCTTATTTGTTTAACAAATAGATATATTTTTATTTGATGAAAAATAATAAGGATCAGTGTTCATATTAACTCTTACAGCTTCCCCTTCCCCTCACCTACCCAGTATCACAGAAGACTGGATGGCTCCCCCCTACCCATCAGCTTTCTAGCTTCCCTCAGCTTTCATTTCACACCGCTCTTGGCCACCAAGCAAGAAGTGCAAAGTAGGTCTGTGACCAGAAATATAGTGGGGCTGAGTTGTTGTTTGCTTCTTTAATTTATCAATTCATATTAAACAGCAGAAAAATTTCAGCAGCAGTCATGACTGAGGATTAAAAATCCTACATTCCTCCTTTTTTTCCACCCCTGGAAAAGAACCAACTATTCTGTAACCATTAACCTGAGAAAAACAGACAGAAACACACCCCTGCGTATTCTGCAGCTCTATTTGTACGTAACTTGGCCCTTATCTCATTTAGGTTATTAATCATTTCCCTACCAATACTGTACCTTTTCTAAAGTTTGGTGCAGACAGCCTGAAGGCCTCAAACAACAGAGAACTAATGCAAGAACTGTAAATTTTTGGTATGAATCAATGAAGTAAATGATTTTACTAAATAAAGGAATTCATTTTGTAATTAGGAGATGCCAATATACTCTTCCTGTCCAGGCTGGTGTATTAGTTTGTTTTCCCAAAGACACGATGAGTAATAGTGCACCAGTATTTATTTTTACTTATGCTTCTATAAAAAATACCTTACTGTTGATGCCTTGTACTCCACTTTCCAAACAACCAAATAAAAGTCTTTAAATATTCAGATAACTATGACAGAGAATCTAGAAATCCTAAATTTAAACCATGAATTAGAAGGCAGATACTTTATGTTGAGGACAGCATTTGCATGAGGTGAGAATATTTTATTAAAAATAATAATGACTGCAATTCTCATCATCCCAGAACTGCTCAAGAATTCAAGTCAAACTTACTCAACAGTTCTGGCTGGAGAAAAAAAGTGAGGGGTAGAAAGGATCAATGGTGTGAAAAACATATCCCAGCAGTCATAAGGAGGATTTAAGTATTCAGGAAGGAACCCAGATGGGTGGCTCCCGAGGTCTTTTGACTGAGATACTCTCATTCTGCATAAAGTCTTTTTACAGAATTTTTAAAAAGCTTAGCAGAAAGAAAGGTATACACCACTGGAAAATAAAAGCTGCTTGAAAAGATGCAGAAAGCAAACAGGCAGAAATCCAGCAATATTTGTACCATTCAATCCACATGCGTGTTCTTTTTCCATTGGGATCGCTCGTCTTCTCCTTAAAGCATTCTGAAGGATATTTGCCCCATAGATAATATGGGGATGGGGCATTCCCTCTTTCTGTGGATGCTTTTTAATGGGCTCAATGAAGTAGTCTCCATGGGGCAAATGGAAATATCCAGTCTGAAAATAAGCATAAAAGAGTTAATCTCTACTGTCCAGTACTGAAAGTCAAAAATAAAATAGATTCTCTTCATATCATCATCCCTTAGCTTATCTTATAAGCAAGTCATTACACTGCAGAAATACGAAAACAACAGGTTTTCAGCATTTATTTTGCTGCATACCTCAAGGTTCTTTGTATCTCACAAAGGCGTAACAGCCCAAAGGGGAACAGAAAAAAATACCTTCTTCCTAATAACCTGAAATCCTGTATACGGAGGCAGAGGCTCCCATATTTGTACAAAGCCACTGAAATGTCAGAAGTTAATTTGTCAAACATGATGCACTAGAAGGAGTTGCATCTTGTTCTTTTGGTGTTTTGCATCCATTCCCCAGAGAACAAGTCCTGAATAGAAGCTGTTTCTTAAGTGCAAAGCGTAATTCTGCTCCTAGCTGCAATTCCACCCTCAGATTACACAACTCATCAGATGGACTGGACTGTGTGGTCCACCCTTGACTCAGACTACAAACCCACCCAGCCTCCAGGCTTCTAGTGGAAAAAGCAAGTAGCTTTTCATGAATTATATCAAGCTATTGTGATCATAAAACAGAGCTGTGTAACAAAGGTTGTAACATTTCCTATGCTATAACTTCTGTATCAACCTCCCAGCTTTGACTGAGCTACAGGGCCTTTGACAGCCATCTGGACTTGTGTTGGGTTTGCGTGGCAAGGTTTTGGTAGCGGGGGGGCTACAGGGGTGGCTTCTGTGAGAAGCTGCTAGAAGCTTCCCCTGTGTCTGATAGAGCCAATGCCAGCCGGCTCCAAGATGGACCCGCCGCTGGCCAAGGCCAAGCCAATCAGCGCCTCTGTGATAACATATTTAAGAAAGAGAAAAACAGCTAGAGAGGGCTTTTGCAGCCAGAGAGAGGAGTGAGAAGATGTAAGAAACTCTGCAGACACCAAGGTCAGTGCAGAAGGAGGGTCAGGAGGTGCTCCAGGCGCCGGAGCAGAGATCCCCCTGCAGCCTGTGGTGAAGACCATGGTGAAGCAGGCTGTCCCCCTGCAGCCCATGGAGGGAGGATGAGGGGGTGTAGAGGTTCCACCTGCAGCCCGTGCAGGACCCCATGCCAGAGCAGGTGGAGGTGCCTGAAGGAGGCTGTGGCCCCGTGGGAAGCCCACGCTGGAGCAAGCTCCTGGCAGGACCTGTGGATCCGTGGAGAGAGGAGCCCACACCAGAGCAGGTTTGCTGGCAGGACTTGTGACCCTGTGGGGGACCCACGCTGGAGCAGTTTGCTCCTGAAGGTCTGCACCCCATGGGAGAGACCCACGCTGGAGCGACTGTAGCCCATGGGAGAGACTCACGTTGGAGAAGGTCGTGAAGGACTGTCTCCCGTGAGAGGGACCCCATGCTGGAGCAGGGGAACGATGAGAGGAGTCCTCCCCCTGAGGATGAAGAAGCGGCAGAAACACCGTGTGATGAACTGACCATAACCCCCACTCCCCGTCCCCCTGTGCTGCTGCCGGGGGCGGAGGTTGAAGCCAGGAGTGAAGTTGAACCTGGGAAGATGGGAGGGGTGGGGGGAGGTGTTTTAAGATTTGATTTTATTTCTCATTCCTCTACTCTGTTTTGCCTAGTAATAAATTAGATGAATTCCCTCTCCAAGTTCAGTCTGTTTTGCTCGTGATGATAATTAGTGAATGATCTCTCCCTGTCCTTATCTCGACCCACAAGCTTTTTGTTGTGCTTTTTCTCCCCTGTCTAATGAAGGAGGGCAGTGATAGAGCGGCTCTGGTGGGCACCTGGCCCTCAGCCAGGGTCAACCCACCAAAGGACTACAGAGGATTATTTTATACCTCCCTCTGTCATGATCTAAGAGACACATGCAACCCGGCATGGCCTTGAAGGTTCAGCATTTTCGAAGGGATTGCTAACATCGCAAAAACATTGTATAGCCCTTTCACTTCAACGTATACAGAGCAGTACCAAATCTAAAGCAAAGGATCAACTGACATCCCAGCCCATGCCGGGGATGTGACATGAGATTGAGGTATCCCACTCTTATGGCTTTGTTTCCTCTTCACTTTCTTGCTGTGGTCAGTGCAGCTTTCTTAACTTCCCCTGGAGCAGGAAAAATGCAGCAACACTGTGTTCCTGCAGCTGCTGTACTCAAACTTACAAGGACAGACAAATTTAAAAACCCATTTGAAACACGCCAGTATCTTACAGTTTCCCTGGACAGCTGGGAAAGCCAGTATGAGGGTCAGGACAAGAGGGAAATCATATGAATGGAGGAAAAGCATTCTTAAAAAATAAGCCACCATGTGCTCTATGTACTAGAAGCCCAAAGGCAGCACAGTGAGATCTCCACACTATGTACTTCAAAGTCCCCTCTGTTTCCACTCTGATTGCCATAGGCTCGATACATCCCACAGCAAACTTGTACAAATAAATAACTGTGACTGCCATTTTACAGAGTTTGCCGAACAGTTTTTAAGAGCAGAAGCTCTTTCCTTCCACTTTTCCAGTGTAAGCCAAAGTTTAAAAGCCAGAGGTTGACCTTGGTTTGAAGCCTTGGTTACACCCATAAAGTTTCATAGGTTCAGGACTCAAAGTCACATATGTTTGCCCGTCTGTGATTACAGTTACTGCTTGTATGTTTTTTTTTTCATTTTTAAGAAAAAAGAAATCAAGACTTCTGATTCTTAAACATAAAATCTAAAAATGTTCAGGTTTCTTTTTAAATTATAAATCAAGGCTATGTTTGACATAGGAGCCAAGACACACTACAAAAGCAATAAATCCCATGTTAAGATTGAATAGAGATGTCAGGCAAGCATGAATCTACAAAGCAGGAATGCCTATACAGAGGCTAGACCAGCAAATCAGTAGATGTGGCTTTCCTCCTGCTGCTCAAGGAATCAAAGCACTGTCACAAATTTCTGCTGATTTCTTTTCATTCCACAGGATTTGATCTTCCCTGGATATTCTGAAAGTCTGGGTTATTTGACCTTCTTTTCCTGTTGTGGTTTTTTACCCAGCTGGAACCAGGAAGAACTAACCGTCTTCATTGCAGACCCTAACTTTATCGGGCAAGCTGACTAGTCACTGGGCTACTGCGTCAGTTACATCTGTAAGGAAAGGTCAGGCAATCATATAAAAAATTAAGCATATTAGTAGTGACTTCATTCCCCAAGTTCTCTCAGTAATGCTTGCATGTTAATATTCAGCTCTCCATCCAAGCTGTATGGAGCAGGAAAAAACCAAAAATTCATCATATTTCACACTGCACACACACACACAGAGACAGCAGTAAAGATTCTTCAATAAGCCAGCAAATGCTGGCTACTACAGAACCTGGCTTCAGACATTCCCATTGATATTTTTTTTTTAATTATTGTTTTCCTAACATTATTATTTTTCAGTATGGAACATCTATTTTCACAGTCTTACAGCTGTTTGCTAGCACGACTCTATCCCAAGCCATCCCTGTTCCAATACAACCACAACATCCCCAACCAGCTGGGATTCTGTGGACATTTGTTAAATTCAGCAATATGACTGTACCGTCCCACCCACTTGTGGCAGAAATTCTGCCAGTCTTCGTCTAAATCTGGGATGAAACTAAAAGTTGCCCCTCCTGCCCTTTGCATTAACTGCTTGTCTGCACTAGTTCATATACTGTTCTTGTCACCGTCATTGCAGCACTTTGCAGGAGTACATGTGGCCACTTGACTCACATTGACTGCACGTGCTTCATTCTTTATGTTGATAGATAACTGAATAGGCACAGAAACACAGCTAGCAGCACCGTCCTTCTCTGCATTGTAATTACTACCTTCCTGTTTGTCTCCTCTTTGTTATGTGAGGCAAGGTCCAAGAGAAGCTTCCTGCACTTCATGCAAAAAAAGGTGGAAATTTTTAATGTCCCTGAATTTCTGGAATAGGCCATGTCTGTGTGTCAGATTTCCCCTGAAGAAAGCTACCTCAGGTGTCTGTAACTTCTGCATGATTGCTTTACATTTTTCTTTAAAAGAGGTTGATAACAGCCAGAACTTTCATATTTGTTGGCTACAGACTGCTGAATCTTGGGAAGATAAAGGCTGCTCCCACACTCATCGTCCAGACTGAAGTCACCGTAGAGCATGAAGAAGTCTGAGGGCCAATTTTACCAAGGAGACACTCCAGAATTTGCAGTGTTGTCAACTCACAGTTCAACTTGCCACAACAGCTCCTGACACCTTGGGCCTATCAGAAAATCCCTAGTTACTGAAAAGCAGTAGAGCAGCAAAACTAAGCTGGAGCTAGAACTGCTGCCAGCTCAGAATAAAAGAACCCCAGGTATATTTTCAGGTTATGCACAAATTTACATGGTTGTCTTGGCAGTACTGCTGGGCACACCCATACAGCTATTTCAGGCATCAGTGCAGTGGTGCGTCCCCACAAACAGCTGATGGGAGGGCACGGAAATTTATAAACCAGCTTTGTCACCAAAGAGAGTGCAACTGCACCCATCAGTCCCCTGACTGAGCATTTCTTGCTCAGGCATGGCTTGTTGCGGTTTCTTTGGTTTTAGCTCTGACCTCATGATGACTAATGAAAAACCGTTTTAACCTCAGCCTAAAGAGTGGTTCTTGGGATGGGAGGATGTTTCCTGCACTCCTGTTGCTTCTTGCAGGGTTGTAAAGTATCAATATCATGAATTCAAGGCCACAAGTCAAGGCCACAATTCAAGGCCAGTGTTCTGCATCAAACTTTTAGTTTAACCCAACAAAGCATTCACTTCCCCACATATTTGTTCCTGCCATCAAACTATGGTCATGAATCCCTCCACAGCGCAGTCTGAGGAGGGAGGAGGGAGGAACAAGAATACACTGAGCCTGTATTGCCTCTAAACTCACTGTAACATGAACCCTGCACCTTGATTTAATTTATGGAACAGACTTGGTGTTTGCCATGAGACAATATATCGTTTGGAAGTATAAAGACCCTATACAATAGCACTAGTGAATGAAATTATCATGGGTTTAACCCTGAGAAACGTGGTTCCCTCAGAAATAGTCCATTACTGTAAAAAAAAAAGAAATACTTCATATTTCAAATGCTAATCTACTGGAGGAAATAATATTTTTTATTAATTTAATTTTCTGTTCTGTCTTACAGAGAAATGTGTTATAGAGATACCTGTGTAAATTTATGGGTAAAGTAAATTAAGGAAATCAGAGTGGGAAATGCACTGTGCCCACTAGAGCTGCTTAGGATGAAGTGACTGTAAAAGTCTGCTTCCAGCACACAGATGTGCTTTCCAACAGCTTCCAGAGACTTCCAGCACTTACTGAACTCGTGCTCTGCACTTGCGCTTTCATTCTGCACAGGTTATACACTGAGAAATTAAATGCTGAGACCAACTGGAAGAAAAAAAAATCTTTACATTAAACTTATTTCAAAGCACTCAGAACCAGCAAAATTCCTTTTCCTGATTAAGTACTACTTTAGTTTTGCTCTTTATGTCTGTATTTTTCTGACTAATAAATATAATAGCAAGCATTTTTCATTTAAAGTCCATCAGATTTCAAGCTATGTATACATACAATATATGCTTTTTTATTTTTTTTAGCAGTTTGTAGCATCATGTACTTTTGAGTGTATTCACACAGCCTCAGAATACACAAAGGAGCACCGTTATGAAAGCCTCATCGGAAATAAGCCAGCCTTATTTATGCTCATTACTGAGTTTAGTTTTCACCACAGAAAAAATGACTGCAGCCAAGTTTCCCTCATTTAAACTTCTTTATGAAAAGCTACCATGTAAAATAGTAATAGAAATAGCCAGAAAATAGAGAGTAGGTGGGTGTTGGTGTGGTGTAGGGGGGTATGTGTGGGGGGGTGTGTGTGTTTGTTTGTTTCCCTCAATGCCTGTAGGTGAAAATCTAAAAATCTATCACAGAATTTTTTTTCTAAATGGTTGTTGTCCTCTCCTTCAAATCTCCCCTGACCCCCAAAATTCTGACACATTTTGGCCAAAAATGTTTCCTAGACTGTATTTGGAAGTGCTGCTACATTACTTAATGGGATTTTTAATTCAAGCGCCTCATTATTTTGGCACAAACAGTTCCCTAGGCACGTTGCATTTCCTACACTGCATGTCGCTCGCCAGGACGTGGTGATCCTGGGACACTTCTGACTCAAGGTTTTCAACCAACTTTTGTTTGATTTTCAGTAGAAATCTGCATTTTCCAGTGGAAAGCTCATATTTTTCACATACTTCTTTGGGTCAAAAGTTCAGGGGTTTTGTCAAAATATATTTTCTGGAAGAATTTTTTCAATCAATTCCACGTGGGAAGCTGAAGCTGAGTCCTGTGGGAAGGGAAAAGAGCAGCTTTAGCCTTGGCTAAGGCTTTGCAAATGCGATGTTATCCCAGACAGGAGAGGCTGGAAATAGTGGGTGTGTGTCAGGAGAAAAAGGGAGGGAAGAAAACAACAATTTGCAGTCTAAAGCTATACAACTGAGTGGGTTGACAATAATGCCAAAAAATAACATCTGTAATGAGAACAGTGTGTAACTCACTGAAAGCGGACAGCACTATTTCTGCCATAGGGCAGCAATGGACTCTGAAAAATTGGGAGAGTTCTTAGAAGTGACATGAAACAAAAAAAAGACAAGATGCTGGGTATACCTTTACGTACTTTGCTCCAGCTGCTTATTACAACTGTAATGCATGGTAAGAGAAATTCAGTTTGAATAAAAGAATTTTCTAATTAAAGAAAAAAATTGTGCTGTAGGGAACATGCATTACCAGAGAACTTCAGCTGCATATAAACAAAACTGAACTGGTGAAGTAAATTATCTGTAGATATTACACATGCTGAGTTTATTTTCCTTTTTCAGCTTATGACTTAATTGCTTTCTGTGTGTTATTTTTTTTCCCCAAGATTCTTTCTCTTTGAGTTGCCATCTGTTCCTAATTCAGCCAGAACACAAACCCTGTGACATCAGGGTCCAGGTAAAATTTTCACCTCTGTCCTCAGCTAGAGCTAGAAAAAATGGACCTGCTGTGCCATTGCTCAGGCAGAAAGGAGGAGGTTGATTATTTGTTAGGTACTAAGAAATTTGGCAATGGACTTTTATGAACATCACCCACAGAAAAGAACATTCTAGCTCTTATTATAGAGTTCTACAGAAAGAAAAAAAAAGAGATGCTTTCAGCAGCATTTGGTGAAAGGTTCTACAACACTGGAACACAGCCTTATAGTTTTAACATAGTTTTGGTCCAAAATTAAAATAGCTTATTTTTACATTGACAAGGTGAGTGAAAGAACAGGATACTATCATATCATAAGATTATATACTCTTTTGTCACGCTTGCTACCTTGTGTATTGTAGAAGCTGCCAGAAAACTGCTGAAAGCTGTCAGAGCTGTGCAGAGTGAGGTCCTGCACACTGTGGGCTGAGGAAGTTCAATCAGACAGAAGAGAGAGGGAAAAAATATCAATGGAAAGCCAAATTTACACCAAGGTGGACTTTTGTGGCAGAAATAAAGTATTAGAGGAGAAAGAAGTGCCTGATATCCTCCAGTTTTCAGGTTCTTAATGGTCAGACGTCAGTCCTGAATACTTCTGAGATAAAGGTCTTCCTGACTGGGGACATACCCTCAGCAAAGGAGAAAAGTCAAGTTTCTATGGTCATGTCAACTAGCTACCATATAATCACTTAAAACACATGATCACTCATCTGAGAGACTTGGCAGAGAATCATTACTCCAGGTGATGGCATCAAGCTTGCTGGTGACCACACTCAACTTCATTTCTTCTTTTCACTGCACTTGAGCAGGAGAGATTCATTCCTCTTCCTGCAGTTTAGCAGAGATGGGGACTTGGATGAAGGTTATCTAGGATATGTTTTAAGAAGCTAAGGCATTAGAAATCCACCCCTTATAAAAATAGGTAAAACAAACGAACATTCCAAATCCTGTGTTCATTTGCTCCTCTGCTGTGCCCCAGAAACAGTTCATTACGCAATACTGATAGCCAGGAATAACTTCCGTGGATCTCCAACTCACTGTGAGCTTTGCATCTCTTACAGAATCTAAAGTATCCTGGCTACATTCATTCATACTTGAGGAAATTTTCTGTGAAATTAATCTGTCAGGATTTGAGCATGTTCACATGAAAAAAATACAACTTAGAATACTAATTTTAAAAGACATCTTTGTTCATACTTCAGGTCATGGCATCCTCCACTATCAATGTTTACTGTCCATCCTGAAACCATCTATTACTTCTTCCAGCTGTTTTCTGATTATTCTTAGAAGAAACAGTCCAGGATCTTATTCGTACATTCACTTGTGGGTGCCCTCTTGGCTGTGGCTATATTTGCATTGTAGAAATATCCCATCTTACTTCCTTTCTTATGACAGAAGATCCACAAATGAAACATGACAACTGTGTGCCTGTGAAGCTGCTTAGAGCCTCGTTAGTCTCTCTACAGGCTTCTGCTTTGAGATCTCCAGCAGCTGATGAGGAACATGAAGCTGTGTTCCCACAGATTCTACATCTCTTAACTGTATCACAGTGTCCAGCAGCAATCACTTCATGTTGTCCAATTCCCAGAGAGCCGTTCAACTTCCTTCCACATTCTCATTTTCTACTTTTTGTAATATGTCCCATTTGATTTCCTTAAGCCAGAACTGTCCTCCTTTGCTGCATATAAGGCTCAGACACACCATTAAATTCCAACAGGGTAAAAAATTATTGTCCTTTAGAGGAGATGTAGTAACTAGCCATTTTTATAGTCTTAAAATACAGCAAGGATGACATTTAATAAATTTTACACAGCTTCCAGTGCTGGTTATATTAAGTTGAAACACGCCTGTGTTCGCCACAGGCTGAGCATCCAGCAGGGAGATTGCATGGCACAGCTGACGCTTAATTCATTAGCTCAAACAGTTTGAACCCTTATTCTATGTAACAGTGTGATTTCCACATTGTAGCTGAGAGATGGACTACCAAGAGCTCCCTGAAGCCCAGAGCACTCCTGAGATCTGGGGCATCTTTTATCAACACTTCCTTTGTCACTCAATTGCTGACAAGTCCACTGTGTCTTTGGAGAAGACAACGTCGCAGTCCTTTGGGCTGCACAGTCTGCCCAAAGCCCGTGAGGTGACACCCCACCGGGACAGGCCAAGTGGACGGTGCCTAGTCTCTGCCTGAGCCCATGCACACAGCAAGTTACATCACTGCTGAGGATAAAGTGCACCCAGAGGTTTTTCCTCCTGCAAGAATCAGCTAGGACACATGGGGAAATCCATCAACCAAGGAGTATGAAAAAGTAGTCAATATAGCCTCAAGCTCTATCTCAGGGTGAATCTAATAGCAAGTTAAATCTAAATTAAAAATCAAAAAGCTTTGCTATCCAGCCTGAGGGACACTCTTGGGTGAACAATAACACAATATTCTTCTGAGTCTTTAACTCTTCCTCTCACCCATGCTTTCTCCCTCCCCCTTCTTCCCTGTTTTTGTACTGGAACTTTTAATGACAATGTGTGCTGGGAAAAGAAAAAAAAAAAAAGGAAAAAGGGGGGAAAAAAAAGGAAAAAAAAGAGGGGAAAAAAAAGAGAGCTGTTTCTCCAGGTGCAAGAGGCTTACTTTCACTATAGGCACAAGAGGGTGAGACTCTTGCAAGTTTGACTTCATTTGGGATCCAAAAATAACTTGGCAAGTGTCATGTTCCGAGACAAAACAAAAACTTTGCCCAATTTCTCCAAAAATGACCTTTAGTTCGGAAGAGTAGGAAAGACCAACAGCTGTTTTATTCCTGGAAAATACTCTTGGAACATTTAATTCATATATTTCTAATTAAACTTGTTCAGAAAGCACTGTAAAGCACTGTATCAAGGGGCCTTACATTGTACAAATAGGGGGTTTTCCATCCCATTAGTATCAGAGCAGCCTCTCATGAAAATGAAAATAAACACTATAAAAATGGTTTGTACTACCCAGCATTTGAAATTCCCTGTGAGACTTCTGACAGCAGGATGAGAAGTTCTAAAGCTTTGATTTGGAAGACAGTAAACTTTTACAGTTTGCAAAGCAGATCAAGTCTGACGATTTAAAGCCTATGTAACACTGAAGAGTAAAGATTTAAACACCAAATTTAAGAGGTTCCTTGCCTAAATTGTGCTTTTCTATGAACAATAAAAACACAAGCAAGAGGATCCGCAGAGCACACATGATCTCTAATCCTGGAGACAGAAAGTACCATGGCTGTTTTGGCTTCCTGCTCGCATATTCTAAAACTAATTTCAAGCTAGTGAGCATGACAATGTTAAGACTGGAGAGCTCAAACTTTATTAGAGAATAACTAAATGCAAATATTTGATCAAATGACAAGTGGCATTGTTTCTATTGACAAGTATTGTTTGTATTACTGTGACCCACAGGAACCCTCATCAACAGCCAGAAAAGCAGAGATACAAATGCTGACAGCTGCCACAACGTGTGCAGATAGATGGAAGAAAGCACAATTATCCCATTTTCCAGTGGATGAAAGCATGGCAGGAGCTTTACTCTCCTCAAGAGCAGAGCAAAGGAAGGTCACAGCCCAACTTCTTCCACTCCACAGAAATTATTTTGCTTGAAGAAACAGAAGTCTGTGGGGAAACGCAACATCAGATCGGACTTCGCTGACCCATCTGCTGACGCTCTTCTCCTAGTTTCATTCTGTCCAGCCCAAAAGCAAGCAGAGATGTCAAGAGCAGACAGTGTATTTTAGGTCTGCAGTTGTGATCATAGGTGTGCTAGGGTAGAAGGCTTCTACCTCTCTTTTCTCCAAACTTATGAAGCTTCTGGCTGTGCACCACACATGGGACTTATGAATGAATTTCAGCATGCCTAGAAAGGGTCATGCCACCAGTTATCAAGGTGACCTAAAAGGCAGCCCATGCTGATGCCCTCAGTTTCTTCTTCACTTACCATTTACACTTCCAATACCTTCCCCACACAGAAGGATAACCTCAGAGCAGCACCGTGACATGGAGTTTCAGCTCAGCACCTACAGGAGGAATCGTGGCTGCTACTCAACGACTGCAGCTTGAAACACACTGCCCTTGTTTCCGTGGGTGGTTTGAGAAAACAGCTGCTCCGTTTGCTCTGCACAGCCTTGCAACAGGCTGCGAGCCATGCTCAAGCTGCAGCTTGCTCAGCTGTCACAAGGGAGGAATGAAGGGGGAGGAAGCTTATCAAAACCAAATACCTTACAAAACAGGAAAAGTCAGTCCCCAGTTGAGAGCAGCTGCTGCACATTAAGATATCAGTGTGAAGTGAGTGACACACTACACTGAAAAGGTTATTTTGCATCACAACCAGTGGCTGTGTTGAAAAAGGATTGAGTGTAAGAAACAGGATGTTGAAAGAGAGGGGAGGAGAAATGAAATGAAACCATAAGAACAAGGTTCAAGCCGAGTCCCAGAAGTTGGAGGACAAAGTGCAGTCTTTAGTACGCAGATGATGTTTAGCACATGGCAGTCTGGGAAGTAGCACGTTGATAACTGGCAATCACAACAGAAGTGCTAAACTTCTGCTGGCCTGAGGCAAATCACATGCCACTCATTTGATTCTCCCTGTTATTTCTGTCTGCCTGAGAAAGGAGAACGAACTGATTTTATGACTGCATCTGGCACACCACCATAAATGTTTTTACAGATCTAGTACAAGTCACAGCTCCCATATATACTAAAGCTGAAGGCTGATCAGATTTAGCATTGGGTTCAGATCAGTTTAAAAAGCATAAAGCACTTAAGTTAGCTCTGAATTTGATTTAAATCACCCCTTGAAGCTTGAATTCTGATTGAAACCCATTTCTGTCAATATGAGAGTTACAGTGCACACACTGATATATCATCAAAATTACCAGCACATGTGAGACACACTACACTGCAGCTTACAGACAGAAAATTAACAGATCTCAGAGGTGCAGAGAGAGGACTATATAGTTTGAAATTCAAGTTGTGCAAAAAAACCCCAACCCAATAAGAACAAAAGACTGCAAGCCAAACAAATATTCCTCAATCTACTCACTGTCAAGTTTCAGCTCAAAACTTGGCAGGACGTATAGTCAATAAGAACCAAATCAAATTTGGTACGAAGCCAATAAGTGAGTAAAACTACTTATGGTAAGACTACCATAAAATCTCAACTAATTCCAAGGGCCCCCCTGCTAGGAGCTAAATCTGATGAAATGCCAACTACCTTCTCTAAGGTGCTGAATACTTTAAGGTCATCCTGAAGCTGGTGGGAAATCAGCAAGTTCAACACCCTCCCGAGCAAGACCCTGTACAATGAGCACCTGAGAAGGTTGGAAAAGAGACAGTATGGGGGAGTAGCAAGCAGCACAGAGATACTGGAGAGTTTCTCCCAGTTTGCTGCCTGCGCTAGCACAAGAGGTAGGGAGCTTGAAAAGAAGCTGGCAGACAAGAAAAGATTTTTTTCACCCAAGACATACTTAAGCTGTAGCAGCATTTGCCACAGAAAATTACAAATCAGAAATGTTTTAGAGAGGTTCCAGAAGTGGCTGGATAAATCCATGTAGGGAAGATTAGTCCTGCATTTTTAAATAGAAAAATACCACCTACAGCTCAGAAACAGACAGCGTGTAAAGGAGATCTCCCTATTTTCCAGCCCTATTCTTACACCTCTCCCAGGAATCTGCTGTTGACAGCACATACTCATCAAAGCCAAGGGTCTGGCAAATTAACACCCTCCACCAACACAGAAATCACAATCTGCTGCTCAGGTGCTGCCTTTGTGGGAGCTTTCCAAGTAGAAAAAGAGGCTTTCTTGGTTGGGTGTTTAGGCTTCTTAGTTGCTTTTGCAGCCCTGTGGGCTTGTTCCTATTGTGCCTCTCACACTCCAGGTTTCTTTTAGCCGTAACATCAGCCCAAGATGCCCTTCTGGGACTTCACAGCAGGCCATGTGCACTCCTTTCCATCTCTAAATTTAGACTAGAGAGACTGCCCTTCTTGCCCCAGACTGACTCTGGGGCAGGCTGGACTTTTGGGCTGACCGTGTACTGCCATTGGTCTTAACTCTTCATGCAGGCAGCCACCACTTCCTTTAAAAAGTGCCCCTTTTCCAAACCATTCTTGGGGATATACTTTTGTCTGCTTGCAAAAAGAAATGTCTTAGTTGTGCAGCTCACCCATAGAGATCAAAGGGATAGATTTCAGTCTAAAAATTATGAATTTAGGATTTTGATTTTTAAGTGTTTAGATACGCATATGTTTGTTTCTGATGCAGAATATTTCTGTAAAAAAATTGGGTTTGCCTGTTGAAAAAGCTATTGTTTTTATTTGAAACTGACAGAAAAATTAGACTTTCCATCAAAATAATTCTTTGTTTAACTGCAAATAGATTGTTTTTGCTATTTTGGAAATATAACACTGTTTGAAGTAAAAGTGTTTCATTTTGTCTTGCTTAAAAGCAGCAGTCAGTCTTTTAGGTTTGAATATGGTATCCTGTAGCACAAAAAAGACAATATAGAGAAGAATTGGTCTATTTATCCGGGGAAAAAAAATTTGCAGTAAAACATTCTTTGGAACCAGGCAGGTGAGAAAAAGTGTTTTGCTATAGTAAAAGAAATAATTTTCTTTCTGTTAAAGCTCTCATGTCACCTCTTCTTTTGCTCACAGAATGTTAAATTTTTGTCTTCAAAATTGGCATGTTTTGAAATCCTCATAATGTACCTTTCAGGAATTCAGAAATTATGAAAATCCCATGTAATTTTGAAAAAGGTAGAGATGTTCAACATTTCTAAGAATTCAGCAGTTTGTTTCTGTAGGACGTATAGCAGTTTTTATGCAAAACTGATACAGTGATATGTAGGAAAATATGAAAAAGAGTAAGAAAATACTTTTTGTACAGATCAGACAGATGTCTGCAGATGAAATACCTTCCTGAAGACATGCTCAAGCTTCTGTAGTATAAAAGGTTTTACCGAAAAAGTAAAAGTTTTCTCAAACCTAAAAGATACTAAGTATCTTCAGCTCCTACTCAGCATGATTCTTGCTAGTCTATGAATACTGAAAATTCCAAAACTTGACAACAATGGAAAGAAATAGAAGATAATAAAGACTAAATCATATACAGTCCTGACAGAACTCCAATGGACTTAAGAGTTCTTTAAAATAAGGTATATTTGACCCATAAGCCTCTAATAACCTTTTGTGTGGACAGGGGACTCTTCAGAAACAAATTTAGGAAGGAAGTCAGGACTGAATCATCAATAATTCACAACTGACCCCTCTTAAAGGTGAACTTACAAAAACAGTACATACAATAAGCAGTTCATTCTGCTCTCACTATTACCCAGAGTTGCACAGCTAAATACCAGAATTTTACTGCAGAAATCCTTACAACTGAGAGATGAGACTGTGGCTTTTTAAGAGACATTTTCAAAACGAGGATTTTTGTACAGGATGATGCCATATCATGACAGAGGCATTGAAGCATCAGTAATGGAAATGCTATCATTGAAAACCAATGTTTTTTGTACTAGCCAAGCAAAAGCTATTTTGTTCCTCCCAAAAACAATTCAGGCAAGATTTCCTTGAGTTGCTATGTTTTTTCATCAGTGCTATGTCTTTTTTCCTTCTGCCCTTTGACAATGAAAACCAGAAAACAAACACTGAACCAAATACATCCCTGGCTCAATCTCATGGATTTATTTGCAGCAGGAATGGATCTGACAGCCTACATCACAACAAAATACGCACAGATTCCAAAGGCAATGAATAATTCCCTCTAGGCTCAGATGCAAACCACATGCATTGTTCCCATCCTTTCCTTTACTACTTTAAAATACTCTATGTTCAGCACTTAACACATGGTGGCACTTACAGATGCCCCAGCAGGCATTTTGTAAGACGACTTTCAAGGCAGGTTCTGCCAAAGCTGAGCTGGTTCTGCCAGAGCTGAGCTGGCGACACAGAGATGATTTAGCAGAACTGGCTGTTAAAAATCACTTTCAGGAGGCTTCTTTCCCCAGCGCTGTTGGCTGTTTTCCACCTACTCCTAGTCCAGGACGCACGTTCTCCTTTCCTTTCACAAACTGGCTCATCCTTCCAAAAATGGTTGTTGTTTAGCAGCACAGCTCTGGATTCTGCTCGATTTTCTTCAAAAAGCCAAGACTCGCACGTGCCTTGTTACAGCTTCAACAGGTCTGCCCAGTGCTGCTGAGACAGCAACAGCTGCCCTTCCACTGTGATTGCCCATCCAGTTGGTATCCAGCTACCCTCCTCCTTTAGCTCTAGACTTCCCTTGAAATTACTGCTCAAACTGCCCAAAACACTGCCTCGCTGGTGACACACACCATCTGCACGGTTTTTAGGACTACTCACAGAATTGCTGGGATTTGCCAGTTGGATTTCAGAACTGAAAGGCTGAAAAAAAGCCTTGGGATCAAACAGAAAACTCCATTCCCTTTGTTGAAAGGGAAAGGTAGAACACCAAAATGTGTGTCAAATGTACTATTTCCCAAGGGAAAACATCCCTTTCCACCCTGCGCTCATCCTGCTGCTTTTGTTCTACGCTCACAGTCTCACATCAATGAATAAAATTTTGGTGATGTTTATGTAGAACCCAGCACAATGCTTATGACTCAGACACACAGCACTACTGCCATGTGAAATATTAATCTTGATAATAATAACAATAAAAATGAGTAATACCCAACAGGAGTAAAATTTATGTTACTGCTTGGGGTCCCTATAGGGATAAGGGTTGAAAAAACATGTGACAAACAATACCATGTACACCTATTTGCCACAATGGGGTGCCTCTGTGTGTTTACAGACCTTCCTCTGAGTCTCGGCAACACAAAACATCCGTGTTACAGACAAAGCTGCAAGATGACATGGGCCCTGCTTTATTTCTTGAGGTACCCAGCAAACCCTTTGTGTGGTGGCCAAGACACCGTTCATCACAAAAGCATGCTTCCTCTGAATCTCTAAGACTAGCCACCAGTTAAGTAAATCTTTTTTTTTTCAAGCTTGACAGATTCCAGAATCTGTTAAACATACAGAGGAATCAGAAGCATACCAGACAGCCAGTCTATAACAGAGACAATTGTCTGAAGTTTGTCTGTGCACTGAAGTTTGTTTGTACTTCTACAGTCACACTGACCCAGGACACTTCTGGTCCTCCAAAAATAGCAATGCATTAGTCTTCTTTCAAACTTTTTCATTTATATTGCTTTAATTTGCAACATTTACTCATTTTCAGACACATCATTTTCATATTCCCAGAAAAGCTTCATAATACCTATGCTGAAAGTTAAATACGATCTTTTCCTGGGTAATGAACATCAAGTGTCTCTGCAAAGAGTGAAAGAGTAAGGATTTCATCACAGTCCCCTGATTCTATGGACGAATTTCTAATAGGAAAGCCCAAACAAAAACAGCAATCTGCAAGATGAAGTGTGAAATGCACAGGAGAAGTGCATTTGGATTAATTTCCATCAGACCTTTATCCAAATTCATACCTGTCCATTTACACCACAGCACACTCCTGCCAACATCTGAAATTCAGAAAACACATTAATTTAGTAAATGGCACATTATGTAATTCGCCATCAAAGAACAACATCGTATGTTTTACAATGTTTGGAGGATCCCACAGAAAACTTTATGAGGCTCAAAGATCTTGTTGCAAAAAAATCCCCACCAAACAGTATTTTCATTCCACTGTTCAGGTGAGTCCTCCTTTCACTGCTTCTTTATAAAAATTGGATCCCTCATGGTGCAATTACCCTCCTGCCAGCCCCTCCACCTGCACTGGCTGTCTCAGTTGTCCATTTGGACATGACCAAACAAGTGACAAGGTGCAGCCAAAGCCAATGCTATAGCTATCAAGTGTTGGGCTTCCACAGGGTATAGGCAGGAATTAGTAAGAAAGTTTGTGATTCTGCTCAACTAGCTTTGAAGGTCACTGTAGCGTAATTCTACCTCTGAGTTTGTAATCCACAAATCAACCTTAAAACATCTGCTGAGCTAGTTCTCAATCAAGGGAAAAACATTTTGGAAGGACAAGGATTGATTCTGAGGGCTGACAGCCTGATGTGATGGAGCTGTGAAAGTCTTCACAGAAGGAGGAGTGTAGGCATCTGAGTGATCTCAGGTGTTGTTCAGGCAGGTCACCTCATGACAACAAAGATCTGATGGGGGAAGATCTGGACTCACTGGGGGGACAGACTTCACTGCAGAAGCTCTACTGTGCTGTTCAGGCATTTATTCTGAGCATCCTTACTTCTCAGGTGAACTTCTCAAATGCTTCTGGAGTCAGTGCTGTGTGTGGGATCCCAGACTGAATTGCTGTGGGGTGGAAGAAGTTGAGTAGAGCTGGACAGGAGCTTTCTGAAAGGCCAATGGTCAAGCCAAGTTGGTGCAAGAAATAACAGTAAACTCTTCTCTCCTTTCTTTGTGTTTACTTTGCTCCTTCCAAAACTGACCTTCATGGAATGATAGAACTGCTTTAGCAGAACTCAGCCCTTTCCCCAGTGAGACACCAAAGCACCTTTGAAGATTTGGAGATTTGAAGGGATGGCAATGGTCAAGCCCACACAGAGCGCTGGGGAACAGAAAGGGCTACTACACATAGTCCTTGAGCTCATGTGAAATTCTGCTGCTTGTTCCCAGAAGCAAACCCAGTGAGGGTATTGCAAGCTGCAGTGAATCGACAAGACCATGGTTCATATATCATTGCGTAGCACTGAGAGCTGCAAGATGTTTTGACAGAAGGTCTTTCGCTTGCCACAGGTATACAATCTCCTGGCTTAATGTCACAACACAGCAGTGACTATTGACTGGACTTAACACTAGCACTTTGACAACACCACCATGAGTCTTTGATCTCATGTTTAAATCACCACACAAACAACCCTGAGTTGTGCTGTCTTTTGTAACTTTGTGGAAAGAGACATGCATCTCCAAAGGGTGACTGAAACCATGGGCTACAGAAGAACCACAGATTAAGGAGGTATATAATTTAAAATATCAGATAAGCAGGTGGGAAAACTCTAGAGCAAGGTATTCAGGGTAACATTGGGTGGTAAAAGGAAGAGGAATTAGCAGAGGTAGGCAGCAGAAATCAAGATTGACACTGAACTGTTAGCAATGCCTAATTTATTCTGTACTTGTAACTAGCTTGAGCTCAGGTCTTTCAGCAAGGCCAATGGAATAGAATAACCAAGCCCCATGTAGCGCTGCTGTCCTGTGGTCCCCCCTTGAATACAGAGGGGCACAACTGGTAACATAAGCAGGGGATTTAAGCAGGCGGGATTTGACAGCAAAGATCAAAGGTTTTTCCTCTGATCTTTGAGAAACTATTGAGCCTCACAAGCTTAACCTTCTCAAGCCTTCTGAGTTTGAGAGCATGATTTAAGAGACATTTGTCACGTTGAGATACAATAATGACTCCAGACAGAAAAACAATTTAGCTTGCTAAAAAAGTTATCTGATTTTTTTTTAATTTATTTTAAAAATACTGGATTCAACCAATAGCCAGGAAGAAAAATAGTTTCAAACCCTTTCATGGTAGCTCAATGCACCAGTACCAAGTCACTTGACCCTATGTGGAGTACTAATTCACAAATGTTTGAGAAAAGGACTGTCTTTGCCTGCGCGAACGAGAAAGGAGCAGCTTTCCTCCCCAGACACTGACAGCTAGACCAATCTGCCTGTGGGTAGTTTAATTAAAGATCTGTAATCTCCTGGCATTGACTGGCCGTGTTTCCCCTATCCCTTTTCTTCACTGGTAAATCATTTGTTACCATCGCTATCAGAAGCATCTGCTCTCTGTCTGAGGGAAAAACACTATTCTCTTTTAATTGGCAACATACAGAATGCAATACTGGAAGTGCCTTTTTTTATTGTGACAGGCACGTCAGGGTGACTTGCATCTTGATGTAGTATGTGCAGTAATGAGTAACAGTACAGAGTTAAAATAAAATCGATTGCTCATATGCTGCATTACCAAGTTTCTAGCAATGACCTGAAACAGAAGGGAATTCAAAGAAACAAGAACAGCAAGAAAAGTCACTATGTGTAGCATGACAGCAGGAAAAGCAAGTATATTTCCCAGTTCCAGCTGGCCACCAGTTCAAATCCTGACCAAACACACTTACGCAGTTACTGCATAATAATGATCTTGTTTATGCTCTGATTCTTATCTAAACTATGCTTCCCGGGTGTTTAATGTAAATCTAGTAGAGTACAAAAATTTGTATCACTGGGAAATGGACTGTGGTGAATGGAAAGTGACTGAGATGACTCCTGACAAGACTCAGCAGGTCAGCAATCCCAAGCTGAGACACAAGCACAAGTTTAAAAACTGAGAGAGGAATCAGACTGCCGGTCGTGAAAAGAAAGGAACTCATGCTACCATCAGCCCACGTTACTGCAGCAAGATGACTGCAGTGTCTTCAGAAGCGTCTCTGAAGTAATTCAGAAGATACTATTCAACAGAGCCAGTCAGCATCTATGGATTTTGTGGCTGCAAACAAATTGTTTACAGAACTGGTACCAATGAAACTGTTACTTTAATCATGTAAACCAATGTTTACTTTAGTCCTACATTAGGGGACAGGCCACATATTGACTTACTTTTTAGGAAGACTTTTAATTGTTGCTTTTATCCCTTTAGATTCCCTCCCTGCCCCCCGGTGTCTTGTCTCTGGCATTGTGTGACTGGCAAAGCTGGTAAAAATTAATCCCAGATGTTAAACTTACTCTTACAAGCTGAAACAAACAAACAAACAAATACTCTTTCCTGTGCTGGGCAGATTGGAGACAATGAGCTCATCCCATAATTTAGTATTTTTCAAGCCCAAAATCAAACTCCAGGCGTGGCATTCATCTGACTAATGTAAATATATACCTCTAAGCTTGTGTCCTTAGGATCTCTTTCATAATCAGTGAAGAACAGGCAAGATCATCTGATCTGAACAACCTTGGGATGAGTTAAACTGCACCCAAGAAGGTGCCCTAGAAGTATCATCTTCATTGGCCCTGTAGAAGATCTGGACAAGCTGAGAAGTGGACACCTGTACATGACACAATTATGTTTGGTCAGATACATCTCATTTACAGTGACCTGAGGTACCATTAGACTATACTGTGTTCCAAATAACTGTTTTCTCCTTGCCACACTGGGGAACACCAAATAGCTATACTCAGTTGTAAAAAAGTGACTGGTGATAAGTCTGTATTGCTGTGTGAAGTTCAGACACCTGGGGCATAAGATCTTCAACTAAATTGTAAAATTCAGCATGTGTACGTAACACTTGCAGCCCAACAAGCAGTACTGAGGATATTCTTCACTGCACAGAGATATTCCTAATCACATAAAGAAAATACATAGATTCTAAAATATTTTCTATTTCTGAGTTATGATCATTGGCAGTAAGTCTTCACCTGTCCAACTTGTAAAACATTTAAAACCATACAGCACTGCAAACAAAATATAACAAGCATTTCATTTAGAAGCACATGCCCAAATATTCTTATCAATTTACATACCTGAATCTCTCTCCAGCTGTGGAAAATTTTTTCCCTAGCTTTCTGATTTTTTTCCTTTTTTATGATTTTATTATTTTGATTTATTTCTTTTTGATGATCAGTTCACACTATTGAAGTTACAGAGGCAATATCAGTAAAAATAACCTGGACCAGTCAGTAGATCCACTGTGTGTTTCTTATGCTTCTGTGTAAATTTTTGCTGCTATAAATGCCATTACTCTGAAAATAGTACCTCCCTCCACTGTCTTTATTCCTACACCTCATGAAGCAGACCTGCAAGGGATTCAATTCTTCCATTCCAATCCAGCTGAATTACTGAGCTCATTAGCATTACCAAATTGTAGCAATAAGGAAATAAAAAAATAGCAAAGCAGTCTGTAAAAATGACACTCCATAAACACTAAAAGACGTTATCTCTGAAACAATGTAATTTAATCAGTATTATTCTTACTAATTCATATAGATGATGCTTATTATACATTTCCGCTTGGATCTCTGTATCGCAGTGATGGGAAAGCTAGTTTAGAGCACAGAGTGCTAAATATGCTATATCAGTTCCCACAGCAGAAGAAACAGGACCCCATAAAGCAAATAAAGTCAGGCAACACTACCATTTCAGACCATTCAGTTTTTTAAAGCTAGATTCTTGCCATTACACATGTGAAAGACTTGTGAAAATGCAGCCGGAGTCTACATATGAACCTTTATATTTGCTTGAAATTGCAGGAAGCTTGAAACAACAGCTCAGTCACAAAGAACTCTACCAGTTCTTTCCAAAGGAAGCAGAGTTTAAAGAGCAGGGTTTAAAGAGTATGGTCCTTGTCAACTGGGCCCTGGACAGTTGCATTAAAAAAGGGGGCCAATTTCATGTGGGTGAAAAAGACAAGCACATTCTTCCCCCAAAGAATAATTCCCATAATGCTGTTATATACTGTGTGGCAGATAAAAATCATTCTGCTCTGATGTAGCTGCTTCTGCAGTGCTATAAAAAGATATTTTGGAGCTCAGCACCATTTCCCCAAAGCTTTGCTTGCAGGTCCTTATTGTCCTGCACAATCCCTTCCTAGATAGCTGCAGCAGCAGCCAGAACTGCTTGTTTATTTATCCCCTTGAACCATCTTCCTCACCCTTTGCTAATGCTCTGTACCTCATTTCCAGTAATTGCAAACTAGAGTTAGCAAGCAGCAGTGACACTGGGATTACCCTGGTCCTCACATACTGCTTGCTGTGTTTGCCTTGAATTTCTGGCAGCTCCTGGTGCGAAGGTGCTAATTAGACAAATGAGACCTTCACTGGCTATTTAGGAATCCTTTACCAGTTTTAAAACAGTAATATGGGTAAAACTGTACACAGACACAGTGACAAGGTCACTACCAGTTACATGCAACAGGCTTTTTATAATAATACCTACATTCTTCCCTATAATTCCACTACCTCTATTAGTCAAAACAGTGAGCCTTCATCTGAGAATAGCATTAGTTTTAATTCAAATTACGTCAGCTTTGCTCAGTCAGTGCAACAACTTCACGGGCTCGTTCTGCAAGATACTAAGAGAGTGTCAGAAACTCTGTTAAAATGCAGTGTCGTTTGCCCAAACAATTGAATGCTAGCTAACCATCAGAATGGTGCTTATGTGCTAATAACCATGTTCATATTCCAAATTCCAGTCCCCATGTGTAATCATTCCAACAAAAGTGCAACTGATTGCAGCTATACCTAATATGGCATTGAGTTCCAGATTTTGGACCATGGCACTATGCTATGGGCTATTTCTGAATAAAATCTGTCTCATCAGCCAACTTATAAAACCAACAGAAAGAGCAGTGGCACATTCCACTTCAGTTTATGCAATAACTCTCTTTTTCCCCAATACAATCAACAGTTTCTCAAGCCCTGTGCAAGTATTTTCCTAACATTTTTAAAGTATCAATATACAATTCATTGGTAACAAATGACCTAGCTGTTAAGCGCTTGGCAAAAGCCAAATTTTTGATGTGGCTCTCCCAAAGCAGACTCTCCTCAAAACAAGAAGTAACAAACAAGAAGTAACAAACAAGAAGTAACAAACAAGAAGTAACAAACAAGAAGTAACAAACAAGAAGTAACAAACAAGAAGTAACAAACAAGAAGTAACAAACAAGAAGTAACTGCTGTCTGATTCTCCTGCTTATGTCTAGTGGTGCAGTTAGAGGACAAAGTACAAAGCCAGATTCTCCTGTCCACTTCTGCTACTCTACCCTTCTATAGCAACTCACCATATTTTAGAAAGAGGAGAAAAGGTTGAGTGATTAGACCACCATTTTTTTGTATCTGTGAGCATATGCTTCAAGAGAATAAAGGACCTGTTGTTAAAGCAATCTTTGATAATTTAATTTTACCATTGCATCTGTTGTAGCATTCTTATTTCATGTTGGACACATCACTAACGCAAAACTTGATAAGTGACGCCTGAAAACATACTACTTTTTTTTTTTTTTTAATCTAACCTGCAATGAAAGCTGGCAGGAGGTCAAGATACAAAAACTTGTGATTTTGCATTCCCAGGGAAAGTATAAATGAACTTTCTGATACTTTACTGTAAATATCTCAAAGCAGTGGACACATCTGAATTTAATCTCTCTGTATTCAGAGTTACTATATGTAAAACAGAGTAATAACATCACCTTAGCCACTTTAGCTTTGTGAAAAATACATGCATTTTTGTGAAAGTCACACTGATGAACACAGAAAAACTCAGGAAGAACTACTTAAGTTTGTTCTTAAAATAAAAAACAGGTTCTCGTTAAATAAGACATGGGTCCACAGAGCGAGCAATGAGAAACAGCTGAGATGGAAACAATTAAGTGTCATTAGGAACACTTCAAAGGAACCAATGCAAAAAACAGCTATGACTGAGTCTTTTAAATATCTCATACCACATGCACCCTTGATTCCATACTTGAGGTTGTAACAGCAATGCTGCATCAGGCATTTCTCAACCTTAATGCTGTCATAGTAGATTTCTTTAATAAAAACCATGTAACAACCCAATTTGCTGTGGGTTCTTCCCATACATGGCCACCTGTTGCAGGAGTGATATATTTAACAAGTGCACTGTGTTTACTGCTCCAAAGTACATCCCCACAGCAGGGCCATCAATAATGAAGAGCACATAGCAGCATGTATTGTATCAGGTAGCATGGAGTGTCAACTGTTGAAAAAAAAAAAAAGAAAAGAAACCACACACAACCCACCAACAACAGTGCTTTAATGCAACTGATTCTAATTCTCAGTAATAGAATTAAGGGATTGTAGGGAAGTGAGGCCATACATATGGCTTCCCAGTATCTGCTAGTCACACACACAAAATCAGCAAAGTCTTATTTTTAAAGGCTAAAAAATGCAGGAGACTGAGTCTGTTTCCTAGAGATTGAGCCTTACTTTGAATAAACATCCAGACATAACTAGGCAAACACGGTCTCCAACAAACTTCCAGATACAATCATTGTTAGGGAGGAAAAAAAGATTTTTTTTTTGCTATTTGTATCTGTTCTTCCCTTAATTAATTTTGCATGTAATCAGCAATCTATTCCTGAAGCCTGAGGAGAGTTCTTTTTCTTTAACAGCTTTCAATAAAACCTCTCCTGATGAAGAAAAATGAAGCGGTTCTCTCGTACCTTTCAGTTTCACCTACAGTTCTTTAATTCTGTTTAGTTTGAAACAATCAGAATCAAGTAAGAGTTTCAAGCAAAGAAAAGCTGATCTAAAAGAAAGATTTATCAACTGTTGTATTGGTCAGATCATGTCATTCCCCACACTTTTTTCTTTGTGCACACCTTCCCAGTGCTCAGACTATGTACTCTATCATCTAATCATACACAGCATGCAAGTCTTGGTCCAAGCAATGCTTGGTCCTCTCCCAGTCATGCTAATGACTGGCTGTGAAGCTCAGGCAAGCCACTTCTGTACAAACCTACTACCTGGAAGAAAGACAGCACTTAGCACTTCTCAACCTCATACCAAAAGCAAATTATTAGGAATAATGGATGCAGTGTCCTTAGTGAAAGAAACAGACTGAGTACATTCAGATTTCTGATGCAATTCTAACTCAAACCAGTTTCCTCTGACTGTCTGCTGACATTGGTGATGACTCAGATGCAAATGAATCCTGGTTTAAGGACTGGAAAAATGGCTTCTGTTAACATCCTTTACCAACAGCCTAATCAAGTTTTTAGTCATACATAGTTGTGGAAAAAGCCTAGAGAAACTGTCTTCAAGGAAAATTTGCCTTTGTCCAAGAAAAAATACAAGCTCAGAAGGATAAGACCAATCTGGGTCACTCATTTAAACACTGCAGAAGCAGCAGGAATATCTGCACAAAACTGCCACCTTGCACCTACAGCAACAAGTAAGTTGCAAAGCCCATTGAAAATAACAGACAATGCTAATTTTTTAATGGTCTTTCTAAAGAAGAAATGGTTACAATCCTAAGCAGGGGAAAGGAACAAATACATTTCAGTCAGCAGCACAGTCATCCAACAGATGATTATAACCATCACATACGCAGAAACCCCAGATTTGCCAGAAGTAGCAGGGAAGTGACACACCTTTGGTCTATCTTGTAGTATGGCCAACAGCAACCAAGGCCTGTTTATAATGTGCAGTGTGCACATATTTGGGACTGTAATCTGAGTATATATCTAGAAATAGCACAGCTCTGAAGAAAAAAATGAAAGAACGTGAATATGTGTGCCAGTAAACATTATCTTTAGATGTGTGACTAAAACTGTGAAGATTAAACCAATCCCCAACTGTGGGATTAGGATAGATCTTGCTCACATCAAACTGGCAGGGACTACCAGAAAGGAACCAGCACCACCTTCTGCAATATGGCACAATGTGCTTACCAAAATCCTCTGGATATACCAAACGATTTCCTGCCACTTACGGGACTTCAGGCATTTCAGGTGCCCTTTGTCTCCCCTCTTCATCACTAGCAGCACACTGAAGTTCAGCTCCCTAACGTTAAACATGGTCAAAACATGGCTAAGTGAAATTTAATGTGAGAGTTTGATATCTCAATTCAAATACATAGGAAGCCTTACGCTGTATTATAGTTTTAGGCCACATGAGTTAACTGGTATCACTTTGAGCAAAAAAAAATATCTCCACCACTGCAGTTTCACTATCATTTCACTAAATAGTTTCACAGCATGTTGCATGCATGGGTTTGAAAATAGTAATTCTGAAATTGCTAAACCTGAAGTAGTAGGTTGGATTAATCCATTTAGGACCTAAACTCGGTTTGAGCTCTTCAATTTCATTTCGTCAAGCTTAAGCAGGCTGCCTTGCCAGAGGCATGCTAGGGAATATCCTGTCTTCATGACTACATAAGCTGTATACATGTATGCTTGTAAATCAAATAAATTATACACCCATGTATTTAACAAGGTATAACACGTCTTCCTGGAAACAGAGGAAGAATTTACTCAAATTAATGAAAGAACTCAGAAAAATAGTCAAGTCCATCTGCTTACCACGCTTGAACTTTAGGATTTGTTCAGAAGCACTGCTCAGACGTAACTTGCCTAGCAATATAATCCACAATTTGAACATAACACAGCTGAAATTTAAAGGAAACACAAAGCTAGTATCTATGCTGGTTTGCTTAAAAAGCTTCAGATAGGGGAAAAATACAAATAAGATTTGTTTCAATCATACACATAAATTACTAAGTAAGATACCAACATCAACAATGTTGTCTTTACCAAAGCGATACAAAAGTAAGACTTTCACTCAAAGTCTCCATTTACTCAAAACTGGATAGTACAAAAGCACTTTTGTCTATACCAGAAAAGACGAGTATGTAAGTCTATTCTATAGCAGACTTACCAGCATGGCATTAAATGACATTAAGTCCTCAGAACAGCCTGGACAGATTTTCAGCAACAGAAACACCAGTTAGGATCGTAAGATGTTTGTTTTCAAATGGGATTTTGATCCTCCTGCATGATCTCATGCATGTCAAAAAAATCTTTCTCAGGTCTAGACACTAGGTGCTTAATGCTTTAAGACAATAAAAACCGTAAGACTGTACTGTCTCACACTGCTTTTCCTCAGCATGCACAGCACCATCTACTTTTGGTCAGGGACTTTTTGTTGTAGGGTTGTTTGGTTTTGGTTTTTGGTTGGTTGGTTTTTTGTTTTGGTTTTTTTTGGGGGGGGGGGGGGGGGAATTAAATGGCAATGCCTCCCTCTTCATTTCCATAGAGGGAGTGGCTACCTTCCCCAAAAAAGAGCAGGGACTAAATGCTATCTTGTCTACAATAGCTGCAGAAGGAGTTAAAATAAAAGAAGGAGCAAAACCTTCCAGTTCCTCCCCCTGCTCTGGTTCCCAACATCTGCATATTTTAAGGACTGGTACTATTGTAGTGCTAAGGAACCTATAGTCAATACTAGAGAAATAGTCTCATTTCCCAATTTGATTACATATGTACAGCGCTTGATTTTGTAGGTTCAGAAAAAAACTGAAGCTGAAGGATGAAGTATCTTTTTTTTACTTCTGGGATGTTAATAACGTGTTTACATTCAGAAAGCTTGGAGATCTTTCTTTGAAAAGCAAATAAAAAAAGCAAACACAGGATTAAGTTTAAGACCCATGTGGTCTGTCCCAGGGAAGAGCTGTACAATGAAGTCCTTCTCTCAGCTCAGCAGTTTTGAATGAAATGGAATCACACAGCCAGTTTAGTCACCTATTTATGCAGATGCACCACAGATTTGAGCATTTAATTCTAGATGGTAGAGATCCAAGGCTAAAGCAAGCCCTGCATATCCTGGATATGCCAGAGAAAAATGAAAACCTCTTGAGTTGACCCTTGAAATGGGTCACGTACTTATTGAGAAGAATATTCTCATAAGTAGGCTACAACACGAAAGATTAACATTATTTCCCATAATCATTGCCAGGACGACAATTAACTTTGCATCACCTTTACTAGAATCTAGGTCTGCAGGCGAGCTGCAGGTGAGATGTTAGCATGTAGGAGCTTTCAGGGTTAGGTAGATTCAGAAAGCAGACTGAATCCTTTCATGGGACTTTGGTAGGATTTTACATATCTGTCTTAACAATTAAATAGGATTCAGACAGGATCTTATCTTCAGATATCTGGTCTCCCTCTTCTCCCTTCAGCATAGCTGAATGGAAATACACATTGTAAGAACTTTTGCCAGAACATGATGAGTTTTTAAGCAGTCACCACTTTAAAAAGTGGATAATGTCTTGAACCTGCCAAACTATTAATATCCGTTACAATGTGTATTACAGACACCTTTGAAATAAAATTCATTACTTCTGTCTTGTCACTAATGCGGCACTATCAATGCAGGGAAGTGAGTGTTATCCAAAACTCTGCATTAGTCTCAAGTACATCGTACGACAGCAACAGGTATTGTACAGAGTAAGAGTGTATCACAGACAGGGTGATCATACACCACCAAACATATGTATTTTTCAGATGCTTACTTGCAAGGAAGAAAGGAGGAGCTGCCACACCAAAAAAAGGGACTGACAACTGTAGGGACAGTCGGTGCTCCTGCAAGCAAATTCTGCAAGGAGCACAGACTTGAAAACTCAGATCTGATAGGTCTTTTAAAAAAAAAAAAAAAAAAAAAAAAAAAAGCTGTAGTGAATTTCAAGCATGCTTCAGCTGGAAAATCTACTCTTCTCTTACATACCATCTCCACACAAGCTCAGCACATACAACAAGAGGACTATGACTAGGGGGAAAAAAACAAGCAACTATGAGCTGTAATCTGTAAAAATGCTTGAGAGATTAAGGTTTCTCCAGATGGATTTTTACCTTTTCTTTTACCACAAGAAAAACAATAAAAAGGAGCCTCTTTGAAGACCATATGCAGGAAGGCCAGCTGTGTCAGTCATGCACATCCCTCCACTTTCTCTAAAAAGAGGATCTATGATTTCAAACACATTCCTATGTATCGTCAGGTGTGGAAAAGCCTATAGCCCAGAGTCACACTGAAAAGGCCATTTCAATTTCATTTATTACTTTCATCCACCAGAGTTGCCAAACAGGCAAACAACACAGGAGGGAGAACTCCGGACTTTATTTAAGTTTTTAAACAGAAATGCTTATTCAAGTCCCGCTCATGCAGAACTAAAGGTCCACACCACCTTCAAATTCACTTAGGCAACTTAAATTGCATTTAAGCAACCAGAGTCATCAGATGATAACTTAGCAACCGTTGGTAACAAGAATAAATCTTGATACCTGGTTATTTAATATACTCTTACATTTCAGTAAGCTCTCTGTCATTTAAGACATGTCATGGCACCTGAATGTAGTTACAGCACTGCATGAGACAGCTATGGGGTGTTGAATTCGCCTTGTCCAGGACAGGATAGATCTCTTTGGGCTGCTGGTAGGAGGTGGAGGTTGCTGGAGCTGGACCTGTCCAGTACCTAAGCTAGTCTAATCCTTGGTTGCACATCTTCATGTTCCACCACATTACAAAGTGCAGATGTAAGCAAACACAGCAGGATACCCAGGCAAGCCTGGAGACAGCCAAATTCCTGTACAATCTCTTCGCTACTCTCCTTTGATTACCCCATCGTTAGCAGAAGGCCACTGAGCCCTCTTGCCCATCTGAGTTGCACCTTCTACTACACATTTAGCGGCAGTTCACTCTTTATTAAAAAAAAAAAAGTAACATTATAACATAAACGCAGGCATAAAAATAGTTTTGAAAAAAATAAGCATTTATAAACAGAACAGGAAGTCATATTTCTAGTCATTTCTTCAATCTGTGGATATCTCCACACAATACTTATTAAACAACTTGGTAGGAGACATTCCTGGAAAGATCAAAGCCACAAAAGAATACATGGTGCCTACCTCTAATAATTTCATGTAAGATAAGGCACGACAGGTCCATGTAACATTTTATAAGAGAACAGTGGGGAGTGAGGAACAATAGTGTTCCAAAATTAACTCTCATTTCTGATGTTAGCTATTGCTGACTTTTATTGCCACAGATCATTAACAAGTTCTTAGATCAAATGAAAAGCAGTCAGAAATAAAATGAGATAAAACAACCTCAGGGTTATACTTGAAATGAGAAAATGCACATATTTTTAACCAGATGGTTTTCACTCGGAGTTGCAAGCTTTTATAATACAAAATCATTACACTGCATAAGTATTACTACTCTCTTGCTTGCACACATTTTTAAATTCTAAGAAAACCTAACTGCTGCATCACCTGCAGCAGACTTTCAGGAAACTTTAAGAATCAGGATGCTCACCTCTCCAGTGTCAAACTACGTATTGACCAGCAGCACAGAGCTAAAAACCCAATCAACTGTACCATGGACTCATGCATACTCAAGGAAGTCAAATGTGCGTCAGGATAATTTGCTTTGGTTGGGACGGAGAAAAGAAAGGAAAGTGGCCAGGATTACAAAAAAGGCAAAAAGCCATAATTTTTTCCAGAGAAGATGTTAAATTATGGAGCTGTAGCCTAGACAAAATATCTCATTAAACTAGTCAATGGGTAAGGATTCAGAGTAACCTTTTAAGAGCCCCTGCGTAGGACATAAACCTGAGGTAAGAGCAGACTAGCAGATGGAAAAATGCTGGCTGTAGTAACTTCATTCCTTTCTCAACTGCAGACTTAACGCCTGCTTACGTCAGGGATTCCCTTCACCTAACCGTAGGCACTCGAATGAAATACCTATTAAAAGTTATTAATGAAAGAGAAACATGACTGGGGCTAGATAAGGCCTTTACAAAGCTACAAAGTACCAATAACCAGTTAAGAGCTCAGTTGCTGAAGGACCCTTTTAGAGATCTTCAGAAGAATGACTGACCTTTAGCAGGCTGGATCACCCTTCCGAGCAACCATGCTCCCACTTCAAGATCCTTGGATAAATGTCTAAAATAAACCCATATGAATCCAGTTCTAAGAGCATGGTTTGGAGCATGACCAAAACTAAAATTGGTGTCCATACATCTCTCTGAATGCACCTGTTTTCATTCAGACTCGCCTTAAAATGCTGCTAACCAAATCAGCAACATAAAACCATCAGACAGTTACCCATCCTACGTAAACAGTCCACAGGAAAGCACAGTTAACATCTGTGACTTGATTTCTTTCACAACAAAGACGGCATCAGCCCTCATCAAAATGCCATATGGTGGTGCCAACCTACGTTTCATATCTTTCTGAGAAATGGTTTCTCAGAAACAGAGAAGCACAAATGTTTGGCCTTCTAATTCATAGCAAAGAATTATTTTATGAGACATTTCAGTAAATGAGGGTAGCATATCAAATAACGTTTCTAAAAAGTAGAACAGCAAGTTGCTATGTATTTTTCAGCAATAATTAACTGACCATCAACTTTGCAAATGCCACTTACTTTCTTTCATACGAGAACTGCTTTTTCTCTCGTTACAATATGCAACAGCCTGACAGAACACAACTGCAAACAGCTTTCCAGATCATTGTCCTTGGACTCAAATACAAGCTGTATTAATGTTCTTTTCCCCAGTGTTAAATGTTTTTGATAGCTAAGAGAAAGGCTCCATAGTGTAAGAGCTAGCTGCTAGATGAGGGCATCCCACTGTGGGCTGTATTTGGCGCTTCTTTCCTATAATGTGAAAGCATGACACCCATTAGTATAATTGGGATTTACAAGCGTGCACAATGAAGCAAAACTTATAAAAGACCCAAGAGAGTGAACATAAGCTATCATCAACGGGGGTGAATTTGACGCATAAGCCATAATGCTGCTACTAGAGCATTTCTGCCTTTCTTGAAAAACAAAATTCTTAGTATTGTTTGGTATTCATATAGTTCATCTGTTTCGTACTTTTATCTCACACTAGTTTTGAAAAGTAAAAGTGAAAAGCCAAAATAAACAAAGTCATCCTAAAACATGATACAGCCACACATTAATTAAAAAAAAAAATCTTTGAAAGGGAGAAATTGATGGAATAAAACCTGCAGGGGGACAGATGTGCAGGTCTTTATTTCTTTGGCTTTCTTGTTAGATATTTTAAAAGGAACCATCTTACGCGGATGGCACAGTCTGAATAACGGACTTTCTCAGAACGACACTTGTGAAAGGAGTAAAAGAGTTCATTTCTTTTTAATGCTGCTAAAATTGCAATCAAAAGCTGGTCAATCTGAGCCACAGTCCCGCATCTGTCCACTAGAACTTAGCTTCTCTCATGTCAAAAATGAGTTCAAGCACAATGATTTATCTGCCCAAAAAGCTGTCCACGTACTGCTGTGTTATTTTAACTTATACTGTCCTTGCAATCTCAAGTATCGTGGTTCAGCCCCAGTCAGCAGACCAGCACCACACAGCCACTTGCTCACTCCTTTGCCCCTCAGTGGGATGGGGAGAAGAATCAGAAAAAAAGGTAAAAATCATGGGTTGGGATAAGGACAGTTTAGTTGCACAGCAAAAGGAGAGGAAAATAAATAACACCGCCTGAAACCTGATGCTCAGCCCATTCCTGATCAGCACTCTTTATATGCTAAGCATGACATCATATGGTAATGAATACCCCTTTGGCTAGTTTGGATCATCTGTCCTGGCTGCGTCCCCCTGCAACTTCTGGTAAAAATTAACTCTATCCCAGCTGAAAAACAGGACATTATCCACCCCTTATTCTATATCATCTACGTCATGCCCAGATCCTTCCTGTCTTGAAGATATATATACACATACATATGTACACACACACACACAGAGATATCATTCTCTTAGTCTATGGGCTATCCCTCTTGAATGTCCATTGAGGTAATTTAGTCCCTGACTTTGGGCTCAATCTGTCATAACAGTTTCTCAGAGCAGGAGCAATGGCGTGTGCTGTTGGATTGTTGCACGCTGCATCCGGAGCTCACAGCTCGTGTATCTGGCACAGCCCATGCCCACGGTCTGTGGGTTGAAGATGTCATTTTTGAGGAGGTTGCTGGGCACCAGTTGCTGAAGTCAGTTCTAGTTCCATCATCACTGCACTTTGCTCAGGTTCAAAGTTCATCCTTCATTAATTTGGGTGATCTTTACTGTAATACCATCAATACGGCATATAGCAGTTGTAGTAGTGATGAGACAGTGGCAGTGTTATTTAGCAATTAACATCATACAATTTAATTTATTGGCTATTCTCACCCAAAATCAAATCCCCTTGAGGTACACATCAGACTTCCCCACCCTTTCTCATCAACCACCAAGTGCACCCAGGTCCTTGAGCAAAAGCAATCCCATGGGTGGGTTTGTCTTTGCCCAAAGCAGGAGTAACCCAGACTGTCTTCCCCAACATATTCTTTATATGCACTACAGGGACTTTATTGCCTTCTACAGTACATGGAAGTTTTGATTGGGCAGGGCCAGCTTGATTGGTAGGTCCCCTACTGTTAACTAACCAGGTGGCCTTTGCTAAATGTGTATCCCAATGTTTGAGGGTCCCACCACCCATTGCTCTCAGTGTAGTCTTTAGCAGCCCATTCTATCGTGTGATTTTCCCAGAGGCTGGTGCATGACAGAGGATGTGATACCCCCACTCAATGTCGTGCTCTTTGGCCCAGGTGTCTATGAAGTTGTTTCAGAAATGAGTCCCCTTGTCTGACTCAATTCTTTCTGGGGTGCCACGTCACCACAAGACTTGTTTTTCAAGACCCAGGATGGTGTTCTGGGTGGTGGCATGGGACAGGGGATATGTTTCCAGCCATCCAGTAGTTGCTTCCACCACTGTAAGCACATGTCGCTCGCCTTGGCGGGTTTGTGGGAGTGTAATGTAATCAATCTGCCAGGCCTCCCCATATTTATATTTCAGCCATTGTCCTCCATACCACAGAGGCTTTAACTGCTTGGCTTGCTGGATTGCAGTGCATGTTTCACATTAACGGATAACCTGTGCGATAGTGTCCATGGTCAAGTCCACCCCTCGATCATAAGCCCATCTGTATGTTGCATCTCTTCCTTGGTGGCTGGAGGTGTCATGGGCCCATTGAACCATAAACAATTCACCTTTACGTTGCCAGTCCAGATCTGCCTGAGCCACTTCAGTCTTAGCAGCCTGATCCACCTGATGGTTGTTCTGATGTTCCTCAGTGGCCCGACTCTTGGGTACATGGGCATCCACATGACCTACTTTTACAGCCAGCCTCTCTAGCTGGGCAGCAATATCTGGCCACATTGGGGCAGCCCAGGTGGGTTTGCCTCTGTGCTGCCAGTTGCTCTGCTGCCATTGCTGTAACCACCCCCACAGGGCATTTGCCACCATCCATGAGTCAATAGAGAGGTACAGCATTGGCCACTTTCCTCGTTCAGCAATGTCCAAAGCCAGCTGGATGGCTTTCACCTCTGCAAACTGGCTCGATATTCATGTTCTCCTTCAGCAGTTTCTGCTACTCGTTATGTAGGACTCCACACAGCAGCCTTCCACCTCCGATGCTTTCCCACAATGCGACAGGACCCATCAGTGAAGAGGGCGTATGGCTCCTCATTTTCTGGCAGTCTGTCATACAGCAGGGCCTCTTCAGCACGTGTCACCTCCCCCTCTGGCAACGTTCTGAAATCTTTGCTTTCTGGCCAGTCCCTGATCACCTCCAGAATTCCTGGGCGACTGGGGTTTCCTATTCGAGCCCACTGTGTGATCAGTGCCACAGACTTACTCCACGTAGCATCAGTTGCTTGGTGTGTAGAGGGGACCCTCCCTTTGAACATCCAGCCCAGCACCGGCAGTCGGGGTGCCAGGAGGGGCTGTGCTTCAGTACCAACCACCTCCAAAGCAGGTCGAACCCCTTCATAGGCTGCCAATATCTCTTTTTCTGTTGGAGTGTGGTGGGCCTCGGATCCTTGGTATCCCCAACTCCAAAACTGCAGGGCTCGACCTCAAGTCTCCCCTGGTGCTTTCTGCCAGAGACTCCAGGCATGGCCATTCTCCCTGGTCCAGTGTAGAGCACATTTTTTACATCTGGTTCTGCCCAGACTGGCCCAAGGGCTACGGCATGAACTATGTCCTGTTTAATTTGTTCAAAGGCTTGTTATTGCTCAGGGCCTCATTTGAAATCGTTCTTCTTCCAGGTTACTTGATAGAGAAGGCTTACTGTAATTTTAAATATACATTTGCCAGAAACCCACAATGCCTAAGAAAGCTTGTGTTTCCTTTTTGCTAGTTGGTGAAGACATGGCTGCTGATTTGTTGATCACATCCCTTGGGATCTGACGACAACCATCTTGCCATTTAATTCCTAAAAACTGGATCTCCTGTGCAGGTCCCTTGAACTTACTTTGGTTTATGACAAAACCAGCTTTCAGCAGGATTTGGACTATTACCTTCCCTTTCTCACAAACTTCTGCTGCTGTGTTGCCCTATATGATGATATGGCCAATGTAATGCAGGTGTTCTGGAGCTTCACCCTGTTCCAGTGCAGTCTGGATCAGCCCATGGCAAATGGTGGGGATGTTTCCACCCCTGGGGCAGTCAGTTCCAGGGGTACTGGACGCCCCTCCAAGTGAAAGCAAACTGTGGCCTGCACTCTGCTGCCAAAGGGATTGAGAAAAACACATTTGTGATGTTAATTTTGGCGTACCACTTGGCTGCCTTTGACTCCAGTTCATATTGAAGTTCCAGCATGTCCGGCACAGCAGCACTCATCAGCAGCGTGACTTCATTCAGGCCACAATGGTCTGCTGTCAGCCTCCACTCTCCAACAGACTTCTGCACCAGCCATATGGGACTGTTAAAGGGTGAGCAGGTTCTGCTGATCACTCCTTGGCTCTCCCAGATTGGTGCAATGTTGCCACTGGTGCACCAGTCTACGAAATTGTGCACCATTGTGGTAGCGGTCGGCACCTGTTCTTCGACCTTAGCAACCCCACAACAGAAGGGTCCACAGAGAGACCAGGCAAAGGAGACAACAGTTCAATTTCCTCTGTCTCCAAGGCAGCTATACCAAAAGCCCACCGGTAGCCTTTTGGGTCCTTGAAATACCCTCTCTGGAGGTGCCCAGGATGCACGGAGCCTCTGGGCCAGTCACAATGGGGTGCTTTTCCCAGTCATTCCCAGTTAGACTCACTTCAGCCTCCAGTAGAGTCAACTGTTAGGATCCCCCTGTTACTCCTGCGATACAGATGGGCTCTGTCCCTTCGTGGCTCGATGGCATTAGGGTGCACTGTGTACCGGTGTCCACTGCAGACTTTTACTCTTGTGGATCTGACATGCCAGACCATCGGATCCACACAGTCCAATAAACCCTATTGTTCCTCTCCTCCACCTGGCTGGAGGCAGGGCCGCTCTAATCCTGCTCACCATATTTGTTACTCACTTGCAAAAATGACTTTGAAGTCCCTTCAAGAGGATCATAATTACAATCAGGCTTTCTACTCTGTCTGGGCAACTGCCCACTGGAAACTGGAGTGCATTTTTCCTGGAAATTTCTTCTTCTGAATGGAAACAACTGATACCAGCACAGGTTGGTTCTCTGGTTCAGCTGCAGTGCCTGTCACCACGGAGGTTGGGGTAGCTACAGTGCCTGTTGTGCTGTTCTCCCTCTCTTCCCCCTAAGGGCGCTGCCTAATAGCGAGCAGTGTTTAGTAGATACTGCCTAGGGCCCAGCACAGTGCAGTAAATTGTGCCTCTTTCGATTAGCATTTTCCTTTCAGATACTCTATCACTTCATCAGGGTCCTGTAGTTGTTCAGGAGAGAAGTTCCAAACCATTGGGAGTGAGAAGGTGTCTAGATTCCTGCCCATACTCTCCCATGTACCATTCCATCCATGCCTATCCAGCCTCGCAGCAGATCTCTGACTGGTATTCTTTAAACAATTTTTTGTAACTTGAAACACATTCAGAAGACACAGCAATAGGAAGATACTGGCTTGAACATCCCAAGGATATTCAAAATTCTCAAAAGCTGTTGTAACCAGTTTTCCTTACAAGTATCCTCAAGTAAAATGAACAGATGCCCAGGTCAGCAGAGAAGAAGACATAAATAATTCCGCTGAGGTAGACATCTGCCTTATCTACATCCTTTCTGCCCTCAGACAGTGATTACAAAGTCAGTGAAACACAAATATAACATACCTATTGGAAATGAAACTACAAATATAATTTCTGATCTGGAGATGATGGAACTGTTCACACAAAAAAGCCAGAAAAACACAAAAACAAACCCAGAATTGTTTATCAAAATGTTTTTGTTTTGTACATGGGAAGATACTCCTGCAATGCAGTCATACTATTTCTACTTCAAAAATAACTAAGAAAGATGTTAAAGGGCATCTCCTAAAGGTTGACACTTTTAGGACTAGCAAGTTTTGATAACTTGTATCCAAGAGTTGTAAAAGGGAAGGTCAAGAACTGTGTGGGAACTTTGCAGTGTTCATTAAATTTTGGAACAAGAGTAATTTTCCCAAGAACTGACAAAAGTCAATGCTGGTGTGTTATCTACTGAGGGCACACAGCACAACATAGGATATCACAGACATGTCAGCTTGACATGATTCAGGGTGGGGAGGGAGGGAAAGAAGGAAAGACAGCTGATATTAACCAGACTAGTAAAGAATTAACAGCAGGAAATATGGCCAAAGCCAACTTTATAAACAACAGATCCTACCTAATGAGATTACAATTTTTACATTTTCTAATCACATTTCCTTATGAGATTAGAAGTTTGACCAGTAAAAGATACAGTATGCTTATGACACGTTTAGGCTTTGTAAGGCATTTATCTTGGCACATTTTGATGAAGAAAGATTTAAAAGAAAATCAATGTTATACACATTCCACTGATTCAAAACCTGGCTAACCAAGAGAGCTTCAGATATAATTATAAACGAGGAGCCACTATCAAGCCGGTACATTTCTACCAAAACCCTCTGGAGGTATCAGTCTTGCCCCTCTGGACTGAACATTCTTACAAAGATTTGAAAGATAACATGAAAATATTCCTGGTGCTGTCTGCAGAGAATACAAAGATTGTGGGAATCAGGAGGACAGGTGACAGACACACAACCACCAAGACCCATTGTAAGCTGAGCTCCAGGAAACAGCATAAATTTATTTATGTTCAAACAAAAAGTCATCTAACAGAGAAATTATGCCTCAGGAAACAATGCTGTAATCTGCAAAGCAGCAACTCCGAGACTCTTGGTGTCACCTTAGCTCCCAAAAGACCTCTGCAGTCAGAAGGGTTAACACAGTCCTGAGAGACACACAACAGGATCTCCAAATCTCTCAAGGCGCTGCCATCTATTGCTGCAGGGGGCCGGCTTATGTCTCTGCCAACCCTGTTTAGCGTGATACATTTACTTTCACCAATATCCAGGCTTCTCTTGGCACAGAAAAGCTTTGCTAGAAAGCAAGTACCAGGCTAGCATTGCTTTCTTTTTTCAAAGCTGCCACACCAAATGACAAGAAAAAGTATAGACTTCAAAATTACATGTTACTACCCACAATCATACAGTAAGCAGCATTACATTTCATATTTTTCTCCATTGTGTTTTTGTCCTCAGTTGCCTGTATAGTTAGACCTTTACTTATGCAAGCTATACTTACTACAACCTTGTTATTCTTCCATCTGCCAGTGCTGATTTGTTCATATCAGCAGGCTAGCTTACGTTTCCTCAGAAACACAGCGACTGCCATTGCTTTATCCTTCTCTCTAATCTTTGTATTTTGGCAAATCCAATGCAGCATTTATCTTTTTTTTTGCAAAGGCACACACCAGCTCCTGAAAATCAATGATCCAGACTGTTTAAACCCATCCCCATTATCAGCCTTTTAATTACTATTCATTGACCTGTGTTTCTGAAGTGACACACATGTAGTATTTTTAAGACAGAGTACAGTGGACAGAGTAAGAGGAAGGCACATATAGCAGCTCAGGAGAATATCCTACAAGTTTCAAATCAGGCTCAAGTCAGCTCAGTCCCAAGGACATGAACTTGCTATTTTTCCCAGTAAGCTCAAAAGCATTACCATGCTTGCAGGAACAGTCTACACATAAAGCAAACTGCTTGAAAATTAACTTTGATTAGATTCCCAGGGGATTCTTCCCAACAGCCTGCTGCTTTTCTTGTGGGCTTATTATTTCAATAAGTATCAGCTGTGGCCCACTCTAGTTTTCTGTATGCAAAGAGATTCTGGTTTTCACCTTAACAATAAATATTAGATTTAAAAAAATAAAACAAAACAAACCCAGCCATTATGGATGCAAACTCCATGTTCTGAGTAGGATGCAGTGTTTAAAACAGCAAACTGTCTGCTCTGGTAACAGAAGTGGGGAGTGTGTTGGTCTTGCATTCTTATGTCAGACATCCAATTTCCACAGCCACACACACATCATGAACCACAGCAATATGAAACAGTTTGAACTGCAGCAAGTAGACTTCCAGCACTCACAGGTACCACCTTCACTGGTAATCTGCACACCCCAGTGCTGCTCGCTGAATCCCATCCCTGGCTTCTCCTGCCTGTTTCTTCTAGGTGCCTACAGAGCTTATTAGACATGCTTCCTGATGTCTCTCCTGGGTTTTAAAAACTTTCCTGTACCCTTACTTCTATCATTAGTAGTTACACAGACAAGTTCACTTCAAATTTTCTACTAAGCACCAATTCTAATTTCAAATGGTATTGAACTATACTTAATAGGGCCAACTATATACCAAGACTACTTCTGCTACTACTACAGCTCTTGACAAGACCACACAAGTAATGCGAGCTATGTTAAAAATACTCAAGTTAAACTCTTCGGTAAAACTTAGTCAGATTGTAGACCCTGCCCTTGTGTGACAGCTGTGTTAATAATCCTACAAAAATGGAAAAATTATTTAGAAGCACTACATTCTTGCTTCATTACAGACAAGGAAATCTGTATCAACATACAGCCGAAGATCTAAAGTTGCTCTGAGCATATGAAAATATTCAACATCACACTCTGGTGTTTACCCTTTTCTTGGCTGTACAACAAGAGCAGAATTTGGCCCTTAGCTGTGAGTGGTTTTGCAAATATTCTTAAGAGTTTTTATGGCTCAGAAAATCTTGTTTTGCTCTTCCCATACTCCAAAACCCCCTGGAGATACTATGCCAAACTACTGCTGTACTACTGCATAACTAGCCCTTGTAAAGAGCAAATTCACGTGCAAAACCAAATACTTTGCATTTAAACACTGCCTTTAATTTGGATTTCACAATTGGATTGGGCAGGCAGTGACTGAGCTGACTGGGCAGAGGAGCCAGCTGGCCAGTTCGTGGGAGCCAGGAAACCTGCCAGAGACTGACAAGACTCACCACCAGCTTCTGCCCACAGAGGTAGCCAAGAAAACACAGCAAGGTCCCCAGCAGCCGTAGGCACCCACTACACCCACTCACCCTGCTGCCCAGCTCTATCATTCCTCCATTCCCAGCCCTGACCCCACGCCTCTTCTCAGCTCAGTGGGAGCAGTTCTAGCCATTTTACAGATCAAAAAAATCTGGCACAATCAATGAGTCAGAAACAACATGGTATATTGTCTGGGACTACTGTCCCTTTTCCTACTGTAACCACAGCAAGAAATTGCCCCTCTGGGTAAATCTTTGCTCTAATAACATGAAGAACTGTAGTACAAGTCAGACATTAAGTTTACACTGCTGCAGAAGACAGAGAGAACATGTTTCACTCTTCGACATTACGGTAATACAGAAAAACCAGAGATGGTCTTTGTCTCAGCCTCTGAACAAGACAGATCTGGAAGCACTACCAGAGTATTTTCTGTGATGTTGTCCAACACTTATGCAGAGCCAAACAATTAGAATTTCTTGTGGTCAGCATCAAGTTGACCTCTCTCTTTTCTTACCACAATCTTTGGAGCACAAATTAGCCTTTCAGAGATAAAAAAAGCAGAGACTACAGAGGAAGCACCATGTCTGCTGTCTGACTCAAACCATTGCAAGTCTATACAGAAAAGAATCCAAGCCAGAAAGTAAGTAGTTTGCTGCCTCACATACTTGCCCAGTAACTTCTTAAAGTGAAAGGTGACCCCAAAAGCCTTTCCAGCCCTGGCAAACTCTTCAGGAAACAATTCTCTAAATAGTTCATCTGGCTCTTATGTTGCAGGATTTAGCATGCAAGTACAGGACACTCAGGCTTCTCTCGCTGTAACTCCAGTGCACTGCAATCACGTAACAAACCAATGTAAGAGATATCTTACTACACCAACAGAAAGCCGTGAATTTAAATCCTCCATGAAACCAACACCAAAAAGACACGAGATAGTACTACAAACTGTAGTACTATTAAGCGTTTTGGACAAAGAGTTAGTGAGCTTCAGGGAGTCTGGGCAGCACCTACAGTCACTCCCAGGTTACTCCACTCTTGCTGACAAGCAAGGATATGGCCATGGGAGACACGGACAAGAGATCTTAGGCAGTAACTGGAGCCTATCTAGTAAGTCAGAGGCTGTATTTAGAGCAACTCATGTCCCTCCATCATCCCTTCATGTACAAGAGCTCTGCTCTCAAGCAGCCTTCTCCTACAACCCAACGTTTCTGATACCACAGAAGGCACCATAGCACTATGGAGAAGAGAAAAAAGGATGCCAACCACTGTGGGGAGGGAAGCGGGTGCCCAGCCTACCTCCACACCCATCACCCTCTCTTTTTTTGGACTGGAGAAGTCATGCAAGCAGCATGGATCAGAAAGATCCCAGCAGGGATCAGAGAGAGTAACAAAAGCCAGAGCAAGCAACAAAAAGAGGCCTGAGCTGCATCACACAGAATAGTGTATGGTAGATGACAAATCACACCTAAAAGCTGGTATTGCGCTATAGAATTGCACTCACAAAGCAGTGTAACACAGTATGTCACCCACAAAGGGACAAAAGGGGTCTTATGACAAAGTTATGTGAAGACAGAGATGTTAATTTGCTTTAGACATCATATCCTCTAAGGTATGGCTAATGGACACAAAATACTATAGCAAGTACAGTAAGACCAAAACAAAGGGAAAATTTTAAGAGGACCTTTTTCTTGTTTGGTATTTGTAAAAACAATTATGGTGAATGCATGCTCTTTAATGCATCCTGCTTGAGTGATCCAACTACTACTCTGTTCAGAAATTGTTCGTTTGAATGAATATTGGCCAAGAAGATGCAATTGTAAGGAGGGGGAAAAAATACCTTCTGAAGCTTGCCCCATTCAGCATCTCCAGAATGCTGATGCTCACAGACATTGCTTTTATCAGGCTGTGCTGGGCCAAGCACAGCAGAGCATCCCATACAATCACTGCTCCCTAGGGTTCGCCATCTACAGCAGGCAGGTATGAAATGTATTTGCATAGGTAGGTTCATCTCAGAACAGGACAAAAAAAGAGGTTATAAAAACCTTCTAAGTCCTGTCTGGAACTCATGCTTGCCTCCTCCCTTTCACTGCATCAAATGCCAAAGTGTTTGCTGTTGTGAGCACTGGACCCTTCATATGCCAACACGCTGAGATGCTCTCTCCTGCTTTTCTGTGCTTGACACTCCAGTAACCTACCCATAGTTGTCCTGAAGGAAAGAGGTTGGGCACAAGCCTGCTGAGGACAGGATGACATTTGAACAGGTCCAGAGCTCAGAGTCCTCATGCAAACCCCATTTTCAGGATCCATTTATTTTTTTCTTGCTGCATACCAGTAGTGGTCAGTAGAGAAACACTTAATACTAGGAAACAGAAATGCCCCCGATGGGACAGCTGACAGGACAGCCTGAAACAATCTATTTGCAAAGACGCTTTTTGCCCAGAATGACATTTTCTGCCACAGGAAAGAGGTTAATGCTATGCCAGACTCCACAGCTGCAATGCTGTGGCATTCACGCCACGATGACTCTGACTGAAAGTACCACAGAATTATGCTACAACACCCCTAAAAAGCAGGGCACATTTCAGCTATTTTGCTGTTCTTTTGAAAGGTCTTCAGCAGTTTATAAAGTTCTGCTGCAGTCTCCTTAAGTATCTGTGTTCCCAAATAAAGCCACTGGTGAGTGGATGCTCCTGATGCATACCGCTGCAAAGCACTCCCTGACACAAGCCCTACAGGAATATTGCTGTGCTTGCTGTCATTTAGACATACACACACTGCACTGCCTCAGCTTCTGTATATAACAGATCCCAGACAACTGAACTTTATGGCTGCCAAGATCTGTTCTCTGCAATCAGTTACATTAACAACATGCTCTCCTTTTTATTTTTTTTTCCTTTTCTTAAAGTTCTGTCTCTTCTTCACTTCTCTGTCTCCCTGTATTATCCACAAGTGTGTTGATTTAGCTCATGTCAGGTGTCTCACTTGGTTCAGAAGACATCTGGGTATTTGGGAGAGTTATACTTGGAAAGGTGTTGGTTTTAATTATTTGTATCATCAACTGCATTATCTGGACTCATACCAAATAGAGGCACACGGATCCCTGGAGAATTACCTTCACTTTAGCCTTCATATGCTTAAAAGAAAGATAAGGTTGAAGTGAACAAAGGCCACTTGCAAAGCAGGTAAGATGTTTATCAATCAGATTTCAGAGTAGTGCTAAAGGGGAATGTCTTGACTTCTTGAAATCCCACCCTCACATAGGTCCAAGTATGCCTAAATCATCTCCCACAGTTACCTAATCTCCTGTGCTCCAATTTCAAAGCTTATTTACTTTTTTGTAGTTTCCCAGGTCTTCTCAAGAATGTCAGCCTGCTTGTTCCAAGAAGAGTCTGTGAATCCTCACAAACCACTCTGATCTGAGCATCCAGAACAGTACTCAGGCATCTAGAAACAGGACATGAAGGGAAGCCCTAAATCAACAGATCCAGCTGCCAGTTTTCCATTGCATAAACTAAATCTCATGTAAGATGAGCACAACTGGCTCAGGCCAACATCTCTTACTCCCCATCCTATTTCCCAGAACTACCAAAGGCAGGCACCTGGAGAATAGTAAAATAGGATATTACACTTCCCACTAGTTCTTTCTCTGCCTTTTTCACACTGATGAGAAATGCCCACTGTATTGTAATTTTAAATAAAAAGCATCCCCAGAACAGAGACTTAAGGGACTATGCGAACAGTCTTACTTCTCCCACTAATTCCCTGACTTGATATTCTCCTTATTTACGAGGCTATGCAATTGAGTAGACTTAAAGTCTTTGCTGTGGTATTTACAGTTTTATTGGCTTTCTCTATTACTCCTGAATGAAAGTTGTTACTGTCTTGTCCAGCACCTGTGGTACAGGTGCTCATCACACTGCCGCTAGCCCTGCAAGTAGGTTTCATGCACAGCAGGAGGTTTCTGCTATCCGTTCTACGTTGAGGTCTGTTACACACCCTGCCACAGTCAGAAAACCTCTGCAATCACCAGTTACTACCCCTTTGTCCCTAGGGGCTGGATTCAGGTTCCTCTTTACCACTACCACATTAGACAAATCGAAAGACTATTCTGCAATCAGTCAGATATTACAGCCAGGAGAACAATGAGCCAAGGTGAGCTCCCTTTCTAGTCAATGGATAGGAAGAGTAGCAATGGCTAAAGCAGAACTGAGCACGGCTTGTCTTGACACCAGACAGAAGAAAGCCAGGTACCACTGACCTGCAACCTGTAACCCCAAGTAACACAGTGGTCTGAAATGCACAGCTATCATTACACTTGATCTGTGTCAAATACGGTAGAGTAATAACTGTGTAAAGATGCATACGTACTCCTCTCACTACATACATATCATTAGTCTGCTTAGCTGGATACAACTGAGTGGGTAGAAAGGATGAAAAGTAATTCCCAAACGCCTAACATGATTCTTCTCAGTCAGTGACACAGTGGTGCTTCACAGACTGTAGACACAGCATGTGAGTACATAAATTAGAGACCTGATTTAATTCTACAGTGGACAAATGACGGTGAGGAGTACTACTGAATTCACTGTGGCATTGCTACCAATCTAACACAGCTCAATCTATTGCCATGGTCAGGTTAAACACCTAAAGACAGCTTGTCTTGTAAGCAAGTTTAAAAAAGAAAAAAAGAGGCCCTTAGCTCTAGTTTGGGACTGGGTTGGGGAGGGGTGTGTCTGTTTGTTTTGGGGATGGTTTTTGTTTTGGTTTTGTTTTTAAGTTAGATCAGTCTGATCTCCTGGCTTGGACAGAAATGGGACCCAAGTGACTTGCTCAGTCAAAAATAGCCTGTATGAAGGCTAAGAGTCAGGAATGCCAATGGCAGACTGACAATTCACAAATTCCTCCACTTCACAAAAATCCACCCACTTTGAGAGTCTCAGCTATTATGCCTCATGTTTTTCTAATTTGGACTTTTAACTGCCCCAAGACTTATCCATTTACATGCTTTATACATCACTGCATCTCTGTGTTCTGCATCTTCAGTCTTCACACTGTACTGTCTGGGTGAAGAAGTGTTAGGTGGTTCTTCGTAATTCAAAGAACAGAAATTCTTCGCAATGGGGAAACACAGAACACTTGTCAAAGGATGAAAAACGCAACTCGGTTTGGCGAGGTTCAGTCTCCATAAAGAAGCTTGACATAAACAAACTTGGCCCTTTTTTATGTTAAAATATCTAGTTGTCATTCAAGGTCTTTACAGAATGCATTTCTTCACAAATTTAACAATAATCAACTTAACTAGAAAAAGTACCATATAAAGCAACTTTCACAGCTATAACATGAAGAGGCTATGCCAAAAGGTACTATGCCATCTTGCTGGAAGAAGACATATCCTAACTACAAAAAACCGGCCAAAAAACTATCATAGCTGTCTTGGGGATCATATTCCTTTCTAATGACCAGCAAAGCAACTCAGAGCATTGCTACAAAACAAATTTGATCACCTAAAACCTCACCTGCAAAAACCAGTGTAGCTCATGATCTGGCATTACATATTTAGTCTCTCTTTCAACACATAGTTACTTCTTTTCCTGAAAGACAGTGATTATTACTGCAAGCAGGGGCTTTGTGGTTAGTCATAGCTAGTTTGTGCTCTCCAGTTTCATTCCCTCCTTAGATCTGGATTGCCTCCCACAGGAACAGTAATGGTCATTTAGCTTTATAACCCTCCTTGGCATCTCCCTCCTGAATTGCCACTATTCTCAGACTTTTGAGCTCTTCTCCAAAGCCAAGTGAAATACATTTCCTCATTCGAAAGAGAACACTTAATTGGATAAACAGGTGGCATGTTGTCCCTGTAGCTTAGCTAGCAATAAAATAAGAAACATGCATTCCTCCTGGATAAGGAGAAGCCTTTACTACTCTACCTTTTTTCTGGCTGTTGGGATTGCAGTCCTACTTTGAAGAAATAGTAGTAGCTTCCTCTATGCTTTTTGATGCAAAAAAAGGTTAAATGCACCTGCCATTTTTTGACAAGCCTCTGCTACCAGGCTGTAATTTAACTAGATTGTATAAAGATACATCAAAAGCTGTCAGCAAGTACTGAGCCACTCTGAACTGGCATGATGTAAAAATTTGTTCAGGGAAGAAATATGGCTTCTCTCTTTGGTTATGAGTTATGAGGAAAAAAGACAACAGCTGTTGTAAAATGTGTAGGCAACGCAGTTCAAATGCTTTGGTGTCAACTACGGACATGGCCAAGACTGTTTAATGCAGATTAAGATCTAATGAGGCCCTTGAGGACAAAGAGAAACAAAGGACATTCAGATTTCATATGGAAAACAAAGCCAGAAAGAATTTACTTTTAAAAGAAATCTCATGGCAGAAACAGCAGCTAATTCTTGTTTTCTATACCATGCACAACACAACTTTCAAGAGAAGGGTATCTATATTAACAATTAGATATAGCAAAAATACTCCAGGTTGGTGAAAACCTGGGTGTTACATACCCTATGCCATAAGAACACAAAAATGGACACTTTGGTGGAGCTTTCCGCCATCAGTTGCTCATTTGATCCATTACTATTCTGCCATCCAAGATAGCTCATTGCCTGCATATTTACCCACCTTCCAAGGTCAATTTAAATGATACACTATGTCTCACCGTTAGTAATTCAGCATTTTTATATTAACTCCTTTTGAATAGCACCTTTTCTTAGTAATAATGTAGCTTCTCCACTACAGCCTTATCTCCTTCAACCATTTCTTTTGTTCTCAGTCACATAATTGTCCACTGAATCTCAGGAAGGCTTCCTAATTCCAACATGTTTGAAAAAGTTTTCAATTTGTGCACCTTTAACAAGCTTTTCTTCAAGATATTTTTTGCTTATGAACCAAGTTTTTCAGTTATTGTACCAGCTTGTATGTTAATTTTTATCCTCCCCCCACTCCATAATTACTGCATTTACAAGAACTAAATTTTGGGTTTCCTTTAATTGCGTTTACTTCTTACTATTTATTCCCACGAGCTTTCTGTGTTTCACTTTTTTAACAAAAGAATGAATACAGTAACAATGAATTATCACTTGCCTTCAGTTGCCACAAAGATCTCATTAAACAAGTCCCATACAACTTAAGTATTTTATCCTTCAGGCTGTTTCTTTTTAAGCCTTCATCATTTTTAACCAGTCTCCCTTTTAGAAGTTAAACACACCCATAACAGACTCACACTAGATCTACAGGATTAGAAATCAGAGCTGCAACTCCAGCATAGGTTAACAGTTACAAATTATTGCTTGTAATTATAACAGATCTTAGAGGCCTAGTCTTAGATCTTACTATATTCAGCACAATGCTAACACAACATATTTTTCACCCTAGTAGAAGGACTCCTGACAGTCCCAGTGTGAAGAAGTGACAATAAAGACTGAAAAACATATTGTTTCTTTTTTTTGTAAAATAATGAAATACAATGCATCATTAAAACAAGCGCAGTTTCTTCTTCCTATTTGTTTTGCACATCTTAATGCAGCAGGAAGACCAGGGAGAGCAAATACTATGTATTTAATACCTGCTTGTACTAACATTTAAATACATAAGTAATCTTCCTTGTCAGAATAAGACCACAGATGAAAGAAGTATTCACTGACAGCTATCATTATAACAGCTGAGCCAGCTAAAGGAACTTAGCTAGAGGAAAGTGCAAATGAAATACAGCAATCACAAGGGTAGTTATACTTTAGCAGCTGGTACATTATGCCATGTTGCATAGCACGCAAGGGGGGAAAAAAAAACAACCCCATGTTTTGGCCTCCGCACTTCTGGCTGAAGTGCATTCTGAACACGACGTGTTCCCTGGCACGCAGGGCCAGCCATAGCAGCCCCTTCACACTGCCAAACATCACCTGCTTCCTGTGTGATGCCTCCCATGCCTGGGAAGCAGCAGCGGTGAGCACCAGTGTAAGGGCGAGGGAACAAGACTGTTCCTTGCCACTCCACGTGGCTGCCCAAACAGATCCAGATACTTAACCAGCTTCGTGCAGCCCTCTGATACAACAGTGCACCGCAAGAACCAGGCGTGCAGTATCTGCAGATGTTTGCTCAACCCCTCTGGGGTTCACACACATTTCTCACCTGCTCTTTCCAGCCCTCAACTTCTTATTATTCCAAAACTTACAGCCAGTAGTGTATTCATGCCCTGAGCAGGAAGGGCTCCATGAAATGACACACAAAGGAGCCAGGAAGGACAGTCACAGCCTATATTCATCAAATTCAAGCTCTTTCTTCATTTAACCACTGGCAAGTGGGCAGAGTTGTGAGGGGTAAGAGCAGTCACAGCACAGAGATTTTTGTAAAGTCAACAGCACCAAACTGAATTTTAACCTAAATGCACTCAAGTCTGCAACTTCCCCATAGCAATTATTATTTACATCTCAAGATACAGGCCCTCGAAGTCCCTGACAGTGCTGACAGCACAATGAAAATTCTGCCTTTAAAAACTAGTTACTAGGCCATGGGGCAAACCATGGTTTACATGACCTAGAAAAATAGATTATTTCTGGCTTATTAGAATACATTAATACCAGAGAGCAACAGTTCTATAGAGAACTGCAGACACAATTTTCTTTCACTTAAAGGACCTGAGAAAAAAAACAAACCCATATATGTAGGAAACTATATGACAGGCTTATTTGTTTTCAATTGAAGATCATGTTTCTAACTATGAACATTCCAGATAACAATATTCCTCTGCCAATCTTGCAAATACAAATTTGATGCATTGTAGAATGCAAAAATTATTTGCAATTAATAGATTGCCACCACTGTGTAAATTATAAACAATAATTATACAACATTCAAAACATCAAAGGCACTAGAAATATTTGCATGGGTGCACTACAATATCATGTCTGTCATTCAACCTGATGGACATTAAGCCCAAAAGAAAATCTCCTAGTTCAGCTGCCCCCATGCCCACCCCCAAAGTAATAGACAGCTGTAATCAGGGACTAATTAAACAAAATTTTTGGGATGGGAACAATTGTTTGAGATTTGCTGTTAAACCACTGGTATTTAGAAATATAAAGCTGAGGATTTTTTCTGCCAAATTTTTTTTCCTCAAAAAAACTGCAGACTGAGATCAACTAAAACAATGTAATGAAAAAACTGGGAGATTTTTTTCCCCAATACTTTTCATAAAGTAACATAAACTGTTTGCTACGTTTCATTTAGGAAGTTATTGAAAACAACATATTAAAAAGCAAAATCATACACAAAAATTTAGGTTTTGATCTAACTAAAGTTCCATTTGAAATTATACTGTGTGAGCATGTAGGGAAAACAAGAAGAAAAAAAAACCCGGAAGTTTTTGTTCAGCAATAAAACTCTCCAAATTAAATGTAGTCGATCTGAAGTTACCAAAACTATTATTCATTGTATACTTTTCGGTAGAGGCACTTTTCTTAAGTGGTACATACAAACTGAAGTGTAATGGACTTCAGAAAGGGTGAAGTACGACCTACGATGTCATTTCAGCTCCATAAGTATCCACCAAGGGGATCTACAGGAATACAAATTATTTATATTTCTCTTGCTAACACAGAAGCATGTTAATTCTTAACAGAGGAATTTCTGCAAAAGTAAAATAAATTACTTAGCAATTGGTTTTTTGCCAAAACCAAACATGCTTTGTCCTCCAATACCTAATTTACTATTTGTTTGATCTGATCGATTCATAAAGACAGGGGACCTGACTAGATCTTGATTTATCTATTTTATAAAGTCAAACTTGGAGAAAATTTAGGGGAATAGAAAATGAAGGTACAAACCACAGGTAACAAAAATGAAGAAAAACATTTGCTTGAACTATTAAGTTCCATTAGGCTCCAGCGCTATGGCCATGTTAACAATGTTACAAAAGAACATAAAGATTTTTTTCTTCATGTCATCATTCCTTCTGTTTACAGTTTGGATTAAAAACTAGTTTAGAGTCTGTTATACAGGATATAAAATAGCTATAAGAAGTTATTCAGGAGAGTAAGGACAAAGGACAATCAATGAACTGCATCACAAGAAGCATGACCAGCAGATTGAGGGAGGTGATCCTGCCCCTCTACTCCGCTCTGGTGAGACCCCACCTGGAGTACTGCGTCCAGCTCTGGGGTCCTCACTACAAGAAAGACGTGGAGCTGTTGGAGCGAGTCCAGAGGAGGCCACAAAGATGATCAGAGGGCTGGAGCACCTCTCCTGTGAGGACAAGCTGAGAGAGTTGGGGTTGTTCAGCCTGGAGAAGAGAAGGCTCCGGGGAGATCTAATTGCAGCCTTCCAGTACCTGAAGGGGCCTACAGGAAAGATGGGGAGGGACTGTTTACAAGTGCATGGAGTGATGGGACAAGGGGTAATGGGTTTAAACCAAAAGAGGGTAGAGTTAGGTTAGATGTTAGAGAGACGTTCTTCCCTGTGAGGGTGGTGAGGCACTGGCACAGGTTGCCCAGAGAAGCTGTGGATGCCCCCTCCCTGGAAGTGTTCAAGGCCAGGCTGGATGGGGCTTTGGGCAACGTGGTCTAGTGGAGGGTGTGCCTGCCCATGGCAGGGGGGTTGGAACTAGGTGATGTTTGAGGTCCCTTCCAACCCAAACCATTCTATTATGATTCTATGATTCTAACTTCAGAAAGCTCCCCTGAGCCTGAGCAGCTGAAAAAGAAGGCAGATGTAATTCACTGTAAATTAATGAAAAGTGATACAGCATGGCATGGTGAAGGGGAAAAGGCAGCAGAGAAACAATCCTGACCTTTGTATATTAAACAGGCTCTGACATACCTGCTACCGTGCAGAAATAGGAACCTGAGCAGACATTTTCATGGGGAAAAAAAAAAGCCTTGGAACAAGTCCATCTCAACAGCTGTCCAAAAAGGTTGTGTCAAATGTTTGGAATTACTAAGACACAAAAAAAGAAAAAAAGAAAGAAAAAAGAAAAAAACATGAAAAGAAAAAAAAACAAGAAAAGAAAAGAAGAATACCCCATGTCACTGAGTAAATCATCTCAAATAATGTGCTCAGTGTTTGACTGTTCATTGTCTCCAAGACAATAGCTTCAGGAAACATCAAATGAAGCTGATAGAAAGCTAGTGAAAAACAAAAGAAGCTATATCTAACGCTATTTTTAAGTTGTTATAATTCATAGCAAAGATTCATGTCTCTAGCACCAAGTGAATCAAGGGAGACCAAGAAAGTACATGAAAGACTAATGTATCAATAGATTCTCAACAAAGAAAACATACCATATGAAGAAATTTGATCTGAGTTGAAAACAGAAGCAAAGGTGAACACATGGGAGACATCCTACTACCCTCTTCTTACTCTTCCCTAGATACTTACTTAGTCATTGGTGGACAAAGGATGTTGGAGAAAACATACATTCACCCTATCTACAGTTTCCATTCTTATGATCTTGATGAGATTTGGTCCATGACTGTTCTAGCTAAGGAAACAGATAGTTAATGTTGCATCCAAACAAACAGGTATTAAAGATTGGACTGAGCATTTAGAATTATCTTTATTTGAAAAATATTAATTTAAAAATGGAAAAAGAGTGGAATTTGAACAGAAGAAAACTTCAAATCAAAAACAGTGTCTGCATGAGCAGACAGTTACAACTATAATGGATTTAGACCTACTCTTGGAATTTTCATGCATCAACAAGCCTAAGCAGTTTTACTGAGGAGTTGCTGTTTGCCATGAGAATTGTAATGCATAATGGCTATGTTTAAACATAGGCACTGCTTAGCCAAGGCAACCAGCTTTTTTTGTTACTACTTATTTACTTATTTATTTTTAAAGCTTGCAATTTCAGATGTGTCTTCCTCCACAGGATGCCCTGGAGCCAGTGTGTACATAAAGTGCATAAATATCCCAGCCTAAATCGCTGAATACTTGAATTTTGTTGTAATTTACAAATGGGTTGGGAAAGGCCGTTGTTAAGTGCCAGTTTCTGGACAAGCCCAATATATTTGGCCATGGCTTGGTAATACCAAACACATACAACAGCACAGAAGCCTTCTCAGCACACAGCATGGATCTTAAACCAAGAGCTTTAGCTGCAGTGTAACTGTTCTGCAATGACTCGCGTGTGTGTATGTGTCTAACGTGTATATATATAATTGCTCCCCTGATGCTGATGCTGCTCCTCTCTGACAGACAAAGAATTAAAAAGACAGGCCTTGATCTTCAGGCTAGTTTTCAGCTGGTGCCAGAAGCCAGGCTCACATAGCTGCTGTAAAAGTACTGCTAGCCTATCTATCCTCTAAGTGCAAGCAGCAGACACAGACTATTTGGGTCTGTTTTTTACATTACCCATTGCTGTTTACCACCTAACAACCTGCCAATGTCTATCTACTCAGAACAGGGTCAAGAAAGACTTTTATTGGTACTTTTTTTTTTTTTAAACAGCTAGAAAACACGGCATGCAATTGGTGAGATGTGTCCCTATTAATGTCACATTATATGCATCACTGACTGGGTATGTAGGAAAGCTTCAGTTCTCCTCTCTTCTGCTCATCAGTAATGATTACATACAAAGCACATGCTGTGATGGGCAGCAGGTACAGCACATTGTTAATATGGCAACCAGTGCAAACAATTCTGTTTACTTCCTTCCTTTTACCAACATGAAAATGGATTAAAGAAAAGGTCTATGAACAGCAGAACTATCAAAACCTCGTTTCCCCACAGATTTGCTTCTTACATATGCTTCATTTCCTCACTTAAAGCCATTTTCTCCAATATTTCCTGAATCTCCTCCTCCAGCACTCCTCACCTTCAGCTGGGCCAGGGGTAGCAACGCACCCTGCTCCATACCAACCTATGTTCTGCAGAGCCCCTGGTCAACCTCCATGTGTGCATCCATCATTTCACTGATCAAAAGTTCCCACCCTTACCTACAAAATTCATAAGAACTTACTGGCTTTGATATCCCCATTCCTCTTTTAGGTTGGGCTGAATTCGGTCATCAACTTCCAAAGCTACTAGAAGAAACCTCATATTATTACAGAATCAAGGCAAAATAGATGTCGTGGTAGTTGGTTTTTTTTTTAACTTCTGGGTTCTTAACCTTTAGACTGAAGTCACACTCCCACAGTTTTCCCTCAGTAAACAAGATGTTTTCCATAAAGAAGACCACACTCATGAAATCACAAATGAAAACTTTCAGTGGAAAAAAACCCCAAAAAACAACAAAAACCCCAAAATAATACACACACACAGAGAAGATTCTTTAAAAAGACTCATGAAAACTGGAAACATGATTGACAGCTCCATATCTTATTAGCAAATAAGTAGGTATAAATTTAAACAAGAGAATAAGATTTCTTAAAAATATATTTTAAAAGTCTGTCTTTTGTATGCCTAAAAATTAGTTATCTTAAAGGAGCCAGACATTCAAATCCTGGATACTCCATTTAAATCAGTTCATACCAACTATTCCTTATTTTAACCTACCACATCAAAGATGGTTCCACTGAAACTTCACAACTACATTAAAAAAAACTGCAGCCATACCCAGCTTGTGGGCTAATAACTTCATATTGGTTAAAGGTGACAAGGCCAAGACCAGGAGCCACAGACAGACGGATTCTCATGTATTGAGATCACTGATGGATTCGTTTGACCTGTCAATTAGAGTATTTTTTCAGACAAAAGACTGGGGGAAGGGAGCTGGCAGATGGATAGTTGAAGTTCAAACACAAAGAAAAGGGATGGATGTTAAAGTACTGCAGTAAATACTAGTCAAAGTTTGAATGATGAATCTGTTGGGGAAAATAAACCAAAACAACAAAACAAAGAAAAAAAACCACCACCACACACCCTATCTTTGGATCATCTTCAGAAAAACAAAAACACACAACACAACCACAACATTAGTGAAGCAAGGAGAATATCCGGATAATTATTATTGTATGGAGGAAAATGGCAAACCAAGCATGATATAGAACAGATGTGCAGGGCACACTGTATTTACTTTCTGCCTAAGTTTTTCTACTTAGAGTATTTTCCATACTACTGCCTAAGAGAAGAAACGTACAGCAGATACACCACAGGTTTACTTAGCAAGTCTTTCCTTCTCTACATACGCAGAACAAGCCAAATCACAACTCTGGAAGCTCCATTATATCCAACCATGCAGCAATACCCCTCCTCATGGAAAAGGCTGGCATGCCTGGCATTCTTCAAACACCTTATTCCTACATTTTGGCTCCAGCAGACCATCACTAGCTGGACAAACCAAAAGATGCTGCTGCTGCGATGTCACTGACACCTAAATAATATGACATGACTGGCAGATAGGGCCACCTGCCATAATTTCAACCATAAACAGGACCCACCAAGTACTATAAGGCAGGGGAATGGAAAACAAGGAAGTGAGAGACTCTCTTAGAGGAAGCAAGGAGAAATGAGTGAAGGGAAAGAGACCCCTGGAGAAGAACTCGTGTATTTGTATCCCAGTACCCTTTTTCCCAGAATGGAATTCATTTATCTGAGGTAGCACAACAGGAATACACACTCCATCTCTTAAAATAACAGCCACCAAAACAGCATGTGTGTCCAAATGTGTTCTGGGGCTCTACAATTCCGTATCAGAGATCACTGCTGAATCCAGTTTCAGGTGGTCACAAGTGCAACTGAAGAAAAGGTTACATCCCGTCTTGCCTTAAGTGTATTTCAGCACTGCCATATACTTACTCACTTACCATAATCAAAAATCACTTGCATTTGAAGAGAAACAATTTTGTTGGTCACAGGTATACCACAAGGGAACAGAAAGACATGGTCATTTTTCTGGGCTATAGGAGTGAATGGCATAGAACAGGAGCTTTGCAGAGCTCTGGTAACTACCTTAAACAACAGATTAGCAAACAAATGGTTAATAACCAAACAACTTCACAAATCTGGAGATACAGAAGCAGATAAAAATCCCTACTATTCACTTAGCAACGCATTTAATTCTTCCACTACTTTAGAACAAAATATTATACAACTGTTTTAAATAAAAGATTCCTTTAACCCTGAACTTCATCTAAGGAAAACACCAATTATTCTGACATCCTGATGCAGGCTTTTCATATCCTTAGGAGAGGAAAGTCTGAACAGCAATATTAGATCACTTTCATAGAGCACACTAACAATGCAGTACTGCTACAGTACCTGCACAGATCTGTTCTACGTGGGACAGATCATAAGAAGGTAACATGTGGGCCAGAATGGAAAAGGCATCTCACACTAACTAGAAGAGCTTCTTAGCATGTAGCAGGAGAACAGAGAACATGTTGATTTCCCCAAAACTGAAGCAAGTCTGCAACAGATAAAATACCATTGTTGGATTTTACACTACATGGAGTGCACAAGATTAAGAATATAGGCTACACTGCATAAGCACCAGACCTTATTCTTAGGCTTCATATAATGGTGATATCCTGCAATAAGGAAAACAGTTACATTGGAGCAGAATTCATCCACCATTCAGCTTTTTGGTGACAAACTTGCCACATGCATCAGGGCAGACAGAGATAACCCACTTGGGGCATCTCCCATCAGCTGCCATATAAAGAGAAATGGTCATACAGCCACCAGTTAAATGTTCACAGAGGGCTGCCTGACTGTGGCTGGGTGCAGAGAGAACTGAGGTGGGGGAAATCTTTCGAAAACCATGGGCAGCAGACTTGGCCCAGTTTTCTACAGATCACCAGGGTATGGAGCAGCCACCAGGTTTGGTGTGTATGTCTGTCACTGCTAAAAAACCAGCACTGTTCTGCAGTAGCTGGATTTTGAGAAGAGGAATAAATAAACAAACAGTGCTTCATGACTTTGTACTGCATTGCTGTTGCCTGGGCAGCAGATGATGACAGCACTTCTTATAAACGCTGATGCCTATCAGGACAGAGGCTACCTTCTGACCAGCTGGAGACAGCCAAAGCACGATCTGTCCACAGTGCTACCCGAGTCCCAGTATGGCCAGGTACATGTGTACTGATTGTTCTCAATTTCCATACTAATGTTCTGCCATTCTTCTGTCATTTCCACGCTAATGCTTGTATAGCCTTTGAAGACAGAAGTATTACCAGAAGCAACTGTCGATTGACAGCTCCACACTGTAAACAAGTGTCAAGGAAACAAAGCCTTAATGATGCTCTGTCATCTAAAAATACTATAAACAGTGTCTGCGTTACTGATGAATAAAAGAGGGCCTTGTTCCTAATGAAGAGGATAGACTATCAGAGAATAATTCGCTTCGCAGCTCTATAGGACTCAGTGCATAAACCTAGGCTATTCATTCAACTTCATTGAGCTCTGCTCCCTCCCAGCCCTGCTGAGGGGACAAGCTGACACTACTGCTGCAACAAGGGATCTCAGGACTAACACACAATTGAGAATTAAGGCATTAGTATTTGCAAAATCTGCAGAAAGGCACTGTGGAAACATAAAGCATTATTAGAAGTGTGCCCTAAATAGTCTACCAAGACAAATCCAAATACAATTTCCACTAAGGGAGATAAAAAACAAACTATTTTCTCCCTTTACTTCCTCTTGGAAATTTTCCTGTACCTAAGAGATTTCACGTCTGCTCTCTCCCCAAGTGCCAGTTTGATCTGTTTCTGGTGTTCCAGTAGCGACTTCCTCTCTGGCATTTCCTCCTCCAACTGTAACCCAAAATAAACAGCGAGGTCTGCCCCACTCTTCCCATGTTAACACAGTTTCATGCATTATTCTACAAGACTCAGAAGTGCAAAAGACTAAACTAGACAACTGACCCAGAGAAGAAGAGACAGAGCTTACAGTATCATGTGTTTCAACCTGTTCAGAAGGTCATGACCTATTTAGCATGACTGAAAATCAAGGATATCACAAGGTGTTCGAAAAAAAATGGATTTGGAAATTAGAACTGAGTTCCTCCAGATCTCTGCTAATTTGTCCTCTTTATCTTCTTGTCTAATTCCACCCAAATCCCTTTATGAACATAGCCATTTGTTTCCAAATATATTTCTGAAAATAGATACATTTTTACATTTTTCAAAATTGACAATGTCATACAATGACTGTCCCCCCATTCTTATTTCTCAAATCTGTCACACTGTTATTCCCCTTGCAGGCCATTTTGGGAACAGAGAAATACATAGGAAAATGAAATTTGTAAGACATCAGCATATTTTGTTTTCAAAACAACTAAGGAAATGCTGCAGTTCCTAAGCATGATGACATTCTAGCTGAAAAAGCAACATACTATCAACCTAGAGAAGCGCTAATGGCAAAAAAGCTCTTTCCCACATTTTGAAAGTGTCACTTTTCTTTTTCAATCATTCGTCAATATGATTTAGTCAAACAGATGCCCCTCAGAAAACCACATCTTCGCAGCTCCGTCCACCTGATTTATGCAGAAGAAATGTGATTCTGAAGAATGTCAAAAATAAAAATGAATATTAAGAGTTGTATCTTTGCTGCCTGAGTAATGCCCATGTAATACCAATGGAAGCAGAAATACATTTCAAAGTAAAAACACAAGGGAGATGAAAATCCAGTTCTAGGTTTTCTATACTTTCATTGCCGTGTAGGAGTGATCTTTATGACAAAACACAAATCAACACCACTCATTTTTGTTTTGTTCTTATTCACTGCTATTATCCTGGAAATTCAGGAACTTTCAAAAATGAACCAACTAGACTTCATATGAGAGGAAGTCGTTCCAGAAAGAGGACTAAAACTAGGACTCCCCTCCCCCAGGCATCTTTAGGATTTTATTTTGCCCCACTTCAGGCCAAATTTTTTTCTTTTTCTCTTTTTTCTTTTTTTTTTCTTTTTGGGCAGGGGGACAGCGTTGCAAAAGATGACATATTCTTCAGCAATTCATTTGGACAAAGTTACGGGATAACATTTCAACCATCTCCCACTAAAAATGTCAACAAAAGGGACATTCCAGTAAAACTTATTAATCAAATCAGTATTTTCCACTAAGAAAGCAAAAACTTAGCAGTTTAGAGATCACACACTTCCTTGTCACTCATTACCATGGTAAACTGGTGCCTCATTTAGCTTATTAAAGACCATCTCAACAAAAAAAAGCACAGTATGTTTATCATTTTACAACATACCTGAACAGTCAAGCTAAAACAGCATCAGGAAAGGAACATCACTAATATTCCTGTTCCCCGTATTTGAAGGCTAAGATACAAGAGAAACCAACCAAAGGAACTACTTGCATCATATCTCCTCCTTATTGACCATGTATGACCATAATATGTTTCAGAGAAGTTTTTATAAGGTGGTCCCCGTTGGAAGAATTACTTCAAAAATCCCTGATCTTCATGCCTGTGGGACTGAAGCTTTGACCTCAAGCAATGGTCTGTTTCTCCAGGCAACATGCCAAAAGTGTTATCAGCAGTTGTATAAGATTCCAAAGTTTCCCATTTCATCTACCTCAGAGCTGTATTCACGTTGCTTTGTGTACAGTGCCAAGATACTTCTGTAATCCCCTGATTTTCCAAAGGTTCTGAAAATTTCGTACTGATCAATAGTGAGGAACACAATTCGATATTGACAGGCTGGCAGTGAAAGGATGTACTTTACAGATACTCACCTTGTTGCATGTAGGTTCAAGAATGAAACATCAGCCCCTAGCCTGCTGCAGACTTAGATGTGTTGGCCAAAAGGCATCAGTGCACTGCTCTGTGTACTCTCAAATACCATCATATGTCACTCAAGGATCAAGGCACTAGAGCACATGCACACTGCACACACTTCATCACCTCTGCCTGCCCAGTCCACAAACCCTTTGCATTTTGCCTCTCACAGATTACGTGTGTCATTTTACAGAGCTCCCTTCAGCATCCCCTTCACACTCAGGCAGTTTGTCTCTTCTTCCCCTCCCTGACAAGACAGGTTCAGCCTTATTCTCTAGAACTAGAAACCTAAACTGTGATAGTGCTAAAAAACAAAGCACAGCAAAAATAAGGTTTCCACTTCCTTGTCTCAGGCTGAACCACAGGCTGTTGAGAAACGTAAGACTTCAAGCTCCAGCCTCAGAGGTGCTCTTTTGAATGAGGGACAACTAGAAGTGGTTCAGGTTTGAATTTAAAGCTCTTGCTAAGGTTGCATCTACCCCACCATTTCTTTCTGAAGTTGCAGTGCAGTTCTGAAGCAAACCTCCCAGTTTTCCCAACTTACCATCAGTTGGTTTGATTTGCAGAGCAGTTTCAGTGCACTTGAGCTACATTCCTTTCAGAGGAAACTAAACCAGAAACTCATATCCAGATGCATAGCAAAGGCAATCCAACTACTAACAGGACCAACACAATGACTGGATATTTGGAAGGCTTCAAGCCAGATGAAGGGTATGTTCAGTCCAATTCATATGTTCAGAAATGTTCAGACCAGACCACCAGAAAAAAAAAATACAGTCAAAAGTAAACCTCAAGGGCCTCGGCATTAACTTCTGATTCTCTCTTCCAAAAATCCAAATGACATCCATAGTATCAAACTGATTCTTTCAGAGCATTATGTCAGTAAGGTATCAGATTGGCTCATCCAGTTTCTTAGCAGACATATTCATATACCAAAGCTCTAGTTCAGTTCTAATGACACCAAAATTAGCACAGAACCCCAGTAAAGGTAACATCACTTACCAGGCCATTGCAAGTGCTGACTGCTGCTGTTCCACTCCCGGAACCTGGCTGCAACACTGTGCCAATGAAGTGGCAAGGAACTCCTGAGTGAGTTGCAATCTTCGCACTAGTGTGGTTGCCACGTCTTCTTTCTACTACGTAGTTATGGGAAAGAAATCCCATGTGGACAGTCAAGTTAAAAAACAGATCCTTTTCCTCATGGTTAATTTTGTAATATACCACATTCTCCTTTTTGCTGAGATCTCTCTTCTTCCTTGTGTTTGAGATGTGATGGTGTAAATTAAAAGAAAGGAAATGCCCACTCGCATCTACTCTCACTGGATCAACCACGTGGTATTCTGGCAATGTCTTGATAAATTGCTCTGAGAGGAAGGGGGAAAAAAAAAAAAAAGCAAAACTAGGGTGAATGCTAGCCTGTTCAGATCTCACAAGATATAAAGGGAAACTCAAAAGTGACAATTCACCACACCATCCTACCGACACAAAGGCAGGCAGTGCACACACCACGCCAATACAATCCTCCTTTTCACTTTCTATTCTCCCATTACAACACTCAATTCAGAAGCTAAACATTCTTTTCAAGTATTTTGTCACCATTCATATAAAGGATTGACTATAACACCTTCCCAATCCCACAAAAGCTGGGAACCCTCTCTGTCCTAGGTCACGTGCACAGCAGGTTCTGATCAAGGATCTCCTCCTCACACATCCAGAAAGCTGACCACCTGAAGTAGAAGACAGAGCCTTATACACATGGGTTAAGACAACATAACTAAATGGCTTCATAGACTGTAGCAACAGCACCTCAGAAGCATCAGCTTTAGCAGATGTTGCAGCAGAGGAGGGAATTTTAAAGAAGGGTTTGAAGCAGAATGAAGTAACCATACCCTTTTGTATAAGGGGTTACAATCAGGGGAGAGATTGGATGCCTTATCACTTATCAGAACAAAAGTGTTACTGGCATTCTTATCTCCTGCTGTGAAACAGAACAAACAACACCTGTTCCCAATTTTATATTTTTTAAAATCAGTGTAAAAACTCAAAAGCCCCAAGCAAATAACATAAATCCACATAAAACAGAGTCCCTAAGAACTCATACCCTAAGGGACATATTTTCCACTGCCATACTTGACTTCAGCCCAAGTGAGAGTCTGATCTTATTTCATTGAAAAGAAATTGTGAGGATACACGTCATTACAGCTCCTCTTTCCCCTGGGCTGTTCTGCATTCCCAAAGTCCCAGCCACTTATATATGAAGTGATTACACCTCATTCATTAATTAAGCTGATTAATAAAGCAATTAGCCTGCTCCAGGTACTTCCAGAGCAATTTACTCCCAGGACTGTCTCTCCTACTAGTGACACTTCTCTCTCCACTACCAGCACTTTCAAAGCCACACCAGATAAATCATGCCCAGACAGATATCTGTCCAAATGCATCCCCTTCAGGAAAGAACATATCTCCTTTGTCCTCATTAGCTTCAGTATGAGATGTGGCTGCTTGTGCTTCCTCAGGCCATGGATCCTTGAGACACATGCACTAAATCACTCTTAATCAAAAAAACCCCACCCTACACACCAACACCTCCACACACAAAAACCCAAAAACCAAACCCAGAAAAACAGCCACACTAAAAACCCACTTCCCAGCACATATACAAAACTACATGAGAAGTTTGGCCTTGTCTCAGTAGCATCTTTATTTCAGAAGCAAGCTTATTCTCATACACAACAGATATCTCTGTAAGCAATCCTTCCCACCAGCCTACAATGACTTTGTGCCTTTGCAGGACAAGCCACAGTAGTGGGCTTTTAGATCACCACAGTGGCGGGTCTTGACAACATGGAGACCTACCACAAGTTCTGAGAGACATCTCCTGCCCTTGTCCACCTAAGCACAGCAGGGACTGAGACATTGAAAACTCAGTCTACACCTTCATGCCTGCAGTTTACACCACCTGAAGATAGCACAAAAGGTGCCAACTACCTGACAATTTGGCAGCTGAAGCTACACCAAGGTGCTTCCTTCCTCGTGCTCCACAGAGAAGCAAAAAACGGCCAAGGGGAAGAGAGGAGAAACACACAAAAACATGGCTTACCTGCAACAATTGAATTATAAGGCTTCTGGGAAATCCCACATCCTGTATAGTAGTAGCAAAGACAGGCTAACAGAGAATGCTGCAAGACAAGGCCCCCATTTCTCTGGTTTTCTGCACAACTCATGAAATAATCAAATTAAATGCCTGAAGGAAAACTTACTCATTTGCTGTCACTGTGCAATATGCCTCTGCTTGATGTCTTGAGCTTAATTTGTTGTGGCTTAACTTTTAAGCTCTGTGCAAGACCGAAGACTTGCACTTTTGGACTTCAAACTATTCAAGGAAGTTTTTTATTTCATCACTACAGTAATCAGTGTGTAGAGGTTAAGGCAAATTAGACATCATCAACAGTAAAAGGGAAAATAATGCCTTCGCATCTGGTGGGAACAGGATTATCAAGGTGGAGAAGTCTAAATTCTTCCACCCACTCCTTAAATACTCATTTCTGAACGCTAGGCACTGGAGAGGGAAATTATCTTGCAATAATAATATACTGTAATATAACTGCAGAAACCAATTATTAAAAAGTAATCTTATTCCCTCAGGTCTTTTGGAAACAACACAAAGTTTAACAAGATGATGCTAAAGATATTTCTGCAAGTAATCATTATCAGTTTTATCTAGACTGTTGGGTAGAGGTTAGCAAAGGCAATCCTACCAATAACAGAACAATTTACTGAGCTCCACATTAAGCCTAAAATACCACTTGGCCTTTCTAGCTAATGCCAAGTGGTATTTTAGACTCTAGAGAAGAGTCTAAAACAAAGACAAGAGATACAATTTTGGTGACACCTTTTGTCCCTCTAGGAAAGAATAACAGTCAACTAGAAGGCAGAGGCAACAAACCAAGTAACTTAATACATGCAATCCACACTGCAAAAGAGGAAGGGTTGTATTCTTCAATGCTGACTGCCTCAATTTTCCTAAACTAAAATTAATTTATATTAAAACACCACAAGTTCCCACAAAACTTAGTGCCAGTAAACATTAAATGGAGGGAATCTATTCCAATGCGACTGATGAGCCTTGGGACTGGCATGCCACATTCTACTTGGCCACCTAGAATACTCTCCACTCCAGGGAAATCCTGCCTGTTGAGTGGCACTGCCTAGGATTTATAGGCCAGGAAAGGGAAGACTTCCTTGGGCGGCTTGTGTTACTCCAGAGAACGCTCTGTCTTTCCACAAGTGTGGCCTGAGCACACCGACTTGCTTCAGTGGTGCGAGTGAGACCAAAACATCACACTGAGCAGGACATGTTCAAGTAAGCACTTTGCTTTGAAATCATGATGTTTGCACAGGCCTTTCTGGCTACACAGGACAAGAAAGGTTCAAGACCTTCACACTTCTTTGAAGAGTCTAAGAATTGTTTAAGTTGTTGGAGAAACATTCCCTGGAGACCTTCCTAATTCTGCCTCATAAAAAACATCTGATAATATTCAAAACCACTGTTGTCTGTTCTGCTCCTCTGTGGATTCAAACTCACCACACACAGCAGAGAACCGCCTATACTAAGAATGGCTGTACACAAAGTGAGTAAACTAGGATAAAGAGAAAAACATACATGGTTTGTCAGACGACAGGAAACGCACAATTTCTTTTAGACAGACAACATGTTTCCTGACAATATTCCTTTAAAATGTGACACATCATCATTGGCTGCTGTGTCATCCCCATCTTCGTAGTTCATCTACATCTGCCCCTCAGACTCTCTGGCTTCTTTTCAAACAATTCCTTGGGATAGGAAGTAGCCTTGCTCATCTCTGTAGGAAGCATCTTCCACAGCCAAAGAAAGACTCTGTACCCAGGAAATAACCCAAGCTGCAAAGCTCTGTCGCAGGGAGCAGGTCTGCAACATTCAGCAAGGGCATCCTTAACTGCCCCATCTGCCACACTTGTCATGGATGTGGAGGGAGCACAACTTTTAACAGCCACTTCAGCTATACAAAACACAAGTTTTAGTCCTTTGCACTTAGCACTGCATTCAATCTTTCTTTGAAAAAAATTAGCCAAATTTTGAACTGCTCCTTTACACAAAGCTATCTGCAAACTCTTGGTAAAGCCTAGGTTTTCATGGCTAGAAAGTTAAATTAATTCTACATTCATTTCCAAATGGCTGGCAATTAAACAGTTACTACATGCTAACATAGTCATGCCTATTCTGTGTCACATAGAGTCACAGAAATGCAATAATTGTTTGCATTCACTTTAAATGAATCCAACAGGAACTAACTTTAGGATAATTGTTCACTTCTCAGGCAGCTTACTTAACCACTTTTCCTTTCCATGATCTCTGAGGGACACAGGAGATTTTCTCCTCTGTGTTCAAGCTCTCCCACTGACAGCACCACAGCTGTTGATTGCATCAGGAAGGTTTTCAGGAAGCAAAACTTCTTCCTACACTTTCCAGTCTTCTACCACCAGGCAGAGTCTTCCAGCTAACCATAATTATTCTCATGGGAGCTGCTTCTCTGATTTTCCTCGTAACAGGCAACAGGATAAAATTCATGAGTTACGCTCCCCCAGTGCGGTGTGCAGTCAGTACCAACTACTGGAATAACCTATCTGAGGGAGCAGCCTCAAGAGACTCCTCTCACAGATGAATCAGGGAGTGTAGTGACAGGACAAGGGGGAATGGGTTTAAGCTGAAGGAGGGTCGATTTAGATTAGATGTTAGAAAGAAATTCTTTACTGTTAGAGTGGTGAGGCACTGGAACAGGTTGCCCAGAGAGGTTGTGGATGCCCCCTCCCTGGAAGTGTTCCAGGCCAGGTTGGATGAAGCTTTGGGCAACGTGGTCTAGCAGAGGGTGTCCCTGCCCGCAGCAAGGGGGTTGGAACTAGATGATCTTTGAGGTCCCTTCCAACCCAAACCATTCTGTGATTCTATGAAACCTCACTCTTAACTTAGTATCCTCACTGAATATGAACAACAGTGGGTTTTATATCCTGATAACACCAATCCCTCTGTAGTTTGAGCTGCTACAGTACAGAAGTGATGGTTTTTTTAAAAAAAAAATTTAAAAATCAGGGCACTAAACTTTCTCAGTACTGCAAAACAATTCAGGTGTTTAGAGAGATGCCTCTTAACGGGGAAGATGATAAAAAAGCAGGATTTAGCAATATTTTCATCTACACAGTTCAGTTCACCGACTTCCAAAAAAGCAGCGGCAAGGCACAGCCAGAGCCGTGTGCTCTCACTGCAAAACTTTAAATGCAAGTCTGGAGCAGCCAGTCCCAGGAGGTGCCGAGGGCAACGCTGAGAGCTTCTACCCCGCAAGAGTCCGGGCGGTAACGCTAACACCAAACCGGGGGCGGCGGGGGGCCGAAGCAGCGAGGTTCGCCGCCTCCTCTGCCCGAGCAGCTCCAAGGAGCTGTGACTCGACCGGCTGGCAGCACCCCCGCGGGGAGGCTGCCCGGCAGGGAGCCGGCGGGAACTCACTCTCACGCCGTGCCCGGGGAACTCTCCGCACCCCAACCCGCCCGCCGCTACTGACCTTGCGTTCCGTCGGGGAAGAGCGAGCTGCCGGCCGGCGAGACCCGGCCCAGGCAGAGCGCTTGGACGTGAAGGACGAGGAGCCAGAAGATGTGTGCCGCCCGGCTTCGCGGGACACATGGCATGGTGCGGGCAGGGAGCTCCGAGCAGGGCGCCGCGACCGCCGACGCCTAGCCGGGCCGCGGCATGGCCGGGCGGCGGGGCAGCGGCGGAGCGGCCTCCCGGCGCCGCCGGGACACAGGCGCCGCTCCCCAGAAAGGCTGCGCGGGGCCGTCCCGGTGTCTGGTTTCTGCTGCCGGAGGAAGGAGGGCTGTGGGGAGGGAGCCGCTCCCGGAGCCGCCGGGGTTAACGCGCCGGAGCGAACCGGGCCGGGCCAGCGGGGAGGGGAGGAGAGGCCGCCAACGGGGGCTGCCGCCCCCCCACTCCGCCCTCCACAGCGGCAAAGGTGGGGCGTTAGCCCAGGCAGCCCTCGGGGAGGGCTGTCCCGCATAAGGCAGCGTCTCTGCTGAGCGGCCGGGGAAGGAGCCCGCCGCGGCCTCGCAGCCCCGCACCCGCCCAGGCAGACGATCCCCCCCACCCCCCCCGGCTTGTGGCAAAAGCGCTCTAAGCACGCGGGGCTTTAACGCGTTTTCCGCCGCTTCCCGCCGCAGCGGCGAGGGACGGTGGGGGCCTCGCCCCGCCTGAGGCGCCCTGAGGGCGGGCGGGAGCCTGTAGCTCCTGACGGCCCGGCCGGGGCCTCAGACCCGCGCCCGGCTTCCAAGTTGTCTCCCCCGAGCGCTGAGGCCATTCCGGTGTTTCGAGAGTATGCTGCCACGTTGGGGTTACTTCTGGGTGGCCTCCCGTTGTAGAGAAAGCTTCTAATAGCCCTGGCACCTCTGTTTCAGGGGCGTGCCCTTTACTCTCCACCAAGGATCCCCTCACGTAGCCTCTGCTAAGGTTTCTGTCCGGCCGCTGCTCCCCCGGTACCACAGGCGGGTGCCCAGGGCACAGGTTTGGTCCGTCCTGTCCTTGAGACCTGGGCTGAGTTCCTCATCCGCCTCAGTAGCCCTCTGCTTAAAATTGACTCTACCACGTGTTTTTTGGATAGTTCCATGGCAATCTATGCTTAATTATACACTGATTCCTCTGCTCAGACTTTCCCAAAGGTGAATTCAGCAGCCTTAACTGAGAGAACTGTGAACCTCAAACTCCAGAGAATGAAAATGCAAGAAAGAGTTAAAACTCCAAGGATTTCTAAATCAGATAGAAATGTGGCTTCTCCCAGGCCTGAGACATGATAAACATTAACATATTTATAAAAGAATGATATTTGATTTATGAGTCATTATGTGCTCTCTTCTAGCTAATGGAATGACACTGACTATGCAAAAGAGGATAAATTTATGTAACGTTTGATATCGAACAAAACTTGCCAAGAGATTTGTTCATTGCAAAGTATTTATTTTAATAAAGCTGTCTATATGTTCTGCATGTGAATAACTTTATCTCTTCTGTTACAGCGATAAGTTTCCTGGTGTGCTTGCCTTTAGGATTCTTTTAATAGTCTTGTCATGTAGTGGGCACTAAACTGTTTTGTGACATTGGATATTGTAGCCTGCTTAGCTCTTTATCAGTACTTCCCTGAAATTAATTTAAAGCTAAGTGTCACCTGAAATTGATATAATGTCTATAATACTTCACATTTTAAAAACACTTGACAATTGTTGCATCAAACAAGCTACACAATTTGCCATGAATATTTAAAAATAATTAAATTGGAGAATAAGGAAGTATCTACAGTAAATGGGGTAAAAAGGAAAAGGACTGTAAAATGAGCAGAACTAGCTAGGAGCATTGGAAAGAAGGGGTGAAAGTTCAAGGGATGGGCATATGTTTACAAAGTACTGGTTTGACAAACTTCTCAAAGCCAATCAGAAAAACAGCCCTTCAGTGAGAGGCATATAACTATTTACTTCAATTTCCAGTCATCTTTTTGGGTAGGTGTTCGTTGTGTGTGATGTGAAGGCAACTTGAATTTTGTGCAGGATTCCATGTTGATTTCTTCCTCAGCAAGAACAGCTAATTTCTGTTGCCTGTAATTCTCTTCAAGAATGAGATGTTCTTCCTTCTGCCCTTCCCTGAGACTACAGAGTTTCTCATTCTGGACTAACTATCTCAACCTGTTACTCCTGCCTGTTTGCTTCCCTGTTATCTCTTCTCCAGACAGCATTGCATGAGAGAAAAAAAAAAGATCAGGAAATGATGGAGAAATAAATGTTTTAGGAATGCAAGAGGGTTTGTGGGAATGTGTTTTGTTTTGATTTTTTTTTAAATGACCAAAAATTCTAGATGCAAAAGTCATACGGAATGGTGAAAGAGAACTGTGGGAATCTGATCTGAAACATCTATAACTCCCTGGGCTTTGTGCCAGCAGGCGCATAGACAGAAGAAGTGATTCGCTGGGTGTAGTGTCAGAAAATACCCTGGGGAACAGTAGGGTTCCTGCCTAAGGGATGCGGTGGCTGTAGCTGACACAGTCGCATACAGTTACAACGTGAAGCAGTGGCACAAGTAGGAAGCACTTCCCTGCTGTGAGGACGTACTGAGGCCGGCTACTTCAGTGAACAGAATTTATGGTACTGTGTGTTCCTAGTTCAGACCTGATTTAGGAGAGTACTTGTGGGCTATTAAAATCAGATGCCTATATATTAAACTATTTGGTCACTCACAAAGAATTGTAAAAATCTAATGATCAGGAATTAATAAGTTCCAAAAGAGACGTAACCTGAGGTTTTGGAGACTTTTATGAACGTAAGGAGTTTTGTTTTTTTTTTTAATAATAGTACCTCAGTTATAAAAAGAAAATTAAGACAATACCACATCAGTTGTGTTCTTGTGACAGCAAAGGTGTTGCAGTTCAGTAACTGCAGCTCAACACAAAAAAGCCTGTACATTTATTGGAAGGAAGTCAGAAAAATACAAGATATGTGATCAAGAGACACAGTCAAGCTTGGATGGACAATCCAGACACAATCAATATCTGGGTTCTGTTAAATTTAAGTAGATCTCCAGACCAGAAGTAAAGGAAATGCGTGTATAGGAATTTATATGCTTGTGTAAGTGTGTACAGAGAGACAGAAAAGCAGAGGTTATGAGCAGTGAGGAACTGCACTATAAGTCATATGATTTGACATTGAGGAGTTGCTACAAAGTGAAGCCCAGCTGAAGACAGTCAGGAAATTTCGCTTCACTGGGAATGACATTCTCCTGCCCCAAATTTAAAGATCCAAAAGGCATCTAATACACGCTTGCTTGTCAGGTCCTCCGGTCAGTAGGGAGAGAAGCTACCTCTGGAGAGTAACACATCTCTTTCTATCACGTACAAGGTGAAACACTGTCTGGACCTGACTATCTATTAACTATACAGGCAGCTTAAAAATTTGCTTGGACTAGAAATGTTAAGAAGATGAATCACACGTGATGTGGTGGGCCGTGTTAAAGGTACTGAGTATTAGCAGAGAGATGAACTGAAAGAGAATGACTCTGAATCCCAAAGACTGTGGTGTTTGCTGAGTAATTATTATGCATCTGTTTTTTTTTTTTTTTTTCTGAGACAGAATTAGATGGAAGTTTGTCAGTACTTTTTTTTAATCTTATTCCCTCTTTCTCATTTAGAGATGTAGTCTCTTAACACAGCTAACTATTAGTAATTGAATCAGAGAGACTATTGGATCTCTCAACTTCCATTTCAATTATAGTCTTTAAAGATTTTTTGAAATTTCATAAATTACTCCTGCAAATAAATATTTGCTGACATTCCACTTATGGTGAAGATTCAAGTAACAGAACGAAGCAAACAAATCGGTCAGTGATTCAAGTACCTGAGTTTTTTTTGGACGCTCACATTCAGATTCCTGATCAGTGTTCAAACATGCATTGTTGTTTGTAATTGGTAAGCTAATTTACAAAATTATGATTTCGTGCTTGGACTATGTGGATTTAAAGGCTCATTTAGTCTTACTATCTATATTAATGATTTTAAAGCATGTTTCTGGAGCAACAGGTCACTTCAAAATTAACTTTTAATGAAAATTAGTGCCAGGAAAACATGTTTTCAGTGATCTACGTAGAAAGCAAATGAGAAGAGGACATGAACATCATTAAAGTAATTTTTTAAATGAAAATTTATATCTGTATGGAAATAATACTTTCTGGAGAATATGTCTGTGGTCCATGAAGTGTACCAATGATGTTTTCCTCTGGGTATGATGACTGTGTTATCTGAGATTTTTTAATGAAAACCTATACATTTCCTTCTACACTTTTAAGAAAAGAATTGCCATGAATATCTTCCCATGGTGGATACACATGAAGAGAGACCAAATCTTCATTCTCAGGATGGAGAAAGCAGAGTTATAAAATCCAGTTCAAAATGTTACTCTTAACAGTTACTGCCTGAGTTTAGTCAGAAGCATGAGATTGTAGGCCTGAGCACATCAAAAGCCAAGGGGAGACCATATGGGTTCCAGAAATTAGAACTGAGAAAATAAACAAATATGAAATGTCCATTTTTTCCTATTTCCCTTTCCTTCTCCTGCTCCAAAATTTTGTTTTGATAAGAAGAAAATGCCATAAAAAGAATTATTCATAAAACAGAATTCTATGGCAAGAATGCAATATTTAAGAATAAATAAAGCCCATTTAAGTAACATATTAATAACTTTTTTAATGAAATCTGTTCAAGAGCTTTACTATCACTCCTCATTGTTTCAGTATGTCAAACAGAAAAAGATAAAACCTTTGCTGTCCCTGAGAAAATCCTATGTTTCTATATTTAAAATAGTGATGCATTCAATATTTCAAAAATCCACTTTAAGCTATGAAAATGACTTTCCTATTGAAAACAGAACCCCATCTACCTTGCTAAAACATTTCAAAACAGTGTACAGCATTCAATCATAATCCATGCTTCGTTTGTGTACAAGGTCTGTAAAGGAAGTGAAAGACTGATAGGGATCCTTCCAGGTAAATTGTAGGAAAATTATAGTTTTCAAAAAATGTTTATTTGGCATATTTATCTGAAACATTTTTAAAGGCTACTTGAGAATACTTGCAGGGACACTTTTATCTCTGATACAGTATAGCTGAAATCAATTTCTGTTGGTGATCTGAACTGGTGCAAGCTTTTTAAGTTTACTGTACAGATTCATGCTATCTGAAGGCAAACCAGCAACCTTAGCCCCATGGATTACTGTAGCATAATACTATATAAACCCCCAAAAGCCTCTTATAAAACTCTACAGGATCTGTTTGAGATTTCCAAAGTAAACAAATTAGCCATTATTTCCAGAGTACTTCCCAAAAGCCTATGCCCATCAAGTTTATTACAGTTTTCAAAAAGATTGAGTCAGTAACACCAATTACACTGACATTTTGCTAGAGAAGACTCCAGAAAGTCACATATTAGCAACAAGCTTTTGGCAGCATTTGTGGAATAAATAAGGAACAAACAGAAGACAGTATTTTCCAGAATAGTAATCCTTAGGTAAAGTATCTGATGCATTTTGCAATAATTTTTCAAAATAGCTGATGATTTTTTAATATTTTTCCAGCTATGGAAACATTCTGATAGTGTGATGAATAAATTATTCAGCTAATATTTATTTTATTATTCATCTAGGTGTAGAAAGTTCCCTTACCTGCCTCCAAAACTTCTGCTCTGAGGTGAAGAATGACAAAAGAAAAAGACAAACCACCAAGACTGAAGGAATTTGTCTGGTGGTCAGAATATGAGCAAAAAACTTGGACACGCATCTCACATTTGCAGCCCTGAGTTCAAAATCCACTACCAGTGTTCCTGGTTCCTGTGAGGTACCTCAGTTCACACTTTGTTGCTTTCTCTGGGTGGCTAGCAAAAAAAAACCAAAAAAAACAAACAAACAAACAAAAAAAAACCAGTATATCTTCAGACATGATTTCTCTCCCCCTCTCCCTTCTGAATCTTTATTACTGTTCAGCCTCCGCAGTGTATCAACAAGATGTGCCGAGCAGGGCAATACTCAAATCATAGGAGAAATCGTTTCTTGCAAGAGACACTTTTTTCCAGTGAAATATTTAAAATTGGATGTGGAGGTAGCCATGTAATCAGAATGGGGCAGAATTCAATCTGGAAAAAAAACCACTTCTGCACTGTCCATCCCACTAATGATTTACCAAGTGAATGTGTCATAGTCTCTGTATGGTTCAATTATAGATTTTTTTTTCCTTGAGAGCTAATAGTGGAAGGACTAAGTGGAGGGACGAAATTGAACAAGAACTTGCTTATTTCAAATATTTTACTAACCTTCATTTTGGATAAGTGCTGAAGCTAGTGCTAAGGCAGCCAGCGCTGCCAAGGGCTGGAGGACAGTCCACCTCCTGTACCATTTGCAGATCCTCTGCGACGGTGTGGCCCTGATTATGTTTTCACTTTGCCTGTTTATACTGTTGTTGCACTACTGTTGTTGAAGGATCCTTGGCTTTGTCTCCTGCCTGTACTATTTTACAATTGGCTGTGCAACACTGATGGGGCTGATGGAGTTGCTAGGTTTCACAGCAAGGATAGTTTACTTTGGGTGAGAGAATTTGAGAAACTGTAGCCATTCAGCAGGCTAAGGGATGCAACTTAATACCCTACTATTGAAAATGCCACCTGAGTGCAAACCTAATCAGTGATTAAGAGGTATGGAAGCCTAGAAAACAATCCACAGTTTGGAGAAAGTGGGGAAGAAATGTCAGGAGTCCATTTTTCAAGGCCTGCTGCAGCCCTTTTGAAGGTCCATTATTTAATTTTTTTTGTTTCGTTCTAGTACCAAAGTATTTAGTGTAGCAAATAATCTAGAGGCTAAGCTTTCCCAGAGCATTGTGTTACTACTTCCAGAAAGTTGTACCCTCATTATATGCAATATGAACAATGTATAAAACTTCTTAATTTCTCTTGTTTAGCACTCCCATGATCTGGCTGATACTTTTACAGCATCCCTGTAGGTACAAACCAGAGTGATGAGTGGACTACTGGCAAAAAATGGGAAAAAAAAATGTCTTTGCAGGAATTTCAAAAAGATAAATCAGTTTAAAGACTATGGACAAATAATTTACTTGTTAAATCTTTCCTTAATGTCCCCCAGATGGCTGATTTACCGTGCTTTATATAGGCATATTTAGAATCCATTTCGTTTTCAAAATGTGCACTTATTTTGATTTGTTTGAAAGCAGAATGGGAGGACGATGGCCTCGGTTCCTATTCCCATCGGTTGCTTTCTGTTTCTGCTGCAGGCTTGGTGGCAAAGCGAGTTTCAGGCAGGGCGCAGGGCAGGGACGGGGCCGGCTGCAGCTGCGGAGCTCCCCGGGCCGGCGCCGGCCGCCGCCGCTTCCCGGCCCTCCGGGGCCCCCTGCGGGCGGGCGGGCGGGCGGCTGCCGGGAGCCCGCGGCCGCCCCTCTGCCTCCCGGGGAAGCGGCTTCTGCCCGCAGCGGGTCTTTCCCGCTTTTGCCTTCGCCAAAGCGCTGCGTGCTACCGGCAGCCGGACTTCACAGCTCCGTTGTCCGTGCCGTTCATTTTAAAATTAGGGATAGCCACCGTCTTCCGACGCCCCGAAAGCAGGAGAAGTGTTTGTCGGTGCCTGTCCTGAATGCGACCAATTTGGGGCGGAGAAGCACGTCCAGGGTTGGTGCCGAGGTTTCCCAGGCAGGAAAGAGCAGATCGGGCTCTCCCTGCAGCTGAGCAGCGGTGCGACGCCCGCGGCACTTCCCAAGCGCCGGAGGGAAGGCAGGGGGGTTTCTTTAGGAGCCGACCCCCTGGGCGGACATTTTGTGAGAGGGCATCGCCTCGGGTCGGGCACTTGCCAAACTTAGCCCACGGAAACGCGCCGCCCGGTTGGTTCACACGCACGGTTCCCGGCCGGGCAGGCGGCACAGGACGGAGACGAGCGGCAGGAATGCAGCCGGCAGGAGGGAGGGAGGGAGGGAGGGAGGGAGGGAGGGGAGTCCCGCGGGGCGGCGGGGCCGGGGGCGCGGCCGGCCGCGCTCAGCACCCGGGAGAGCTCCGCCGCTGCGCTGCGCATGCCCCGGCCCCGCCGGCGCGGATATAACCGCGGCGCGGCGCGGGATCGGCGCCAGTTGTGCGGAGCCGCCGGGTTGGAGAGACGCCGTCTCCGTCTCTGCCGCTGAGCCTGCCCGCCGCTGCTGGCTCGGGGGTCTGGGGAAAGGTTTCGCGGACTTGTCGCCCTTCCTAGCATGGGATGGGCGAGCCCTGCGAGCGCAGTGCCTGCTCGCCAGCTGCCGGCATGAAGGAAGGAGCGGACTGGGAGTCCTGGGACACGCCGCTGGCTTTCCTGGAGGGCGCCCAGATGGGCAACAGGAGCAACGTGTCTTTCCTGCAGTTCTTCAAGAACATCAACCTGGAGCGAGCTGATGGGATGCAGGGGGACAGCTCTGATGTGGTGCGGATTGTCATCTCCTTGGTGTACTCTGTAGTGTGTGCCATGGGGCTGGTGGGCAACCTGCTAGTGCTCTACCTGATGAAAAGCAAACAAGGCTGGAGAAAGTCCTCGATCAACCTCTTTGTGACCAGCCTGGCAGTGACTGACTTCCAGTTTGTGCTGACCTTGCCATTCTGGGCAGTGGAGAATGCGCTGGACTTCAACTGGCTCTTTGGCAAGGCAATGTGTAAGATTGTCTCGTATGTTACAGCCATGAATATGTATGCCAGTGTCTTCTTTCTCACTGCCATGAGTGTGGCTCGATACCGTTCTGTGGCTTCAGCCTTGAAGAATCAGCGGCGAGGTGACCCGCTGAGTGGCTGCTGCTCTGCCAAGTGGCTTTGTGCACTCATCTGGCTGTCGGCTATCCTGGCTTCCCTGCCTCATGCCATTTTTTCCACCACTGCCACCGTCTTTGATGATGTTCTCTGTCTAGTCAAGTTTCCTGAGAGCCGAGGCAGCAATGCCCAGTTCTGGCTGGGTCTGTATCACATCCAGAAGGTTCTGCTGGGCTTTGTGGTGCCACTGGCCATCATCAGCCTCTGTTACTTGCTCCTGGTGCGCTTCATCAGTGACAAGCACGTCGGCAGCACTTGCAGTGGCACCAGCATGAAGCGCCGCTCCAAAGTGACTAAGTCAGTGTCCATTGTGGTCCTGTCTTTCTTCTTGTGCTGGCTGCCTAACCAAGCACTCACAACATGGGGCATCCTCATCAAACTCAACGTGGTGCACTTCAGTACTGAGTACTTCCTCTCTCAAGTGTACCTCTTCCCCATCAGCGTGTGCCTGGCACATTCCAACAGTTGCCTCAATCCTGTCCTCTACTGCCTCATGCGCAGGGAGTTTCGCAAGGCACTGAAGAGTCTCCTCTGGAGGATCACCTCGCCTTCCCTCACCACCATGCGCCCTTTCACTGACACCACCAAGCCTGAGCAGGAGGAGCAGGCCCTGCACGCCTTGGTGCCTGTCCACCCCGTCACTGCTTCTTCCCCTGCTGCAACCGTCCAGCCGGAGGTGGCCTACTACCCCCCTGGGGTAGTGATGTACAGCAGCCGCTATGACCTGCTACCTGCTAGCTCCATGGAGCAGCACTGTTGAGATGGGAAGGGGTCTCTGGGGGGGTGGGACTGTGGGGTCTGTGGAAGATGTGGCCCTGGGATAATGAATGCCTGATAGGGACAAGGGGAGGAGGGATGGGTAGAAGAGGGCTTCTGTGTGAGATGCTCTTTTTGGGTTGTGTCTGCTCTCAGAAGCTTGTTGTCTTGAAAATGTCACCCAGACTGGAGAACAGGAGTAGGAGGAGACAGTGGTGGTGCACTGGGGATTGAGGTGTCTCTAGGAGATGCTTTTTAGTGCTCTTACCTCCTCTGGAGAAGAGGAACTGGAGATGGTGACGGGACACCATCCTGGGAGGATGCAGGATGTTCAGGGCACCACAGGGAGGAGAGGGGCTGGATGGGGTGGAGTGAGGCTGAGAGCCTTCAGCTGTGTTCCCCTGTCACCAACCTAGAGGTGCCAGCAGCTCTTCCACCCCTGTGTGTGTGTTTATGGCAGGGGGAGGGAGCTGGGTTGCTTTCTCACTGCTGCATGGCACTGTAAATGATGCCAGCTCAGCCATGGTCACTGCTCCCCAGGCTCCAGTGAGGGCACAGGGATCAGGCAGTCTATGTCCTATTTCATACCTGCCCTGATGGGAACAACCAGGAGAAGTGGGTACAAGGCTCCTGCTTGTTCTGGCTCGGCTCCTTTCCCTTCTCTTAAACCCAGGAAAGAGAGGGGACAAGGAGCACTGTGCTCCACTCTGGATCTGTGAAGGATCTGCTTTTCCAGCTTCCCCATTTCCTCTCCTGCTGCCAGGATACAGAGCAAGCCAGACAGCCAAGGAGGAAACCCAAGGACAGGACTTTCAGCTTCATGGAGAGGTGTTGCTTTGCCTGGGTTTGGAGAGGAGGGTGTGAGCCCCCTGATATCATGTTCCCCAGCAAATGGATGGGGAAACCTCACAGCCCCAAACCATGAGCAGCAAGGCAGGTGTCTCTCCCAGGGCACTGAGGCTGTAGGCTTTGTTCTTGCTGTGCTTCAGACTGTTTGTATTTCATTCCAGGAAATCAGCACAACTAAATAAAAGGGGAAAAAGAAACAAATCATAACCAATTCCAGTTGCTCACTCTGGGATACTTCTGGGTTCAGCTAAAACCAAGCACAAAGGTTTTTGTTCTGCTAAAGTTTTTGTTAAGGGTCTGCATTGATACTTGCCAGTGTTTCAATTAACTCCAGTTCAATTCCTCTGGTGTGAGTAGCCTTAGAGCCTGCAGTTCAGTGCTGTCACACCTTGGAGAAGGGCAGGAACAATGCCTGTCCCATACTGTGTTCCAGAGAAACATCTGGAAATAATTTGACGTTGATCTGAAATGAACTTTTAAGGGCATGAAAAAAGTGTAATTTGAAGCTGTGAAACTTTTTATCGTAAGGTTATATTCCCTTTTTAAAATATTTTTTAAATTATGAGGAAAAAGAATTTTAAATGGAAAGGTCAAAATATTTCTTTTAAAAGATGGAAAAATGCAACAGTTCTGGTTTTGTTGTCAAAACACAAGTTTGTTAATCCCCAATACTGCATATCGGATGAGTAAATAAATACAATATTCAAAACCCCTCTCTATTTCCAGCCTCTTCCCCTGCAGCCTAATTCCAACATCTACCTGATTCTGCTAAAAAAAAGCATTCCCACAGAGGGTTGTTTTTCACCTCTAAATACTGATGTGGAGCAAACTTGCTATTTCTGTCCAGAGAAAAATGTGATACCCTTAGTGGCAATTATGCTTTGCAGACTCTGTTGTGTTTACTGTGCATGTCAGTAACTCCTGTTGTAAAATTCAGGTTTAGTCTGGAAGCAGTTGGTTCTGCTACTAGCAATGAGAAGCTGTTCTGTTTTTTTTCAAGGCAGAAGATACTACTACAGCTTTGAGTGCTTGCTGACTGAGAAGATACAGGTGCCTGGAGAAGAACAGTGAAAGTGAGTTGTCATCTGATGGACATACTTATAGAGATGCAAAGACTCTGAAGAAATCAGATATATCCACAGAAGAACTCGAGCATCTAAGTACTGTACAGCTGCCCCTCTAAGTTCCTAAGTCCTGACTTGGCTGCCAGTTGAAGTCTGTAGGTACTTAAAGTTTTTTCCTAGTAAAATGTTTTTGTGCCTATAAGTCTGCTCCTGAGCATGCCTAAATCTGCTTAAGTCTGTAGCATTTACCTCTGTGCTTCTTGGGGATCTCTTAGTCAGGACTGGCCACAGTGTGTATCCACACAAAGTTAGGAGGGGCTGTAAACTTTATTCATTTCCCCCCATCCCTTTGCATCTATGTCTGGATATGCTTCTCCTGTCCCACTTTCAATGCATGTGCAGATTATGCTTCTTCCTCTTCCCTTTTGAAACACTAAATAAGTGGGCAGAGCTTTTGCCCACAGCCTAGGAGACTCAGCTTCCCCCGCTGCCACATCCCTGGGGAATGACTGAATCTCTGGGCTGCTCTGTGAATGTGCTCAAATCCTCTGGCTGCAAGAGTTCCTTGTTGCATGAGTGTCTCACCATTGCTGGATCATAAAGAAAAAGCAAACCCTTGTGCTCTGCAGCACAGTGGTTAGGGTGTGACCCCCAAAGAGGATGTACCAAGGCTTTTTCCTCATAAATACAGAATAGAATTCAGATTCAGGTCTGGATTCTAGGTCTCCCTTTTCCAAGAACAATGCTTAACTTGCTCCCAAGTCCTGGTTCAATTAAAGTTTCAGTATGCTGTGCAAGAGCCGGAGAACTTTCTAGACCTATAAATCTAGCAGCCTGATGTGTCAAAGGATTTGCAAGAAATGAATTTGGGTCTTGCATATTCTGGGAGAAAATCCTAATGCCTGTGCTAGCAGATGAAGAAAACTACACTGTTGTGTGAGAAAAGGTTACCATGAACACTTAACTCCAGAGTTCAGAGATCTAACTGTGTCTCTATAGGCCAGGAGAAAGTACCTAATTTAAGGAGAGGGGATGAATCTCAAAACCAGACTCTCTTCTTAGTGTTTCCTTTTGAGTGGCATCATTTCTTGCTTGCCTTGCTGGAATCTTAATCCCTATCCTGATGCTTAAATGTTCTTGTGCATCACATAAAAAGCTATCCAGGTGTCTAAAGCATAACTGAATTTCAGTAGATAGCAAATTGCCTAAAAGACATCCTCTGTGGTTCTCAGCATGACAAAACCCATGTGGTTTTGTGGATGTCAATGTAGATGTAATTTTATGCCAGCAAAACAACACAGTAAAATAGATGATGTTCAGAACAAGTCATAGTTAGCCCAGAATACTAGCAAGATACCATACTCAGAGGAAGCCCAAGGTGTCTGATCACTAAAGACAGAAAACCCTTGCATTTGGAAAATCACTCAAATAGGAAAATACCTTGGGTGTGTAGAGACTGGACTATGGACTTAGAGGGCAGCTTTCTCTTAAGCTGCTGACCCACCAGACGTAGGTCACAGATGTGCTGTTTGAAAGAGGCCCAACCCACCCACAGTTGGCCAAATGTTGGTTTAGGCCAGACCAGCAGTTCAGGCTGTGCAGGTCAGTGTGTGTCCAGCAAGGCCAAAGAGCACTGCTCCAGCTGTGCATGAGCAGAGAGAAATTTTGCTTCATGTGTGCTGTGAGTCCCAGCTACCAGTGCATGAAATCTAGGCTCTGTGTTGCATGGGCAGGAGCACCAGCCTGGGCATTGCAAGGAAGGGGCAGTTGCTCTCAGTGTGCACACAGCATCCAGCCTCTGGCCTGAGCAGAGGGTCTTTCCAGCTCCAGCTTTGAGACTACATGTTAACAACAAATCCTACTTGGTGTCCAGGGCTTCTCTAAGTAATCAGTACAACACTCTTGAAAAACACTCCTGTTTCCTCCAAATGTTCATGTCTTTGTTTGTAACAATCACCTTTTTCATGGACTAAAATAAACACAGCTGAAGGATATGAAACAATAGTCACAGAGTTCTTGAAGAGATTTTTTTATGACCAGTATCCTCCTGTTGGAGATTCCTGGTGGGGTGCTGGTAGAGGTGCACATTGCCACAGAATGATAGGGACCCGAAGGTACAGGCTGACATCTAGTGACAAACTGAAAGAACTTTCAAAGCCCAGGTACTCTCGTTAGGCACTGACTTTGACTGCCTAAGGACTTTTAAATATCTCTCCCCTCAAATAACTAATCAAGCTCTTAATGCAATAACCTCCAATTGCATTTCCAGTTTTCCTTTTGAAATGCCTCATCAGTAGAAATACCGCTTCACTTTCTCTTTGAATTATTTTGGCACTCACTTTAGCAGTAAAAAAAAACCAGTCCCCTTCATTCCCATTCATGACTGTCTGCTTTAAAACTTGATTATTCAATTGAATGCCTGCACAGAAGCTCTGATCTAATCGGTATCCCTGAGCTTGAGCAGGCGTAGGTATGGGTGCAGCACAGCTCAAGGACATTAGATTGGAAGCTTGGATCTCCAATTTTTAGTGAGGGTTATTTCTCTCCTGCTTCAAAAGAGAATTCTGATTAATCCATTCAGAAGGGGTTATTGAAAATATCTTTTTATCATGATTAGGCAGTTATAAGAATCTCCTACAGGTACATTCTCTGCATCAGTCAATGCAGCAGCAGTTGAGACAAAGTCTGCCAGAAAAGGCTGGGCAGCCAGTTAACTCGTTCCTCTGCTAAAGTGCAGCTGGTAACATGCCTTAGACATGTTCCCTAGTTGCAGGGAGTTGTTTTGCTTCAAACTGGCTCTTTCAAATCTTACACATATGTGCAGGTTTCTCAGCCTATGTTTGTGCATAGCCTCAGAGTCCTTCCCAAAATCTTAACTGTAAAGTACAGACAGATGCCTGAGCAAATTGAGCAGAAAAACCCACCCAGAGACAGAAACAATTTATTTAGTTGTGCAAGTTTTTTGAAACCTTGACCTACCTGCTTGGGGAGTGCTAACAGAAAGCTAAGGTGACTGACTGCAGAATATTCAGGGTGGGAAATAACAAAATAAAGGTGGCTTACTCTGATATTAACTCTCTCTGCACTCATCCGTTCCTTGGGACAATGAGATACTATTTCTCCAAGGACCTGTGTTGTTCCTTGCACAGACCAACTGAATGAGTACATTCATTGCACAACGATCAAGCTAACTATTCAACACTGACTTCTAGCATTGTTGTTCAATGAACCTTTTCACTTTCATTCAGAAGTCACATCTAACCTAATGTTGGATAAAACTGGAATATTGTGGAAAAATTACTTCTTTCTTTCTGTAGTTCTCAAAAAGTCTCTGATCAGCTTAGACAAGAAGCCTGAAAATCAAATATCTTCAATTTTCCTTTCAGGCCAAGTCCTAAAACTGAGATAATAAAGTAGCTATCAATTCATAGCTACCAACAATTAGCCCAGAGTTAAGACAGTGGGAAAATCACATCTGACCAAGCTGGTAAACTTCTATGATGAGACAACTGGCTTGGTGAGTGAAGGAAAAGCAGTGGATGTTTACTGTGACTTTTTTTTTTTATGCTCTCTCCCATTGCATCCCCACAGACAATCATAGAATGATTTGGGTTGGAGAGGACCTTAAAGATCATCTAGTTCCAACCCCCCTGCCATGGGCAGGGACACCCTCCACTAGACCACATTGCCCAAAGCCCCGTCCAGCCTGGCCTGGAACACTTCCAGGGATGGGGCCTCCACAACCTCTCTGGGCGACCTGTGCCAGTGCCTCACCACTCTCACAGGGAAGAATTTCTTTCTAACATCTAATCTAAATCGACCCTCCTTCAGCTTGAACCCATTGCCCCTTGTCCTGTCACTACACTCCCTGATAAACAGTCCCTCTCCAACTTTTCTGCAGGCCCCTTCAGGTACTGGAAAGCCACAATTAGATCTCCCCGGAGCCTTCTCTTCTGCAGGCTGAACAACCCCAACTCTCTCAGCCTGTCCTCACAGGAGAGGTGCTCCAGCCCTCTGATCAGCTTCGTGGCCTCCTCTGGACTCACTCCAACAGCTCCATGCTCTTCTTGTACTGGGGCCCCCAGAGCTGGACGCAGTACTCCAGGTGGGGTCTCACCAGAGTGGAGTAGAGGGGGAGGATCACCTCCCTCGACCTGCTGGTCATGCCTCTTTTGATGCAGCCCAGAACATGGTTGGTTTTCTGGGCTGCAAGCGCACACTGCCGGCTCATGTTGCGCTTCTCTTCAATCAATACCCCCAAGTCCTTCTCCTCGGGGCTGCTTTCCCCACCCAGCCTAAAGCTGTGCTTGGGATTGCGCCGACCCATGTGCAGGACCTTGCACTTGGCCTTGTTGAACTTCATGCTCTTTGCACAGGCCCACCTCTCCAGCATCCCTCATCCAGGTCCCTCTGGATGGCATCCCTTCCCTCCAGCGTGTCAACCCCACCAGACAGCTTGGTGTCGTCGGCAAACTTGCTGAGGGTGCACTCGATCCCATTGTCCATGTCGCCGACAAAGATGTTGAACAGTGCTGGTCCCAGTACCAACCCCTGAGGAACACCACTCATCACCGTTCTCCACTTGGACACTGAGCCATTGACCGCAACTCTTTGAGTGCGACCATCCAGCCAATTCCTTATCCACCGAGCGGTCCATCCATCCAATCCATGTCTCTCCAATTTAGGGACGAGGATGTCATGTGGGACAGTGTCAAATGCCTTGCACAAGTCCAAGCAGATGACGTCTGTCACTCTTCGTTTGTCCATCAACACTGTAACCCCATCATAGAAGGCCACCAAGTTTGTCAGGCACGATTTGCCCTTAGTGAAGCCATGTTGGCTGTCACCAATCACCTCCTTGTTTTCCATGTGCCTGAGCATAGTCTCCAGGAAGGTCTGCTCCATGATCTTGCCAGGCACAGAGGTGAGACTGACTGGCCTGTAGTTCCCTGGGTCTTCTTTTTTTCCCTTTTCAAAAATGGAGGCTATGTTTTTCCTTTTCTAGTCTGTGGGAACTTCGCTGGACTGCCAGGACTTCTCAAATATGATGGAGAGTGGCCTGGCCACTTCATCCGCCACTTCCCTCAGGACCCGTGGATGCATCTCATCAGGTTCCATGGACTTGTGCACCTTCAGGTTCCTTAGATGTTCTCACACCTGACCTTCTACAGTGGGTGGGTCTTCATTCTCCCAGTCCCTGCCTTTGTGTTCTGTGACCTTGGCAGTGTGGCTTGAGCGCTTGCCAGTGAAGACTGAGGCAAAGAGGTCATTCAGTACCACAGCCAAACAATGAAGAATTGACTAGATAGATAGGTGGAAAGTGAGCTAGACTTAAACCGGCTGACCTGTCAGGCTAAAAGGGTTGTGATTAGCAGCACAAAGTCCAGCTGGAGGGCAGAGACCAGCGGTATGCCCCAGAGATCAATACTGAGGCCAGTCTGGTTCAACATCTTCATTAATGACCTGGATGCTGGGACAGAGTGCACCCCAGCATGTTTGCAAATGATACAAAAGCAGGAGGAGTGACTGATCCACCAGAGGGTTGTGCCACCATTCAGAGGGTCTTTGATGGGCTGGAGAAGTGGGCTCACAAGAACCCCAGGCAGTTCAACAAAGGGAAATGCAAAGGTTTGCACCTGGGGGGGGGGGGGCAGATAACCCCCAGCACCAGTACAGGCTGGGGGCCAATCAACTAGAAAACAGCTTTGCAGAAAAGGGCCTGGGAATCCTGGTGCACACCCAAGGTCAACATGAGCCAGCAATGTGCCCTTGCAGCAAAGGCCATCAGCATCCTGGGCTGCATTAGGCAGAGCATTGCCGGCAAATCAAGAGAGGTGATCCTTCCCCTCTGCTTCGCGTGGTGGCGATGTTGTGTCCAGTTCTGGGTTCCCCAGTACAAGAGAGAGATTAACTTATCGGGGGGGCGGGGGGGCCAGTATGATGGAGGCCTTGGAGCATCTGCCGTGCAAGGAGAGGCTGACAGAGCTGGGGTTGTTCACCACAGAGCTGAGAAGGCTCAGGGGATTCTTATCAATGTGTGTAAATACCTGATGGGGGTGAGAGTTAGAGAAGATGGAATGAGACTCTTCTCAGTGTTGTCCAGAGAATGGACAAGAGGTGACAGGCACAAACTGAAATTCAATAAATTTCATTTAAACGTAAGAAAAAGTTTTGGGGTTTTTTGTTTTTTGTTTTTTTGTTTTTTTTTTTTTTTTTTTTTTTGTGGTAAGTATGGTCAAGCACTGGAACAGGTTGCCCAGAGAGGGTGGACTCTCTGTCTCTGGAGACGCTCAGATTCTGACTCGACACAGCTTGACCAGCTCGCTTTAGCAACTCCACTCTGAGCAGGAGTGGAGATGACTAGCTCATCTCCAGAGACAACCCCCAACTATTCTGTGCTTCTCTGTGATTCTGTGATGGCAAATAAATTGCTGTGAATACGTCTTTGTTACAATACAGTAGAATTAGCACATGTCTGTCTCACTTGACATTTATTCTGAAAAAACCTCTAAAAATTTTATGCCCTTAAGTCATCTACTGTGTATTTCAAATCATCTACTAGATGTTTATGGTCATAAACAGATTTAAAAAAAAAAAATACTGCTTTTTATTTCTGCTGAAACAGCTAAGGGGGCTCAAAGGAAATATAGCCTTCCTCTTGCCCATCAAAATGCATTTCCTGCTGAATTCCACTCCCTTATTCATAGGCAAATCCAGTGACACATGTAGAGGTAGAGAGCTACCCATGAACTCCTGAACTGAATGTAACTGCGCAACCTGCACAGCTGATCATAAACAGTGAAAAAAGAATCTAGTTTGAATTTCAGATTTAGGATTACATTTTTAGAGACATAGGCTGAAATCTTGAATTTTGAATACACTTCATATAAAGTCATGCCAAGTAAAATATTCCAAAAAGCAAAATTCTTGTTCAGAAAAGAACAGCACCATTTGATAAGGTGCCATCTCTCTCTCAGAGATAAGTGTAGTTCTAACAGTTGTTTTATTGCCATGTTTTGCAATGTTATGGCAATCTAACAATATTTGGGATATATTTCTTAAAGGTCTACTTATTGGAATTGCATGTTATGTTGGAATTTCAGCACTTGTTAAAGAAACAAGTACTTCAGCCCTCAAAATCCCTGGATCCTGGTAACTTGCAATTTGTATTGCAAGATGGCATTTATTTTATTAAAAAAAAAAAAAAAAAAAAAAGAAAAGAAAAATCAGATTTGAATGTTGAAAAGCAAAATGTCCTCTCTGTGTGATGTGACCACTGCCCCTGCCTCCCGATGCACCTTATCTGTTGGGAACCAATGCAACAAAAAAATCATCTGCCAAACAGACGGGGGATAGCTGCGCTACAGGATTGACTCTTGGCATTAGCACTGAAGGTTTTGAAGGTCAGATTCTACCATGAGCTAGATGCTAAGCATGTGCTTGGTGGGTTCCTACCACCATGTGTCCATATGTCAGTGTCATCATTGGCATTACGCAGCTAGGTTACAGCTAGGAACGCACAAAAAAAAAAAAAAAAAAAAACCAAAAAAAAACACCCTGAAGTGCAGCAGTGCACCACTATAAGGAGACTTCAGAGTAAGATGAAACAGAAAGGGACAGGACTGAGGTAAGAAAGCAATGCAAGGAAAGGCAGCTCCTACGCCTTGGAGAAGTGCTATAATGTCATTGAACACTGGGGGGCAACGAAGCACCCAGTCTTCGGGGAGGAGAGTGCTGGACTCTGCAAGACAGCAGCCCCGTTCTCTCTCCCCCTCGGGGCAGACATAGCCTTTGATAATTATCCTTTCAAAAAGCAGTCCATTTTTTTTTTAGAAAAGGTCACAGATGTCTCTCTTTGAAAATAACATACAGGATCTGCTTATGTCAGTCTACTCTGCAACCAGAGGGGAAAACACTGAATTTTGTTTTCCCACTACTACAAGTACTTACCTGGAGCAACGCAGGCCGATACTCTCTGGTTTGTTGTCTCTGCATGATGTGAAGTCATTATGTGTAATACACAGGTAAAATGCTAAGACACGAGGAGGTACAAAGTTCATTTCCAAGAAGAAACTTTAGGAAATAAAACAGATTAACACACCTTGCATACCTAAAGGAGCAATGTATGAAACTGAATACATTGTAGAAGGCAACAATTACAAATCACTTTTCACAGTTGAGTCTTGAACAAGTTGCCCCTAACATTTGCTGCTTAAATAAACAAAGAAGGAGCAGCTAAGGAATAAGAAATGAATGCTGGAAACTTAGAGGGAAAAGTTTTGGTTTATAGCTCATTTTTTATAGCTTTATCCTGCCAAAAATCATTTGAAGACATTTTACAGCAGATACTTCAACCCTTTTCCCCCATGAAGTAATCCCTCCACAGTTCAAAAATATCAAATGTCATCATTGCCACATCTCCTACTTGCGCTATTCTCCCTATCTTTTGACATACTGCAGGGACTGGTACCAACTCATGCGCACCAATGCTAAAGCTGTGAGTTCTGCCAAGGCAAAGACAGTGAGGATTCATCCTGACCTGTGCAGTTTATCTGGAAGAAAAGTGTCTCCCACGAACCACCTGAGTTGCTTGTTTTCAAGGACGTCAAAGAAACTTAATGAGATCACTGTGAAAGACAGAATGAACATTGCGGGGCAAAACCCACAAAAAACCACCACCAACAACAAAAACCCCCCACAATTGTGGTGTTACTAATTCTGCAAGTTCTCTAAACAAGAGAACCAAAACTTCCTTGAATGGTTTGCTTGCACGACATGCCTGCTTGTTAAATTGGAGGCATTCCTAACAAAAAGACAGTGCCATGAAGATAAGATGGCAGACTTTTTTCCAGCCTCATTTCATTCAGCCACAACTAGTTCTGTTAAAGTGTGAGGGAGGAAGGGCTGGTTATCTGAAGACATCGTGTCTTCATCTAAACATATCCTTTGTGTAAACACGATACAGAGAAGATCTTTATTTGATTTTATGTATATGGAAATAAAACCAGATGAGAAAGATCAGACCCAGGATAATTCTAACTTTGAAACTCACATAATTGCAATAAAAGATGATATTAAGTACAATAACTGATCATATTGATAACTCAAGTCCTGACCTAATGTAAAAGGACAGAAAAGGTGGAACTTTTTCAGTTAATAGCACCACAGTACAGTTCTTCAATGCCTTTAACATTTTTAATATTTTAGCATTTCTATTGCTGAAAGAAATACTTATTTTCTCTCTTCTCATGAAGAAGAAGAAAATACATTTTACTTTTTTTTTTAGTGACACGTGAAATACATTTTTGACTTCAGAATGAGCATCATCATAGTTTTTCTGGTTTAAACACTGTTTTTCATATTGTACATAGTTTTTTGTCTGCTTGCTATTTTTGACAAAGACCCATTAAGAAAGATATTATTTTGAAGTCTTAAAAAACAAGTATAGGATGTTTTTATGGAGAGATTGCCAAAGAAAAACTGACTCTACTCTGTTCTGCATTCTGTAGCATGCAGTGAATTTTAAACGGAAAGATCATGAGAAGGATGATAATGTGAGTTCCTGAAACAGTTTTCTCTGGATAAACTTGTAAATAGAAGCATTGATATACATGGTGGTCACATCTCTCTTCTCTCTGGAGGTTTACAATTCTTTTTATGTTGCTGCAGATCTACAGTCACTCCATGGGCCTGAATCAATGCCAGCTCTCTCTTCATGTAGCAGAGCAGAGATAGCACTGACCATTCAAATTTTAATGTTCTGATCGAGTTAAACCTCAAAGAAAATATTGACAAAGACATAGGTAAACATTGCAAAGTTCCTTTCCCAGCCTCATGCTGGAATTGGAGCTTTATGTCCTCAGAGCCTGGAGAGAGGGTTTTCATGGTGCTTCAAGTCCTGCAGTCCTATAAAAACAGATCACCTCCTCCTTTCTCTATTTTTATGGCTCCACAGAAGCCTCTCTCTTCCCTTAAAAATATTGAGATATTGAGGAAGAGTGGAAGTTAGTGAGTTACAATAGCATAAAGCTAATTGAGAAGACAACCGTCCATTTTCTGGCCTTCTCCTGTTTGTCCCTGCTGAGACCCTTGTGCTCCAGCAATCTCAGCACCTACAAAGTGTTTCAAGCACAGTCCAGGGGCTCGGTTTTTCAAGCTGTTCTCTTCCATGGGTGTGACAGGTGGGGGATTAATGAAGAGCCACAAAATGAAAGAAACCATAAAACGTGGCTTTCTCATAAGGCAGGATGAAGGAGCTGTGAGGAAAGGTAAGGTTTGCCATGCACTGATGACCATTTTGGGTGTACAGTGGAGACACAGTCATCAACAAAAAAAAGGTAGCTGAGGCTGCCATGGGCTCATTATAATTAGTAAGAGTTTGCCTAAGGGAAAATTGTTTTTCCTGAGAATAAATAACTCAGTCTACTCTTGAAAAAACACTAAAAGGATGAAGTTGGCACATCTCTGCAGAGGCACCTTATGCTCAAATCTAGCCATTCATTTGTGGTGTTGTCCACTTTTATCCCGCAGAGCTTGCAAGAGCTGATCAGCTCAACGGTGCACTTGACTGAACAGTGTTGATTATACAGGTGCAACATTTAAACAAACAAACAACACCATACCTGGCAACAGTCTCTCTGTGTCACTGTTCATTAACAGTATTGCATTAGTAGATGGCTTCATGTGGCTTAGCATATAGCATAGCAAATGGATATGACAGTTTTCAGGACAGAGGAGAGAGAGCAGAAATACAGTGTATCACTTTCACAAACACAGGATTTTTAAAACTCTGGCAATATTCTAAAATTAAGAATGAAGCTTCATTCAATGCAATTAAATACAAATAACTGGGCTTAAGTATTTACTGTACAATAATGCCTGATAGTGCTTTGCAGAACTGAATTTATTTACAGCATTCTGTAAAGAGCAAAAGCCATTTCACTCAAAGCTAGATGCATGAAGGAAAAGAGAGAATACAGAGATGCTACTATAAGGTAAATACTGTCATATCCAATGTCAAGATTTAAGTGGCTTACAACCAGTCATAAAATTCTTATTTTGGCCAAGATTATTGTTTCAATTACAGTATCAAAGTCAAGAGGCCAGTTTTTTAAGAAGGAAGAAATGGCAGCTGTTTACCATAGATGGATGGTTTAGGTGCCTACACATGGATTTGCAGAGCAGCCTTAGGCAGACTCTCATGACAAGCTCAGTCAGTGCTTTTCCTTGCGCTTATACAGAAGCAGCAGGATCCAGTATAAAACAATTACTTTACAGTTATGCTTTTAAACAGTAGACTTCAATCTTGTTTATATTCCAATCATCTTTCACACCCAAATCTGCTTTTGACAGTAGCTGAGAATTAACTGATCCCATTTAACATGACTACTATTCATAATACAACTGCACCCTGCATGGCCTCTGACACCTGTTTGATCCTCCTGCAGCTTTTGAATACCAGAGGGAATAGCCCCAAACTTAAGATACTTCAAAAACAAGATAAATAAAAACTTTCTTCCTAACTCCATTTGTATTACTTCTTCAATTTATCACATACTTCATCTATTAACTGCCATACATTGCTAATGAGGAGTTTCATAATGATTCCTCATGCAGGGCATCGAGATACCATGGGCATACACATCGTCATGTGTAATAGTGTGTCAACACACTGAGGTCAGCAGGAATGAAGTAATAAAGCAGTCAAAATACAGAAGCTTTCAATTTGAGGCATTAGGCAACCAGTTTTATCAAGTCTTCATTTTGTAAAGCTCTGGAATTGCAACCGCTCCAAGGAGCAGGAGCGGAGGACGTGCCAGCAGTATCAGCACGACAACAGCACCAGTGCTAGTGGCCCAGAAGGAAAACACGCCCCTGGGCAGGTTTCTTCCAATCGCTTCACACAGTCCTAGTCCACATATCGAACACAAAAAGCAACAAAACAGCAGCCGATCAGTGCCACCGTAGATGCCGAAATCACAGTGACCACACTGCCGGCAATGCTAACCAAGAGCCCCAGGCCCACACCAAGAATGATCTGGGCCAGCTGGACCATGGAGGTGAGGGCGGCACAGTCAATGCCCTTCCCTCGCTCGTGCTCTCCAGCTTGTTCTCCATCCTGCAGCTTCAGGCTCTGCAAAGAAGCACAAAACAAAACCCGGTGAAACGAGACAGTTGCTGATAACTTGCAGCTCTCAGCCAATGCACTGTCATGACCCCAGGTGCAGCAAGACGGGCCAACAGCTCTCTGCTTCCCTTCGGTTTCTTCTGCTTGTCCCACAGAGGTGACAGAACCCAAACAGAGATTTTACAAATGATAATAAGTTTTCCAAGCTCCCCTCAAATCATTCTGTTTCTGCCCAACTGCAATTTTTCCCTCTATCCCTTCTCTCAAGGAAAGAATTGAAACTTGATCAGAAAAATTAGCTGTTTCCTTCAAGTTCAGGTCTATTTGAGCTCTGGCACACTGACATTTCACAGTACAGGACACCTTGTCATGGATAATTTATTTCCAACTCTCATGACTGAAAGACAGCTTCAAGTCATACTATGTCCCCCACACATACAGACCATAATTAATTATACGGAGCACTGTGCACTGAAGTTATGGCTCAAAGCACATCAAGGAGTTCAGTACTAAAATCTAAATTAAATGCATTTATTGCTGGGGAAAAAGAATCTGAAAACAAATGTCCAGACTAGGATTCTTCTACACTACCGAAGACCATTATTAACTACTGATTATCTGTGTATCTGCTATGATATACATACCAGAGCAAAAGGCTTCATTTATCATATATAAGCATCTCATATAAAAGCACCCTGTGAGGGTGGTTGAACACTGGAACAGATTGACCAGAGGGGTTATGGAGTCTCCATACTTGGAAATACTCAAACCAGACTGGACATGGCCCTGTGCAACCTGCTCCAGGTGGCCCTGCTTGAGCAGCAGGGTTGGACTACATGATCTCTGGAGGTCCCTTCTATCTTCAGCTGTTCTGTGACTCCCTCCAGGAAGGAACTATTCTGTTTTGTTGGGAAATTATGTGATAGTTTACATATTTATTGTTCTTCTTGCATAGGCTGTTGAAAGGAGAAGGTTGTCTTGTAACAAACAAGAGGTTTCCATGCTGTAGGATAGATGTACTGCTGTCTTCTGGTATCCAAACACTCTTGGCCATTAAGATACTTGCTTTTCACAAATCTGTTACATTGCATTTGAGCTGTTACCACACAAAGCTCAAAAGTACCAGAGACAGTCTTTTCCTAATGCAGTAGGCAAAATTGAATTTGGAGCATAGGGAACAGCAGCATGGAACATAAGTTGAAAAGCAGCATTTTAAAACACAATGCATGATTTAAATAGAACGCAAAGTGAGGGAAAATGTCAGCTCTTTGTTCTGGAATGATACAGTTCTTTCACCTGAAGTATTTCCAGTTTTAGACACAATTTTATTTTTTTTTTAATTAAATCTATTTTGCTGGGCTGTACCCAGTGTTCCTATGAGCCAGCAGTTCTGACCACAATTACATGAATGTGTAAATGAGTGCAATCTTGCACTTGATGCTTCCTCTTTAATTTTTCTATCATCTTGTACCTTATAGAAGATTTGAGCTAAACCTAATTCTGTTAATATTAGATCTAATATAAAATTATGTATCATTTAACACCTGGCACAGCAAGTATCATCCACCAAATGAGAAACAATTGGTTGTCTTACAAGTAACATTTGAATATATTAGCCTGTTAAATATAAAGTCCATGCACACTTAAGCATATTTTATTTCATTTCTGTCTTGGAACATCTTTGAATCAGAGCCAGACTACAATTTTGCCTTTAATTCCTCTCTCTGAAGTTGGCTGGCCCAAGGTTTGGATTGTGATCTCACCCTAAACTGGGTTCATTCCCTGTTCTTTCTAAAACTTTTCGCCATGATCATTGTCTGTTGGAAGAAACAGATAAATTAACTAAAAATAAGGAATCAGATCTATGAAATATTTAACCACATTGAGACAACCTCCTAGGATTCAATAGAATAAGAGTTTTCTTATATTGTCATTCAGATGGTGATGCTTAAAGGTTGTACAGAACATTAGGACATGTTCTCAAGGACATGATCTAGCCTTGTGCTGGTCTCAACTATGTTTCTGTGTGGTTTTTCAACAGTTCAATGTTTCCTTTATTAACTTCTTCAAATGTCTCCAGCTGTAATGAGAACTTTTCCTAAGTCCTCTCAACTCTCCTTAATCCTTCTTGTTTCCAGCTCTCTCACTAACTTAAGAGGCTTAAGAGAATCTTTCTGTTAAAGACCTCAACACTTTACAAGACATGAAGATCCCGCTGTGCCCAGTAACATGATATAAGGAATGTAAGCTTTTTCAGATTTTCCCTGGAAACAAGATCTCATGCTGTGGAGGATCAAAACCCAACCACAGACATTCAGAGAGATAATAGGAATGTGGTATATAATTTAATATTGAACTATACAAAACTGTTTGTACTTGAATTTTGTATATTTATTAGCTAACAGCTTTTGTCACACTTTGCAGTTAACTAAAAATTCTGCCAGCCTTTACAGTGTGGTTATTAACTTTAGGAACTCAGAAGTCAAGTCTTCAGCTAATACAGCTGGAAGGAAGGATATAAGGAAGGAAGCACTTGAAGGCAACACAAGTGGATCCCTGTTACCTGCTTGCTGCCTGAACATGTATTGTGATTGGCTTTGTTTCAGTTATGATTATGAATAATTATTTGTCTCACTGCAGGACTCTTTGGAGAGTCTGGAGCCGGGACCTTAACTCTCGCTGTCAGAAACTTTCCATTCATAACATGTGTCATCATAACTAGTTTGAAATTCAAATTAAAAGCTGCTCACTAGTTCTATCCAGTTTTGTCCCAAAATAGACTAAACAGACCCAGAGAGATATAAACTTACCCTTTCTTAGACATGGAACTCACCTCTTCTTCCCTGTGATACTCTGCAATGAGGTGGAACGGCACTGTGTACAGCGTGCTGGACATCACACCAAAGAGGGAACACAGAGCCAGAGTGGAATAGACATTGGGAAACAAGCCAATTAATCCAGTACCCAATCCAAAAAGTAGGTATCCAATGAAATAAAGTCCCTTTAATCCTATGTATGGCAGAAGGATTTTCTGCAGGTCTGTGAAAAGCAAGTGAAAATGCTAAGACTGAAACAAAACAGGTCACGTTTCATCAGAAAGTTCCTTTAAGGGGCTGTATTTTGTAAAATGCAATGAAGGAGTTAATCTTACCAATTTTGGAAGTTTCCTCAAATTATTGTAGGTATAAACTTGCCAAAGAATACTTCCTGTCTCTGGTGATAGTCTTATTCTGGCACAGCCACCTCCAGAGAAGTAGTTAACAACCATTCTGGAAGAACTGCCCTCATTGACAACCTCAGACATTTCTGCTCTCTGATTATAATACAAACATCTGGCATCAACCTCTGCCTGAGCTGAGAAAGGTGCTACAGAAATGCCTGTAGTTAAGCTCGAAAGGGGAAAAGATTTCCCTCAAGCCTCTTTTAGAGGCTCCATTCAGCCCCCAAAATGCTATTCATTTGAATTTTCACATCACAAGTAATTTTTTTAAACCTTGGTAAGAGCCATGGTGAAATCTGTCTGGGTAACTGTGCTAGCATATTTACACATAATTTTGGACAGCAAGGTTGATGCTTCTGGCAAGAACTTCTACTGCACTGTGAAAAAATTATTTTATGAGGAATGCAGATGGGGAGAGGCCATCAGAGGGACCTTCAAGAACCTATAGCTACAGCAGTGCTAGGTGAAAGAGCATCTCAGAGTGATGCCCATGGCATCCATTTTAGCCTGACATTTAGCTTCAGGATGATTTTCAGTGTTCAGGGTCAGTTCACATGCAGAACATTGCCTTACTCCCAAAGTGACCCCTCATCATGTGGTCAGCAACTGTTCATGTTAAGATACAAGTTTCTAACAATACAGAGAACGTAACTTTTCTTAAAGTTTTAATGTGGAAGAAAAATCCCAGTTGATTTGCCATCACTTTATTTTTTTTAAACAATGGCAAATAGCAAACAGTTTAAACACTTTTTCAAAACACAGTTGGAGTACATTCCTGGGTACTTACAAGAATAAAGTGATGAAGAAATTGCATTGATGCACAGCCCCCAGCATCCCACCTCTACTCCTGTTTTGTAGGTAAGGTAAAGCGTGGAGTTATGAGGTGCATAAGGACTACCCTGGTATACAACCTGAAAGAGACCACAGAGATCACAGAAGGCAAGGATGGACTGCACATACATAACACCTCCTTCTTATGGGAATGGGATACCCAACACAGGGCCTCATCCCTGGTAGGGGAGATAATTAGCACCCAGAAAATCTGCTAAGCAGTGCCCTAACCATCCCTTCACAGATCTTCAGGTTTCATACTCACTACTCCAGGTTCTCACATCCCAGGCTCCTCCTTATTTATTACCATCCGCCTTTTCCTGAACTGTCCACTCTACACTGACTTGTTTGCTCTTTTTCCTTTGGGTGTCTTATTTCCTACTCTCCTTCTCTCTCCACTTCTGCCTTCTTGCCTTAGCCTTTCTTTCCCGAATTTATCTACAATTTTTTTGTTGTTTGTTTTCTCTTTCAGGCGTACACCAATACATTCATTTCCCCATCCAGTAATTGTCTTACTCAGTTCCTTATCTAGGCAAGCAAAACTTTTTATTTCAGTTGTTCATATACACTGCAGGAAAAAAACCCTCCCTCTCGCCTACAGAGATTAAAAAAACCCCAAGGAAATGGAAATACTGGGTGGAAACCACAGGAAAAAAGCAAGTAGCAATGACAGGATTTGTGCCAGGAGCATATCTGTACCCTGGAGGAAAGGAGACAGGATCGTATAGGCAAGAATCACTGGCAGGGACATACGGTCTTGCTGCCCGGGAACAGGGTGGAGAAGGGAGCACTGGCTTTCACGAAGGCAAAGAATTGCTGGCAGAAGGGACTCAGGGAAAGGTTCAAAGAGGTACGTCAGGGACAGCCAAATTCAAGGATACGAGAGCCTTGAGCTGCCGAGTAGCTCACTGCGTGCAAAGAGCTGCAGTGCAGGTGAACGGCCTGTGCTGACGGTGCCCGTGCACCACGATGATGCCAGCTGCATCCAGGCAACAGCAGCATCGCTTCAGTTAGGGAAACTGCCCATCTCGGAGCAGCTCCGAAGCCACAGCAGAGAATGGATGTGTTTGGAACAGCTCCGAGGGCTTCATTTGAAGCAGTTAAATAGACACAAACAGTCTTAGAAATACTAAAAGGTTTTCCAACAGACTCTGGCTCAGAAAAAGGGCCTGAGATCAATTAGCCGTTTTACAAAGCTCTCGTTCAGCCATCCAGATACAACTGGCCCTGCCACCACTGTCATTTCTTCAGGATTATAAAACTGTCACACTTCTTTTTGGTGGAGGAGGAGATGCTAGGAGGAAGGAGAAGCAAGAGGATTTTACGGTTTTACCTGTCCCATGAAATCCGTGAAGAAGAGCATGTTGGACAGGAAAGCCATCCATCCGAAGAGGTGGCTCACACACAGATAGCGATAGTGGGATGGCATGCTTAAAAGCATCTTCAAGAGTGATTTAAGGGTCATCCGCCTTTGATCCTAAAAGCAAGTATTTAACAATAATATTGTATTATTGCCCTGAAGGCTAATAAAATAGCTGAGAGCAAATGAAGAAAGCCTCAGCATCTTTCATTGCCAAACTTCCAAAGATTTTAATTTGTTTTTGCTAGGAAGGGCTGCTTGGATACTGAACATCCTTCACTATATATTTCATTTGTAGAGCCATTGCCTAATAAAGTAATCTGAAAGATTCACAGAGCCTCTGGGAAAGCTGGGGTGTATCAGCAATGATATAACATGTCTTGCTGTTGTAATCAGTAGGATTATTACTTACTTGTAGAACCACAGGAAAACTTTCTGCCAAAACAGATTCAGTGGAGTTTTGAAAAACAAAACAAAACAAAACCAGAAACAACAGTAATTTCTTTATGGAGACAATGAGCTTTCCATTGAAAATTTAAAGCTGCCACGGAAAAAAAGAAATTCAAAATACTTCCTGAGAATTAAGATGTATCACTTGTGGAATATGGCACTTCTGAGACTTCATTCCCATTCCCTCCTATGTGCTAAATTCCCTAGAAAATTTCACCTCTTCTGATGTATCCTTACAATGAGATTTACAGTCTGTACTGACCTCCCCTCCACGAAGCAGGGTAAGACTGTGAGACGTTACAGGAGATGCAGCACCACTCAAAATCCCAGCACCCAGAGCATGCACGAGGGCTCCAGCACTTGAACACCTCACCCCATGGGAAAAATATTTCCAAAATCAAAGTGTTTTGGTGCCAGTTAACAAATCTCACTGACAGGGAAGCCCAAAATTTCTCACCACCTTCAATGTCCCACTTTATCTCTCTCCTCTTTGTCTAAACCTTGTGCCCCAAAACTCTGAGTTTCTTTTCCAGTCACGTTCATCAGATCACTTGAATTTTTTTTTTTTTTAGTACTGTAGGTGTGTTTGATGTCAGGCATTTGCAACACACAATTCTTACTGCTTTAAAGCTCCTGCATGGTTCTTTGCTTTTAAAGAAGAAAGGTATTATTTTATCTGTGCATGATGGAACACTTCCAATTTTCTGTAATGATGTTTGAAGGCAACAGTGTTGGGAGAGGTGGTAAGGGAAGCTGTATGGTCATGAAATGTGGAAGAACTGTAAAAGTTACATTCATTACTGGAAAGCTGAATCTTGTCTTTAATTTGCTGTAAGATAATGATCTTCCTTCCTTCCTTCCTTCCTTCCTTCCTTCCTTCCTTCCTTCCTTCCTTCCTTCCTTCCTTCTTCCTTCCTTCCCTCCTTCCTTCCATGTTCTACTTACTTTTCACAACACTACTTTCCTTTGAACTAGGTTATGCTGCAAGCTACTGTATGAATAATCAGCACATATAAAGTTGGAAAATACTTTGCTTCAGTGGGAGGTTTTTAATCCTCATAGGAATGCCAAAATTCAAGTTGCTGACTTTCACCTTGAACTGCGTATTGTCCAAATCCCTTGGAATTTCTCTTGGCATCACTGTCTCTTTTAAACAGGCTAAACTTTCTATTCTTCTACCGTTATAAAAAACAAAACCAAACAAAATATTCCACATTGTCTCATTAGTGTTATTTCAAGGATAATTACTATTGTAACAGCCTTTCCAATCAAAGTGTTAACATAAGGTCAGGGAACTAAGAAGGACACTGCTGTAATTACAAACAATAATTTGACAGCTAGATAGAAATGCTTGATTTCTATTTTAGAGAGTGGAAATGGTCACTGAAATGTTTAATGCACACATTCAATACACACCAAAACACAAACACTGCACTAATTAAAATGGCATGGTGAATTCTGGCTCCATTTCAGTTCCTTATCCCTCAAATGCTCACTATAAAATCACTACATCTCAAGGCCTAAGATGATTCATAAAGATAAAGACTTGGGGTTTATGGCAGTAGATGCTGAGTAATTTGGCACCAAACTAAAGAACAAAAAATGAATCACTTTGGATTTCTGCTCATACTGTAACAGGTCAAATCTCATTAATAATCATGGCAGCTATTAGCATGTAAGAACACAGTCCTTAATTTAGAAGATACAGGGCCATGATGCCTGCAGCAAAAAAAAAAAAAAAAGGACACAGAAAAACAGGAAGCCAAACCATTTCTTCAAGGAAGCACTTATAGTAATGAGCACAGAAAACACGTGCCACAAGAGACAGACCATTAAGGCAGTTAGCATCTAGAACTTATACATGCACAGACACATCAAAGCAACATGGGACAGATCAAAGCACTGTGAGCTTCTGACAGGCTGTCCAGCTAAAAGCATAGAGAGGAGGGCAATGGCACAGTGGACGCCACTGAGCTTCACCTCAGGCGTCAGACATTACTGATTCAGTGGAATTATTTCTGGCCAAGGTAGAGGCTACCCCGATCCACAGTCTGCTGCCCTCGCTTTCACTGCATCTGCTCTCTCGTCCTTTCTTTAGAGCCCACATGAGCCAAGCAGTCAATGACACTCAGCATCTCTGACAGTTTGGAGGACGCTCAGAGTGAACAGTGCTGGTGAAGGATGCTGGCTGCTGGAGCTGGCCTACGGTGGGGAAACAGGAGCAGCATCACGGTGTGCCAGCCATATTCTCCTGACAAACTGTTGCTTTGCTGTCTGCCCCTCTCTGTGTTTGCCTGGCATTCTCATCAGGCAGTGTTCATTTTTTATTCTACTTTTGTGTTGTATCTGGTGTAATAATATTTTTCTTCCAGTTAGGAATACCAAGTGCTATTATAATACGTATGACAAACAGTGAAAGATAATAAATCCCTTTTATTTGTAGCTTAAACACGAGTTTAGGCTTCTAACTTAGAATTGTCTGCACATTCTCAGTATTTTTTACTTGATTTATCAACATCTGTATCAGGGATAGACATACATAATGCCAAGAGATCAGAAGTGAAATTAAAATAACAAGCAACTGTTTCACCACTTATTGTTATACTAGGAGCCAAACTACACATTAGCCTTTGCTTACCTAGGGTACCATGAGAGTGCAGTGAGGATTCCTAGCACTAAAAGTCAACAAAAAACCAGTAAAGACCATTACCTGTTCCAAAGACCATTCTAGAAATGTGCTCCCCAGAGCACATTTCAGGTAGATTCACTTTTTCCTAGTTGCCTTAGATTGATGCAATCTTTCATAAAAATGCAGCAGTGATGATTTGAAAGTGCTTGCTATTCTCTCCCACCTAAAAGTTCTGCTGAAGACAGAGCTAAAACATCACTTCCAAATAAAACTAAAACTCCAGAAGCAAGGTAGCGTTGCTTTAGAAGCAGCAATTTTAAACACATCAGTACTGTCAATAAAACCTCAGTGAAACGTTGAGCAGCAGCAAACCCAAATGTTTACTTGGCCAGGGAACAAACAGTTCATATCTACTATGTATGAAAGACTGTGAACTTCAGTGAGAATTAGAGATTTATTTCAAAATTTAATTGTCTGTAGTCCTTGTTGACAATTTAATGTTAATTCTATCAGGGCTAAAGGACAAAGTAGATCGTTTTGACAAAATTCACATGGATATCAAGAGACTGACACAGAGCAGAAACCTGACCCTGGTTCTCCCTCATCCCTGCCAATTGTTCAAAGCATCAGGACTAGTCTGTCTCTTCCCTCTTGCTGGAAGAATACTTCATAAATTAAAAAAAAAAAAAAAAAAGAGAAAAGAAAGCAGACTTTCTCTTGACTCTGTATCCTGGTGGAGGATTCTTTCTCTGCGTGTGTGAAAGGGCTCCATTCCGAATAGTCAGCATTAGCGAATTAAAGGGTCTCCAAAGATGCAACAATATGGCTTACAAAATCATCTCTATGCTTACCTCTGTACGTGATGTAACAGCACATTTCCCAGCTGCAGCCTTTATTTCAGCACATGTTGATTTTAAGTAACCATTTTTTATTTCCTCCTCTATGGAGCTATATTTATAGGATTCAGTCACTTCCAACAAGAACTTTGTCTCTTCATTTTCGTATCTGAGTGGAACTTCAGGAATACTGCGCAGATGTACAGTAAGGCAGATTAGGAAAACCAAGGCTGCGAAGAAGAAAATCACCTGGAATTCTGATGCCAAGGAATACCCTAGTACAGTTTGACCCCAATCCACAGCACCTGTCAGGTAACCCAGGGCTCCTCCCAAACCTACGGGGGTGGGAAAAAAAGGAGAAAAAAGATCTACTGGCATTGATAAAATAAACAAACAGTACACAATACCCTCAATGTGATCCCCTCTAGAAATGACTGAATAATCACTTCTGAGATATTAATCACAAGAAATAGGAATACTGAGCTAATCACATACATGAGCAGTTACCAAAACATCGCTTGAAAAATCTCCTCAGCTCTGGTGGACAGAGCTCTCCAAAAAATGCCTGAACACATAGTAACATGGGCCTCCATCTCTTTTCTTGAGTCTTTGAGAGTTTATTTTCTTTGAAACAGTGAATAATACAAAATAAAATTCTACTGAAATTTATGGTCTTTTTAAAACTCCACAGAACAAAAAACACCCCCATTTTTTAAATTTTATCAAGACTATCTCTAGTTTAGACTTTGTAAAATGTATTTTATATAGCTGAATCTAAACAGAAATACTGTCTCCATGTGAAATTTAAAAAAAGGAAATAAAGCCAAAAGCATTGTTTTGTAGTTACCAAAATCCAAGTACCCCACCACTTGGAAAAGAAAACAAAAAGGATCAAATACAAATGTGTAGTTCCATTTACTGATGTTCTCAGAACAGTTAGAATAAAAGGTAAAATGAGAATGCTACCATGTGTCTTTAAGTTAATAAAAATAGTGTTCAGTCCAATTTTTTTTTTTATGATTTCTTCTTTTTGTTATTAGTGCACACAGTTTCAGAAGCACAAGAAAGTGCACACTGGTATACAGAGCATTTGAAGGACTTGGAAGTGTTTCTACTCTTCTGCTCAGGAGAACTGAAGACAATGTGTGGCAGAACCATTCTGTCTAACAAAAAGTAACATTTGCTTCACCTAAACCCCACATGATTTTGATTTCATTCTGGGCTTTCTGTACTTTTTTCCCTCTTGGGTCTGATTATGGCCCTCCTTCACTGTGTTCTACTGCATTTCATGGGGGACTGTATCCTTGCTTGTTCTCATGAAAAATAATTAAGCTGTTAATAACTTTTTGAAGAAAACCTACACTAAATGTTTGCACAGCAGTGAACATTTGATGTTTGAGGTCGGCTTTGCACATTGTTTTGACAACAAGCAGTCTTGATATTGGAAGGCAGCCTGAGTGCTGCGTGTTGGATACGTGCATTCTTCCTTCTACTTGTCTCACAAATTAGGTCTTAAGTTTCATAACTGCAAAGCTATCGAGTTTCCTGTTTCATGTTCAAACCTTAACTGAAGGCAAACTGGAGAGCAGAATTTTGGACATATTGAATATAAAAAGAAGGAACTAAATAGGGGAAACAATATCTAAAACAGAAGCTAGAAAAGAAACGGGAAGATTGCTGTCTGTGTCTAATAGGGGTAGAACAAGGAATGATAAACGTAAATTGTAGGGAATGAGGATTAGATTTTAGGGGGAAATGTCTAACAACAAGGCCAGTGAAGTGCTGGCACAGACTGCCTTGGTAGGGCTGCAGAACCCCTAGGATTTCAAGAACAGGCCAGGTAATTACTCATCAGGAAGGGTTACCATACCAATGATCTTGCTATGGAGGGTGCAGGGTGCTGGACCAAATAATGCAGTCTTATTTGATGTGATTTGTCCCACATCACAGCTCAGTACACAAATGAATCAGCTAAATCTGTAGCTCCAAATTTGGAAATCAAGCCTTTTTAGTATCATATAAGGAAAAATTACAACCAGAGTTCTGCTAAAGGCAGGAATATATAGAGAGACTCATTCCCCTCTCTACCCAAAGAAGTGATTGTTAAAAATTTTATCTGTCAGTTTCCAATGGACAATATTGATTTCATTGCCATGTTGCTTTAAGGTTCCTTTATAATCTGTGTTCCTGGTTGCAGCTGTTTTGCATGTCCAAAATCAGCCTGCTGTCAATAGCTACTACACCTGCCTCCTCGACTCGAGTAACTGCCACTGAATCCACGTGCCTCTGCTCTTGGTACAGCCAAGTAGCCACAAAAATCTGCATCAACACAGATTGCATGATTTCTCATCTACTTTGCTTTTTGTCCAGTTCTTTCACAGTGACCGCCCTCAGGCATGGCTGGAAGCTCCTCCTGATTCACATTACAAGTACACAGCCTTGCGTGTCTTCTCTTCCCTGTGCATCTTCTCAACACTCAACACAGGGCTCATGCAGTGCAGGCTTCCTTCTGTAACTCAGCAACATTTCAAACATGTACAAAGGCAAATGAAGCTCTTAGTTCATTTGCAAGAGCCTGGACCAAACCACTTGGGCTTGTTTTGTGGAAGTTGTGAAGTTCTGAATTTTACACAGAACTCCGGTCTCTGCGTGGGAAGGCAGCACATAGTGGAACGCTGCTGAAGAATGGAAATCAACTATTCTGGTTTGTGCAGCTCTTGTTCTATGTCACATGCTGAGTTAAAAATGTTAATTTTATGTGCTATGGCAAGGAAACAAATTATATCCCTTAATTCTTCCTTCACCAAACACTTGAAAAAAATCATAACAAGCTGAATAAACACTACTTCACTTTCTTAATTAATTAATTGCTCTTACTTAAATCATGGCTATGCTGCTGTAAATGTTTATGCCTGCAGCCCTCTGCAGCAGAATTCTTGTAGCAGCAATTACAAGTTGCTGTTCTCTGGAGTAGTGAAAACCCAGCAACAAAAGACTCGTGACTGAAGAGCGGGATCAGATGATCAGTTCATTCAAGATTAGAAACACAGTGAGGATAAAATCCATGCAATTACCTTCCCCTCCTTCGAGAGGCAGGGAGGAAAAGAAAGGATCTGAGTACCTGTAAAGAGGGCGTGGTAATGCAGACCCTTCTCTTTATCCTGATGAGAGCAGACATCAAATAAATAGGCTTTGATGGGGCCATCAATAAAATCAGCTGCAAAATCAAAAAGCACTACTCCCAGCATGGTAATGACTATTGCCCACGTCCGCTGCTTGTCTCTCTCACCGATGAAAGCTACAAAAAGAAAAACACCCTCATTCTGACAGCAACAGTGCTATGTTCTGCAAAACCACATTTTACCTTTCCTGATCCCTCCAAATCTAAACAATGCTTAGTTATGCTAGAGAGAGCAGTGATACCAGAACCGCATCAGAGGAGGAGGAGAAGAGGATAACCGAGTCTGTGCAGCACTGAGCTGTGCTAGGTTGACTTACTGCCTTGAGACAGCACAAGCTCAGGGTACTCCAAGCACCACAATCAAGAGCATCACTATCCTTCATCTGCTCTTTTGCACCTCCATGGCATGCTCTGGTAGCCTAACACACATGCATTTTGTAGTGCTTCTTTGGTTATCCTATTTGTCCTACCCTTCCATTGTTTGAGATGATCAAGAGTTGACTGTAACATTTCTTTCTGGGCAACTACAAGTATATTCAACACCAATGATATCCAGAAAGAGAGAATAAAGCAATCCACAAAACCCCACGCCTCCCCCCTGCAAAGTCATAATGACAGCAACAACTTTCCATCAAGACTTTGAGAAGTTACATCTCAAGCTGAAATATAACAGTATCTAGGGATGTCACCCCTATTTGATTTTGCACATTCCAACTGCAACGTGGTTTCCAAGGAGTTACTGATTTCTGCCATTCGCCAGCACAACACATTCCCAAGACAAGCCAGTGCTGCAGTAATTAAAGATACGCATTTTGAATGCTAATCCTTCTAAAACAGGGGTTAACAGATACTCAGTTTGGATATATATTACATCACACAAACAATATTTATCTTTTAACTTAACAAGGTAGATTTAGCTCTAAAAACTTCTCTGGGCTTAAGCAGTGCTTCACTCGTACGAACTGCTTGCAGCAACTCCACCAATGTACAGCATACTGTAGTCACACGCACAACCTACAGAACACTATGTACAGGGCAGATAACGTGCAGCTTTAGGATTGAACCTATATGAAGACTGCAGCGTTCCTCAGCTCCTTCAATGCAGCTGAGTAACATGATGCCCAATTTTAACACCCCATTTGAGCAGGGAACAAAGAAACCCCTCTTTTCCTTCTGATTCAAAAGTCTAGGATGAGTTTTGTCTGCCAGCACAGCGTATGCCCCTCACTCACCTGAGATCATCACGTCCCCATTGAGGTACAAAGCCATGCCTAACAGCATTATGATGCCCAGACCCAGAATGTAAGGTCGCCTCCTGCCCCAGCTACAGCTGCAGTGATCACTGGCTGAACCTACCACGGGCTGCAGCACGAAGCCCAGGATAGGGCTGATGAGCCACACCAGGCTGTAGAGGTTCTTGGGCAGCCCTACACTGAGCAGCACCGGCGTGACAAAGGCGGCCTCCACAGCATAGCAGAACTCCCGGCCGAACATCGCCATGCTGTGCATGACCAGCCTTCCCACCGCTCGCTTCCTTGGCACCACAGCTCCAGTCCTCGTCACAGATTGCAGCAGAGCCTCCTCCTTCTCTCTGGTGCTGTCCACGTTGGCCTTGGCCACCTCAGAAGGGGGTGGAAGAGCCCCATAGAAACTCTCTTTTGTTAAGGTCATCGTTCTGGCTATGCGCAGCGCCCCGGCAAGTTGGTGCTGCCTGCCCCGGCTGACATGGAGCCCAGATCATATGCCGGGTGGGATCGGTCTGTGCTGGGGGAGGGACTCAAATACTTTCATGGCTCTGCGATCACAAGTTATGCAAGGCAGGGGGCGGGGAAGCCTGTGTTAACATTAGTAGATCTGAGCTCTTGGGCGTCTGCAAAGCTCACAACTATCCACAACTAAAGAACTACTGTTTAAGCATGAAACACACATATAACAGGGACATACATCACATGGGCGAGGCGCAAGATTAGCGTGATACAAAGCTACTCCTCTCGTTGCTGTAAAACGGCAGCAATACCAAGAAACTAGAGCCCTCATCTTTCTGTTCAGCAAACAATACGAGCACCAGAGTGTTGATTTCCAGTTGATCGAATGGGGGGGAAAAGAATCTATAATACCTATCCAGCAGAGGATTTCAATGCACTTCATGAAGATACCTAAGTGAACCTACTTATTGCTCTAGAGTGTTAGTGGCAGATAAAAAGCTTGATAGAAATCTGTCAAACAGCAATTGCTGAAAATTTTTTGTATCTACTGTGTGCCACCCTCAATACAACTGATTCTTTTCTTAGTTTCTGAAAAACAAAGGATATCGGGATCACTACGGGGTTTTTTTAAAGTCTTACCTGCCAAGAGAAGACCTCAAAAGAAATCTGCAGTGACATACCAAAACCGAACCTTTCAGGTTAGCCACATGAGTGAGGCAGCGGATCCAACCTAAGCTGAATCATAGAATGGTTTGGGTTGGAAGGGACCTTAAAAGTCATCTAGTCTAACCCCCTGCAATAAGCAGGGACATCAACTAGATCGGGTTGCTCAGAGCCCCGTTCAACTTGACCTTGAATGTTTCCAGGGATGGGGCATCCATGACCTCTCTGGGCAACTTGTTGCAGTGTTTTACCACTCTCATCGTAAAAAACTTCTTCCTTATATCAAGTCTACATCTACCCTCTTTTAGTTTAAAACCATTACCCCTTGCCCTGTCACTACAGGTCCTACTAAAAAGTCTGTCCCCATCTTTCTTATAAGCCCTCTTTAGGTATTGAAAGGCCACAATAAGGTCTCCCCAGAGCCTTTTCTTCTCCAGGCTGAACAACCCCAACTCTCTCAGCCTGTCCTCATAGGAGAGGTGCCCCAGCCCTCTGATCAGCTTCGTGGCCTCCTCTGGACTCACTCCAACAGCTCCATGTCTTTCCTGTACTGAGGACCCCAGAGCTGGACACAGTACTCCAGGTGGGGTCTCACCAGAGCAGAGTAGAGGGGCAGGATCACCTCCTTTGACCTGCTGGTCACACTTCTTGTGATGCAGCCCAGGACACGGTTGGCTTTCTGGGCTGCGAGTGCACGCTGCTGGGTCATGTCCAGCTTTTCATCCACCAGTCCCCCCAAGTCCTTCTCCATGGGGCTGCTCTCAATCCCTTCATCCCCCAGCCTGTATTGATACCAAGGGTTGCCACAAGCCATGTGCAGGACCTTGCACTTGGCCTTGTTGGACCTCATGAGGTTCACACAGGTCCACTTCTTGAGCTTGTCCAGGTCCCTCTGGATGGCATCCTGTCCCTCGGGCATGTCAACCACACCACTCAGTTTGGAGTCATCCACAAATTTGCTGAGGGTGCACTCGATCCCACTGTCTGTGTCATTGATGAAGACACTACACAGAACTGGTCCCACTACAGACCCCTCAAGTTAACCCCTGAGTTTTTAAATTGCCTCAGCAATTTTGCAGTCAAAACTTAGGTGCACAGCAGACTACATTTGACAATGTTTATTGTTCTCCAACATAAACAGATGCATCTGGGACTAAGCAAATTGTCAAATCTTACTGTAAATGTGTATAATCAGTAATTCACATTACAGCAAATATCAGCTGGAAACTTAATATTCTTTTGCTGATTGTTTATCTAATTTGTCAGGACCTACTAGGTAATTCCTGCTTCCAGGCAGGTGTTTATGCAGTAGAATGTGAAAAGCTTTTTTAACAGTAATAACACTGACATTTTGTCATGATACATGTAAAATGAGCTAAAGTATATCTCAGCTTTGGAAGTCTTTGTAAACAACAAAATAATTTTCAGCAAGGTAAATAATCCAGCAAAATTATCAAAAACCCCAACTCTTCATATCGTAATTCCTGACATGTCAGACTAAAGAAAACTGTATTAAGGTCATATCATAGAATCATAGAATCATGGAATAGTTTGGGTTGGAAGGGACCTCAAAGATCATCTAGTTCCAACCCCCCTGCTGCGGGCAGGGACACCCTCCACTAGACCAGGTTGCCCAAAGCCCCATCCAACCTGGCCTTGAACACTTCCAGGGATGGGGCATCCACAACCTGTTCAGGGAACCTGTGCCAGTGCCTCACCACCCTCACAGGGAAGAATTTCTTTCTAACATCTAATCTAAATCGACCCTCCTTCAGCTTGAACCCATTACCCCTTGTCCTGTCACTACACTCCCTGATAAACAGTCCCTCTCCAGCTTTCCTGTAGGCCCCTTCAGGTACCGGAAAGCCACAATTAGATCTCCCCGGAGCCTTCTCTTCTCCAGGCTGAGCAATCCCAACTCTCTCAGCCTCTCCTCATAGGAGAGGTGCTCCAGCCCTCTGATCAGCTTTGTGGCCTCCTCTGGACTCGCTCCAACAGCTCCATGTCTCTCCTGTACTGGGGCCCCCAGAGCTGGACGCAGTACTCCAGGTGGGGTCTCACCAGAGCAGAGTAGAGGGGCAGGATCACCTCCCTTGACCTGCTGGTCACGCTGCTTTTGATGCAGCCCAGGACACAGTTGGCTTTCTGGGCTGCAAGCGCACACTGCTGGCTCATGTTGAGCTTCTCATCAATCAATATCCCCAAGTCCTTCTCCTCAGAGCTGCTTTCAATCCATTCCTCGCCCAGCCTACAGCTGTGCTTGGGATTGTGCCGACCCACGTGCAGGACCTTGCACTTGGCCTTGTTGAACTTCATGCGGTTCGCACAGGCCCACCTCTCCAGCATCCCTCATCCAGGTCCCTCTGGATGGCATCCCTTCCCTCCAGCGTGTCAACCCCACCACACAGCTTGGTGTTGTCAGCAAACTTGCTGAGGGTGCACTTGATCCCATTGTCCATGTCGCTGACAAAGATGTTGAACAGTGCTGGTCCCAGTACTGACCCCTGAGGAATGCTACTCGTCACCGTTCTCCACTTGGACATTGAGCTGTTGACCACAGCTCTTTGAGTGCGACCATCCAGCCAATATAACTAATTCTTTTTAAAAGCGTGGGTGTTTTTTGGTTTTGGGGGGGTTTTTTGCCTTGAAAGACACTGTTTCAAATGACAATTTAATTTTGAAGAAAATGAAAACCACAGTGGAGTAACCATTGTTTAAAGACTGTGCAGCTAAGTTGCCTACCATTTTTCCAAAGAGAGAGGAAAGGATTAATACTTAGCTGCTATTTTAAAAAAACAAAATTCGCTCTGCAGTGATTTTCTAGGCAAACTGAAATTCCAAATTGAATATAATCGGGAGACTGCATTAGGAAAATGTAGTCAGGCTATTTAATAGAATTACTTTATGATGATAACTCTCCAGCAGCATGTAATAAAAAGCATTATTTCGATCATTGCTTTGGCATGATAAGGCAAATGAATTAATATGATAAGACAGAGAAAAAAATGCCTTCTAATCCGTAAGTAAACAACACAATCACTTGTTTAGGAAGAATATAACTATATTTTATGAAAAGTATTGCCTTCATGTAATAACAATATGCATTTTAAAGCAAAGGTGTAACTAAGAATTAAAAGAAACAAACGTTTCAGAGGATGATATTTAAAGAAACATTTTGAGGATTTACAGCTGCTTACTAAGCAAACTGTGTAGATCTTCAGAACACAATTTTGGTATCATTCCAGACTGCAGACCATCCAGGTACAAAAGTACACAACTCCCACTGTTTTCAATTAAATTTAAAACTTCAGTAATTTTTAAAAAGAATTATTTAAAAACTATATCACACATTTATTTATCATATAATTCAACTTTAATGCATAAAAACTTAATATATCAGCCTGAAATTTGTCTGATCTGCATAGTTAGAGATTATAAATTAGCTTTTGGGTTACTGAATTCTATTACTTTGTCAGAGTAAAGTTTAGTAATCTCTTGCTTAGTAAATCCATATTCTAGAAGTATCTCTTCTGTGTGCTCTCCTATAAAAGGATCTCTTTTAAATGATGGAACAGCAGGGGTCCTTGATAGAAGAGGAGCAGGTCTAGGACTTATCTCTTCCTGATCATTTTCGATAAAAGAACTTCTTTCTTTGTTATGCTGATGTGAGGCAACATCATCAAAGGATAAAACAGGGGTCACACAGGCATCAGTACCATCAAATATGCTGCACCACTCAGCTTGTGTCTTCTGTGCAAATATGGATGCAAATTTTTTCTTCATTTCAGGCCAGTCGGAGAAACTTAACTGACTGGGAAGTTTACCTGAATCTAGCCCAAGACCTGAAAGGAGAAAAGCAAAGTTTAACTGTAGTATGGTTTAGATAAATTAAAAAGTACTGCCCGCAAGGAAGTATACTCCTCGAGATGCTAATACTTTGCAGGCAGTCCAACACAGCAGAGCCTACTAACTAAAAGTGGCTTCAAATTTTATTAGGATATCTGTGATTGAGCAGGAGGGAGCAGAAGAATAAAATGTTTTATTACTTGCAATTAGCCTAAACCACATCAGCTGTGGCCTTTTAACTAAGTACATATAATAAACATTTCTATTAACACTACATAAGAGCAGCAGCTGCCTGGAGATAACATTTTGTCCTTAGAACATTTTCTATAATAGGTATTATAACCTCTACCCAGCAGTAGCAACACAAAAGTCTGCGGAATGGGTCTTGGACTACAGCAACATCCTTATCTCACAGAAGCCAGTACATCTGCCAGAGCTGCGCCTTCAGCAGGCTGCAGTGTGTCCAACACAATCGAGTTACTTCTACGCCAGAGATGAGAAGATGGTGTGGATGGGCATACCCAGGCTTGATGTGCATGAGGTAGCTCAGCTGCAGGTGCCTGCAGGCTAACTGACCTGCTTCTCCACTCCCTCAGTCCAAATGGACTCCAGCAGTGTTTGCTGCTCTTCCCTCTTCAGCACGCTTCCCAGGTTCCAACTCTCCACTGCCGCTCTTCTGGAGCAGCTTCCGCCTCACTGTGGAGATTTCATCTCTCCTGTGCAGACAGTTTCTGATCTCTGTTTCCTTTCTCATGGATTCTGCTCTCTACACTCCCTACCCTGCCTTATTCCTACTTCAAGGACACGCAAGAATTGTTATCACTTCTTGTAGGGTTTATCTCAAAAAGGAGGCAACAAACGAGAAAAAGAAAGGCAATTAAACCACACTTTCAAAATGGAGGCATAGTCTATGGTATCAAATAGAAATCAGAAGTGGTACAGTGAAGGCTGTCCAAAGTCACATCTTGAAAATCAGGAGCATGAATGTAGCAGGAAAAATTCAGAAAAAGCAAGGATAAGAATTTAATTTGACAAATTAGAAAGGCTAGAGAACAACTAGCATCATAATGCTTCACAAATGACAAAAAGGAGCTGCTTAGAAAACAACAGATTTGTATAAAAGGCAAAGAAAATGTGGAGTTCTGCAAACATTTAATTTTGAGCATTCTTTCTTACATCTTTGGATATCTAGTATCAGATTGATGATTTGACTTGCAACTGTTAACAGGCTTTGCTATTAGATGCCTGTTTGCAGGTAGAATTTACACAGAACTCTAGGTGTAGATAGAAAAAACTTTCTGTATCTTCTATTTCTATAGCTTTCTTATATTGAGAGGGGTAGGCATATAGCTACTAAAACATACAGGGGAAAAGAAAGGAAGATAATATCCATTCTTCTGCTCATAATGTCATTCCTTCTGCTCCTATTCTCTACTACAAGCACTTCTTGGGGCTTACAGTCTCCCCCAATTTATCATAATATTTAACAATTTCACTGTTGATCACAAGATTCTTAAACAGTAGCTTTGAAAATGAATACGTTTTGAAATCTTACTTCGGTACTGCAAAGGAAAACACAGAGAAATTGCCAATCTCCAGACTCAGAAATACAACTTAGCAGTTGTTCATCGTTAGAAGAAAACCAATAGAGTCAAAGACAGAATAAGCATTTTCACACCTTATTAGAGATTCCTATAGATATCAAGATAAGTATTACTACGAGGTAAACATCAGTCCTTATTGAGTTACCAAGTCACGTGCACGTTAAATCACTAAACTTACAATCTAGTCTTCATAACCATTCATATCATCCTAAAAAAAAAAAATCAGCTGAAGATTACTCATACATTGAGCAACCATTATTAAATAGAAGTTAACAATGCCTTCAAAATTAATTTGATTATTAATCTTCAAAGTATAATACTAAAGATGAATCACGCTATATAGTTTATTTAAGAACTAGGTGAGGCAAATTCACCTTCCACAGTAAATAAAGCTAAGTAAAAACACACTATCTGAGATTCTGTCTCAATGCATGAAATCTCGTCAATTGAAACTTGTTTCGTAAGTATTTATTTGCTTATTACTTATGGTTTGGGTTCTACTAGCCAGTCCAACATGAACAAAGCTCTACCATTATCCCATTACACAATTATATTTGAAGACCATGCCAGACGGATAGTTGGCTGAACCTAACCATACATGCTCTAGCAAAATACAGCAATATGCAGAACCTGGAATTTAATATTACATGCTCATTTTCCGTTGACCACTGAATACTTCAACTTTAAATAGCATGAACTGACATCATTTAAGCACTATAGCTTCTCATTTTCCAGCCTGTACTAACCATTTGTGGTGCAGATGAGCAGAATCACAGCAGGAGCGACTGAGTCAACAAGGAAACAATTACACAGCACAGAATTGCCTGGGATACCACAAGATGACAGATTTCACCCAACATAATCAAAAGCAAAGTATCTTTTACACAGAATATCTGGTAAAGCAATCACAACTTGTTTCCAAGCTTTTTTGTTCAAATTTTCATCTAGGGATTTTTGTTTGGAAAAGCCCAGTAACCTACCCTAGTACAGCTCTGAAATAATGATTTTTGAAAAATGAAAAATTAAGTCTCCTCATAATGGTATAGCTTTAGGTCTCCTTCAAATGCTATAGCTTTACTGACTTCTATCTGCACAACATTTATTAATGCAGCAAATTGAAGTATCTATTTCTACAGAAATTCTTAGACAAACTGCAGTAAAATTAGGCATCTATTTCAAAAGACACAAACGAAGAAAAATTATCAGGTAAGTCAGCAAAGTTGCTGTGGTATGTTGGAAATAACAGTTTCTTACAGTATTTCAGCCATACTATTTTAAAAGATTATTTAGGATCCCTAGCAGAGCTTTGTTCAGGATTTTCTTGTTTTAATGTGCTGATTTTCTTTTCAAAATTGTTTGCTCATAGCACACTTATTTTAAAATTATGAATTATGTTGCCACAACATGACTGAATAGAACCATGGGAATCCTTAATTTTGGCCCAAACCACAACCATAAGGTGTATGCCATTGCTTTCACTCTCTCTATAAGAGCTAGAACCTGGCCTTCTACAGTACTTGTACAATGTTTAAGGCTTATCATGATAAATAAATTAAAATAAAACTTAACATGATGTTTAACTGAGAGTGTCTAAAATGTAATGAGGAAACTGTTCATCCACTTTGCAAGTCCTTCATAATGATGTAAACTATGTCTTTCAAGTGCTTCCTGATTTTTTTTCCTTCTTTTTAAACAGAAGTCACACAATGTAGAGTATCAAAGTAGTATGAAAGAAGTGCTATCAAATACAAGTTCAGAACTTCAGTGACTGTTAGTGCTCTTCACAGCACTGTAAGCTGATACTCTTAAGTTCACCTTATGTAACTGAGTTTACACCACATGATAACGCAGAATCAAACCTTTACTCTCACCTTACTGTGTTCTGCATGCCTCTTGTAGCCTGGCTACAGCAATACTAAGCATATATTGCTAAAAATCAAGAGAATCCCACAGAAGCAATTTACAGGTCAGTTGAAAGACATTCTGTCTCTTTCCGTCAAAACACAGAGACTTAAGTAACATGTTTCTCACAACAGATTTTTCACAAAATGCAAAGGCATTTCAGTTATTTATTGGCTGACTTTTGTAGTAATAAAATTAATATAAGCAAAAGGATTACAGCATGTTTGTCAACAGCAAATAGACTATAGTGAGCCCAAAATACAACTCCTAATACTACAGCTACTACAGCAGTATTTACTGTTACCTATTTTATACAGCTTCAGTTTCTCATATAACCTATTTTTTCAAATTCATAAATTTGAAATGCATAAATGCAGAAATTTAATTTTCTCTGCCGAGCACAATCTACAAAAGCAACAATCTTCTCAAACTAAGATGCTGTATTTTCTTAAATTTAGTTTCCTTCTGCAGACCCCCTAAGAACTTTCCTTACTATGTCATTAACTGCACCCTGGTCCAGCACTGGGTTCCTAATTCTGTAGGGAAACACTGAATTGAACCAAAACCAAAAGGAAATTATTTTCACTTCAGCTAACTAGAATTCCATGAGCAGTGACAAATGGTTCAGAAATCATGTTCCTTTCTCAATTCTACAATCTCTAAATCTCCAACTCTTACACCTGCAACATTAATATCTTTGTGTTCTCATTATACAGGAGTGGCAAAAGTAACGTACTCTCTGAATACAGACAGAGACACATAAAGTGGCTTTTGAATATATTTTATCTGGAACAACACCAAAGTGTTCACCAGCAGAACTGACCAGAATGATGAGAAAAAAGTATGAAATAAAATTATGGAAATTGTAACTGGAGCATACCATTTTAAAACTACTTCAAAGCAGGGAATTAATGCCTGGAGCAGACGACTCAGCCTAAGTCAAAGCTCCCTGGGTTTGTGAAAAAGCAATACAATTCTCACAAGCAGCTTTTTCTTCCCTGCAACATTCAAAGGCTTACATTCTGAATTGAATTTCTGCAATAGATATCTCAGAAAGGAAAAAATCCCTAAGCCACAAGGATCTGCTGTTCTAATTTAATATGCTATTGGTTCAGAAAGCTTGCAACCGTAACTACTGAAGGGAATAAATATTTCCTATGTGAAAATATGAACAATTCATAATATGCACCTAAAATACAATGAAGAAAGACCACTTACTTGAAATGCAATATTGTGAAAAAATCTTGAGTTCCATCTGACACTTTAAACAACACGTTTTTACAAAATAAAGAAAGAGAAATTATTGACTGTAAACAAGCAAAGATTGTGATACAATTAAAGGCAAAAAGCAAAATTTCCTCAGAAGACTAGTGTGTATGATTTTTTTAAATGATAGAAACAGACTGAAACACAGGCACAGCTGTGATGGCAGCTGCTGTCTACTTACAAACAGATACACCAGTTCTTTATTGCTGGAATAACTATTTTTGAAACTTTGGCTGTTAAAATCAAGCCATTTCTGTGCCCTTTAGCATAAGCAATACTTTCAAACATGAACATAAAGTTGTCCGATGTGGGTGCCCCAATACAGACAGATGAATTCGTAGTTGCTGCTCCAACTTTATGCTCTAAATTTCTAAGAGGAAAACAAAGAATTTTAGCATTTTCCTTGTAAAGAGTTACCTAAGTAAGACATAGACTGGTCAGTGATCATGGTATATTGCCTGACCACTGGATTCACCCATCAGCGGCTTCTTTCTAGATAAACTGGCTGGCTGGTTGAAAGAGAAAAGCCTGAGTCTTGCCCTGTAGCAACGATCAATGCAAGAAGGCTGGAGAGTCCAGCAAATGTTGTCTGAGAAGAAGAGTGATGAACAAGACCAGACTCCATTACAGAATTTGTTTTCTTTTTGAACAAACATAGATTCCATCCCACTCCTGTAGCTTAAAAGTAAGTGCTATTCAACTTAATCTCCAGGGAAGAATAAAATACTGCAGCCACGAATACTGCAGGCCAGTGTTTGATCATTTTAAGCCAAACACAAGGATATTTGACTAAGCAGCTTTATTCTTTTCTTTTCTCCTTTGTATTGAATACAGCCATTCTCCCCAAAGACATGTATTAGAATTCCAAATTTCCTAACTTCCAGAGCAAGGGCTTACATTTTATTTTGATACAGTTTTATATTTATTTTTGTTCTCCAACTCCATTTCTTGCAAGCAAGAAAATCTCAAGCGATTGGGTAAGAGTAACACTTCAAAGAACTGCAAAGTGTGGAATAACCAACTACACTTTCAAGATCAATGTTTGTGAACTTTTGGAGTTCACAAACGAGTTATTCTCAGGACAATGACGGACAAAGTACCAGCTTCTCTGGCCAAGAACATGGCTTTTCCAAATTTGACATCTGATCTGGGGGCAGCGTATGATGCTGGACACATCCCTGAGTCACTCCAGGAGCCTGCCTTATGCATTTCATGTATTAATATGTACCAATGTGGATACTCCATGCAATTGCACAGCTCTTTTTAAGCTACACAAAGAAGGAGCCATTTATAGCGACAGATATGCAAGAACTTTGGGACCACCACAGGCTGCAATACAACACAGCCGAAGTGTACAGAACCAGATCTCTCTTTGGGATCCTGCTCAACAAAGGCGTACCTCACTTTATAACGGCATACCTTCATTTCATCTTACCATGATCCTGAACTTCAAAAACAGTAGAAGTAGACTCTTAAGTAGAGAGTCTACTTCTACTTAAAAATGTGGGGCCCCTCTGGAATGAAATGGGTGACCTGGTTACCCAGGACATGGAGAAGGCTGAGGTACTCAACGACTTCTTTGCCTCAGTCTTCACTGGCAAATCCTTGACACTGCCCAGGTCACAGAAGGCAGGGACTGGGAGAATGCAGAACCGCCCACTGTAGGAGAAGATCAGGTTCGAGAATATCTAAGGAACCTGAAGGTGCACAAGTCCATGGGACCTGATGAGATGCATCCACGGCCCTTGAGGGAACTGGCGGATGAAGTGGCCAGGCCACTCTCCATCATATTTGAGAAGTCCTGGCAGTCCAGCAAAGTTCCCACAGACTGGAAAAGGGGGAACATAACCCCCATTCTTAGGAAGGGTAAAAAGGAAGACCCAGGGAACTACAGGCCAGTCAGTCTCACCTCTGTGCCTGGCAAGATCATGGAGCAGATCCTCCTGGAGACTATGCTCAGGCACATGGAAAACAAGGAGGTGATTGGTGACAGCCAACATGGCTTCACTAAGGGCAAATCGTGCCTGACAAACTTGGTGGCCTTCTATGATGGGGTTACAGTGTTGACGGACAAAGGAAGAGTGACAGATGTCATCTGCTTGGACTTGTGCAAGGCATTTGACACTGTCCCACATGACATCCTTGTCTCTAAATTGAAGAGACATGGATTGGATGGATGGACCGCTCGGTGGATAAGGAATTGGCTGGATGGTCGCACTCAAAGAGTTGCGGTCAATGGCTCAGTGTCCAAGTGGAGAACGGTGATGAGTGGTGTTCCTCAGGGGTTGGTACTAGGACCAGCACTGTTCAACATCTTTGTCGGCGACATGGACAATGGGATCGAGTGCACTCTCAGCAAGTTTGCCGACGACACCAAGCTGTGTGGTGGGGTTGACACGCTGGAGGGAAGGGATGCCATCCAGAGGGACCTGGATGAGGGATGCTGGAGAGGTGGGCCTGTGCAAAGAGCATGAAGTTCAACAAGGCCAAGTGCAAGGTCCTGCACGTGGGTCGGCGCAATCCCAAGCACAGCTGTAGGCTGGGTGGGGAAAGCAGCCCTGAGGAGAAGGACTTGGGGGTATTGATTGAAGAGAAGCTCAACATGAGCCGGCAGTGTGCGCTTGCAGCCCAGAAAGCCAACTGTGTCCTGGGCTGCATCAAAAGCAGCGTGACCAGCAGGTCGAGGGAGGTGATCCTGCCCCTCTACTCCGCTCTGGTGAGACCCCACCTGGAGTACTGCGTCCAGCTCTGGGGGCCCCAGTACAGGAGAGACATGGAGCTGTTGGAGCGAGTCCAGAGGAGGCCACAAAGCTGATCAGAGGGCTGGAGCACCTCTCCTGTGAGGACAGGCTGAGAGAGTTGGGGTTGTTCAGCCTGCAGAAGAGAAGGCTCCGGGGAGATCTAATTGTGGCTTTCCAGTACCTGAAGGGGCCTACAGGAAAGCTGGTGAGGGACTGTTTATCAGGGAGTGTAGTGACAGGACAAGGGGCAATGGGTTCAAGCTGAAGGAGGGTCGATTTAGATTAGATGTTAGGAAGGAATTCTTTACTGTGAGAGTGGTGAGGCACTGGCACAGGTCGCCCAGAGAGGTTGTGGATGCCCCCTCCCTGGAAGTGTTCAAGGCCAGGTTGGATGGGGTTTTGGGCAACGTGATCTAGTGGAGGGTGTCCCTGCCCGCAGCAGGGGGGTTGGAACTAGATGATCTTTGAGGTCCCTTCCAACCCAAACCATTCTATGATTCTATGATACTCATTAAGCAAAACTACAATTAGATTGAGAACTTTTTATATCCTTCATATTCAGAATACTGGAGAGAGAATAAATACCAAATTATTTTGGGACTTTTTTATATTTTTGTAAATTCTGTATGGAAAGCACAGCAATCTACAAAGGTGCACAACAGAAGAAATTGTTTTTAAATTAAGTAACTGGTAGGAAGCTAAAAGTACATCTGATCAAAAGCTTGAAACACACAAACAGTTCAAAGGTAAAAAGGGCCCTGCAAATTTGTGTTTCAACCTCACCAAATTATTTTGCATGACCCCTTGTAATTTCTCAAACAGATAAATCATATTTTATAGTCATATTTCAAGTTGTCAGTCAGATGTAAAAATTGTATCCATAGCTGAACACTAAAAGCACTCTGAAATTGTGTGGTGGAAATTAATTTATAAAGCTGACTTTGCTTCTAGAAAAATTCCATTCTATCAAGAAATATTGTGAACTACTTCCGATGAACATTCATTTCTGAAACAATTTAAGTATTTTTATATAAAAACCCATCACAAATAACTGAAATTGCTCGACATTTTATTTGCAATACCAAAGAATTAGGTGTCCTTTTTAAAGTATATTCACAATCCCTTGAAAAAAGTAGTTTCCAAAAAATAGTTGTTTAGTACTCCAGCCACATCACAGACTACCATTACCATAACTCCAGAAGAAAACCTTTCATTTATGTGTAGTTTCTGAGGGTACGGTGAAGAAGCGATGAAGAAATCAATTACTAGAAGAAAGTCAATTAAACTGCTACACTACTACTCAATCAGTTTCAAGAAGTGTTTGACTTCTTACAAAGAAATCAACATAACCAATGTCATGAATCAAAATCAAGTATTAAAGTATTCATTCAACCATGCTTTGCTGATGTGAAACAACTGCTCCAAGCTACTTACCCTTTATTAACTCCTCGTAGAATTGAGGCTCAATGGCACCAACAGCCATGAATTTTCCATCGGAGGTCTTGTAGGTTTCATAAAAAGGCGCACCACTGTCTAGCAGGTTCTCACCTCGAGGTCTGTTCCAAAGTCCCAGATTTTGTGACTTCCACAGGAAAGAACTTAGGTATGCTATTCCTTCTACCTTCAAAATTTAGAGAAAAAAGTAACAGCTTCAGTAAATTAGTTGGCATGTTACCTTAAGTCTACATAACACAAACCAGCAAAAAACTACTACCAGTTCTGTCCTTTGTTAAGAGTTTTAGTGACAAAATCTCTGGTAAGCAGTTTAATTTTTTAAAATTTTCAATTATTGTTTATATTGCATATGTGAAATCATGTAGTATTAGAGAATATAGAGGAGCACAAATGTAATAATGCAGCTTCAGATGGATAACACTTTCAACACACAAAGTCTCCTACTTTAGCAAGTTTATAATCATTAGCAATTCACAAAGAGAATGTAAGTAATTTGAGGTGACAGGACAAGCTTCTTGGCTCTATAGAACATTAAGTATCTGACAGCCGTCAAGCCTTCTAAACTTCTGGAAATCAAGACGCCAATACCAGTCCTCTAAGTATCAACTTTTTATCTCAACATTAACTTCTTCAAATTTACTGATTATAGTAAGATGGCTATGTTTAGAAGAAAACTGAAAGGAAATCAAAGGCTAAAGTTCTTTTACACCACGGGAAGTGGGAAGTTCATCTCCATCACTAAGTTAAACCAAAAACAGTTCTCCCACTCTCATGACTGGCAGGTACACAGACACAGCAAGGTAATCTCTAAACAGGCAAGTGTTTGATGGATACAGCACTAGAAAACATAATTAATCGTTCCAACTTGTTCCTTAAAATATTGGCTATAGGAGTACACATGAAAATTCAGTTTGTTCAGCCTTTCAATAACTATCAAGCTTGTACCAGTATTTCCAAGCAAAATCACATCCTACAGTTTTGCTCACCAGCAGAATCCATTTTCTTCCAATTGCATTAGAAAAACTGTAAGAGAAGATGAGGCAGTAACAGTACGTGGCCAGAAACATTCTAGTGGAACAGAGAAAAACCTCAGCTGTACCATTCTGAGTATCATTTTGATTCATGCATTTTTCAGCTGTGTAAAATTCACGTAATATTGTCTATAGAGAAAAGCACAGAGATTGTACCAAAATAAAAAAAACTACTGAATTTTCATGTGGAAAGATCAATTTGTTTCTACCTTTCTAAGCAAGAATTTAAAACATGCAAATCTTTGAAGTATGCAGTCATGAAGGCTTCTTCATTTAATGTGTATTACTTGGCCTCTTTCTCAAGTAGCTGAGACAATGACAGGAATACTTCTGCCATATTTGTCATGTTGAAGTCAATTATACTTTCACATGAGAAAATATCATATACATTCACCTACATGTTTGCAAAATGATTGCAAGGATATCAAAATAGTGTTCGCTTCACTAATGATCTGATCGTGCACTGCCCAAATTAACAAAAAAAAAGACACAAAACAACACTGGAAGTAAGGATAATAGATGGGGATAACACCAGAATAAGCTCTAACTGCAGATTACATTTTGGTGCTGACAGAACTACAACATGTGCGTACAGTGCTACTTACCCTGGAAATTTAAAATAAAATAGCACATCTGTTTTGGACTGGTATAGGGACTTTAGAAATATCCCTAGCTGGGCAACCACATAGCTAGCTTCTGCCTGAGGCCCACTGCAATTCAGACACTAGTAAAAAGGTGTCTAACTGCTCCAAACCTCCAAAGGCATGCTCAAATAACAGCACACACACACGCACACACTAATGTGGTCACTTTCTTTTAAAACATGAAAAGGACAACATGGAGAGACTCCACTTAAGCCTAATTGCAGAATGATTACAGTAACAGTTATGTGTTTCACTTAATGGCTTCCTCATGCTAAAAGCATCAACAGTCTCTGAATCAGGGACAAGAATCCAGAGGCACCACTCTGATGGGTGACCTGTCTGCTCCACAAGTTTTCTGTTCTAGAGAATGAAACACTTCAAATAAAACCAAGCATGAATCCACACCAACCTAATCTTTATTCTCGTGACTGATGAATGCCTCTAGGATGTGGGAAGTTTTGGTTTTGAATACCTCCAGGCTGAGAAAAACCTGGAACCCTGGTCTTCTGTTGGACATCTAAATGCTCTTGCCATGAGACTATTCTGCAAGTGATCATTACCACCATCCCCTCCTGTGGCTTTCTTCTCACAAAGAGTGAGTCAGATGCCTACCATCAGTAGAAGACTCTGTGTCTGAATTTGGAGTGAACCTAAAGTGTGGCCCTGACTCACACGCCTCTGTTCCAGTGTGATGCAAGAGTGCAGATGTACAATTGTGCCTACCGTATCACATCGCGGTGTCCACTCCATATCCTACTCAGCACGTGGGAACTACCAGGCTCACTGTAAGATACCTATGATCCCTATAGAGTCAATGAGAAGAGACAGCAACTAACATGAATCAATTCAGACCAGGCATTGAATTCTTCTGAGGTAGACAACTGAAACGCAGGAGACGGTGTCTACATTTTACACAGCGCAACAATAACAGTGGACACTGTGAACAGGTGATGCAAATCTAGCCCTTGGCCTGATCCTCTCTACCCTCTTTTTGTACCAGTTTAGTTTTGCCAACTAGAGGAGTTCCTCATGTGTATATTACTGGTCATAAGAATGTTCCCAAGCCATTTTTCCACTTTCAGCATAGTAATTAGAAACAAAAGCTAAATAACAAATTCTTCTATCACAGAAATTCAGATCTCAATCTAGAATTACTAACCTCAAAGACAAGCAAAAATTCTTTTAGATTACTTCAGAAAAATAGACATTGCAGTAAAAGAAAAAAAAAAAAACAAAAATGGTCAGTAAAACAAGACATGAAGTAATACTTAATGAAAGTAATCCCGAGGACACAAAGTTGCTAAAAAAGAAATTAATTTTTCCTCTTCTACTGTAGAAAATTCCACCATGTGTCAGAGTTGTTAACATATTCAGGCTACCTAAACTGCACAACAATTTAAGTAAAAGGCCTATTAAATAAAAAAGCATGTTAAACAAAATGACAGCTGAAATGCTGTGGTATTGTGATTTTAAAAATATTTACTTCCAGGAAGCAAACTTAGATATAAAGACATGCTCATCAACTCAGTCTATTTAACTGTCTTTGCTGTTGATGATGCCTGTATGTTTTTCATCAACTGCCTCACTTAAAGTCTGTTCAAGTGACAGGAACATAACAAAATGCCAGGTAAAGTACATCCAGTGATACTGAACAATAGTCCATCCATTTCACAGAACACCATAACATCAGCAGGGAACTGTAAATCCCACAATTATAATGAGAGAAGAAAAAAATTGAGAGAAAGAAGTCTCAAGGGCTTAAAAACCCCACAAAAACCCACAACACGTTCCATTCCCAATGAGCCACAGATGTCATTAGGACACTAGCAGACTTACATTGACTCTTCTTGTAACAAAGCCTTTTAATAACTTAAGCACTGATAGTGAAAATAAGGTAATACTCCAAACTACAACAAATATCTTTTTAAGTATTTGAAGACTTCTCACAATTCTCCACAGTTTTTGCTTCACAAATATACAAACTCCTTCCATTTTCCTGTGTAGGTCATGCTTTTAGACTGACATAATTTTTGTTGTGTTTCTCAGACTTCCTCAAATTGGACAATTTTTCTTTGTAAAGATGATGGCCAGCATCAGAAACAGTATTGTCCTGAGGCCATATAAATGTTGACTAGATGAGAAGAATTACTTCAGAAACTTTGCGGGCTCTATTTCCTGTTTATACATCCTAATACAGTGTGTGTGTGTTTTACAGCAGTATGATATTGTTGACTCATGTTCAGCTTGTGACTACTACAAACCCTCAGATTGCACTTTAGCCAATTGTTCTCATACTTCATTTGTGCAGATAATTGTTTCTGCCTAAAAGAACTACACAGCAGTGATCTCCATGAATTTCAGCCAATTTTTTTTCAGGTCATTTCTGCAATTTGAAAAGGTCATCTTCAATTCTAATCTAAGTGTCCAACACACTTGTAGGTCTTCCCACATCCCTATCATTTGTAAATTTACTAAACACAATCGCTCATCCAGCATTCAGCTTGTTGAAGAAAATACTGAAAAAAACCCCAACAGATGTCTGTAGAACTCCAGTTGGCAAGTTTTTCATTTTGACAATCAGCTACTAACAACTATTATCAGGGTAAAAACATTAGAGCAGTTTTGCACTGATCCCATAGAATTTTCATCTAGGACATAATGCCATGGTCTGGTTCTGAGAATGTCATGTGAATTTTTCAAAAACTTACTTGAGTCAAGATAGCTAACATTTCTTGCTGTTCTCCTATTTTCAAGCCCTTTTTAACAGAGACTTTTTCTTCAATGAATGCAATTTTTTTCAATTTATATTTCAGTTCAAATCATAGCCTTCAGTGTATCACAATACCTCAAAGGGAGGTCAAATTTTGATTTCAATGCTCTTTAAAAAGAAAAACAGAAAAAGAGACACAGAGAGAAAAAACACTTGTAGGTTTCAGGACACACAGGTTTCAAGGACAACTGTAAACACGTATTTTTCCCCTGTGTATAAGTGGGTGGCCTTGCAGTGAAAAAATCCATAGTATTCATTATTAAGCTAATTTAGCCTTTCATTTATTTTCTGGCACATTAACACAAAGTGTTTGAAATTGACTTCTTGGCAACAATCCATGGCAGTGTAATTATTTGAGGAAACAGCGCTTCTAATAAGACACGACCTGTCACAAATTCATAAGGAAATACACCTTGGATAAAGCTAATGCAATTCTTTATTATCATCATAATTTTTGATGTTATGCACAATGTTAATTGTTTATTATACACCCTATTTCCATACACCAAACTTAATTATCAAATATATACCGCTAATATTTTGTGAATCAGGCAGACTGGTAAAAGGAAATACAGGGCACAGGGGGAAAGCTGCAGTACGTGTCCCATGTCATAAGGCTGTTATGGCAACAGTGATATGTGAAAACTGCCTGCACGTGAAGGAATACCCATTTTATGAGATTACTTACTTTCCCTTTCCCAAGTTCTCGTTATTAAACATTGTGAGCAGCTCCAATTTCCTCCCTTTTACAGACTTAGAGTAGGGAAAAAAACAATCAAGCAAACCTAAGAAACCCCACCTTCCTTGAGACCAGACTTACCATACTTGCATCAATTATCTGCCCTTTGCCGGATTTGGTACGTTCATAAAGGGCTGTAACAATGCCCATGGCGCACATGACACCTCCACCAGCAAAATCAGCCAGAAGATTTAAGGGTGCATAAGGATTTTCATCTTTTCTACCCAGCTTTGACAGCACACCTGACAGTAGAGCAAACAAAGCAAACAAGTATAAAATTAATTATAAACATTCCTTTCTACATTTCCACAATTAAAGTTTCATTCTTTTCAATCTATGCAAGTAAACAAGGGATAAAGCAAACTTCTACCAGTTTTCTGTCTCTGGTTGGCTGTGTCTTAGCAAATAGTTACTCCTTAATTCACAAAATATATGAAATAATATTAGTGAAGATGCATTTAATTAAAGAGATTCAAAAAAGTCTCACAGATAAACCATTGATAATTTGGCTATATAGGGACAAAATTTCATCCAAAAAGCTTGTGTGCAATAATTCTATACTAGTACTTTGTACATGCATAGAACCTCCCTCATAAGAATTCAATAGGCATTATGAACATGTCTCAAAGCAACTTCGTTAAATTCTTATTCTCTGAATCTTTTAAAGTAAAAATGCAGACGTATAGTCTTCTATGCACATAACTCATGAATTAATAATCATAACAAAGGTTTCACACTGACAACTGCACTTCAGTCCTATCATCCCTCTTCAATCACCTTTGGGAAAAAAGAAGTTGCGTATAAGAGAGACAATCGAACAACACAGAAAGGTTACCTCTGACTGCTTGCAACACAGACACAGGGAACCTATGTCTATGCTAGCAATTACACAGAAATGAAAGGGAATAGAACAAAGGCTAAGCCAGTTTACTTCAGACGGAGCTTTGAATCTATTAGCATTTCTCTGCCGTCCTGAACAACCTCTTTGCTGTCGCCTTACACTTTGTAGTTTGCTCACAGAAATTTCCTTTGGGCAAGCAAGCACGCAACTCTGCAGTATCCTATCTCTTCTATGCCTGCAGCATACATGGTCAAAATTTCCTGAGAAATGCATGATTCTGATGCACTGTTTAGTAAGCTAACAGTCTAATGCAATTCCTAATGCAAGCAACTGAGCGCACAGTACAAAGAAGTCTCCAAAGCCTAAAGTGCAAGCATAAAGCCCTCTTGCTAAAACTTCACCTGTTAAAAACAGTCTAAAGATTGTCACAAGCATCAGCAGAATAACATATAAATTTGTATCTTGGAGTTTTTAATGCAAGCCATTTTTTAACTAAAGAAAGCCAAAGCTCATCGGGAAAATATTGAGGATAGGAGATCTCATTTTTGAGGAATGGTACCTCCCAAACACCTTGTCCTATTTCCTTTAAACAGGCAGAAAAACTTGACCTGTGAAATTTAAAAAAAAAAAAAGATTTAATTTTAGGAAGACAGCACTAACCAAAATTAAATTGGTTAAATGAGCTCCAGAAAAGAAAAAAACCCCACTTATTTTCGTAAACTGAAAGTACTACCATCTAAGGCAGCGATGGACTATACTGTTTCTCTACTGACTTTGCGTACACTAATAACAAATAAAAACATTATAATACTTTGAAATCATCTGGACATGAAGTCAAAATTGTTTCAAACAAGGAATCCTTTACTCTTTTTTTTTATTCCCTGACAATCTTACATAATGAGACAAGACTGAACCCATCCCTGAAGAAACTCAGGTCACAACATAATGACTCCCCATAGTAGGTGATACCAGTTTACCACATTTGCAGCGCCTGTGCTCTGGCCCTTTGCTGGGGCTAAAAGAAATATGTTATCCAGTGGAAAGCCAAGAAGTTTTGGGCCACTTTCTCTCCTCCCTCACAGGCTCGGGGAATCAGCAGAGACAGAAGCAGTGTGAACAGCAATAGATGGGGCCATGCATGACACACTGACTGCTATCACCAGAGTTGGGTAATTTTGATGTTGTTTGTTACTGCATAATTGTAGAATCACGACACTTAAAAACAGCATACTGTCGGCAATGCCTTAGGAAGGAAACATAGCATTGCCACTTTATTTTAAGCCTACTTTCCTTTCCGTTGGTATCAATGGAAAGACATTTACAGCAGAAAAGCATAGCAGAATGCTCAAATGGCTTAGGCTGCCTAGTTCTTCTTCACTCATAAAAAGCTGCTCACAAACATGCAAGATGATCTGCAGCCCTTTTGGGATTATAAGCATACAGATTTTCTAGGAGAGAGGCCCTGAAGAAAGACAGATGCATAAAAACTTCAGTCCTCTCTTCAAAGGGAAAGATTTAATTCAGATAAAATAGCACAAAGGCAGGAAAATACAGTACATCCTGACAAGGCATGCTGATCCAGCCTAACAGCTCACTGTCGCTGCCAAAACGAACAGCCTATCCAACCCATGTTTCCTCCTTTCTTCTGCTGACTTTTATGTTTGCTGGATCCCTTAATGAACTGCTTCACCTCAATAACCTGGCAGAAGAACATCCTCATTCCTCCCGGCCAGTTTGTGACTTGTGAGGGAACTAACAGAGAGGTTAAGCAAGTGCCAGAGCTGACTGGAGAAAAAGGAGCAGGGAGAAGCACACAGAAAGAGAAAGAAACCCTCCTTTCACTGACAGAGATGCTTCAGATCTGCTCAGCTGTTTCATCAGACTGCACCTCAGGTAATTTGAGGTATCTGCAAATAATATTTCAATAAATTCTTGAGTCTTGATTTAAGGACGGGAAAACCTTTATTTGACAGGAAATTTTATAGCCTACCTGATAAAGCCAAATAATTGATGTCATGACCTGCAGACTTGGCATATTTTCCTGTCTGGCCAAATCCAGTAAGTCTAGCATAGATGAGTCTGGGATTCTCCTGTAGAAGGACCTCTGGACCAAGCCCAAGCTTTTCCATGACACCTTAAAAAGGCAAAGGCACAGAATCCTAATTCATGTTTATTTTTAGTAAGACTCAAAATATACATGGTTCAAAGTTAAATTATACAACAGAACTGAATTGCAATATATGAACCAATATATTCTAATTCAGTATCTATATTACGATGTGAACAGTCAGAATGTTATAAATTACTAACATACTGCATACATTTTCAATACAAGCCAATTAAGTGGAAATTAAGCTTTAGGGTCCTTTTTTTTTTTTCAGCTTTTTTTCCTGTTTTACTTCTCCAAAAGATTGCCAGACAGCTTGCTGTAATCCATGTACTGTTGAATAAGCAAGCAAGCTATCAAATGCTTGGGAAAGGAGGGAAAAAAAAAAAAAAGAGAGAGAGAAAGAGCAAACTCTTATGTTTTCCACATTAAAATGATCTGAAATTGCTTCCATCTTTCAGTGGAAATATAATTTCCTCATTGTATTAGCCTCTCAGTACTTCACGTGTTCCTGTATCTGTTAACTCACTGATGCGAATGGACCATGCCATTATTCCACAAATAATTTGCAACAGCTGCACAAAAGGAAATGTGTTCTTTTGTAGTGCAGAGAATAAGGAACTTTTAGAAATCAATTAAATGTAAGTTTGGTCAGCGTGGGTTTATAGTAATAAAGGCTAAAATTTTGATCTTGCAGTTCTAAAACACTGGTTTTAAAAGAAACAAATTTAAGTTGCAAATAAATTATAAATTTTTATTGGCTCAGTGCAGCTTGGTCAGACTACACCCTATAATCTACACTGGCACTGCAGGGAGATACATTTTCGAAGGGAAGGGATAACGTAACTTCAATGCCTATTTCACCCCAGAATTGATTAGTGCAACTTTTTTCACAGACTAGTCCATAATCTTACTAAATCTTTAAAATCCTTAAGATCTATTTCTATTGTATTACTTACTGGGCAGTGGAAAGTGATTAATCCTAAGGAGAAAGAAGTGAAATTTGGTAAAGAGCAAGATTTTCAAAAGCACTTGAGAACCGGGTGCTCAATAAACACTGGTGTCAAAAAGTCCTTGTGGAAGGTGAATGACACATGCATATTTAAAGAAACTCTCTTGCCACTTGGGCCCTCATCTTCTCATTGGTTCACACCAGCTTCATGCTGGATCACAGATTTACCTAGTTTAGTTACAGGTCCGTAAAACCTAATGTCTAGTTACGAAATTACCTGCATTTCCAGATTAAAAACAAAACAAAACAAAACAAAACCAAGTGTCTAAAAAAAAAGCAAAGAAAGCAGACATTTCCACAACAAGAAAAAAAAAGAAAGAAAAATTCCACTGGAAATTAGGAAGCTAGCTACAATGAAAAATTGAAATTAATGTCTTAATTTTGTTTGCACAGCTTCTGAGGAACAAACCAAATAATTTTCAAGGTAAAACCCATCATAATCATAAACCCCTGTTTTCAGAATTAAAAGTATTATCTGTGACTACGTAAGTCTGTTTAGAATGTGTGATGTTTAACTGCTTTCTATTTCTAAACTGACTGCAGAAACACCAAAACACTTGAGCTAACTCCTCAATGAAGCATGATCATAGAATCATAGAATGGTTTGGGTCAGAAGGGACCTGTAAAGGTCATCCACTCCAACCCCCTGCCATGGCAGGGGGATCTACAACTAGATCAGGTTGCTCTAAACCCTGTCCAACGTGACCTTGATGACACTCTTCATAACAGAACAGCATCCTCAAGGAACAGCAGGGATACCAAAATACTCCATCAGATGAGTGCCTGTGTGTGGTTTATGAATGAAGAGAGCATGTTAGATCTGTTGTCTTCAGAGGAATCATTACGTCACTGCAGGACCGATGCCCAAGCTCACGCATGACTCCTTGCCTCAGACACCCTCTGGTGCCACCCAGAACTATTTGTTCAGTGTCTCAGTCAGTGGGGCAAGGCCCTGGCTGCACACCTTCCACAGCTTCTTCCCTGGGGCGCTGCAGAGCTGTTGAACTTCACAGCTCCTGTTCCGTCCCACAGCATTTTTCACGGAGTCACAGGAAATAAACCCGCAGAAGCCGTTCCCTTCCCACTTCCCTCTATGCATTTCAGCAGGTCACAGAACTCTCCTCAGCACGGCACCGCAGGGATCCTGAACTGACGGGCAGCCGACCTCCCGCTGACACCACACCACCTCCGTGAGGCTCCCCCCGCGCCCCCAGCACTGCCCGACCCCACCTCTTCCCCAGCCCTACGCCGGTGTCCCCCAAGGCCGCCCCCGCCTCACCGTGGCGGAAGGGCTCGATGAGCACGTCTGTCCCGCGGCAGAGCCGCCTTAGCGCTGCCGCGCCTGAGGGTTGCTTGAGGTCGAGTGCTAGGGAACGTTTGCCGCGGCCCTGCACGTCGGTGGACACGGCGGAACGGGGAGTGCGGTCCACCCGCACCACCTGGGCCCCGAAGTCGGCGAGGATCATGCCGCAGAGCGGCGCCGGCGCCAGGCCGGCCAGCTCCAGCACCCGCACCCCGCTGAGCGCCATGGTGGCTGCCGCCTGCCGAGCGCCGAGATATCGATCCCCGCCGCCGCCGCCCTGATGCCGCCCGCGCGGGGGCGGTTCCGGTGAGACGGGCTCAGCGCCCCCGCTCCCAGAGAGGTCCCGGGAGGAGCGGGCTGTGCCCCGCACTCCCGTCCGCGTTTACTTGGCCTTACTGTCCGGGGCCTAAGGAGGCTCCAGTGGCCCCTCGCCTGTGGAAACGGCATGTGTTTCCTCCCGATCTCTTGATCTTGCGACTCTTGAGCAGCGGCGTTTTCCGTGTTACACCGAGGGTCGCCCCGTTTCCCCTCCGCGGTTGGGTTTTAGTCAGGAGATGGGCATTTCATAGAATCACAGAATGGTTTGGGTTGGAACGGACCTCAAAGATCATCTAGTTCCAACCCCCCTGCTGCGGGCAGGGACACCCTCCACTAGACCACGTTGCCCAAAGCCCCGTCCAGTCTGGCCTTGAACACTTCCAGGGAGGGGGCATCCACAACCTGTTCAGGGAACCTGTGCCAGTGCCTCACACCTCTCTCAGTAAAGAATTTCTTTCTAACATCTAATCTAAATCGACCCTCCTTCAGCTTGAACCCATTGCCCCTTGTCCTGTCACTACACTCCCTGATAAACAGTCCCTCTCCAGCTTTCCTGTAGGCCCCTTCAGGTACTGGAAAGCCACAATTAGATCTCCCCGGAGCCTTCTCTTCTCCAGGCTGAGCAATCCCAACTCTCTCAGCCTCTCCTCATAGGAGAGGTGCTCCAGCCCTCTGATCAGCTTCGTGGCCCTCCCCTGGACTCGCTCCAACAGCTCCATGTCTCTCCTGTACTGGGGCCCCCAGAGCTGGACGCAGTACTCCAGGTGGGGTCTCACCAGAGCAGAGTAGAGGGGCAGGATCACCTCCCTCGACCTGCTGGTCACGCTGCTTTTGATGCAGCCCAGGACACGGTTGGCTTTCTGGGCTGCAAGCGTACACTGCCAGCTCATGTTGAGCTTCTGATCAATCGATACCCCAAAGTCCTCCTCAGGGCTGCAGACAGCAGGGGTCAGGCAGACAGCAAGGAATGTGAAAAGCAATACCCAGGTTTTGGAAAACCTATCCGGCATCAGCCATCGTGTTTTGCAGGGTGGCTGACAGCAACAGCAGCGGTCTGCCCCGTCACGGGTGGCCATGGGGCTGCCGTGGGTGATGCCAACGCACACGCACTGTCCTCCCCCGCTCACACTTAGGGATATTAGCGGAAGAGCTGATAAAAACTGGGCTTTTTTCACCAGATGTGCCTGTAAACAGGGCTGTCTGGTCCTGTTGGTCATGCTACAGCAGCTCGTTTTGCTTATCATCCATCTCCCTTACAGACACTATTCCGTGTGAAGGTTTGTTTTCATGGTTACTATCATGTTACTGCGACACTGCATTTCTTTAAATGATTTTCAGATTCATTTGTCCCCTCTCACCTTAGGGTGTTGGAGTTTGTGTTAAACACCCTTTATTTCCTGTAAAATACCAAGGCAGGAATGTAAAGTTATAGCTATACACAAAACCTTGATTCTCCCCTTTCACGTGTATATTGTTTATTCAATCTTAATACATGGTTAAAGAGATACTGGTATCAGTACAGTTTGTATTGGTTTAGTTAAATGAAAAAGCAAGAATTGCTCACATCTGTTGTAATATTTCACCTATTGATAATTATAATTGGCCTAAAGATGGAAGAAGTAAGTCACTACTTAGGGTGAAACTTCTCTAGTCAATTCAAACGTATCTGCATAATTCTGAAATTGAACTTTAAAGATTCTCTTGAAATTTATGGTGGTATTTTTGTGCCCCACCTTTAGCAAAGCTTTCAAGCATGGGTGCCTGTTCCCAAAGACTGCATTTATGCTTTCCCTGAACAGAAGCTGTGCTCAATTCATAATACTTCTCTATGTCCATAAAGACAGTGTAGGTGATACTCCACATTTCTGACCTCATATTGTGTGCTGCTGTGACACGCTGTCCCTCGTACAACATGCTTGTCAAATGCAGCACCTTAATCTCTGCAATTTCAGTAGCATCTCTTTGCCTTTCTGTGTTTCTCTGCTTCTGTGTGCGTATGGATTCGCACATTACTGCTCACTCCTTTAAGTGTACATCCCACCACACAGCAGAAAAAAGCCCCACAGTGAATCTATCCTGAGATCAACACATCCTTCTAAAGTAGCTGTGAATTTATGCTGCTTGAGGATCTGGCTCTGTGTGTCTGAGATTATGATTTATAGATTTAGAAATGAAAGCTCAGTCTCATCCACAGAAAGTAATTGTATAAGCTGCCTTGTGCTACTTCATTAAAATTGAAATATTCTGGAAACACTACTATTCGTGAGTTGTTTAGTCCTGCCAATCGTTGGGGTGAAGATCCAGCCTTGCTGCAGTGAACAAGCTTTGCCATTAACTTTCACAGTGTCAGAAATTTGCCCTCTGATACTCTGTTAAGGTAGGAGAACAAATTACTGATGCCTGTGACAGTGATTTCTGTACTTTGGACCTTTACCCTTGTACCCGAACCAAAATACTGATCTTTTGAGTCACAGCATATGGTTATTACTGTGTTTTCATGATTTAGATGAAGAGACTGGCAAGTAGCTCTATATAGCTAATCTTTATAATGGCTAATCAGGAGAAAATGAATGTTTTCCTGTGAGTTGATTATTAACCAGTACTGTAGGGACTGGAAACTCTAGACCAGTGTTATTCCCAGATTCTGTTTGCCTAGATACTGAGCTTCAGCTCTGTGATGGGCACCACATGTACTACTGCATGGACATCCTGCCCTAGCTTATTTCCAGCGAGCCATTCCTGATGGACATCGTTGTCCTCCACATTCATTAAAGAAAATTTCTCCTGCATTCCTAGTGTGATGGATTGATAAGCACTTATTTTTATTAACTGTTTCCATCACCTTGCCCATGAGCCATTTATTTGCGTTGTAGGTATGGCATACATAACACGTGTTATTTATTTTGTGTGCCTTTGATAGTATGAGAAAGCAAACATGGAGCATTCTGAGAAGCAGGTAGTCTTGGAGGGAAGAAAGCATTAGTCTGAAGTGATGCAGTATCTGAAAGATTTTATTTAAAACAATCATACTTCTAGTCTTTTCTAGTTTAAAAGATGAACATGAGACAAATTAAATTCCTTCCAGCACTTTCAGCTGCAGACCAGTATTTTTCACATGACAGAATGCCACAAACTCTGAATTCCTGGCCTGAAATTCCAGTCCTTATGGACTTCTTTGACTTTCATGAACTTTAGCATGCTGTGAGAGCCTGGAGTGTTTTTCTTTTAAAGAATTTGTAAGATTGAGAAATGAAGCTCTTGGAAACTTAGAAAATGCTAACATGAAGGTTGCTGCTGTGAATTCCACTGTTCTTTCTTACATATTATTATGCTCTATTTTTACAGTAACAGTGCCTTATTAACTACACATTTGGATGAAGTTACTGAATGAAGCTGTTCTATATTCATTTTTGCTATCACATTCCAGTATATGGCATATCCCTTATTCAACAAGTATTATTTAATTGTTGCTGGATGAGGCCAAGAAGTAGCATGTGACTATATGATGGAAAGAACATATTGTGAAACGCAGGAAACAGGAGCTAAAATGTCAAAGATTATTTTAACGTGGGTATTGCCATTCTTGGTGTAACAATGTGATTCTTTTAAAACATTGCTGTTTGTGGAATTTCTCAAGTCAGCTGGATTGTTTTCAGAACAGCAGAAGGCTAAAACTCCATTTGTACAATTTTTCACCAGTTAACACAAGAAATCTTTTTGTTTAATGAAACCCTGCACCACATGGGTTTTATTATTCTGTGAATGTTTTCATGGAGGATGCCTTGCCCCATTTCAAATGCAGATGCACAATATTGAGCCTCTCCCGCTGTCATCTTCACAGTCTTCATGCCAAAATCTGTGCACTGATTTCATTAATCCAGTGGTAGAAAAGACTGAGCTAGCCAGTCACTCCTGTTGGGAGGAATTTGCAATGTCAAGAAGCCAGCATAATCTCTTCCCACACCTAGTACCAGTCCTGTTCAGGTTGCAAGGCACTCAGGGACACACTAGTGAATTAAACAGTGACTAACAATTTCCATGTCTGGGGATTGCTGGGTTGTAGTGTTGTATTACCAAAATGGATGGGTTATACAACTATGTTAGCAGAATGGTCCTGAGAATGCCATTAGCCCATGACAAGGAGCTATCTATCTTGCAAACTTTTCTTGAGTACTACCTGAAAATTAGCACAAGCCAGGGATCAGTCCTAAGACAGTTTTGCAGGCAGACACCCTGCTATGGAGGCTGAGAGAGTTTAATTAGCAGTAACATAGTCAGATGATAACTCTGGGCAGAGAATAGACTGTTTTGGTTTTTTAGTATCAATTTAACCAGAGGGCAGGGGTATGAGGCTTCTGCTGCTACGCCTGTGCTGTATAATTCCCTCAAGGAAACTATTTGGTAATGAAAATTACCATGGCACTGCAGATGCTGTAACTCCTGCTAGGACTGTGTGGCTGTGCCCAAAGACTAAAGGAGCTGTCACCCTTTGGTGTAAGAGGGAATTTGGTCATACTGAGAAGTGCACATTGTATTTAGTTCTTTTACTTTATGAAGATAGTTTCTGGAGTTTGTGTCTTTCGTCATTGATATCCAAGTGTGACACCCAGCCTGAAGCACTGCTTTCACAATTCCTTTTGTTGCCTCAGATTTTTAAAGCTGATCATTGTATGTTTTTATTTCCTTTGGTTGCTGAAGCAGAACTAACTGCAAAATAGAGAAATTTTGCTATTGATTCACCAAAATGAAGAATTGTGGGCCTCTTGACTCCCTGCGTGTTTTGTCCTTGTGTGCTTTTTTTCTGGTTGTGAGCACAAAGCATCATCTTAGTAATATGTGAGCTAAGTAGGAAAAAAAAATCCCAGTTTTAATAAAAACCCCACTTTTATTAAAAACTGCTTCAGAAAGCAGTAGGGTGTAATGTAGGAAACTCAATGCAAAATTTCATGGGGAAGATGAAAGATCTGAGTGAAGTGTGTGGTCCTTATTTTGCCTTTTAAAAAATGACTATTTAAAGCCCTCCCTTTGGCTCACAAGGTTTTCAATGGGACTGAGGCTGCAAACTGGCATCAGTCTGAACTTCTTCCTTAGAATCAACTCAGTCGCCCTCAGGCCATGTACTAACCTCTGAAACTAAAACCATGGATTTTTTCCTCAAGGATTCCGATTAAACTGACTTCCTTTCCTCTTTCTTTAAACACCACTCATGAAACTGGGACTCAAACCTAAGATGTTTTCTTTCAGCTAGGATTCATTCTAGTTCATGTTTTTCTCGCACAGTAGTTGTGTTTAACCTCTGCCAAGGGGATTCAAGCGGCATCTGTCAAGCGACACAGCCCTGTTTTGCAAAACGCAGCCCTTAAAAGGCTCCTAATGCAGCTGGAGAGGAGAGCTGCTGCCTTTTGCAAGGGTGTAACAGGGACGGACAGCAGTCCCTGGGTCTCCGGGAAGGGAGGACCAAGAGTGGGGGCTGGTGTTTCACAGAGAGCAGAGCTCAACTTGTCTCTGTGTGAGGCAGTGTTTTCTCCTGCTAGGATGCCAGCTCTTACCACGGAGGCAGAATGTCACCTACCAAACCACAGCTCTGTGGCAGGCAGGGGCTTGCAGCCGTTGCCAAGTTATGGTTACATCTGGCAGCTCATGGAGCGGGAGAGAGAGATAGAGACTCAGCTTACCAAAGACAAGAAACTATTAAGTGTACTCCAAATTGCAGCTTTTGGGTTTCCAGAAGGTTTCTCACCCGTAACACAAATTATAAGATATCACCTACTTTATAACAGAGGACAAAAGTCTCTGACAGAAGACATTTTGTCTTGAGTATCCGCTAAGCAAGAGGCTTTCAATTATCAGCAGCAATGGAAAGATGACTAATTTCCGTAAACATTTCTGAGAAAAAAGCATACATTCCACATGACTTACTGAACATAAAACTGGATAATTTTGAGGAATAGGAACACACACACAGATTTCTCCATCCTATATTTTGATGGATCTTTGAAATTAATACGCAAATTAACCATTTATTTATAAAGTATTACAACACTCAGTCATTATTACAACACTCAGATTGCATGCAATAACTTTGCAGAAAAAAGACTGCAGAGATTTGATACAAAAACTAGGAAGTTTCAATCTTGATTTAAAAACCCTCTTAGCCTTAACTGTGGAACTGAGATGATGATGCTGTTTGTTTGTCAGAAACTTTTGTGGTGATTCATTTCCACTCTTATGAGGCTGAGTGGCACAAAACTTGTGAAAACATAAAATAAGAATGGCAAAAACTTGGCTTTCTTTTATATCAATCACGGCCGTTACGAGAGATAATGTAAAGGAGCTTAAAATGGTTGTATGTATCACAGTTTCTAAGTAAGTGCTTTATTCTGACCAAAATGGATTAAAATGGCCATGCCATAAAGGAAAATTAAGTCCCCAAAGGAAACCTTAGGGATTAAAATTTTATGTGTGTATGTATATATACATATACGTGTCAAATAAATATATTTTGACCCTTAGTGCTGGCTTTCTCCCATTCAGTAGCAAAATGTATGTGTAGGAAATACATATTAAGAATATATCTCTATAATCTCCAAATGGTAACGTCCTTGGTTAATATAGATATGAACAAACCAGTATAGTTTTATGACTGTTAATCTTTATTGGGTAAATGTATGTGTTACAAAGTAAGCAAACATTCCTAACACAACAAGAAATACTTTTTTCAAGATTTTTCCTACTGTGAACATTAGCTTATGATGCCGTATATCTCATACAACTTGTGCACTTATTCCAAAAGAATGACATTATCTGATTACTTGGTGATGGGGTTTAGTTTGAAGGCATGCCAGAATTTTACTAAAATGCTTATTAAAATAACATGGTCTCAAGTTTTGAAAACCCATGTGGTGCAAACCTGACCCAAGTTCATAAAGAAGCAATAAAACTCATTGGACGACAGTTCATTAAAGATAATATTTTCAGTGGTTGATGCATAAAACTAAAAAATCACAATTCATAATCATCAAGTATCAACATGCAGTTTTCTTCGTAAGACATGGTTTATGTACACTAGGAATGTGTACAAGGACATACAAATTCACAGGGCAGATATTGATTTGTTTGCTCTATTGTGCTACTGGTATCTGTATCCAGTATAAAAGAATTTCAAATAAATGTTTTCCTAACCCCACCTGCTTGATATACATTAATGGCAAGTAATGTCTGGTTAAAATGTAATGTCTGTTAAAATGGAATTTATATTTCATTAGCTTGTGTGTGGAGAGCCAGAATGTGCAGAAGATACATTCAAACTTCAGTACTGTGTTAATATATTTGGTGCTGATTCCGATGAAAAGAAAATAGCAAGGCAGAATATCAGGTACCCAAATTTTGAAAAGCTGGTGCCAAATATTAATGCTGAAGAATGGTCCAGTTTACTGTGACCAGAACTTCAGAGCTAGCCAGCATTTGCTTTCACCAGTTAAATATTGAACTGGGCTTGCTGCTGCTTTGCTAGGCTGAAATACTGAAATATGGGCTTTTCCTGAAATACTGGCTCTTGGAAGGCTCGTAGGAAAACTGTATCAACAACTTCACTGTTAAGTACATATGCAATATTAAAAAGTACATCCTTATAAAAAAGCTCCAAACTCCACAAATTGCGTGTTTGTCTGTTTGTGCCGTTGGCATATCCCCACTTCTCCAGTGCATATGCCTCTGCTTTGACACCTTGCATTCAGTTACATCAGGTTTTAACAATTTGAAGGCTAGGAAGAAACCTAACAGTTCCCCTGTCTTATCCCCTGCACACTGCAAGCTAAATTACCTTAGCTTCAAGCCGCTACTAAGGAATTACTACCACTCTTTCTTTAAGAGAGAGAGACTGAGCATAAATATGTACTAAAAATCTATGAAAAATCACACCAGATACGTCTTCAGAGGTTTCAGATGGGAATGCAATAAACCTGAATCCTTGACATCTTTATTTTCACATTTTTTTCTTATATCTGTAAAGTTCATTCTAGTCCAGTAAAAACTTCTTCCTTTAAATCTGGTCTTAGCTGAGCCTACTTATAATTCATTCAGGCCTGTTTCCATGATGCAAACTTAAGTAAACATGTAATAAGAACTAAATAAATGAACAGAAAAACATGAATCAATTGTTCAATTCCTGATATATACTTGGATAAAGTATATTTACAGAAAAAATTGACTGTACTGCACAAACTGCTCTCTAAATTATTTAAACGCCTTTTCCTTTGTTTTTCAGTCGTTTTAGAGAAGAGAGCAATAGCAACATTTAACAATTCACTAGATACAACCCAGATGACAGTATATCTTTGGTGAATCTGTTTGTCAACGGCCCAATGTATTTAGCTCATCTCTGATACACAAATAACAATCCATTGCATCAAAACAAACCTTCTTGATCCTTCAATGTTGTAATGCTATTCCACAGTCCAGAGAAAAATACCAGTTCCAAAAAAGAAGTTTTCTCAGGTAAACATCTATTGGGTTTCTTCTTTTTTTTTTTTACTTGGTTTCAAAAAGAAGAAACCCAGCAAAGGTGGAGAAGCGTTGATGGTCCCCATGGAGGGCTCCGTTTCCCATTCGCAGCCAGACTTCATCTCCCTTGGCAAGTTTCAGCACTGCACTGTTTCCTGAAGTGTCTGCTTTCCCTTTTGATTCATAGCTAAGGATGAATATTATAACAAGTCAGCTTTTTGTTTCTCAACAGTGATCAAGCAAACAACTTTAAAAAAAAAAAAAAAAAGAATCCAAGAAAGCACATTGTTATCCTGAGCAAAACCTCTTTGAAAGGCTTGCCAACATTTTTTCAACGTTATGAGAAAATTTTGGCATTATATTTCTGAGTCAAATTTGCACCTTACCTAATTGCATCATTTCATTCCTTTCTGAAATTCTGCAAGTTTAACTTACGTATTTTTTTTCCAGGGCACAGGAACAAATTTGTTGTTTAAAATAAAACTGCTCATTCATCGCAACACACCAGATTTCCCGTGATGCTCTTTTTTCTATTGGATCCCTCCCAGGTAATTTTAAATGCCTGTGGGTCAGGAGCCTCATGTGAGCTGAGCCCCTGTGCTCCCAGCACAGGCAGTGGGCAGAGACAGGCAGTTCACTCCATCCTGAGGCCTTTCGTTGGAACATAGATATGTTCAATGTGGGCTAACCTGCTGGCTTTGCGTGAGTGTTGCTTCCCTTTCTGCCTTCCACCTGTTGCCTTTTCTGACATCAGTACTTCAGGGGAAGAACATTGGGCACTTTTTCTTTTGCAGGAAAGATCTATTGGGAGCGAAGCACTCTTTGGTGGTGCTTCAGGTACAGGCTGTTGAAGAAACCTGGACAGTTTAAATGAACCTGCTGTCATCTAAGTGCCTACAATCCAGTGTGATCAATCTAAGCTTTTGCGTCTGTTTATCAGGCTCAGAAGAGAAGCTTGGTTTTGGCATCAGACTGCTGGTTGGTATTAAAGAAATAATATTTTTTTCCAAACACATATTTTTTTCAGATATCCTTCTGGCTACAAGCTTCTTGACCTGGTCCTTATAGAAGTTGATAAGCTAGAAGTGAAGCCTATTCCTGACAATCCTCCAGCTAACATAAAGAGTTCAGAAACTTTTTATTCCAAGTGTGCTAACGATAATAAAGCCAGTACATGGGGGACCTTTGCTTCTAACTCTTCCTTACTACTACAGCTTAAAGGCTCTCCACCTTTAAAGTAAATTGATCTCCCCTAATCTTTAACAAGACTGTTACTAATCTGACTAGTATAAAGGATACTAGGATAAAGTTATTTTTTAGCAGAATGACAGCACAGGACTCCCAACCCTGACTTGCAGGGCTAATTCCTTTCCCCTGAGCTTTGAGGAACTTGTGATAAAGGCTCAATTTTACGTCCAGGCTCTGTGGCAGGTATGACCCAAATTTGCAAGTTGAGGAGGGCAAAATACAGTAGTTCTTCAAAAAATGAACAATTTCATGTTTCTTGGAATGTGTGCAAGCTATCACATCTGTGCAAACATGTCTTTTGGATTAAAATGGCCTACTCCTTCACTTACCTATATAAGCTGAAAACTGTGTTACCATTATGCATCAGGTACACATACACTTCCTCCACATCTTCATGTTTCATCATATTGAAGGTGAAGAAATACACCCCTGAAAAGATTACCAAATACAATGTTTGCTTCATAGAAGGAGATAGTCATGTTACGGACTTGTGCTTCTTGCTTAGAAAACATAGGAGCTGAGGCCAAAATTACCTTCCAGTTGCCAGTGGGTATTTTGCTTCTGCTTATAGTGTGCCAAAATCTGATTCATTTTTATTCTACATATGGCAGAGTTTCAGCCACATCCTATTCCAGAGAAATGACTATATCTGAACATGGCAGGATCACTCATCCCTTCCTTCTCACTGAAAGGGGAATCTCCCAGAGGCTGAGTCTAGTGCCCCTCTCTCACCTTTTTCCCCTGACCTTCTTGCTCCTGCCCTCTCCCAAAAGGGCAGCCACCAGGCCAGCCAGGGCTCAGCCTTAGAGGCTGTCAGACAGCCAGCATGTCACCCAGGTCAGGCAGGACATGAGTGATTTTAGCAGCACCCGTTGCTCCTCACTTAGCCCTACTGCATCCTGAACAATGCAGACATTGCCACCGCTTTCTCTTCCTGCACAATACACGCTTACCATCACCTTTTTTTCTTTTTAGCTCTTTCTTTCTCTGAAAGGTGCCAACCATGTTGTCAGTGCAACCATGTTATGTGTCATGAGCTCTGCAAGACTCCCCTAGGCAGGAAGACAAGCTCCTGGTTCCTGAACAGTAAGTCTGTAGTATTGACCCTGCAATGGGAGCTTGGAGTTTGCATCAAAGTCATTAAATCGTTGTGGGTCAAAGTTTATTGACATCCACATATACATTAATCTCAAAAGAAAGCAGCTGTGAGGACACACACCCATAGCTGTCAGTAAGATGTGCTACAGCAAGCTTGGAGGGCCTGACTTTTATTTAATTTAATACCATGTCCTGCAGCAGTGAGTAAATGAATGGCAGGGTGAGAAAAACCAAGTGAAGGAAGGTGGTTTCAGGCTTTGCTTAGACATGTATTTGATTATGGCCTGCCTCTCCCATCTCCTGTTGTTCTTCCTGTGCCACAGCTGCGTAAGATGGGGAATTGATGCAGCTGAAAAATAACTCAGGAAAAAAATGTAATGCCTCATTTTCAGACACATATCTGTTGCAGGCCAGCTCACACCTGAACTGGCATGAGGGAAGATGGTGATGAAGAGAGTGGCTAGAGGCAGGAGGTGGAGGAGGCAACTGCGAAGCTGCTGCTACTACAACATCAAGGCCATGGTTTTCTCATCACAGTGGCTGAAGGGCTAAAGGTCTCAGAGCAGATGGTCCTGCTCCCTCCCCAGCTCTGGCCATGCCTCTTCCTCCTGCCTTTGTGCCAGCAATAGTTTCACTGGCCAGCAAGCCCCATCTTCGCTTGCTTAGTTTCCAATTTCATTTTTCCTGAAAGTAAGTAGCAAGAGCTATGCAAGAGCAAGTGTCATCAGTGCCTTGTGCAAAAGAAGTTAACTAGTTTCTCATCATTATTGACCACACTTCTCCCTGTAGCTCCCAGAACTGCATTATTTTGTTTTGCAAACACTCACCATTCACTGGAGCACCAAATCTCCCAGTCATGACATCAAAAAAATTCCCAACGTTGGTTTCAACACTACTGAAGATGATCCCACTGTTCTGGTTGCTGAAGTGAGTAGCCATGGAAGCCATGAATGCGACCTGCAACAACGCTGTTCTTATTCAGGCAGTCGTTCACAAAATGCACATGTGTAGAGGATTCAGCTACAGAATTTTTTCCTGTATTTGCGGTATGTTTATTTTCCTGACAGAGATGTTCTTCTAGGGCCTGCTCCAAGGCCATTAAACTCCAGTAACAAAACTCCCATTGAATGAAACTGGAAGAGTACTTGGCTTCTTACATTCAATTGGACTATTCATGACTGTAAAAGTAAGCGTATGGGCAAGTGTTTGCAGGTCAGGACCTTCGTTTGGGCTTTTATTTACTTTTAAGTCTCTCTAGAATAATGCAACTGAAAAGTGGTATTGAAATGGATGGTGTTTCTGACAAAAGTGATTTAATTAGTTTTCATATATTCCCTGCGTTTAGACTGAATACTACTTTTAAGTGAATGTGGGAAATCCATACACATTAGTGTTTCTTGCTAACTGCCTTCAGACATACATTAAGCATTTTTATTAGAGGTCCTCTAGAAATGCAGTTGCTGGGACTCAACATTCAGTGCTTTCTTCTCTCTTACCAGTTGCCCTGTACCCTTAGTCACAACAACAGAGGGTGGTGGAGGCCAAAAGAGGAAACTAAGAAAGTGAAAACTCTGCTTCTTGCAGCGAGACATATTGACCATGGAAAATATTTCCTAGGAAGCAGTGCAAAACCTCCCAGGTTGGACAATTCAAATTGCCCTCAGCAAGATAGCAGGGAACAACCCTGCCAGCATGTATGGGCAGGGAAGGGGGTTATCTTTTCTGTGTCTGTAATCCCCCCATCTGACTGTCAGTAAACGGGGTACAGGCAGAATTGCTGCACCTGGATATCAGAAGGTCACGTAGTGACTTGGCATTTTATTTCTGTCTCTTAACTTCTTAGATGAGAAGTGTTCAATTACAGTTGTTACTGCCCCTCATAAAAATGATGTTTTTCATGAGATTCGGGTTACACTGGTATAAAAAAAAACACCCCAAACTTCTTTTGATTTCAAATTCAAATGAGAACAAAACCAAAATAGGCAAAATCAAATGCAAGTCCAGATCCAACAATGGAAACCATTAGCCGTCTGCTCAGACATTTGAGGAGCTCCAGATGTGAGCTGAAAGCTTGGGCTGATTTTCCTTATCCCTGCACGGATGCATTTTCTATGACGGCAAATTGTTAACTTCTTGCTTCTCAGCCAGGATCACATCTAAGTTCCTCATGTGTTAAAGGAAAGCAGCTGCTATGGCAGCTTGATGGAATTTATTGCTTTTTGTCTAGATTCCATTTCACATTCCCTTTGACCCTAAGCTACTTTTCTTGGACTGATCAGAAGAGTTGAAAAGATGTCCTTTCTCCCTAGGTCTCATTTTGAAGTAGCAGATCAAGATGGACACGCCAATTCTTTCAAAATAATCCTGTACTTAAAACAGTATTGGTTGTATTCAAAAGTGTTTTCTCCTCTACCCCTGCTCTAAAATTCTTAAGCATGATGTTAACAAGAATGATATACTATACTGTGTGAAGAATTTATGAACACATCTGTTAAAAACAGTCATGGAATTTTACTTGGAAATAGGTATTGCAATATGAGCTTTTGTTATTCATCCTTTTTCATTACTCAGTTTTTAATTAAATTACTACCACTATCTTTATGTAAGAAAAAAATGCTGATAGCTCATTCTAAAATTGCAAAAGTATTTATTGTTGAATGTAATTACAACAAATACATTTTTAAAATGTTCAGCTATAATGTTAATTACAGTTAATTCTTTAAGAATACTAAAATAATTCTGATTTATTACAATAGTCCAGTAATTTTGGAAACTATTATCATTGTGAATTTTATTCTGTGCAATTATCCCATCTTACGCAAGCTAGTGTGGAGAATTCAAACATACACAATGCCAAGAAATCCAAAGCCATTTTCCCACACTGCACACATCGGTTGTACTGTTGACTTTGCTGTTAATTTGCATTCCTTTTATGAGGATATAAAACATATGTGAATGACTATTATTGGGAAACAGTATCCTTCAGTTAAAAGGTGTAGCTCTGTAAATAGATCAGAACTTCAATTTTCCCCATAGTCAGAATGTTTGGAAGTAGGATTTCTTTTTGTGCGTGTTTGCTAGATCGGATTTTGTCCTTTCTCTGGTGAACTTGTTTTGTGGGGTACAAATCAGATCAAGACTTAAGACACTGTCATTGCAGTGTGTATGTGTGAATGAGGATGTAAACTCCCTTATAGTTTCTGAAGATCGGGAGATTTCCCAAAAGCAGCAGCGACTGTCAGATCAAGCTGAGTTGCCCAGTAATCGTAGTGGGAGCTTAGCTGCTTTCCTCCCATGTAGGCTCTCTGGAGCTGAATCTGACTGCAGTCACATGCCCACGCAAATGCACCTGCTGCCATCTGAAGTGCTTTGGGACTCCCCCACACAGGGCTAGCTGACCTGACCTGCAGAAGCCCCTTCCACAGTGGCAGCTGGACCATCTCAAGTGCCTGCCATGCATCTAAATCTTGCCTTTAGCACCTTAACTGTGCTACATCGTAGAGATAGTCAGGCCTTCCTGCTATTGCAGATGAACTCTTTGTATATTGCTACACTGCAGCATATGGTGTTGAAAAGTCTTTTAAATCCCCTTTGCAACAGCAACCAAGGATCTTAGTTATTCAAGTCCCATTTACTTTCGATTGCCTTAAGAACAGGACTACACCACGTCTCCGCTGTACTCATGTATATATATTTATACATATAAGCTGTCTGCCATCTGCCAGATTCCTGGGACCTGAAGAAGCTCTTATCCAAAAGCTATGCAGCTATGCCAACAGAGTGTTGAGCCCAAACAAATATATCCCATCCCTCAGCAGAACTTATCAGCTTAGGCTTGAACCCATGTTTTAATGCTCATCTGGCTTTTGGGTAGTTCATTCATAAGAAGAACCTACATGCTTCCCAGCGTATTTAAGGCATCTAGACACATAAAACCACAGATAGCTACTGAGGGGTACTTTTCAAAACCAGAGGACTTCTGTCTGCACTCAGCGGTTTTGACCTGATGCTTTGAGGAGCTGGATACCCATGCTTCTGAAAATCTCATGAAGCCTGGCTGACCTGAGAAGCATGGGCCTGAGTGACTGCTCTACACTTTTCATATGCCATAGGACGCTCAGTTATGTTTGTAATACAGCTTGACAGAAAAATGATAGTTCCTGCTATTCTCCTTTAAAGACCAAGATATTGGCTTTCTGCCCTAAAAGGGAACCATATATGTTTCTTCCTGCCCATTTCTCATCTGGATTCTTACTGTAAAGAAAGACTAAGCCCTGATGTCTTTCTTTTCCAGGAAGATCTGGCAGAGCACATTTGTCAGTCATGACAAGGGCTATATATGTCTCTCACTGTTTTGATTTACAGGGGGATTTGCTTCTTAAGTATCTTACAGTAGTTAGGTGCTGTTTTTCAGAGAAGAAAACCATAACCTGAGGGCTGCTGCAGCCAACACAAGCCAGAGATTTTGTACCTGTAGCTCTGGGGGAATCCCAGGGTAACCCTTCTCGCCTTTGGGTCCATGATGGCCACGTTCTCCCCTTGGTCCCATATCTCCTTTGTCTCCTTTCTCACCTTTGGCTCCTTCCTGGCCCGTTGCTCCATTATTTCCATTGTTTCCATGATTTCCTTAAAGGAAACAGAGCTTTCTGTTTAACTTAAATAATTTCAAATAATATATTTTAACAGATAACTGTGACAGGGTCCTTTTCCACCAGTTTGCCACACATGGACTTTTCAGTTCCATAAAAGGCAGATTGAGCTGCGATGGATAAGAAACAGCTGTGTGGTTAAGCTGAAGGTGAAGGTGTTGATGAGCAAGCTTCCAGAAGGATGTAGATTGATGTTTAAGAGTTAACCCTCATGCTATCTTGGTGATGCTGTATAAACTGCTGATGTCTCAAGTCACAGAATCCCAGAATCCCAGAATGGTGGGGTTGGAAGGGACCTCTGGAGATCATGTAGTCCAACCCCCGGCTAAAGAAGGATCACCTAGAGCAGGTTGCACAGGATCACGTCCAGGCAGGTTTTGAATCTCTCCAGAGAAGGAGACTCCACAACCTCTCTGGGGAGCCTGTCCCAGTGCTCGGTCACCCTCAGAGTGAAGAAGTTTTTGCTCATGTTCAGATGGAACTTCCTGTGTTCCAGTTTGTGCCCCTTGCCTCTTGTCCTGTCACTGGGCAGCACCAAAAGGAGTCTGGCCCCATCCTCTAGACATCCACCCTTTGGCTATCTATAAGCGTTGATCAGATCCCCTCTCAGTCTTCTCTTCTCCAGACTAAACAGCCCCAGCTCTCTCAGCCTTTCCTCATACGAGAGATGCTCCAGTCCCCTCATCATCTCTGTAGCCCTGTCATTGCATTATCAGGGAGATGTGCAAGGACAAGACGTCAGCGATCGCGAGGCTCAAGCAAAGAGAAAGCCACTGCCTGTTGACACATACCAGGTAGCCTGCATAAGCACTCTTGCTTTTCCTTTTGTGTAAAAACTTATTTCCTGATGGTTTAAGCTACTTAGGGTAGGATAAGATAATTTTGAATAACATTTTGCTATCTTTAAAACATATCTACACAAATGAAGAATGGCTGAAGCCTTAAACTAGCTAAATGACCCATCTGTGCCAGAAATGGGAGAGTGTGCATTCTCAGGGTGCTGGTTAGCTTGAATGGGTTGATTGATTGCATGTTCCTAGATGTAAAGAAAGAAAAAAATATTTATAATGAAGCTTTTCTGAGATGGCTTCTTGTAAAAAGAGCCATTATAAAAATATATTCCTGCAACTGCAGTATTACTTACTTCCTGATGTTTACTGAGGAAATTACTGAGCAAACGTCTATGCAACTGACAAAATTTTGAAGTTGGCTAGAATCACTGAGCAATTATTATGCCTACCTGAAGCAAAACCTGACCTTTCAATTAACTACGCAGGGGATTAATTAGTGTCATCACTGTTCTAATTCTACCTGAATTGAAATTAGATTCTTTGGCACTCTTCTCGTTCTCTGATTAGTCACTCTGGTTATGAATTTACAAGAAGAATGGTGTTGTCTGAGATCAAATCTAATGATTAAGTGATTATAGAATCCTAGAATTGTTTGGGTTGGAAGGGACCTTAAAGACCATCTAGTTCCAACCCCCCTGCCATGGGCAGGGACACCCTCCACTAGACCATGTTGCCCAAAGCCCCATCCAGCCTGGCCTGGAACACTTCCAGGGAGGGGGCATCCACAGCTTCTCTGGGCAACCTGTGCCAGTGCCTCACCACCCTCACAGGGAAGAATTTCTTTCTAACATCTAATCTAAATCGACCCTCCTTCAGCTTGAACCCATTGCCCCTTGTCCTGTCACTACACTCCCTGATAAACAGTCCCTCACCAGCTTTCCTGTAGGCCCCTTCAGGCACTGGAAAGCCGCAATTAGATCTCCCCAGAGCCTTCTCTTCTCCAGGCTGAACAATCCCAACTCTCTCAGCCTCTCCTCATAGGAGAGGTGCTCCAGCCCTCTGATCAGCTTCGTGGCCCTCCCCTGGACTCGCTCCAACAGCTCCATGTCTCTCCTGCACTGGGGCCCCCAGAGCTGGACGCAGTACTCCAGGTGGGGTCTCACCAGAGCAGAGTAGAGGGTGAGAATCACCTCCCTTGACCTGCTGGTCATGCCTCTTTTGATGCAGCCCAGGACATGGTTGGCTTTCTGGGCTGCAAGCGCACACTGCCAGCTCATGTTGAGCTTCTCATCAACCAAGACCCCAAGTCCTTCAGAGTTTTTGTATTTAGAAAAAAATTTACTTCAAACAAGGAAGCTAAATGGTAGAAGAAATTAAGCAAATTTTTTGTTTGGATAGAGAAATCTATAACTCTTACAAATAACAGGAATGATCCATCATGTAAAGCCAGAACTACTTCTCTACCAGTTCAGAACAGACGTTTGCAAGTGGCATTTGCTTCAATCAAGGGAAGAGCAGCTGTTGTTGTTCCCCTTATGGGCACAACAATATGAAATGCAGCAGATTAAGCAGACAGAGAAATTTCAGGGTGCAGAAGGTTGCTGTTGGCCCTACATTTGTGGCATCCCATGGTGACAAGAAAGTGTGACTGAGATACATCCACACATGAGGAAAAGGCAAAGCAAGGCCTGGGCTGTGTCCCAGTCTGTCCACTGCAGCCTTGAAAGTGTGGATCTAATACAAAATTGTAAGAAGCCAACAATTTATTAAAATGTAATGCGATATTTCTGCACAAGAGGTCTCCCCATTAGATTTCTCCTACTTCTGTAATGTTCAATGGTATTTTTATAAAGGGTTGATGCATGAATAGCTCACAGCAGGCTAATACCAAATATGCGTGTGACCTTATTTTTGCATAATATCCAACATATGTCAAAGTAACAATTTATTTCAATATTTTTCCAACTGAAGATAGTTCTTGAAACAGTTCATTCCCTCAGATTTAACTTCATAGCACTCAGATTTAACTGTTATTGTAAACTGTTTCTACCAAAAATCACTACATTCATTTTTTTTGTGTATGGTTATCTGTCATATCTGTTACTGTCAGTACATTTGTGAGACAGAAAGACTATGAAATTGCATTTTTATTGTGATAACAGAGGACGTAAGCTTTTGAAGATGAGACAAATCTGTCAGTTTGTGACACGTTCATTTACATTATACTTCTGCTTTAGGAATGGTGATTTTCAAATCCCTGAAGGTAGCTGCTGTAACAAACTTACACCAACATACAACTATATTTTCCCCTTCCCTAGGCATTTCTTTTTCCATACCAATTATCAGATCGAAGTATACCCTTTTGTTGTGTATTCTGTTCTTCTGTGTGCATTTTTAATGAAAAAAAAGTTTCTTTTTGTTATGGAAGACAAGAAGAAAAAAGGAAAAGAAGAAATTTCTATGAGAGAATAGAACACGTGTGTCTCTGTAAAATACTGGCTAGCAGTATGCTAGATGAAAAAAAGCTCATGAATACAGTACACAATAACATAGCTGGATATTTAAAAGTGATCGCAATAATCAGCTCCAGGGAACAAGTTCTTCCAACTTTAATAGAAGCGTTGTGCTGCTTTAAGGAGACAAATTTTCCCTAGAAATATAATAAGATTACTTTCAGTATGAACTTGTGAAAGCTAATTTTAATAACAAATGGGTTTTCACTGGAAAAGACTTTAGAGTCTAATTGAAAATCTCTGTCTCCCCAGAAATTATGGAAAAACTTGTTCCTGAATTTGTCCCCAAATACTGATGTTTGGACCATTCTCTGATAATTCTTAGAACAGCCTGTAATTTATAGCCTATAATTAGACTGATCAAGAAATGAATTAAACTTCATCTTTACCTGGCATCCCAGGGGGCCCAGGAGGTCCTGGGGGCCCTTGGTAGAGTCGAACTCCAAAGTCACCACGGCAGCAGGAACTGCAGTCTGGATTCTGCGGTCCAGTTTGTGGGGGCTAAGTGCGCAAAAATAAGCTTTAAATAGCTCATTCATGGAAGGCATCAATCATATGCATGTCAGTTACAGGGTCTTCATTATATATTCTCTGTTTATAGATTTGGTAAGTTTTCAAAACACTTCTTATCTGGACTGAAATCTCCCATGCTTGGGTTGCCCCTGAAGATGTTATTTTTGGAAGATTTAAGGGAATAGCTCTTCAAGTGATCTAAGAGCTACATGAATATTAAAAAAAAACTTGTCCTGTCAAATAATGAGGGGTTTGAAAATAAAATAATACCAAGCAATGAAAGTTAGATGAATACTTCAGTTGGGTTGTCCTGCTTTTCACTGATGCCACATTTCAGCTGACCTTTGTTGACAAACAAGCCTATGTACAACAAGTGGTAGGACACAAGGGACTTCATTTGACTTTCAGCAATGAACTATCCTCCACTAAACATAAAGAAAACTATGCTGGACTGCCCAAAGAAGATTTTTAAAAAGTCTGTGCAGCATATTCCTGTTCATGGCCCCACTCTTGCATGTTTACAGGCTCCTAAAGTTGGGAGAACCTAAAAAAGTGCCAAAATATATGACAAAAATTTGAACTGAGCACAATACCTAGTCTTAGGGGCATTTGATTATTTGTAGTTGTGAGTGTGTAATTATGAAAACCTGTTTATATGCTGAAATTAATATAGCAGCATAAATAAACTGATGAGTTTACTACACACAGCTCAGCTACTGTAATAATAGTTTGATAATAGTTTTGGTTCAGTGTTTTTCTTTACCATATTATTGTATTTATACTAATGGAGTCTCATTCAATCCTGGCTGGATTTTGTAACTAGGCTCTTCTGATGATTTAATGGTCACAAATCTTCCAATGGGTCAGCTGAGGTAGAGGTCCAGGGTTTGATTTTATTTCTCTACTTCCTTCTCATTTCTCTCTCTTTGTTTCTTTTCCCCTACAATTCCTTGCTATTACCCCAAGGTGTGCATCTACAGTTCTTAAATTCTGGAGGGGGATAGTTAGACCAATCTGACTACTACTTTTCTATAATCGTTCTGGTATTTGTCTTCCTTCCCTTTCTTTCCAGTCATCTTTATCATCCTCAGATGACTTGCCTAATGCAGACCTATTGGTTTAATGGCAGCAAATGAGCTTCTGGTGGGGTGGGAGCTGCCAAATGGACATACAGATGTGCTGTATTCCTGCCCTCAAGGTCATCAACTGGCTTGATCTGAAACACTAAAATTTTCTGCCCCTGTTTTGAACAATACCAAGAACACCCCCAGAATTCATTAATTTCAAGAGGCTTGGAAGTTTACGTTTATGGATACAGAAAACCCCTTTCATGCCACCAAAACACTACAACTCCTCCAATGGGACAGACACATGCCCTCTCCAGCAGGAACCACTGATGGTAGAGCTACCATGGGAATACAGGCTGACCTGACAGCTCAACAAGTATGCTTCATATTCAAAGAGTTATGGAAGTGTTAAGACTTGCCAATGGGCAGAAGGGCTTCATCTTTACGGGGTTTTGGTCACTGTTGGGTTTTTGGTTACTGTGCTTTTTACCTTAATTCTGGATAAGGTCTATACTTTATGAGAAAGATGAGTTCTGTCTATGGGACTGTCTGTTTCTGGAGAACCTGTTTGTATCTTTATTGCTGTTTTATCTGTCCCAGTTGTTAGGAAGAACATAACTGACAATCACCAGACACACTGTTTAAAGCTTTCTTAATATGAGAGAAGTAGCCCTGCTTTCAGCTCATTTTCCATCCTTGAAGGAGAGCCAAGTACAAGAGGACTGGAATTGTGCAAGCATTTTGCACCACCTGAAATGCTAATGTTGAGTGTGACGCTGAGATTAAAATCTTCAGCTCTTGTTTGATAGTGCTTCATATGCATGTTAAATGAGAAGGCAAACTATATATATACCTGCCAAGAGCAATTAAGTCATATCAGCCTAGAAATATCCAAAGACTTAGAACTGTGGATTGTAGGTAAGGGAAGGCATGAATATAGCAAAATGGACTGCATGTGAGACTCTCTCTGTGCAGGTACAATTTATCTTTTTACCCAATCCACTGAAATCATGAACAACGTTATTAGCTAACCAGCTATGTTATCATAAAATAGATACTAGTGCTAGTCATAACCAAATGCTATTTGGCATTAGCTCTCGAAAAGCTCAGCAAGTTATTATGTGTGAAATGAAGCAAGTCCTGCCAGCCTGGTTGTATAAGAACAGTTCCACTCACTTCAAAATAACTACTTATGCAAGTCATAAAGTAGTATTGACTTATTATCTTTACTGATCCTTTGACTAGGAGGAAAAAAATGTTCACAGCTAGCTGCCAAGAACAATGAATATTCAGGATACTCTTTTAATCTCTAAAAACAGAGAACTTTGTGAAGAGTACATTTAAAGGAAAAACCTGCTCCTAAAGTAAAACCACGCTCAAATGGGACAGAGAAATTAATTACAACCTACTTGCCAAAGATGTCCTATGCAGCCATTTGCACATAAATTTTATCGCACAATGAATCTTTGGCATTGGTCTTAAAACATGAATATGAATTAGGAGCTTGTGAAATGCATCTGCGACATTGATATCCTAATACAGATAGAAAACTGGAAATATTTCTGAGGCTATTATTTGCTGAATTTGGTATGATTTAGTATGTAGGAGGCAGTTCTAGGCAACAGATGGTCTACAAAATTCCCTTAACTTAAAGCTGTGAAGAAACCATAATCAGAGACCCAGCACTTTTTAACTTCCTGATTAATTTTATGAGTTTCTCTTATACTGTCTAAGATAATGCAGAAGACAAGTAATGTACACTCACTGTTCTTGGCTCCTGTACTGAATGCAAAATACCATGTCTCTGTGGGCACTAAGGCCCTCCATGGCCCTTCTCTAGCAAAGAATTAAACAACCAAAATTGCCAAAATTCATGGTAAAACACCAGTAGGTTGAGGGGTACCTGAAGGTTTTCAAAGAGCAACCTGAAAAGGAAGAATGTGTCTGGCATGGCTCTCACCAGTCACTAAGAGTTCTTGTGCTTGAGAAATGCACGTTAAATTTTACATGAGTTACCAGCAGCGTGGAAACTGGCCTTGTACCCAATGCAGCAAAGAGAAATGCTGTCATCTTTATTCCACAACAGGGAATGGGACCATTAAAACACTTTACCAAGAGGGTGAAATTCTCCAGCCAGAGCTAAGATAATCAAGAAAGGAGGGACTTTGAGGTGAAACAGCTTTCAGATAGCTCAGAGGAAAGAGAGAGGTTTGAGGTGAATTAAAACATGTCCGTGCCACCTTTGTTCCTCCTCTGCCTGCAAATCCCTGGAGTCTGGAGATGGAAAATACCTGTTGTGTCAGCCACTCTGTGATGGATTATCCCTGTCATGCATCTGCTAATGCTCCATTTCATTTCAGTAAGCCAAAAATTGCATCATTTCCCCAGCAAAGATTGCTTCTTAGAGAGGGTCTGGCAGGTAAGTGACTGTCATCAGCTGTACTCAGACTCGCCGGGCTCAATTTTAATGTCACAGCCTCTTCCCCCCAGCAGGCAGCTCCAAACATGTTGCATTAAACTCTGATGAGCGACACATGCACCCCAAACACAGTGACACTTTCTGTGATGGGGAGTTTGGCTGCTTAAAAAGCTGTAATTTTGTTTTAAATCCTGCTTTATCTGAAATTATGTTAAGTTAAATCTTCTGTAAGTACCAATAACATGGTCTCTAGCATGCAGCTGCACAGTTCTGTCTGCAGTAAAGAGGTACACACACACTAGCTGGCTCATTGGACTATATACCAGGTGGTTTACATTGTTTATATTCTGCAAGTGCAATTTAACATGCCTACAGTTAAATATCTATTTTCCTGAGTGCACTGGAGGAACATATAACTCCTGCCCAAGAAATATGAAATGCAAAGTGCTACAGAATTTAAATACAGGTAATATAGTGGTGTATTAAAGCTATTCCCATACTTGGATGTTTCAGTTCTTCAGGCCTAGGACAGGATTAAAATAAAATCTCTTCTCTGCTTATCATGAAGTATGTTATTATTAAACACTTGTCTGCTTGTTCATGATTTTTGGAACTCAAAATATCATAGTTTGATCTGAAAGAGTTTTAAAAAATGTATGATAAAAGGTGAACTATACAAGACTCAAACATTTCTATCAGCAATAGGAACAAAACATTCATGTTCTTGTTGTTTCTAAAACCAACTGCCAACAAAAACTTCATTTGAGTGGAATTTTGTTTTGCCTAGTGCTAGAAAAAGCTGCTTCTTCTGTTCTTCAGATTTTTCCTTTTAAATTTGGACTGCAATATTTTATGTATAATCAAATTATGCCATTTTCCCTTTGCTGTGAGCTAATGACTATAATATCTAAAATGCCATGTAGGCATAAAAAGATTCCCAGTTTAAAATTCAGATACTACAGATGATTTAGTTTTATTCCGAGTCTTTTTTCCTCTGAAACTGTCAAGTTGATATATATATTATTATATCTACTTGTTACATTAGTATCTGCTTTTTTCATACTATTTTTAGAATAAAATTTTTGAACACTCAGAATTTCATTATGTTTGTCTCAAGCTCAAAAAATATACTTTATATACATAATTTTCAAGTAAAGTTATTCTGTGCTAATTGAATCTTTCCAAATACCTCTATAAATTCTGTAATTTTCCTTCACATCCAAATGAGTTAACAAAATCTAAAACTTTGATATATTAAATAGTAATAACTTGAAATAATTAAGATACTGTATATCAGAATATATGATTGCACAGGATCACAGTTTCAGCAAAACAAAGGGCAGCTGTCTATGTTGAAACCAGTGTCCCCAACCACTGCTGGTTCTACCAGCTCATTAAAAGATCTTATAAAGCAACCCATCAGGATACAGACCAATAAACAGGTTTAATAAAAATATTTCATAAATATATCACCTATAATCTTAGCAAAAAAAAAAAAAAAAAAGAAAAAAATCTCATTAGCTTTAAAGATATCTTTAGAAGATTAATTCAGAGTACCTGGACTCTATCTGAGGTAGTCAGTTCTACATCATCTACCTCTGGTCTCAGGACTTTTTGGTCTGTAGAAGTGCTATTCTCAACAGTCCACTCTATAAGTTGACTCCGCTGTTTCAATATTTCCCTGCTTCTGGAACCTTTATGGCCAGTCTGGTGGTGACTTTGCAATACTTTGGCCACTGGTTTATAAGATCTTCTGCTCACCTCCATGTATTCATCTTGACACAGGCAAAATGGAAGAAAAAATAAAGCCAGTAGATGCCAACTGATGAAATCCTTCTCTGCCATGTTATTCAAAATAATTTTTCAGGAGTCCAGCAAATGCCTTGCAGAAGGAGAACCTCTGCTGCACCAGGAGTTATGTGGTCCTTTCAGCTTTTCCACTAGTAAGCCTGGCACTGAGACCAGTACCAGGTTTTATACGGTTGCGTGCAATAAATAAAACTAAAAATGCCAAAGTGACAGGATCCTTCATCCAAAATCAGTCATGCTCCTTTAAACAAACCAGGCATTATTCACCACTTCACCACCACAAGGAAAATTGATTTGTATGCTGGAAATGACCACAGCATTTAACAGACTCCCGTGGTTCCTATTTGGGGGCATTAAAAAATGTAGCACCTTTTCTTTGGCATGTTTTTGTTTAAGTGTGAAAAAATGTGATGGAAATGGAGAACATGTGGCTAATGGTTCACGCTCCTTGATTAGACATGGAAAGGCTGTGAATTCACACTCTTAAATGTCTTTTGGACACAGTCACCTTCCTTATTTGCCAGGAAATTCACACACACAACTGCGTCAGCCCAGTACGAAAAATCCTTCCAAGAGCAATTAGGAAACAAAAGCACAAGAGGAGCTTTTGCATATGATCCTGACCCAATGGCTGTTTCTGACTATGCTTTTCATTCACTAAAAGAAAAATATTGAATTTCTGTCAGTTGGCCAATGGTGGAAGGAGACTGGGTAACTTGCTCTGAAAAAATGGGTTGAATTCAGATTCACAGAGCCCCATTTCTCAACATTAGTTCGACCTACTCAGCCAGGCGGTATTTTTTTCCCTTGAGTTCTCTGTGTTTTCCTAAATGCAACTGCCAAACCAAGTTTTATATCTTCGCTGCCAAGTAAATATAAATTTACCAGGGGCTTATTTCAGACTAAAAGAATCAAATTATATGTGTATAATAATATCCTTATTATATTTTTTGAACCACCCACTGGTATCCTCTAGAAAGCCACAACTGCAGAATGCCGTTCTGCAAATGCACACACATCCACATGCACACCCGGCCTTCCCAAGAGCAAGTAGCTCCTTGGCCTGTGAGAAACACTTCACGAGTACATGGCTACAACAACCTTACTGAAGGCATCAGTCCCAGGGAGTGATCCCTGGCCCTGCAATGTGAGGGACTGGCTCGTAACTTGATCAAGGCTGACCACCCTGCTTAGTGTTTGGCTGGGGCTCCTCTGTGCCCTCTGGGGTGCTCTGTGGCCCTAAATTATCCCACTTTTTTTTTTTTTCCATTCCTGTTCAGTTGCCTGATGAAATATGAGGGTTGTGGTGAAGGGTGCTACAGTGGATGGTTTTAGAGCATGAGGCTGAGGTTGCACGTCCAAGGATGGAATGTGAGGAAACTGGGAGCACTGGGGGTCTGTTGGGATGGTGGTGAAGCTTTCATCCACCCAAAAGGTAGTCTCTGAAGCTAATGATCCACAAATGTCACCCAGGCTTAATTTTGAGGGGAGAAATAGTGCCCTCCAAAAGACATCTTGGGAACAAACCAGGTAGTGAGATGAGGTGGTAAGTCATTCAATAATGTAGAAAGTCTTAAGCATACCAACATGCTACGGCAGCAAAAAATAACACCACAGGCACTGCTAAACATGGGAAATGAGTTACATCTGCTAAAATGCCCCAACTTCATTGACTGCAGCTGCAAGGGGCAGCCATCATGTGTCCTCACTCCCTGGCATATTACTGAGATGGGGATGAGGCATGGTCCATATTAATAAACTAAGCCTAAACTTAATCCTTGTGAAATCATAGGAGCCCATGGTTTTGACCAGAGAAGCACAGAGAATAAGGCTCAAGCAGCAAGAATTTTGAAAGGGGCTGTGGCTCTCCTGTCTAAATGGAAGATGAGCCCAGAAGACAGATCTGTGAAGGCTGTTCATTCAGACCCTTGTAGATGCTGGAAGGGATGCACAATTGATGGTTGCTGAATGATGGTGAGAAAGTGCTTGAATGGTGGTGAGAAAGCACTCTGTTTTATATTCATATCCTTTCTGTGGGAGACAGCAGGGCAAGTCATGTCATGGGAGGAGGCGCTGGCTGGAGATGCAGTGGAGAGGGGCGAGCAACGCTCAGTCGGGTATGTCTGCTGGCGGCACAAGCACGAGCAGTGTCACTGTTGGCCTGTTCCCAGCCACTTGCCTTGGTAATTTCCTGTTTAACAGCCCACAGAAAGGCAGTGCCAGTCCCCACGGACACGCGGGGTCCGGGCTGAGCCACCACAGGGGCAGTGCTCGAGGGACCAAAGGCAGCCAAGGGCAGCTCTTCCCTTTCTCTCCTTCTCCACCAGCCAAGCGTGGTGTAGGAGCAGAGACCTCAGCTGCTGCGGGCTCAGTGTTTCCCCCGAGGATAAGCATGACCTGCTGCCTGCAACACCTCTGTTGTCTCAGCCACAGCCGCAGGAACAGGGGTGGCTACTGGTTATCTTAGCCCACAGGCTTGCCAGACAGAGCTGTATCCCTTGCTTCATGCTATTCTTCTATTTATCATCTCCCTTATTTTGAAGCTCTAATGGCAGGAATCTTAATTCAATTTCAGTGAAATCTTGGATTCTTAAGCCAGATGTTCAGGATTATTGAAAAACACTTCATAGATTAGCTCTTGAGCCTTGCTTCAGTGTATAAATATTAATTAACTAAAGAGTCTTGCACAAGAGGCTCATTAACCTATGCTTTACGACTACTGAAAATCCTGATTTTAAAAAAAAATGCAAATATTCCAGTTATTTCACTGGGCAAGGAGAGATGGAAAGGAATTTACTGGAGAGTGAAGCAAGACTTCTGAAAACACAGTTCCAGATTTTGGAAGCTGCTGCCACCAAAATGGGGTTTCTATTTCAAGTAGAGAGGATTTTCTTAGTAGGAAGGGAGTTTGAAAACCCTGGACTCTGTAAATTGGGAATGACTCAGAGACAAACATTAATTTATCTTGGCACTTAATAATTTGCTTCAGCAAGTGCTGGGACAGCACTGATGTTTTCAGCTGCCATTAGGGCTTTCATGGCTTTCCAAACTCCGTTCCAGGAGCTTCCTGTGGCAAATGTTTCCAGCATGAGTAATGAACATCCACAGCACCCATGTCCCAAAGGGAGGAGGAATAAAACCAAAGAGATTTGGACTTCAAAGCCCCTGTCTATCATTTCTTGCAAAAGCTGAAACACGCATGTTTATTGGCAGCTATTAGAAAGCAGAAAGATTCACTTTGTCGCTTTCTAATAGAGTCCACCTGGTTCCTACCCATCACTGCTCTGGTGGTTTGATGCTACACACATTTTTTGGTCCAAATTAATAATAGAGTTGAGATTTTGCTCTTTTATTTCCAATCTTTTGAACAGAATCCCATCTGTAGAAATCTTTGCTGCCCACCATTCTCCTCTGTGCCTTCAGCAAGGAATAGCTGGCCCACAAAATCATTGTCTACAGGCAGAAGTTTTGGACTCAGAAGCAAAAAGCAATGTGTGTTTGCATATCCAGCATCACCCTTCCAGCCTTTGCTAGCTGACCTCCAGCACAGCCATAATTGTTTTTCCCCATTCGGTCTCTGGCAGCAGGATATGCCTCTACCTGGTAATCAACAGCTTAAGATGAAGTGAAGCACATAGATCTGTTTGTGTCAGATAATGAGATATCAGCTAAAATGCAATAACTGCTGGATGAAAGCTGCTTCCCACCTTCTCTGCAAGCAAAAACTCTGCTCTGAGAGAAAGGGGACTCTTATTACTAAGTTATTCATATTGACATTGGGAAAACAGGTTATTAGTGAGGTTTTTATGCAAAACTGCAGGCCACCATTTCAAGAGGCAACAAAATTATTAAAAAAAAAAAAAAAAGCCTGCTGTAGCCCAGGCAGGATTGTGTCTGTAATAAACATTTACAGTTCCTTCACTTAGAAATAATCATCTGTGTGGTGATAACTCCTCAATATCAGACACAGAGATAATCTGCTATTTCACAAGCAATCTCCACTGAGTCATACTCAGTGTGGCTGCTGGGAGAAAACGGCTTTGAAGCCTTTTCCCACCTCCGTGCTGACCACTGCAAACCCACAGGAACAAGTGAGGTATTTTCATTGAAGGCTTCTGTGATCTGCTCCTTGTTTCTGCAGGAGTTTTTGTCAGTAATGGGGATTCAGGCAAAACCCACCACCCTCTTCCCCAGGGGAGCCTCCACAGAGATGGTCTACCAAGGGGAAGGCAGATTCATGGGGCTTTCCAAGTGTTGTGCACTCAAAAAGGGTTTATACTCAGTCTGTGCAACATCTTCTCCATGGTTGTACATTTTCTTCTCCTACAACCCGCTGCCACTGGGCTCTGTGGATGGCCATGGTGCTGTGAGTGCTTTGGGCAGTTTGGTTCGTGACACCCAAGCTGTGTGTGGTTTGCAGTTACACCAGTTTGCAGAGGTACGTAGCGGTGAGGTGTGTTTTGTACGTGTTTTCCTCGCTGGTTACAGGAACCTATTGCTAGCTGTCGGATGAGCAGCGTGGGGTAGATCCAGCTCCATTACAGGACTTCTGCCCTCATCCGAAGCAGAAGTCTCCAGAAGGGTCTGGATCCTCCCTAACTCCATTTTCCACCAATCAGGAAATCCTCTTGCCTTGCTTGATACTGGCATTTTCTTTCCAATATAATCTGAGAGCTGTGGCTGAGTTCCTGCCTCTCTGCCACCCTCCACCACCCCTGGGGCCCCCACAGTTTGGCCAGGGAAGTGCCCTGCGGTGATGTGCTCCAGCAGCCCTGGACTGCCACTGCTGCCTCATCCCTCCACTTTTTACAGCCTAAAAAACATCTTTCCCGCCCTCCATATGCCTAAACTCAGTGGTGCCCTAAATGAAAGGATCAGCAGTGGGCAGAATTCGGGCCAGAGGTCTCGGCTACCAGAAGAGCCGCTGTCTGGGTGATCCTCCAAAACACAGCACAACCTCCGCCAGCTCATCTGCACAAACCCTCACTCCAAAATATGCACTGGAGACACAGACACCTTCACTCCATCAATGCCATTTTCAAGGGTCCATGACAAACCGCCTGGATCAGACTGTTGACAGTCCCAGACGGGATCGCCAGGTGGTTTATCCAAGTCTTTCAAACTTGCAGAAATAGATTTCACAGTGGTGATAGGGCTCTGGTGGTGGAACAAATAATGCAGTGTGATAAGCTTTTTCCAGTCTGCAATGCATCAATTATCTGTCTCTAATTGAAGAGCCAGAGCACAGTGACTTCCAAGAAAGCAGGGTGGGGAGAGAACAGACATGGTGCCAAAAAAATAGCCATGGTCAACATTTTTGTCAGGGATGGATATCCTGGTTTCGATTAAACAAGATCTAACCTGAATCTTTGGCTTCATCTTAATTCACCTTTTCTCCTCAAGTTTCAAAATGTTCAAATTTATTACTTGAAATGTGCTCTTCTCTGCAATTCCTCTGTTCTGGCCAGGACAAAAAGTATAACGGCTAAAATACCACAGAAACAACTGCTCATTATTTTAACCACCCAGTGAGCAATAAAGAACATCTTGTGAGAAATCCTGTTCTGACTGCATCCCCAGCTCAATCTTTGCACGTGGAGGAGATGTGGGTAGCTCAGATAAGGTGTGCTGGTTTGGGGTGGGAAGCTGAGACAGTTTGAGACCCACCGATACCCAAGACTGTTCTGAAATGAAAGGCATGAAGACAAAACACTCTCAGTGTGTTCTTGTATCCAGGAGATGTCGAGAATAAACTGTAAAACATTGGTTTGCGGACTGTAAGCAGAATTCCAGTACTTACGTGACCTGATGTCACATAAATCGTTTTTAAGGGCCTAGATTTAACAGAGTTTCTCAGATTCCTAAGATATATTAAAGATGTTATATCGTTGGGAAAGAGTGCTGTCAAGCAAAAAACAGGGCTTGTATAAATGGTCAAACTCTGCCAGGAGTTCTCCCTACCCTACTTGGGCACTGGATGAAAATGAACTGTGGCTAATCCATAATCTATTAACCTGGTAATATCTGGTTACTGGGATAAATCTTAACTGTTCATATCAGATTATTAAACTCTTTGTTTCATGCATGTGTTGAGATGCCATTGATCAAGAGTGGGGCAGTAAGGAAAATGGTAGCACTGTAGTTTTGGATTACAACCATCTGGTGAGTTCTGCAGAGATCATTAGGAAAAAGGTCCAAGTGCTTCCTTGTAAACACGCTGTGTCCAGCCTCCAGCCAAAATGAGAAAACCCGTGTCACCGTGCTTGGGATCCAAAGGTCATGAAGCAGAGAAAATAAATCACACTGTGGTAAGAGGAGTGTCCATCACCATCTGATTTTGCTAAATTACCTTCATCTCCTATGAACAATATGTACCCTGAACAGGCCAGTTTGCAAGGAGATAAGAGGCCAGCCCTAGAAAGAGGGAAAATGGCTGGGTTTATCAGAACAACCTGGTGTATAAAGCCAGCAGCTGTGGTGTGCTATAGGCCTAGCTTTTGGCTTCATTTCTTCCCCTTGTTAAAGGTTTCTGATAAATACCCCATCCACAGGCAACTGTTTACCCCAGAAGAGGCAGAAAATGGATAGACCAGACAGAATCAAGAGGGACATCTGGCACGTTCACTTTCATTCATTGCCTGCCTGTTTGAGCTAAGAATATTTTTTTAAAATATATGCGGTAATAATAACAGGGAAAGGGCCACATGGACTGGAGATGAGTAACCTCTCTTACAGAGCTGGCAGCCCTTGCTGGGTAAAAGCCTAGCCAGCTAGCACCATTTATAACAGAAAAGAATGAGCTTCCTGCGAGGAAAAGCTGTTTGTCTTCCAAATTTGGTTTCTAAATATTCACTTTCACATGGAGAAGAAAAAATAAGATAGTTTGAAAAGGAAATTATATCACCATGGTGGGTTTTTTATGACATTTGCAAAAGATTATGGCTTTATACACTTGAGGAATTCCTTATTGATCCATAGGAAAGATGGATGTTCCTACAATGCTTACAGACCATTCTAGACCTGTTACCAACCACATCCAGACCTTTGGTCTCAAGACTGTCAGCAATGACTCCCTCTGGTTGAAGGGATGGCTTTTGCAAGACTTCCAGGAATTTGTCCTGGTTTTGGCTGCCACATTTGTTACTAAATATTCCCCCCCTTATGACGGCCCTTGGGCTGATTCAGAGTGAGTGAAGTGGAAATAAAAGCAAACTAGACCTAAACGTTTTGGCTGGACACCTCAGTTCTCTAGCAATGCCATAGGCTTACCTGCTTCTCCTGCTGTTTCAAGTGTCCATGTTACTTGAAGTTTTCACTATATCGAAGGGACGAGAGCCATCTGCCAGCTCCCGGGCGCCTTACTGCAATTAAGGACCTGAGCCACCTATTTATGGCTATATATCAAGGGAGTGATGTAGTAACCTGCAAGAATAGGTGCTGTACAGAGCCGAGGGTGCCTCTGAGAGCTATGATATCATTTCAGCCTTAGCCAGGTGATGTGAGGGCCATCCTTCAACCCTGGAGAAGTCCATTCTGCCAGTGTAAGCAGGCCAGGCACAGTGAAGCAGTGTCTGCAGCCCATGGTGCGCTGCCCTGGAAGGATGATGCATCATGTGAGTCAATTTCCATGAGCACTACCATGCACACTGACAAGATGAATAAAATGTTCTGTCTTGACATAAATCAAATACAGACTGCAGTTCAGCAGACAGTATAAAAATTAAGTGGGAAAGCAATGCTACCTAAGGTTTTTACCCTTCAGACCTGCAAGTGCTGAAAGATTTCCCTGAATTCTTTTTTCTAGCAGCAGTGGAGTAGTGTCTTGCCACTTTCTTGGTAAGACTGATGCTCTGGAATAACCCAAAATGGGTTAGAATAGCCTTTTTGGTGGTGGCCCAGCCACAGACGGTGGTGTTTCCATCTGAGACAGCTGTAGGGTGTAGGATCATGGATAATTCCTTTGCTGCAGCTCTGGCTCTCCCTGAGCTTTCATAGTTGGGGAAAGCTGTGAACTCCCTTGAACTGGATAACTTCTTACAGTCTGTTTCCATCCCTCTTTCCCTGTCTGGCTCGTTGCTTTTAACGAGGGTTGTTTGTTTCTCAAGTCTGCAGTGACATGAACTACACAGTGCCAGTTACTCCACTAATTGCTCTGTACCCTGCCACTGAGGACAGCAGGATCCCTTGCTTTCATCCTCACGTGTATGGATCCTGCAGGAGTTTTGTCATCAGATAGTACAGCCAAAAAGCTTCTTTTTCCGTAACATAAAACTAAAAGTCACACGAGTGGCTTGTATAAGCGATTCATCCTCTACAATGCACTGTAAACTGCACACACGCAACGTAGTCAGAGGCAGGGCAATGAGAGGCTGCCAGAGCTGCCCCATTGCCTGTTTCAAGTGACAGTGACCCTACCAAAGGTGCAGGCTTAGGTACACGTCCTGAAGTTTTATTTTGGGAGACTGACTCCAAATAATAAGTACAAAATATTAGACTCATTTAATAAGTGGATGGACACTGAGCCGATATCTTTGCTATTATCTCGTGCCAGAATGTTCAGTTTCAAAACCACCTTCCCTATCAGCCTGTAATTGCTGTGTTATGGCCACCTATGGCACTGCTATGCCTACTTACTTAGTTAGAAACACGTTATGGAAAGATATGTTGCTTTTCATTTTTAATATGCTTTCTGGAAAGAAAACATATCTTTCTACAACCCTTATTGAGGAAAAACTGACAGATAAGGCTTGTTTCCTAAATCAATTACCCATAAGGTGTATAAATTAGTTTGGTTTCTTGTTGACTCATTACTATTTCTATTTAGGAGAAAAAATGGCTTTAATATTATTTTTTTTAGAGAAGTCAATCATCTTGGCACCTTTGGCAATTTAAAGCTAACAAGTGCAGAAGTCTAGATGGGTTCATAGCAGCTGTAATTTTTTCACATAGAGCTCAGATTCATTTAGCCAACACAGGCTTTGGAGAGAAATAAAGAGACCTTATTTCTCTAACACACATTTAGAAAAGCCTCAGAAACCTCAGGGCACAGAATCTGCTAAAGCAGACATTAAATTTACTGATCTGATTTTAATGTTGCTCATTAGTTCATAAGAAAAACAGATGGGACATTGAATTATGGCTAAGAGATCTTCTGCAATGGGACACTGAATTATGGCTAAGAGATCTTCTGCAATGGGACACTTTTGGCTCAACAAGATTCACCCCACATCTGTAATTTCTATTAACTTCATCAGTAATGTCAAATTCAGTTTCTGGTGGGAAAGAAACCTGAGCATCATTATGAAAGGCTCAGCCACAGGACTGTTAGCAAATCTCTGAACAGAGACAATCCCGACACATGAGGCAACAAGCCCAGCCTAAGCCTCCACCTTCGGGCTGAGTTATAAGGATGGTATGTAGGAAAAGCAGTGCTACCATTGCGATCAGCACGCTTATTTTGCTTCACCTCGTGGCCAGCTGTAGGCACAGGTGAAGCAGGCAGCTGCTGTGGTGCAACCTGAAAGTTGGCAACAGCGTTGCAGAGGTGTGCAAGAGAGAGAAACTGTGCTGCACAGCAGCCTTTGGCGATGTATCTGCTGTTGCAGCAGCAAAGCCAGCAGAGCCTGCCTGCCTGAGGGGAAGCTGGCAGACCACAACCCTGCCAGGGCAGCAGGGAGCCAGGATGGGGCTGGCCAAGCTTGGCACCCTCTCCTTCCCCACTGGCTGAGGAGGGTCTGGGGGAGTGGGGCCAGGGCAAATCTTCATTTTACCCCCTCTCCCTAGGGCAGCAGCTTTCAACTCCTCTTGCAGACTTAGTTTCACCTGTCTGCTGATAAAATTGACGCAGGAGACTAGCCACAGATGCTCCTTTTAAGTAAATTTTTTCAGAGAAAAACTGTGCTTCTCAGGGTGCCTTTGAAAAACAAAATTAAATCCTTTCAAATAACTTCTGAAAGTCTTTGGAGTGATCTCTTTATCACGTGCTCCAGCTGATAGGATTTTCTGCTGTTGGTCCTTACCCCATTTTCCCTTGCCTCCTGAAACATACCACGTTACACAGATTACCTGTGTCCTAGGCAACAGGCAAGCACATGTTTTCCTGAAAACCAGGAAAAATCAATCCCCACCAGCAGCAGTATGCCAGGAGGTTATGCTGGCAGAGCAAAGATGAGTAGCAGAGGCAGATGCTAAAGGTGTCCGCCCAACCTGGCAGAGAAGAAGCACTTGTGCAACTCAGAAACACAGATTTACTGTCCCACAGCAGTGTATGTGGCTGGAGCTGGGAGGATCTGAAGCAACCTGCTGAAGTTTTAAGTCTAGCTGGCCACAAGGACTTGCTAGGCTCACAGCTTCTGCCAAACAGGGTTTGCACAACTGTCTCAGCCCCCTCCAGCACAGCAACCACAGGGGAAAGGGACCTCATCTGCCTCCTTCCTAGTAGCGAGCCTGAACCGAGTCCTCAGCGTAGGCAATATCAGCCAGAGATTGCCCATCGCATGTCTGAATGTCATTTATAACATGCTTTTCTGCCTGACTTGGTCTGGGGTCTTGGTGTAGATTCATTCCTGCATCCAGACTGAGGTTCACACCCTGCAGAAACCTGCAGTGTGACATGCGGTCCTGCTATGATGGGCACCACAAAGGGGAAACATTTGCTTTTGGGGAGGGGAAACCCCAAAAGGACCAGAATTTCTAGTGGTCTGACTTGACTTTACTATCAAAGCAAGAGGATGCTACATCAGCAGTGAGCAGAGCAGCAGGAGCTGCCACGGGATCTGTACTCCCCAGCACTGCCCAGGGAGGAGCCCCTGCAGTGGAGTGAGTGTTGGGTACAGCAGAGGGAGGGAAGGGAGGGAAAAAAAGGGGAAAGGAACATTTCAGCTGAGGCCAGACTCAGCTATGTAAAAGAGTCATATTTGGTGTAAGCTTCATCAACAGAGAGAGGAAGCAGCCCAGCTTGTCTGCATGCCCGGAGCACATAGTGTGCGTGCAGCTTGCTGACGATGGAGACAGATCCTGTCCGGTGCCACACATCCCTTTTAATTGAGGAAAAACTGGAACTGAACCTGGCGTCAGACACAGCAATGGGATCTGCAGGAGGATGTCGCCAGGGAGCGGTCAGCCGGTTGTGCCAGCTGGAGCTGCTGCTGGCAAGCACTGCAGGCACTCCCCGCGCTGGCTCCACGCTGCATCGCAGCAGTGGGTATGGATGAGTTATCCCCCTTTTTCTTCCAGTATCTTCCTGAGTGTCCTTCCTTGCTAACTTGAAAGAAGCTGAGCAAAAGCTATGACACTGTAAGCCTGTTAATAGCAGTGGGATTAATAACACTGCTGGGGGAGGGATCAAATGTATCGAAGTTAGGGACAAACCCAATTTTGATAGCATGGGAACAGAATGTTGCTTCCGTATGAACCACCTGATACCCTGGAGTGCCTTCCAAACATCAGACTGCATGTATTCAAAAGAATGGGATTGGGGAGCAACACACTTACCTACCGAATAACCTTCATTCCAACCCTGAAGTACAGAAATCTAGCATTCAAATTCAGAAACCTTACATGAAGTCTCTAATTCCTGTCTTGTTCGTCACATCTCCTTACTCAGTACCCTGCAAATGTAGCAAGAGCAGTTCTTGCCATTCATTCATCCAAACATCCATCTGCCTATGGCTTTAATACCTTACTTCAGAGATCCATGTTGAAAGCTGTAGGTAAAGTGTCTTGCTCATGGTTCATGCTGTGGCTCTCATGAATTTGAATTTTATCTCTTCTTCATATATTAAAGTGAATAACAGAAACTACATCCAGGAAGGACAAACATTTTATATGACTGTCTCCGTTGCTCTGTGATACAGCTCGCGGCCATTCCTGTGGAAGCTGGGCAACCTTTGAACATTTGCAGACCATCACTGGTTTACACATTGGTTTCAGCCCCAGTGTGAAATAGGGCTTGAAAAGTCACTGCAGAACTTGTGTGTCTTTTTCTACTGTCACAAGCCAAATGCTCATGGTTTAATGCAAGTTCACAGACCTGAATACCAAGTTTGCGTTAAATCATTTATAGCTTTGTGATGAAAAACATGCGAAGCTCGAGCAAAGTACTTTGTCTCCCTCACACACACGCAGACAGCAGAGCTGTCTCCTGTGACCAGAGCAATGTAAACGGCTTTTGAGATAGGAGAGAGCCCCACGAGTACACAGGACCTTGATGGAATGATACCTGCAATGTAGTGAAGCAGGTGATGGTTGTGGCAGAGCTCCTTGCATCAGGTGCTTGGCTTTCACCACCTTGTGCTCCTGCAGCTGATGCAGGGTCCTTCTAGAAAAGGAAAACTTTATTTCTGCTCTGACATCTCCACCCTGTCCCTGGGAAATAACATCACACACGAGAATATCTCCAACCACTTCACCCACTCGGGTGGGCAGAGAAGAATTCATTTGATCAATACATTTATCATACATCATTCATTGATCAATACAATTAGCACCAAGAAGCGTTTTAACATTAGGGTAACTCATGGCAAAGTTTGTTTTTCTCAGTTTTTTTAAAGATCCATCTTTGAAAAACATACCTGGTGAAAATAATGACTGAAGCCTCTGAAGTGCTAAGCAAATCCCTGCCACTCAGCAGTAGCACCAAACTTCCAGTTCTGGTCCCAGTTTATGAAAGTCCTTAGACCTGTGTTTTCATCTGCCTTAACTCAGCAAAGTGTTTATGCTGCTTTCCTGGTCTGGGGCTGCATCAGGAGCCGTAACTGTGTGCAGCAGGTGGGATGCTGGAGGGGCTGAGGGAGCTGCTGCTGGCCCCAAGGGCCAGGGAGAATTTGGGAATTCGACACTAAGCTGCCTCTCAGAGCTGCTTGTGAAGGTCATTGGGAAACTGCCTTCAGCCCAAAAGAGGGGGATGTGTCCGAGCAACCGTGTTGGTCAGATACGCTTCTGAGAGGGAAAGGGCAAGTTTAGAAAATAGATAACTAGTCTAGACGACCAAAACCACAGACGAATAGCTTGAAATTCTCCTTTATGTGGGGGATTTCCTGCACATCAGGATTACTGAGGCTTTGCTTGCCAGCCCTGCTGTGTTTTGACTGTGGAGAAAAAATGGTGTGAAGAAAATTCATTCTCTGAGAAATGCAAAGCAGGAACTTGCTAAGCACGTTTTATCTAAATTACCCAGACACGGTATTCCCACGTATGCCAATCCATTTCAAAATAATATCTGTAATTACTCTGGATATACACTCAAGCAACTAACTTATTTCACTCTTATGAAACTCGTTATGTTTTTTAGCCTCCCATATGTGTTACATGGTGGTTACGTAGTGAGTAGTAACATCAGTCCTAGCAATCACTGGGGAATTTTGCACCGTGAACATGTTGCTCTGTACTGCAGTACCCTTACTGATGCTTGTGTGAGAAACCCTCTGCTTTTAAACTTGTGAGAAATATTGGTAAAGAATGCAAGCCTACAAATGTTTTGGTTTTGCTTGTGTTTTTTTTTTTTAATTTAAAGTTAGTGTGTATCTGAGTGCTTGACTTAGAAGGCATTGACAGAGCTCATCACAAAAAAGTGACTTGAAGACATAAAATCAGAGTAATGCCACTGAATAGGCTTATTTCTCTAGGTCTCACTTGAACAGAAACAGCATCTGTTGCTCTCTGTGCTGTCAATCACAGCAGCTTTTACTCTCCCCAGAGGATGATTAGGAGAAATGAACCATATGCAACAAAAATTAAATGAGGAGGAAAATGTTTATTTTCAAGGTGGGCTTAGACTGGAATAATTTAACCTGATCCATTGGACATGTAGGGCAGAATCACAGCTGCTTTTCCATTTTACAAAAACAATGCCCAATCGATGAGGTGTTTTAAAAAACCCAGTAAAAGCAGTGCTGTTCTTGCATTTCTCCAGCAGTCTTGCAGTGTAGGAATGACCCTCATTAAATTATAACCACTAGGGATGGAAAATACTTTCTAGGTTTAGTCTGATCACTAAATGTCAGCTCGAGTATATTGCTCAGGATGCCTCTTATCCAAGTAGCACCACCCGTTATTATTTGATTGGTTGAGAAGCTGCATTTCTCCAGACTGTTTTCCCGACACTTGCTCCCAGAAGGGTTAGATGACACCATGCTGAAAGCCCTGCTAACAGCTGGAAGCTGTCTCACGGTAGGGCTCTCACGTTGCTACAGCTGAACCCTGATAGCAATGGTGGAAAATTTCTCTCCCTTTTCCTCGGTGCAGTGTGAGCCAATATATGAAAGAGCGTCTGGGCAAACCATGGCAGAAATGTGAACACGGAGCCCTTGGGCTGTCATGCTTGTGCCGTTCATCATTTGCAGTTCCTCCTCAGAGGTGGAGATCCTTGTCCACAGCTTAGGAGGAAAATGCTGCTGTTTGTCTAGGTTGTGCAGCTCTCTCTTTGGTGTGAGAGCTTCCTCTGGGGAGTCCAGATGGTGCTGATGGCTGGAGCCACGGTGAGCTGGGCAAGTTCTGCACGCTCCTACCCAAACTTAGGAGACAGGACCTTTTATTTCAACTGGTCTGCTGTAAAGAGGGTCTTACAGTCTAAGTCATTCAGAAAAACATTTGGCAGTTATAATCTTCAGGTTTTATTGTTATTTCATGGCAAGGAATGTGCTTTTTTTGCAAGTAGTGGAGTAATGATGTTATTGCTGATGTTACTGCTGTCCACACGTCTGCAGGGCAGAGCAGCAACGCTCAGGAGGTCGCTCAGGGCAAAAGTGCTGCATCGGTCCTGTGCTGCCCAGTGCCCAGCCTTCATGCGCAGTAACATAAATTACCACGGGGCCTCCAGGTCCCCGTCACAGATTGGGGGAGAGCGACCGGGAGCTGCACAACCCACCACCACCCCCCCCCCGCCAGCTGCAGCCCTGGCCTGTTGCCTTGCAGAGGCCGAGCGCCAATAATTTCCTTTGTCTGAATTTTGAAAATGAGGTGAGGAAAACAAATTACTCTCTTATGAGCAATCAAGGGAGGGTGCTGAAAGAGTCAGAGGAGACTGGCAGCTGCTGTTCTCCTTTACTTCAAAGTTGTGCTCGGAAAATTGGACATCGGCATTATGGTTGAGATACCTTAAGGGTGCCTGATGGAAAATGTGACTTCTTCCCCTCCCCTCCTCTTTCGCCACACTCAAGTGTTTGGTTTCTTTACGTAAAATATCAGAAAAAAACTGACATTTGTTTCACATCAAGTCCCAGTTTTCACTTCAAGTTTTAAAATGTGAAGAAAAGGAAGAAAAAAAAAAAAAGTTGTTTGCTTTCTGCTTTTTTGGACTGGTTTCTTTTGTAATCCCAGTGAAAAAGTGGGAAGATGTTAAAAAAGAGGGGAAAAGTGGAGATTTGAAAAGGCAGAAACAGAGCAAGCTAAAGAGTATGGTGAAACTAAAAATTACTTTCTTTGTTCTTCATCTCTTTTTCAGAACTGCATTAGGTTACTTAATTTGCACTTTCCACGCTGAGATTTTTGTCCAAAATCAAAGCTGTTTCACAAAAGGTTTCAACATCAATTACATTACAGACTTTGATGGAAAAATATTTGTCAAAACTGTTTGAGAATTTCTTCCTGTGCAGACAGAACATGTGGGGGCTGTCTGAAATTTGCAATAACCATTCAAAGTGTCTGTACCGCTTGATGAGCACAGGCGAGCACAAGAAGTTGGAGGCAGATAGATTTTCTAGCCACTTGCATTAAACTCAATGGTGAAAATTGAGGAATTTATCAACCCCTCCAACTGTGCTCTCCTTCCCTTATCAGACCTCTCGGCATATGAATTACGTTCTGTGGCAAAGTGAGGTGCAGGTCGGGCTTCCCCTAAGTCGCACTGGCTGCTGCAGCACTCAGGGCACAGCCACAGCTGACTAGCACCTTCCTAAGTTACCCCTGTCTAGACCAGGGAAGTAACTGCTGCTGGAGGAAGAAATAGTAAATGCAAAGTTAGGATATCACTGCACTCTAGTCAAAAGTGCATTATGTAGGAGCACTGGTGCTTCCTTTGTGAGATCCAGGAAACTACAGGAAGTGAATATATATATTAAAATAATAGAATACCAAGTTGGAAGGGTCATCTGAGGTCATCTCGTCCAACCTTGCTTGATATCAGTGCTTGGCTTTTGTCTGTTCTGGTTTTTACAGTCAGATAAAATAAAGGGAATAGCTCAAAGACAAAAAAAAAGTTAAAAAGAAATACTCCAGCCTCCAGTGGTGTGGCCTCAGCTGCACAGTATGGGAGGCTACAGCTGAAGATGCTCTGCCGTAACAGGAAACATCTTGTGAAGAACAAATTCAAGTGAGACTGACCTGCAGGAGGTACCAGGCCAGGAAAGAGCACATGAAGCTCCATGCAGGAGTCTGGGTGCAACAGGGTAGTGTTGAAAGCAGAATAATTTCTCACCAGCAAGGCCACCAAGGTTGAATCTTAGGTACTGAGTAACGCATCACTGCTGGGGAGAGCAATTCTGAGTGTCTACTTTGGCAGAGATGCCTGGGTAATATTCTATGCCTAGGAGGTAGAAGGTTGCAAAAAGCTGAGTGCAACACCCACATCAGAGAGGCACCTTTTGGCTTTGGGCCTCGAGTACCATGTGACACTTGCACAACCCCAAAGAAACACATTATTTTAACTAAGTGTGGTAACAGCTGAACTTGACCTTGTTTCAGTGTGAACACAGAAACCTGAAGACTGGCAGTAGGCTGGCTTCAACAACTCTACCCTGCTTCAACACAGCCAAGGCTTTCTGGCAAGCATGGCACACCTCAGGGACCTGCCACCGTGTACTCGGGATCTTCTGAGCCAAGGGTGAGGAGTGGCAGAGAGACTAGTCTGAGGGAAGCTTCCAGCCTTGTCTCTTCAGTTTCTTCTTTGGACGCTGTTTGCAGTTTGACTAGTGATACTCATGCCAGCCTTCTCTCCACCATTTACCTTCAACTTTCCCCAGCCATGTCAGAAATATTGATTAGATCTCATGGAAGAAATTTCTTTTTCAAAATAACCCTCTGAGCAGAGAAACAAAGGTAGATGGCGAGTTGTTTGATTGCTGGTAGCTGTCAGGACACGTCTCAGCACCATCTGCATGTTTCCCAGTCTTTTTCTCTGCAACATGAGCCAATGTCCCTTACTCTTCAGTCACTCAGCACTATTCACCTCCACAGCAGTATAACTGCCAGCAAGGGAAACCATGACTTGGCTCTGAGGGATCCCACAGAGTCCAACCACAGCTGCAGGTTAACCTGAGCCAACCTTGTGCCTCTTGCCAGCAAGAGCAGCTCCAATCATCCTGCCCAAATACTACCACCTCAGGCTCCAGAGCATTCTCCAAAGCACCTGTATCTCTGAAAATAACTAGGATGGTTGCTGAAGAGGAGACACTTGTCGTGCTAGTTCAAGCACCATCCTTTTCGGTACTTAAATTTGGATACACTCACTTCACCATGCATATCCAGGGCTAATATTCTTTTTTTGTCCTGAAAAGAAATACAAAAATGATCCTACAAAGTGAAAGAAATGCATACTTAAGGAGAAAAAAAAAATCTTGAGTGTCACGTTTCTTACAATCATAGAATCATAGAATCTTTAAGGTTGGAAAAGACATCTAAGATCATCAAGTCCAACAGTCAACCCAACACCACCATGTTTACTAAACCATGTCCCAAAGTGCCACGTCTACACGTTTTTTGAACACCTCCAGGGATGGTGACTCCACCACCTCTCTGGGCAGCCTTTTCCAATGCCTGACCACTCTTTTGGTGAAGAAATTTTTCCTAACATCCAATCTAAATCTCCCCTGACACAACTTGAAACTACTTCCTCTTCTCCTTTCACTAGTTACTTGGGAGAAGAGACGGACACCCACCTGGCTACAGCCTCCTTTCAGGCAGTTGCAGACAGCGATAAGGTCTCCCCTCAGCCTCCTTTTCCCCAGGCTAACCAACCCCAGTTCCCTCAGCCGCTCCTCATCAAACTTGTGCTTCAGTCCCTTGACCAGCTTCGTTGCCCTTCTCTGGACACACTCCAGCACCTCAATATCCTTCTTATAGTGAGGGGCCCAAAACTGAACATAGGACTTGAGGTGGGGCCTCACCAGCACCGAGTACAGGGGAACGATCACTTCCCTGCTCCTGCTGGCCGCACTATTCCTGATGCAAGCCAGGATGCTGTTGGCCTTCTTGGCCACCTGTACACACTGCTGGCTCATGTTCAGCCAGTTGTCAACCAGCACCCCAGGTCCTTTTCTGCCAGGCAGCTTTCCAGCCACTCTTCCCCAAGCCTGTAGCATTGCATGGGGTTGTTGTGATCAAAGTGCAGGACTGGATGCTTGGCCTTGTTAAATCTCATCCAGTTGGCCTTGGCCCGTCAATCCAGCCTGTCCAGATCCCTCTGCAGAGCCTTCCTGCCCTCCAGGAGATCGACACTCCTGCCCAAATTGGTGTCATCTACAAATTTACTGAGGGTGCACTCAATCCCCTTGTCTAGATCATTGATAAACACATAAAACAAGACTGGCCCTAAGACTGAGCCCTGGGGAACACTGCTGGTGACTGGCCGCCAACTGGATTTAACTCCGTTCACCACAACTCTCTGGGCTCGGTCTTCCAGCCAGTTTTTTACCCAGCGAAGAGTGCACCTAAGCGATGAGCCACCAGCTTCTCTAGGAGAATGCTGTGGGAGACAGTATCGAAGGCTTTACTAAAGTCCAGGTAGATAACATCCACAGCCTTTCCCTCATCCATAGGCGGGTAACCTGGTCATAGAAGGAGATCAGGTTGGTCAGGCAGGACCTACCTTTCATGAACCTGTGCTGGCTGGCCTGATCCCCTGGTTGTCCTGCACCTGCCTGGTGAGTGCACTCAAGATGAATCACTCCATAATCTTCCCCGGTACCGAGGTCAGGCTGACAGGCCTGTAGTTCCCCAGATCCTCCTTCCAGCCCTTCTTGTAGATGGGCGTCACACTGGCAAGCCTCCAGTCATCTGGGACCTCCTCTGTTAACCAGAGGAGTTAAGCAAGCCTCCTCTGTTGACAAATGATGGAGATTGTCTTGGCAAGCTCCTCCGCCAGCTCCCTCAGTACTCTTGGGTGAATCCCATCCAGCCCCATAGACTTGTGAGTATCCAGGTGGTGTAGCAGGTCATTAACTGCTTCCTCCTGGACCATGGGAGGTTTATTCTGCTCACTGTCCCTGTCTTCCAGCCGAGGGGGCTGAATGCCCTGGGGACAACTGGTCTGACTATTAAAGACTGAGGAAAAGAAGGCATTAAGTACCTCAGCCTTTTCCCCATCCTTGTTGATCACGTTCCCCTCCGCATTCAATAAAGGATGGAGATTCTCCTTAGCTCTCTTTTTGTTGTTAATGTATTTGTAAAAACATTTTTTTATTATCCCTTACAACAGTGGCCAGATTGAGTTCTAGCTGGGCTTTTGCCTTTCTAATTTTATCTCTGCATGACCTAACAAGATCCCTGTATTCTTCTTGAGTTGCCTGCCCCTTCTTCCAAGAGTGGTAGACTCTCCTTTTTTCTCCTAAGTCCCAGCCAAGCTCCCTGTTCAGCCAGGATGGTCGTCTTCCCTGCTGGTTCATCTTACAGCACATGGGTACGGCTTGCTCCTGTGCCTTTAAGACTTCCTTCTTTAAGAATGGCCAGCCTTCCTGGACCGCTTTGTCCTTCTTGTACTGTGGAGTCCAAGCCACTAGCTACTGAGTTTCTTACATGTGCGTTAAATGTCCTGCTGTGATGAGATCTGTAGTTTGATACCAATGTCATAGGCCTTCATGCAAACAAAATAAAGGAATAATACTCAAACTGATGACTCTGCAGTGCCTGAAGTAGTATTGGAAGTAATTAAGAGCAAAATTTGGCTAAAAGAGGAGCTGTCTGCAAGTTCACATCTGCTATATTTTTGGCTCTTTGACTTCATATCCTTTTTGTGCTACAACAGTCTTCCATCCACACTCCTGAAGGGAAAAGTAATTGTTAACAGGAACCTTTCTTTACCTTGTGTCTCCGTAATGATACAAAGGCACCTCCCCTGCAGCTTTCACACACAGTCACAGCAGAAAATCAGTGTCAAAAGGGTTTGATGAAATAGTCTTGGGAAGTTTGAGTAGTCTTAAAGAGTGCCTGGTGGAAAAACCATGTCTCTTCCTGGAACAGTCCAGGCACTGCAAGGAGCCACTGTGGCTAAATCTATCCTGCAAGTTCAAACTGACCTTCAGACCCCTGCAAGGCCCATTTCCACCAGCCATCAACATGGTGACTCTTCACAGCTGTCTCAACAGCAGTCACAAGCTCAGAAGGAGCGATAAGCCCGTGGAGCAGCTCTGTGAAAGAGAGTGCTAAACATCTCAGTGCCATGGTCAAGAAATACGAAGTACAACATAGAAGACTTTGGTGCGAACCTCATAGTGAGATACAGACAGGGACTGGGATTCATATGGCTTAGGCTGGCTGAGAGCAGCACGTCTATCCTATATATCTGTATGGACAAACGCTTTAGGCTTATACATGCAGCCCAGCTTTTTAGATGAAGTTGTTGCCCCAGGCTCATTTCTAAGCTTTTATTTTGAGAAAATAGCCTCTCACAGCTGTGAAGAGAAGCTAGAAAACATAAGCTCAATGTAAGCAAGAACAGATGTGTCTTCTTGATAGGACTGTGCTGGTAACTCTGGGACACACCTCACACGGGTTGACATTGCACAGCTGCACCCACCTGAATACAGGAGCACGTGGGGCAGTCATCTTGCACAGCTGTAAACATCCTCATTTATCATTACTAATTGCTGTTCCCTCCCAAAGAAGAGTCCCACTCCACCTGCTGACAGAGACCTTACAAATAGCTGAGAGGCTAAGTTTTTCTTTTAAAAAACTACAACAGTTCATTTCTTCACTGAAAGCCTCTCCTACAAATCCTTCCACTCTCCTCCATGTCTCTCAGGTTCCCACCACAGACCTTCCTTTGCCCTGGCTTGGCTGACACAGCTGCTCTGATGGGAGCCGGTGCAGATGCCCTATCTGCTCTGCAGTGGTTACCCAGGTGCTGCCTCTCACCTGCTGGGACACACAAGGTAATTTTAAAGGGGAAGAACTCTTGAAAGGAGTGTTTCTTCTATATATTTTTCCATCTCTGCATGGATGGAGGGAACCCTGCTGCTGTCTCTGCTTGCCTTGAAGAAGAGGGAGACTTCTTTGCCTCCCCCAGATCCCAGTTTGGGAAAACCACTGGGACACCCTGCGTTGCTGAAGCTGCGGCCGAGGGTGATGCCAGTGCCCAGCATGGGTCCTGCCATGCCGGCATTCACTTCTGTGGCACAAATAAAATCAGAACAACTATTTCACATGGCTGAGCCATGTGTTTTTAAAAGTTTCTGAGGAAGGAGAAACTAGGAGTGGGTTTGCCTGGGAAGAGTGAGCTTTTGGGGAAAAGGCCATGGGACTGGTTTAGTCAGAGCTTTACATGGGCTGAATTTGTGAAACTTATTCTCGGAGCATCAGTTAAGTAATTAGAATGGTATATAAAATGAAGTTGACGTGGTTTAGCCCCAGCCAGCAGCTGAGCACCACGCGCCACTTGCTCACCCCTCCCCCAGCAGGATGGGGAGGAGAACGGAAAAACAACGGCAAAGCCTCGAGGGTTGGGATAAGGGCAGTTTACTGGGACAGCAAGGGAGAGGGAAACAATTAACAACAGTGCTGATAACAAATATTAACAATGGGTGATAACAGAGAACAATTTACCGAACCAACCACCGACCCACCGGACGCTCAGCCCGTCCCAGAACCACACCGAAAACCGCCCCGCCCTCGTCCTGCCTGACTAGCCCCCCCTTTTATGGTGAGCATGACGTCACATGGCATGGAATAGCCCCCGGCCAGCTCGGGTCACCTGTCCTGGCTCCTTGGGAAATTAACTCTATCCTTGCCAGAACCAGGACATTATCCACCCCTTATTCCATACCATCTACGTCATGCCCAGATTATTTCACTGTCACCATTCTCTTACTCCATGGGCCATCGCTCTAAAGTGTCCATTGAGTTCATTTAGGCCATGGCTTTGGGTTCCATCTGCCATTACAGTGTCTCAGAGCAGGAACAATGGTGCGTGCTGCTGGATTGTTGCACGCTGCATCCGGAGTTTTTTCATGGCTGGTGTATCTGGTATGGTCCATGCTTGCAGTCTGATTATCAAAGATGTGATTTTCGATGAAGTTCCTGGGCACCAGTTGAAGTCAGTTCTAGTTCCAAAGTCCATCCTTCATTAGTTTTAGGTGATTCTTATGGTCATACCATTGATACAGTATATAGCTATTAACATCACACAATTTAATTTATTGGCTATTTTCACCCAAAATCAAATCCCCATGGGGTACACACCGGACTTCCCCATCCTTTCTCATCACCCACCAAGTGCACCCTGCTCCTTGAGCAAAAGCAATCCCACAGATGGGCTTGCCTTTGTCTGAAGCAGGGATAACCCAACATATTTTTCATGCGCACTACAGGAACTTTATCTCCTTATACTGGGTGTGGAAATTTTGATTGGGCAGGGCCAGCTCGATTGGCAGATCCCCTAGTGTTAACTAACCAGGTGGCCTTTGCCAAATGTGTATCCCAATGTTTGAGGGTCCCACCACCCATTGCTCTCAGGGTAGTTTTTAGCAGTCCATTGTACCTTTCAATTTTCCCAGAGGCTGGTGCATGGTAGGGGATGTGATACCCCCACTCAATAATACCATGCTTTTTGGCCCAGGCGTCTATGAGGTTGTTCTGAAAATGAGTCCTGTTGTCTGACTCAGTTCTCTCTGGGGTGCCATGTCGCCACAGGACTTGCTTTTCAAGACCCAGAATAGTGTTCCGGGCAGTGGCATGGGGCACAGGGTATGTTTCCAGCCATCCAGTGGTTACTTCCACCATTGTAAGAACGTAACGCTTGCCTTGGCGGGTTTGTGGGAGTGTGATGTAGTCCATTTGCCATAGTTCCCCATATTTATATTTCAGCCATCATCCTCCATACCACACAGGCTTTAACCACTTGGCTTGCTTGATTACAGTGCATGTTTCACATTGATGGATGACCTGTGAGATGGCGTCCATGCTCAAGTCCACCCCTCGATCACGGGCCCATCTATATGTCGCATCTCTTCCTTGATGGCCTGAGGTGTCATGGGTCCACCGAGCTATGAACAATTCACCCTTACGTTGCCAGTCCAAATCCACCTGAGCCACTTCAATCTTGGCAGCCTGATCTACCTGCTGGTTGTTCTGATGTTCCTCAGTGGCCCGACTCTTGGGTACATGGACATCTACATGACGTACCTTTACAACCAGCTTCTCTAGCCGGGCAGCAATATCTTGCCACACTGGGGCAGCCCAGCTGGGTTTGCCTCTGTGTTGCCAGTTGCTCCGCTTCCACTGCTGTAACCACCCCCACAGGGCATTGGCCACCATCCCTGAGTCGGTACAGAGGTACAGTGTTGGCCACTTTTCTCTTTCAGCAATATCTAAAGCCAGCTGGATGGCTTTCACCTCTGCAAACTGGCTCAATATTCATGTTCTCCTTCAGCAGCTTCCGCAACTCGCTGTGTAGGGCTCCATACAGCGGCCTTCCACCTTTGATGCTTTCCCACGATGCGACAGGACCCATCAGTGAAGAGGGCATATGGTTTCTCATCTTCTGTTAGTTTATTATACGGTGGGGCTTCTTCAGCACGTGTCACCTCCTCCTCTGGCGACATTCCAAAATCTTTCCCTTCTGGCCAGTCTGCGATCACTTCCAGAATTCCTGGACGATTGGGGCTTCCTATTCAAGCCCGCTGTGTAATCAGTGCCACGCACTTACTCCACGTAGCATTGGTTGCGTGATGTGTAGAAGGAGCCCTCTCTTTGAACATCCAGCCCAGCACTGGCAGTCGGGGTGCCAAGAGGAGCTGTGCTTCAGTGCCAATCACCTCTGAAGCAGCTCAAACCCCTTCATAGGCTGCCAGTATCTCCTTTTCCGTTGGAGTGTAGCGGGCCTCGCATCCTCTGTATCCCCGACTCCAAAACCCCAGGGGTCAACCTTGAGTCTCCCCTGGTGCTTTCTGCCAGAGACTCCAGGTAGGGCCATTCCCCCCAGCTGCGGTGTACAGCACAGTTTTTACGTCTGGTCCTGCCCAGACTGGCCCAAGAGCTACGGCATGAACTATTTCTTGTTTAATTTGTTCAAAAGCTTGTTGTTGCTCAGGGCCCCATTTGAAATCATTCTTCTTCTGGGTTACGTGGTGGAGAGGGCTTACTATCAGACTGTAAGTCGGAATGTGCATTCACCAGAAACCCACAACGCCTAAGAAAGCCTGTGTCTCCTTTTTGTTGGTTGGTGGAGACATGGCTGCTATTTTGTTGATAATATCCATCGGGATCTGACGCCGCCCATCATGCCACCTTATGCCTAAAAATTGGATTTCCTGCGCAGGCCCCTTCACCTTACTTCATTTTATGGCAAAGCCAGCCTGCAGCAGGATTTGGATTATTTTCTTCCCTTTCTCAGAAACTTCCTCTGCTGAGTTGCCCCATACAATGATGTCATCAATGTATTGCAGGTGCTCTGGGGCTTCACCCTGTTCCAGTGCACTCCGGATCAGGCCATGGCAAATGGTGGGGCTGTGTTTCCACACCTGGATTCCAGGTGTACTGGACGCCCCTCCAAGTGAAGGCAAACTGTGGCCTGCACCCTGCTGCAAAAGGGATCGAGAAAAATGCATTAGCGATATCAATTGTGGCATACCATTTGGCTGCCTTTGACTCCAGTTCATTCTGAAGTTCCAGCACGTCTGGCACGGCAGCACTCATGGGCGGTGTGACTTCATTCAGGCCACGATAGTCTACCGTCAGCCTCCACTCTCCATTGGACTTCCGCACTGGCCGTATGGGACTGTTAAAGGGTGAGTAGGTTCTGCTGATCACTCCCTGACCCTCCAGTTGACGAATTAGCTTGTGGATGGGAACCAGGGAGTCTCTGCTGGTGTGGTACTGCTGCCGGTGCACAGTTGTAGTAGCAATTGGCACCTGTTGCTCTTCAACCCTCAGCAACCCTACAACAGAAGGGTCCTCCGAGAGACCGGGCAAACTAGACAATGGTTCAATTTCCTCCGCTTCTAAGGCAGCTATTCCAAAAGCCCACCGGTAACCTTTTGGATCTTTGAAATACCCTTTCCGGAGGTGGTCTATGCCCAGGATGCACGGAGCCTCTGGCCCAGTCACAATGGGGTGCTTTTGCCACTCATTCCCAGTTAGACTCACTTCAGCCTCCAACAGAGTCAACTGTTGAGATCCCCCTGTCACACCAGAAATAGATATCGGTTCCACCCCTTCATAGTTCGATGGCATTAGGGTACACTGTGCACCCGTGTCCACTAGGGCCTTGTACTCTTGTGGGTTCGATGTGCCAGGCCATTGGATCCACACAGTCCAATACACTCTGTTGTCCCTTTCCTCCATCTGACTGGAGGCAGAGCCCCTCTAATCCTGCTTATCATATTCACTGCTCATCTCTTGCAGAAAGGACTTAGAAGTCCCTTCAAGAGGGTCATAAGTACGATCAGGCCTTCCACCTGATCTGGGGGGCTGCCCGGTGGAAACTGGAGCAGCATCCTTTCTGGAAGAGTCCCTTTGTACAGCTGTCTTGCCTTGTAGCTCATGTATGTCACCGCAGGGTTGAGGTAGGCTTCCCATCCCATTTCCTCATGTCTTCTCCATGGTCACGCAGATAAAACCACAGGATACCTTGTGGTGTGTATGGTCCATATCCCCTCTCTGGAGCAGAAAAACGCTTACTCCTAACAGCTGAAGTGCGGCTCTGTGCAGGTGGGGAGTACGATATATCCTCTTTGAGTTGCCGGACGTCCTGAGACAGTTTCTCCACAGCCGAGACGAGGGAGGAAGAAAGGCTCTCTTCATATTGCCGGAGTCGGCCAGCCACTTCATCCACTGTGGGTGCCTCTTCACTCTTCCAGTCAATTACTGCCAGTGAGTTGGCATACAATGATGGTGCACTTTGCACAAATTTTCACCACATGGGTCGGGTACATTGGACTTCATCGGGGTCCGTGGGCAACTGTACGGATCATAATAAACCATCTCCTGCGCAGCTAATTCCCTCAGATATTGGATACCTCTCTCCATGGTGGTCCACTTGCCTGGCCGACATGCGACATCTTCGCTGAAAGGATACCTTTCCCTCACACTTGACAGGAGTCGCCTCCAGAGGCTGAGGGCCTGTGCCTTCTTCCTAATTGCCTTGTCAATGCCCCCTTCCCTAGACAAGGATCCCAGCTGCTTGGCCTCCCTGCCCTCTAGTTCCAGGCTACTGGCCCCGTTATCCCAGCAGCGGAGCAGCCAGGTAATAATGTGCTCCCCTGGAAGGCGGCTGAAGTCTTTCCACATATCTCGCAGCTCCCTCAAGGACAGAGATCGGGTGATCACTTCTGGTTCTGGCTCTTCTTGTTCTCGTGATGGTCCTGGTTCACCATCATCTCTCACTAAGCGAACTGATTTCTTTGTGTATTTCTTTTTGTGTATAGGGGCGACTGACACTGGTATGGGTTGATCTTTTGGCTCGGCTACAGTGCCTGTTGCAGGGGTTTGGGTAGCTGCAGTGCCTATTGCGGGGGCTTGAGTAGCTGCAGTGCCTGTTGTGGGGGCCTGAGCAGCTGCAGTGCCTGTGGGTCCGCTCTCTCCCTCTGGATGGTGCTGTCTACTATCAAGCAGTGTTTGATAGATTGTGGCCAGGGCCCAGCACAGTGCAGTAAGTTGTGTCTCCTTAGAATCCCCACAGCATTTTCCTTTCAAATATTCTACCATTTTATCAGGGTCTTGCAACTGTTCAGGAGTGAAGCTCCAAACCATTGGGGTGAAAAGGTCTTTAGATACCCACCCATATTCTCCCACATACCATGACAGCCCTGACCATTCAGTCTTGGGGAAGATCCCTGGGTGGTACTCTTGAAAAAAATTTTGCTAACCCTAAACAGGACTTGGAAAGCATGCAGGAGACCTAGCAATAGGGATATAGTGGATGAACATTCCAAGGGTATTCAAAATTCTCAAAAATTGTTGTAACCAACCAAAAGGGAAAAGGGGAGGTGAAAGAGTGGGAGAAGGTATCCCCCCCCATCTTCCCCATAGATTGGGTGCAATTATTAATCAATGATATTGACTGAGGTACGGGCCTGACCGCAATGCTACATACAAGTATCAGCTCAGACTCATGACTGTCAATGATATCATAAGTCATTATCACACAATACAACAACATGAGAACAGGAACCCCTCTCCCAGAGATGATAAACAGCGCCACAGGGATTGCATAGACTAAACACGGGTTTACAAACCAGAGCCATGTGACCAAACAGAACATCATTATGACCAGCGACTGTTTCAATAACATTATAAATGCTTATAACAATTTTGCTTTAACACACTTGGGTCAGACTTGTCATTATCACAACCCCTCGGGCCCCACGTTGGGCACCAAAAGGACTGACGTGGTTTAGGCCCAGCCGGCAGCTGAGCGCCACGCGGCCGCTCACTCACCCCTCCCCCAGCGGGATGGGGAGGAGAACGGAAAAACAACGGCAAAAGCCTCGAGGGTTGGGATAAGGGCAGTTTACTGGGACAACAAGGGAGAGGGAAACAATCAACAACAGTGCTGATAACAGATATTCACAATGGGTGATAACAGAGAACAACCACCAACCCACCAAACGCTCAGCCCGTCCCGGAACCACACCGAAAACCCGTGACGCCCCCCTCCTGCCCGACTAGCCCCCCCCTTTTATGGTGAGCATGACGTCACATGATGTGGAATAGCCCCCGGCCAGCTTGGGTCACCTGTCCTGGCTCCCTGTGAAATTAACTCTATCCTTGCCAGAACCAGGACAGAAGTATAATTTATACAAGGATTATAGGTCTGTTATGAAAAGAACTGTGACAGAAGACAAGGTTTACTTTTTTAAATTAAAGCAACCACTTTGGAAATTCAACAGGAATTTGACTGACCTCAGCATTGCTTACCCATGTGCAATGAAGAGTCTACAAAAATAAATAGGCTTCTCTTTGTGAAACAAAGATATGCTTCTCCAGCACCACACACATGCACAGTGAGGATATGAATGGCTCAGCAGATGGTGTGACCCACTGTTCCCAAGAAGTTGTGTGGGAACATGGAGATGCGTGTCCAGAAATGCCAGTGTGCAGGAGGATAAATAAGGAAACAGGAGGAGAAGCTGGGGGGAGCGGGGAAGGAGCTGTCTCAAGGGGGTTCATGCAGCAGAGGAGCCCATTGTGTAGGTAAGTATGCAGACAATTTCCGAATGTGTGATACTCGCTTGATAAATCACGACAGATTCCTTGGAGTCATGCCAGGCTCTGTATAAACACGTGTGTGTCAGATGAGATGAGAAATGCATGAGAGGACTGGGAAGGTTATAGCTGCCACTTTGAAACACGGTGCCAGTTGGGAATTTGGAGCCATCGGTTCCACTCTTCTGGATATCCCAGTCAGTATTTGGAACAGGCTTATGTTATGAAAATATTGTAAAATAATGTGCTGTTCATACACGATAATGGTGAATAATACTCTGCAGTGTTTCTCCCTTGCTATGGTGAAGGCTCTAAGAAATAATGACTCCCTAGATCAGAGATCTGTAGATAAAACATACAACTGTTGTATTATCAATAATGAGTTATGTTGGTTTGGAAACCTTTTCCTGTAGTCAATTGGCGCATTACAAGATACAGTGTTTCAAGACACGGGTCATTTCAAAATGGCAAGAATGCAGCACAAGCTTAATTGTGAATGAAGGCTGTAAAAGAGTTTTTGTGCCCTGGAATCTTGATGTTTTAAAGTTTGTTCACAGAGATCTACTAAATAAAATGACGGTGAATCATAAGGCCTCCCAAGTTAGGAGAGATGGATCCAAGACTGGATATTTGCATATGTGTTGAAAATAATAGAAGTGAACCCACACAAGTACGGGGTACATGATGTCCTCCATACAAGCTAACTGCTAACAGAAGACATCACTTTTCAGACCATTGCCCCAGTTTATACTCAGTGCATATAGGTACCTTACCTTACAGGTTATTAACCCATGGGTTAATCTCTTGATTAATAGGCTGTGTCAGTTTTGGGTAGTCCATGACAGCTGCCAGGCTTGAATTTCTGGTGCGAGAAAGAAGCAGAACATGCTGCGGTCCATGAAAACATCTGAAACACTGTGTGCAGTGCGGCAAAGGGGTAAAGAGGACACCAAACATAACTGAAGAAGGGCCAAGCAGGCCACCTTCAGCCGAATCCCATGGAAAGGGCTGGTGTTCATCCCCACCGGGAGCACTGGGAGGGTCAACAGTGATGAAGCAGACATCCTGGGGCTTTCGGGGAGCACCAGCTGTGCAGCCAGGGATGAGAAGGAGACGTATGGGTGACTCATTGCTGCAGCAGGGAGGCTCACAAGGATCGCAGCCAACAAGCCCTGCCACTGCCCAGCATGAGATGGTGTTGTGCTTCAGAGAAGACATCTGGAGAAGAGCCTCATCTGCGGCTTGGACTGACCCAAGGAAAACCACCTGCAGCTGTCTTGTGTAACAACGTGGCCACCCACGCTGCACATCCTCTGGCAAATATTTGAATCTGCTCAGCCAGGTATCGCCAAAGGTAGGCAGGTTTGGAGACAAACACAACAACCTGTTTTTGATTTGCAGGCTAAGCAGGGATCACCCCCTGGGGATGAAATTACACTGTGAACAGGCATGAACAGGCATAAACAGGCTGGTGGCAGACTGTTACTTTGGAGGTGATGGGAGCGCAGATGCTGGCTGCTGCTATCCGTAATGTATTTATCGATCCTGGGTGTTTGGAACCAGATGTGTTTGATACCCTCTCATTGCCATGGAGATTCCTCCTGGGAAATAGGCATTTATTTCTTCTTCTTCTTGGATCTGTCACATTACTGACTGCAATTAGGATAAGTGATGCTTCGGTCCTTGTTTCCATTAGGAGGAAAATCCCGACTGTACGGCTCAGCTATCTTTCCAGAGTACTACAGTTTATTAACACATAACACTTCCTCAGTCCCACGGCCCCTGGAACAAGCAGAAGCAGAAGCAGCTTTAGTTGTCTGAACCGTGGCCAAAGGAAGGGGCATTTAATAGCCCCCTTGTTTCAGCCTGGCCAGTGCTTCACCCTCCCCAACCCTGGCAAAGGCAGCGTTTGCTAGTGGTCAGTGACTTGCTGGCATCTCAGAGTGTGCTGGCATGACCACACGCTCACATAACTGTTCTTCAAGGGTCTTGATTCAAGACAGGCATGAGCAGAAATAAGAAAATGTCTGGACATACTCTAAATTTGGACACACAGATAGGATCTCAGTTTCACAAATGTGCCATATCTTTAGCTGCCAGATCCCTGGATACAACCATCTTTGAATTTCAGAGAGTCTTAAAGCATGAACCAGACTGGATTTCTGTGGCATGCAGTCTGGACAGACAGGGAGCTAAAGGTGGAAAAAGGCCTGAAGGATACAGGATGGCCCCTGGGCACGCAGCACAGGGTAAATGCATAGGGAACACAGTAAGAGGTGGGAAGGGGAGAAGTGGAGACATAGGAAAAGAAATCGAGGGGTGGGAATGGGGTTGGCACACATGGAGGAAAGCATGACCACCAGCAGAGCATGACAGAGTGTCCCTGCATCAGCCCTGACACAAGGCAGGGAGCAGAGGGGTCACAGACATCCTAGAAATAGAAGCAGATGGGAGAGTGGCTGGCAGTGAGCCTGGGGGGTGACCATGTAGAAGACGCAGGAGCAGGTGATGGCTTGACCCATGTGTAGGTGCACACACGGCCTGCTGTCTCTCAGGCATTTCGAGCAGCTGGGGTGGAAGTTGAACATACAAGCTGAGAAGGGACTTGGCCACATCTGTGAAATACAACTTCCTGTGCTACAGTGAGCATCATCTGAGGACTCTCAGCAGGAGTGTTCCTGCTCCTGTCACAGTGCAGTCGCAGGCATTCACGGAAGATGCAAGACCTGTAGCTCTGCGATGCAGTTCCCATATTAACTAGACTTTTTCTCAGGAGTGTTCCACCAGGATTTGAAGAAGCCTGAATGGAATACAATGATTGCATAAATTTGCTCACCTTCATTTTCTTCTTTGAAAAAGGGAGAAGGGGAATTAGAGCATTTTCTAAGGGGTTCACCACACCACCACCAGACAGTGTGCACTGGGAGAGGGATCTGACCATAATCTTTCTTCCCGTTCCTCCCTTTCTTTTCTGCCCACAGTTTAGTCATGCATCCTGCCACCATGAGTGAAGCTCTGTGTGTGGAATATAACCCCCATCAGTCTCTGCTTAGGGGCCACTGTTGGGGGGAGCACAGCCAAAGTACACAGCTTACCCTTGGCTTTCCTCTCCTTCAGACCAAGTAAATGCTGGAGTTTCTTTTCTTTTTCTTTCCCTCTTTTTTCCCCTCTTTTTTTCTTTACTTTTCCCATCCTCTTTTTCTTTCCTCTTTTTTCTTCCCCTTTTCCCCTTTTCCCGTTTTCTCCTCTTTCCCTTCCCCCTTTTTCCTGTCTTCTTTTTCCTGTCTTCTTTTTCCTTTCCCTCCTTTTTTCTTTTTGTCCTCTTTCTCTCTCTCTCTTTCTCTTCTTCTTTTCGCCTCTGGCTAATGACCCAACCTGACAATTTGGTAGTAGGCCATTTGTTTGAAGATATAGCGGAGAGGATGAGGCAGTGTTGGGAAGGAGGGGGTGGGAGGCAGCACGCAGAGTAACACCAGCTGCATGGCAGAGGGCTCTGGGAGGCGACGGCCCCCGGTGCAGCGCTCGCAGGGAAGGGTGGAGGGCTCTGTTTAGCCAGGTTGGCCTCCTGGGGCTGGAATAAGGCAGGCTTGTGGTGCCCCAGCCTGTCAAATGGTCTCTGGGAAAGCCAAGAGCTGTTTTTTCGGGTCGCTGGGGAGGGAATGATGTGTAAGGATAAGGAGTTTGGTTTCACAGCAGGCAGGACGCAGCCAGTGGCACCGAGAGCTCACACAGCCGGGCAGGGCGGGGGCCAGGCCCTGCTGAAGGGGCGGTTGTGAAAAGCTTGGTGGCCCCGAAGGGGCAGAAGTGACACTCTCGGAGGAGAGCACAGGGCTCCTCTGGCCAGGCCAAACAGCCTTGCAGCTAAAGGAGGGTCACCCCCTCCCGCTGCCAGCCCGTCTGGAGCATCCCTGGTTGGTGCAGTCCTTGGAGCTGAGCCGGCCATTTCCCGGACACTTGCGCTCCTCTTTGTTCACTGCTGCTGCTGCTCTGCAGAAAGGACTTTTTGGCCAGGACTGTGACGGCAATATGAGGAGAACCACATGCATTTTCCCAATCTTTTATATGCACATTCAGAGCTGATACAATGCAAATTGTGTCTTTCTAATCATAATTCCCTGTTTATAAAGGTACTTTCTGTCCATAGATCTCAAATCTTTTTATAAGCTATGGCAGTATGGCACTGCAGTCATTGTTATTTGACAAGTGGATAAATCAAATAGAAAAAGGGGAATTGATTTGCCCACTGCTAAAAAACAGCACTATAATTCAGTCCCCAAGTATCTCCCACATCCAGTTCTGGGACTGGCATTTGTTATTTTCTCTAAAAGAAATTTGAAGCAAACGCAAGGTTTCCAACAGAATTTGTAGCAATTTTATACATAAGATAGCATTATACCAGCAGTGACATAAATTTAAAAGTATAATGTACCAGAGAAAAATAACTGCTGAGAACAGCGTGATAGCTGGATTTCATGCTGTTTGCTATAATCTTCTCATATAATGTGGAATACACATTTCAGAATGCAAACACTTGAACTTGCTTAAGTTTTGAATTGGTAATACAATGGACATGACAGAGACTAGGAAACAAATGTTTGAGACACAGATTCATCTGTATGTTCATGTTTGTCCTGAGGAAAGAAGGGAGGAGGAGGTAAATATAATACAGAAATAAAGGAGAAATTGAAAGCGAAATAGAGAGGACATGAAATTAACCTTTCCCAAACCCCCTTACTTCATCAAGTAGAAAAAATCTGAGGCAAAATTTCCAATACTGCTGTATTTATCTTGGAAGTGTCCTGTAAAAATGTGTTTCTAACACAAAAGTGAAGCAAATTTACAAAGCTGTAGACAAAAACATCATGCAGATGCTATGGACTCTCTCCTGGGAACCTCTGGCAGAGAAGCAACACAAGAGTTGTAGCAGGTCAACAGCTCAGCAAAAGCTCACAGTGTGATGTGACTAAATTGAATTTGTACCCAAGGGACAAACACACATGATCAGGGAGGTCACTTTGCTCCTGTATGTAGCCTTGATGGGGTTCAGCAGCAGCTCTGGAACCAAACTGTTCTGCTGGCTGTGTTTTTTAAAGATTTTGAAAAATTTGAAGAAAGTAAGAAAAGGATCATGAAGTTACTGAAAATGCCTTTCAATAACCTCTTCCTTCATCTCTTTATCAAGAGAAAAATTGAAAAGACATTTGAATATAGGGTCTAAATAAATTTATGGTGAGAAAACACTTAGCAAGAGTCAGCAGCTCATCCTCACGCAGCCACTCACTCCCCCCTGATGAGATGTGGGAGAGAATCAGCAGAGTAAAAGTGAGAAAACTCATGGCCTGAGATAAAGACAGTTTAACAGGTAAAGCAAAAGCCGCACACACAAGCAAAGCAAGACAAGGGATTCATTCCCCACTTCCCATGTGCAGGCAGGTGTTCAGCCATCTCCAGGAAAGCAGGGCTCCATCATGCCTAACAGTGACTTGGGAAGACAAACGCCATCACTCCAAACATCCTCCCTTCCTTCTTCTTCCCCCAGCTTTACACGCTGAGCATGACGCCATATGGTATGGAATATCCCTTTGGTCAGCTGGGGTCAGCTGTCCCGGCTGTGTCCCCTCCAACTCCTTGTGCACCCCCAGCCCACTCGCCTTGGCTCTGTGTAAGCACTGCTCAGCAGTAACGATTGTTGAATGAAGGATTTTACGTTCTCATACAAGTTTAAAATGGCTTGCGAGAGGGACGTGCTAAAACTTTGCCCCAACATTAAAAAAAAAAAGAACTTGACTCTGTGTAGACACTGCTTAACAATAACGAAAACATCTCTATATTACCAGCATTGTTTTCAACATAAATCCAAAACACAGCCTCATACTAGCTACTATGAAGAAAATTAACTCTATCGCAGCCAAAATCAGCACAGAAACACATTGCAAGAACTTGTGACTAGAACCTAAGCCCAAGTAAATTAAAACCAGAAATTAGAAAAGTTGTGCAAGTAGTGCAATGCCCCATCCTTGATATGCTTGGCAGGTGTCCTGCTGGAAGAGATGTTTGTTTATGGTTGATGGAAGAGAAACATGGTGTGGAATGCGCAAATATCCACAGGGGATCCAATTAAAAGTTACGCTTGGTCCATTCAGCACAAGCCAGCAGCAAGGCAGCTCTTCAGGACAAGGTGTGTAGGCTCCTTCTGTAGCCAATAGAGAAAGTAAATCAAGAGAATGAATCATATCATTTGTATAAACATTGCGCAGTAAGAACAGACTTTTTTCTTCAGACCCTGCCTTTTTCTTGCAATTCAGCCATTCTCAGTTCCTCATGTCCCCCCACTGTCGCTTACACTTCTACTTGGTGGGGCCTCTGGCTGCTTTTCCTTTACCATGGCCCAAGCTCTCCACAGCTGACTCTTTCCCATGTCCTCTTACACATTCAGTACAGACCCTAACACAGGCACTGCCTCGTAGCTGCTTTACAGGCTGCGCGCCTTCCTGTTGCCCAGGCTGCCATCGCAGGGCTCCGTGCCCCCGGTGTCGGTGGGGCAGCCCCGCAGGGTCCCAGCAGAAGAGGCTGAGGGCCCAGCGAGTCCAGAGTACTCTGCAATGCTGTTATGCCAGCAATAATCTCAAACAGAAAGAAAAGACATGGAAAATGGGGTTTAAGGAACTTCTTCTGGGCTGTGCCACAAGACAGTGCTCCGTCTCCCTCTAGTGATGCCTGGGAGCGGGGAGGTGGGTGGCACAGGTCCGGCCGGACCCAGGCTGGTGTTTGAGTGTGGCTCATGCCCTGTAGTCGAGCCCTGGGAGGGCTGCTCCTCCCTCTGGGGACCCCTCCCTCCTCCACAACTTCCCTTAGCAGCTTCTTGCCCCTCTGTCCTCCCCTGAAGGGAAGACCTCCACCACTGAGGCCACAGGAAAGACAAACAAGCCCAATTAATTGTACAGGTCAGGCTGAAATAAAGCAGTTTCATTGTCAGGTCATGCCACAGACGTACCACACAAGGGGATACACGGTGACACATGAATCCAGTCTCTGCACTCATGCCTAGACAGGCTTTTCTCTCCCCCAGCACATGGTGGGAAGTCCAAGTCCATACCTGACCAGTGGTTCCCATCTCTCTCTGCAGTACAGACCTCTGGTTCAGGCTAAATACATCATTCATTATTGTGGAAAGCCATCCTATGGAAAAGGGGCAGTCTTTCAGACAGCCTGATATAGCAGAGGCCATTTTAGAGCTCAGACCATCCTGCTGCTGCCAAACAAGAGTGCTCCTCTGTCTCTGGAGACAACCAGCCACATGGGCAGTTTGCCAAGCAAGAGAGCAGCTCGTGTCTCAAGGGAGTGTAACCGGTCTTCTTGGTGTAGGCATTGGCCCTGCTTCCTGCACTGCTCAGAAGATGCCCTGGATTACCTTCTGTGAGCAAGAGACCTCCCAAACCTGCTCTCTCCAGATAGCATCCTGTGGCAGGGGATAAATATAGTGTCTTGGGTCATACGAGGAGAGGACACGTTGGGTCACGCATCCTGGAACAAGGGGTGAGTGTGCATCCTCCTGGGCTTCTCTGAACAGACCCTGCTGTGCCCTGGGTCTCAGCTGCTTACCGGCCACGGTGTTGGGCAGTGAGATAGCAGCAACAGCTCCAGCTGCAGGCGCTGGTGGGACAGAGCAAGGAGGAACACACAGCACAGAGGAGATGGGACAGGATCTATCATTCAGCAACTGCATTAAAGAACACAGGGCACAGCCATTTTCAGCAAGATGATCCAGGAGGCACCGACCTCGCTGGAGCTTGCATGAAGAGCAGAGCCCGCTAGATGGCAATCACAGGTCTGGGATGGCCAGCATCCCCGCAAAGCTCCTCTGGGTTAGGTCCCTGAAAGTAAAACAAATTCTAGTGCCTGTATCGTGAGCACACTGGTATTTAGCGCTCCTAATATTTTGCTGCGAGTTGCTTAGAGATAAATGTCCAGTAAACGTGAAGTTGCATCGCCATATGATGTATGCTGCTGTAATTGGAAATGCTGTGCTTTTTCTTTTTCTAATTGTCTGCCTCGTGGATACTTCACCAGGGTGCAGTTGTATGCATTGGCTTAAGTTAATCAAACAGCTGAAAGGAAGGAGAAGGCTCCTTCTCTGCCACATCCCACCAGCTCCAAACTCTCTGACCACCCTCGCTCTTTCAGACCTGACTTGCCCTGAGCTTGCACCACCCTTCATAGCACTCTGTCAGGGTGGCCCCACAAAAGGCCCAACGAGTGCCAGAAATACCAGGGCAGAGAGGATAAGACATGTCTGGGAGCAGAGAAGTAAGCAAGCAGGGCAGGACTGCTCTTATTCTTCTTGGTGGAAAAATGTTATATGTTACCTGTAACTTCACCTTTAGAGATTTTTTCCTTCGGAATCTTCTTTTCTTTGCGGGTTTCATCTGGTTACATTTGTAGAATTATTAAAAATATCCCTTTTCTCCCAAAAGACACCCAAGTAGAATTTGCTCAGTCCAACACCCTGCTCCAAGCAGGTGAGATCATGTTGCTCAAGCACTTTGCTGGCCATGTGTTGAAGATCTCCAAGTATGGACATTCCCTATGTTCTTTGGCCCCTGCTTCAAGATTTGTTCACCCACACAATGAAAAATTTCCCTTTTATCTAATGCTCCAGCTTGTGTCTGTTGCCTCTTTTCCTACTACCATACACCTTTGAGGTGAGTTACCTGGCTTGGTCATACCCTCCCAGCAGATAACTCTAGTCAGCCACAACATTCCCTTCACCTTTCAAAGAACCCACTATCAGAGGAGTATTACACCTACAGAGTTTTGCTATCAAAAATGACTGCATTTTGTTTAAAGTTATATTTTTCTAATAAAAGACACTTTGCAAAGCATTGGGCAGTTACACACATAAACCTAACTGATACATGGGTCCTGAAGCAAAGCTTTTTAAGTAGGTTCACAAAAAATCAGTGCCTGTGGTTCCCCCCATGGGGTTCACTATGCCTGTTCAAGGAAGTGCGGTTTGCAACGCTGGTGGTTGACACCCACATTTGCATTATGTGTCTGATTGCTAGACACACAGGAAAACCTTAATGACTCCAGCTGGGGTGAGGGCTCTGACTCACTAATGGGCTTATGACAAGTCTGGGAGAGCTGACCTGACCGCCTGACCCCTCTCTCTATCCCACCCTCTTTTGAAGGTTCCCACCCCAGCTGCAGGCACAGTTAAATGTCTCCTTACACACTGCTGACCCACCATAAGCTATAACCTGGCATGTTAAGGTAATCCAGCACCAGTTTTGATTCTCTTTCATGCACCAGGGCTGTAATTTGTAATTTGTGAACCGCTTCTCCCATTGTTTATCTGGAACTTGATGGACATGGAAAGCTTCATTTCCAAACCCAGGGAGCTCTGATAATCAGAAGAGTGAATTGTACAGGCTATATTGCGCTTGCAGATGATTTGAGCTACAGGGAAAAGGAGAGGCTATCTCTGCGCTCACAGGCAATGAGTCAACAAAAAGACATTAAAGAACTAAAGCTGAGGGAGGAGAGCAACGCGAGTTCAAAGTCACATGAACTCACTGGCCATGTTCAAGCTGAGCCACCTGGGAGGTAGGAAATCCTGCATGACTTCGAATTAACCTCAACAGCATAATATTCCTTCAAGAAGCAAAGCACAAAAAGAACAGTATCATCCTAAAAGCCACTGTTGTTGCCAAGTATCACATTTAGTGACTCGAATATTCAAGTCTCTATATACAAGTAGAGCAGATCTGCAGAAATCTCAGTCTAACTTTTAAACCCTTTATTCCTGATTAATACAAAACTCCCATTGAAAAGTAAAGGTTTGACAGACCATAACTTTTACTTAAATATTTCCACAGCCAGTTGGCAAAATAAATATTCTACAAACCAGGAAAGGGACACAAAAGTCTCCCTTGACTCCAATGATTTTCTATAATTCATACGATGACATCATGATTCCAGGCACTAACCCTTGCACTCACTATCATATGCTGGATGAATGCTACGCTGTTTCACCGCCCTTTCCTGAATCCATTGATCCAGGCAGACACACCAGCTGCAGCAGCTGCTGACATATGTCTGGAGGAAGAAAATTCTATTCTGTGGAAGATTTAAAGATTTTCCTGGTTAATTCATTGGAAGCTGGAACAAACCTTCTGAATTTATTTTATGAAGAGAAACCTTGTCTGAAGCCTATGAAGATTTCATTTTGGGCAAAATGGGAGTGTTTGTATTTTGTATTGTATTATATAACACACAGTTTTAAAATGTTTGAATATCCAAAAACATCGAAGCAAAAGCAGCTTAGTGTACAAACTAGAAACATATGTTGAAACAGGACTTTTTTTTCTGTCTCGTGACTTGAAACCTCAGCAAATTCAATTCCACTTCTCAGAACATCTCAAATTCCTCAGATGGGCATAATCTAGCAGCCTTCTCCACCGCTGCTTGTTTCACCACTTCCACTGCCGGTACCTACACCAGTTTCAGAGCTGCTTTGCATCACCACTGGAGTTACAGGAGTCCTACCACAGCATTTTTGTATGTGGGGCCACATTTTTGGGGGGGGTTGTTTTGAGCACAGCTGTGCAGATCTGCTTGGAAAGGCAACCTAGCACAGGTCTGCTTGGGACACCAGCCAGCTCTGCCTGGCATGTGGTGAAACACAAACGGAGGTTTTTCCCAGCTCTAATAATCGCAGCCAGACCTGGCACTGCTTAATTTAACAGCAAGGCTTGGAGGCCAAGATTTTCTGTTAGCAGAATCATGTGGGAATTGTAAAAGGCTCAGAATGTCTGAAAATCAGACAGCTTATTTAGATGGTAGAACGGTGGCTTGGGGACACAACTTTAGGCAGACAGTTTCAAAAGTCTTGGCTGTACCAGCTGTAGGAAGGAAGGTGATAAGCATTGTTCCCTTATATTGTGTAGAGATACAGGAATTTAAATAACTGAGTCATGTTACTAGGTTAAGAAATCCTGCCTCTAATGTAGTGCATATTATATTGTCCCCCTTTCATTTGGGTATTCGTAACTTTATTATGCAAAAGTCAGTCTTTACTAGTGAATGGAAAAAAGATCAGGTTTATCCTCAGAATTGTTTTTTCTTTAGAAATGGGAAAAACATTTTCACTGCTATATTTTTTTCCTAGCAGAAACTAGAAAGGATATCATGGAAATGTGCTGGCATGGCAGAGCTGGTGCTAAGACAGACCAGGATGGAGTATCAGAGGAGACACAAGGAAGTAGATACTGACATAAGCAGCAAATGTGCCCTCCTTTGGCCACCTCAAAGTCCCAGAAAAGTTTGTCACGTGTTCAGGTCTTCCACCATCTTTCCTCCGAACCCATCTGAACTGTGCTGCAGCCTACTTCCAGCTGCCCCCATTCCTCAGTTCCCCAGATGTGCAACCATGTGGCCTCAGACACAAGTCCCTTCTCCTCTGATTGCCCATTGATTTGACACTCAGTCCTGTGACACACACTGGATGTGGTGGACACACATCTAGCTGTCCAAGGGGACATGCAACAGTGTCTGGTCATAGATGAGCTAGTCCTTCTCTGGAGCACATCTGATGAGATGCTGCAGGAGAGAACATGGCACGTGTCCCTCAAACACCTCCTACAGAGGCTGTGTGGCCCATTGCACCTCAGAGGTTTGCTGCTTTATCTTCTGAATCCCACACTTTCATTTGATGCCCATTTTATCCAGGAGGAAATGTCGGTGTCCTGGGAGCAACAAGCACAGAAAAGCTCATGTTCAGTTATTGTCCCTCAAAACCAGGGTGGCCGTATCTCTGGCCTAGCAAAAACTGTCCTTGCTTCATGCTACCCACTGACCCTGTTGTTATCCTTGAGAGTGTGAGATGTGAGCTCATGATTAAACATCAGGGAAAGACTGTGCTGTGAGCCCCTGCTCCTTCTAGCTGGCACAGACAGATGTGTCCCAGATGTACCAAGTCCTCTCCTGCCCCAAGGTGAGCAGCAAATTGGCCAGGGGCTGCTTGCAGTGGCTGTCTGTACCCTTTGACATGGTGTGAACAGATAGTCTCTGGTTACTGCGAGCTGCTTTTACTACTGATTTCTTCTCCTTCCCTGCCAGGCACGTTTTCCCTTGAACAGTACCTAGGTCTCCACCTTAGCAATACACACCCACCACTTCACTGGATTTCAAATGCTTTTTCAAGCACTAAAACGACTAGATCCCTGCAGAGTTTTCATTTGCCTGTTAGGAAGTAGATTGAAATAACTGGTTATGTGCCTATCACTGCTACACAGAGACCAAGGAGCTTGTGGCAAGGAGCTTGCTAGCAGCAAGCTTGTCTCCCCCCCCCTCTGTGCTCTCTCCCCTCTGCCATATGAAATTGCTGCAGCCCTTTCACCTTGATGAGCAGTATTGCCAATTAACTGCAGCACAACTGTTACAGTAAAACCAAATGTAAAATGTGATATGAATCAAGTTGTCATGCTGCTGCAAAGGTCCATTGTGTAGCCCTACCCCTGCTGGTCTAAGGCCAGGCAAGAAATATCTAAATAATGTACCTTTGTCTGCTAAGTAGGTTGGGATTGTTAAAAGCTGAAGTTTGACTGATATGTTACTAGTTCAGTCAGTACGCCATGAAAAACCATTTGGACTTGCCAAAAATAATGGGAAACTAGAGGAAAGGTAATTCCTGCAGGGACAATTGTGGCCAAAACCCATGGACTACCTACCCCAACTATACCACCTGGTCAAAAGATAAAGGTGGAGAAAAGAACTGAGCATGTGTTCTAGTTTGCATGCTAGGCAAAGAAATCTAAACCAATCATTTAATAGAATAACAATGCATATGTATTAGAAAGATGAATATATTAATGTTGTATGTATAAATAAGCACTGATGTGGAACTTTGATGTGCTGTCTTGGGACAGACACCCCTATCTGCACAAATAGGCGATAAAATACCTCTGCTCTGTGTGTAAAGCAGCATATTGCATACCAGGTAAATGAACTCCCAGTTCTGGGACACCACAACTGTAAGCGCAGCAGGCACCTGCAGGGAGAACTCAGCTACCAAGGAGAAGGGGGAGCAACGTGGTGCCACCACACTTGAGGCACTGGGTCCTGGTCAGTAGAAAGACCTGGTAGGGGACACAGGGTTTTGCTCTCTCCTGAACACCAAATCATTTCCACCTCCAGGTGTAGGTCCAAAGGCCTCCATCCCCTGTGAAGGGAGGGCGCCTCCAAGAACAGGTGCCCGGAGATGTCTTCAAGCAGCACATTTAAGAGGGTTTCCTTGATAACAGACAAATGCCGTTGCCACAGGCCATCGCACCATTTCTCAAGTCCACATTAAAACCCAGAGCTGCTCAGGACACAAACATTTTTTTCAGCAGAACAGTATAATTTAATTTTCTCTGGAGGAAAAAGATGGCTTTTCACTGCCAAAGAAGTTGAACCTTGAAATATTTGCCTGAAAACCCAGAAGTTGGAATTCAGGTGTTTCCTAAATAGAAGCTTATCAAACTGTAAATACCACCATCATCCATCATGATAAAGGGAGACAGTTATATTGTAGGAATCATATCACAGGAGATATAGTTCAGCTGAGAAGCCCGAGCACAGAAAAGTACAGAGGTATTAAGAAACCAAATTGCACATTTTCCAAGAAAACTCAAATGCAATGTCCAAACTACATAATTTCAGTGTATGAATTAAAGAAATTTAAAAAAACCACCTTCACCCCACACCCCGCCCCCAAACACATGCAGTGAAACCCCATATTTTTCAAGGGTAAAACAGTTTAAATAAGACAATTCAACTAGTTTTATCAAATTATTTTGTTTCAAATAATGCTGAAAAGTAAAAACTGGTTAAGACAACATGAGAAGCCACGTCACCTCCAGCAGACACATTCCCATCAGGGAACAAAACAGTCTGTGGAGTCTGGGATGGTTCAGCTTTCCTAGCACAATCTAATCACTAATCTTGCATGTGAACCTTGGTGATAGTCCCACTCAGTGGAAAACACATGACACAAACACTGGCTTCTCAGAGGGAAGGAGTCATCTCTGACTTCACAGGACCAACCATCGTGGACCCGTTCCTCCACGCTCGTCTGGGGCTTCAGACAGTGAACTCTGAACTCATCCGCAGGGATGTGATATTTGTCCCAGCTAAAAACCATTTAAGTCCAAACAGGAGCACCTAAATTTCACCATGGTTCCTGCTATCCAAATTAGACTGCTACATAAGGTTTTCAAAGCTGAAGTCCCCCTTGGTAATGTGCTACTAGGGTTATACGATGTATTCACAGTTCATTCACTCTTTTGGAAAAGGAATATGTTTTTCTGGGAGCTCTGGCCAGTTACAATCCTGCCATCTGCCAGCAGTGCCATACTGATGCAAAAATGTAAATGCTGCATTAACATGTAATAAATAAGATGCAGAAAGTAATAATTCACCTCAAATAGGCACTAGTAAAGCTTCACCTGCAGAACCTGAGTCTGTTCTGGGGAAATGTTCTTCACAAAAGATGTAGACCAAGAGGAATAAGGATGCCAACAAGAATGATCAGCTGTCTAGAAACTGCTGTCTTTCCAGAAAAATTGAAGTAACGAAGCAGGTTGCCTTGGGAAGCTGAAGAGGTTTCTAAGAATAGGTTAGAGAACGTCTGTCAGAAATGGTTAAATTATATTTGATCTTATCTTGTAACAGGAAGAGACTAACTGGCCCTTCAACATCCCTTCCAGAGATATTTTTACGTTTCCATGACAACTTTTTTGCAGAAACACTTTTTCATTGTCTCAGGGGGCTGGGGTACTCTAAGGTGACTCATGGAAGCAGTTTTTGGGGGTTGACACTTAACACCCACATATGAATTGCTAATAACATTTTTTTTTCCCTAGGTTGAGCTTTGTATTAATTATCTGAGGACACTTTCATATAAATCTGTCGTGAAACCATTTTCATCATATTTGCATCCTCCTATTGAAATTCAGCCAAGGATGATCAGCAGCAAGATCACACCCATTTTTGGTAGGACAGAGAAGGAAGAATAACATTTCCTGTAGTCACTACTAAAGGAAGTTCTTTTAAGCAAGATTTTCCAGCTGGAATTTGCCCAGGTATCCCAGAGCTCACACCATTGCTCTTTTAAAAACAGTATTACAACAAATGGCTGGAGAGAATTTGAATTTGCATTGCCTGGCCAAAATGGGACCTCCGGCTGTGCAGCACCGCAGAGGACTGTGCAGCCTGGGGAAGGGGTCTGAGGAGGGACTGGACCTAGTGCAGACCCAAGGCAGAAGATGCCACCAGTTTGGACATACTGGAGAGGAAGCCAAAGAAGAAGCTGCAAACTGCAAGACCGCAAATCAGCCAGGACTGATAAAGAAATACTCAATAAGCAAATATTCTTGGCCAGGGAGTGAGCTCTTACAAGAGGTTTCCACAACAGCACTAGCGTAGATGAAAACAGCTATCGAGTGACAGTGAGCTGGCGGTACAGGAACAGAGAGTGAGGTCAGATATAGCAGGTGAGATGGGGTAAATTCACTTCGCCGTTTAGAGACAAGCTTAATTTTTCCTCCCTATAACTGGTATTCTACAGCCTTCTTATATAACTGTAGGAAAATGTTAGTTAAACAGTCTCTGGGCTGCTACCCTGAGCAATCTCTTAACTGGCCTGGCGGGTGGCGTGGCAATTGCCTGGGATTCAAAAGCCCGGATGGAAAACTCTGAAACAGAAGCTCTTGCCACGTAGCACATTGGCATCCTGCGGAAAAGACCTTGGCCTGGGACCAGGTACTTCTGAGTAACAAAATCAACCCCTAGGACAAGCTACTATGGATACTTTTTCGCTGCAATCTACACACTGCTTAAACAATTTTAGTCAGTGGCAGAAGTACACGGGTAGTAAGACCACACAGGCGCCTATACAAAGACAGCAATTACAGACTGACATTACCTGCCTGTTAAAAAAACCCAATCACTTGCCTCTCCCTCCCTTCAAACTGTTTTTCTTTAGTTTTTTTCCTTTTGCTGCACACCACCCCACTTCAGTTTCACATGACGTTCCCACAGGGCCAACCCAGGCCACATGCCCACGGGGACGGGGGATCTGCTGGTCCCCCAACATATTTCCAATGCCCCTTCGCAGACCTTCTCACCTGGAGGTGCAGCCAGCCAGCCATAACAAGAGCTGGACCAGGCAAGGTATTTTACCCCACAGCTGCTCTTACCGAACCAGGAGGCAGCAGCAATCATATGAGGACCTGGGCCTGATTCTCATCTCACTTGGACTAGTATTTAAGTTGGGAACATATTGGTGTGCAGCTGCTGTGAGCGAGCTCAAAGTGAGTTCTCAAGCACAAAACACAGGCAGCTCTAGGTCAAAGTCATAGGAAAGGCGCTGTGATGCTTAATTGCATTTATAGTTATGCTATACATTATATCATACATTATGTTCTTCCTGCTCCTGCAGCCAGCCAGCAAGTCCAGGACTAAGTCGCTGAGGAAATGGCCTTTAGTTCCTCCACCTGTCCCCTGGGGGCGGGGGGTGTGTGTGGATCTCCATCCCTGTGGGACCATGAGGGACATGGGCTGGGACAGCTGGCATTGCTGCACTCAGTCAAACTATTTCACTGCTAAAAAACTCCTCTGGCATCCAAGGAAGATACAGAAAGTGAAAATGAAATAGGGTTAAAGGAACCACTGCGTCCTTCATAGCAGCATGTGGGAATGAGATGAAGATGCATCACTTTTATGTTTATGATCATGCAATCCTTTCACCACACAGGACAACATCCAGGCAGCAGAAAGGGTTCTTCAACTGTGCTTATCAGTATACTAAGAGTGGGTGATTCTAGCTGTAACTCTAGCTACTTCAGATTAGGTATCTCTGGTCTAAGGGATTTGTTTTGATTCCTTGTGTAGTCAACAGATAGAGAAAGGCAGCTGCAAAGGGGTGATTCACCCCACCCTAAAATAGATGGAATGAGTCATCCCCAGACAGGCTTATCTCCTTCCACTGATTATAGAGAGAGACCAGACAAATGGCTTAGGTGAGATGCCATGGGTTTTAAATGACTAAAATTAAATGAGTGGTATCCCACTCTGTAATCACAAAGATCTTTAGGTTTCCCAGCCCAATGATTTTGCTAAGAGATAGAAGTTTTTCCTTCTTCCACTCTCGATAAAATTATATCCAAATGTTCTTGTGTATTTGGAAAACCGTAGTCCAAACAGCGGTCTCAGCTCTCAGCACAATTAGCAGAAATTCCAAAGGACGATAAATAGGGCTCCAGGCAGCTGGACCCAAAGAAAATCCAGGCTATGTTATGTGTGCTCCATAGCCACTTAACAGAATGGGGAATGTTTATTATTAGAAAAATGCATTTTGTGGTCTCCCAGCACCACTTGCTGTCATAGTTAAACAAACACACCATGAGACACTTTCTGCAGACACTGATCAAGGAACCTAACTGAAATTCTGGAAAATGAGAAGATGCCTGAAACCAGGCCTTCCTCTGCAGGCATTTTGTGTAGAGCCTGCACCCTAGCCCCATCCTCTCCTCTCCTCTTGTAAACAGTGCACGTCAGAAATCTCTGACATCCAGACAGAGAAGAGGAGCAAGATTTGCCATAGCAGAGTAGTAATGTAGTCATATACCTTCTTAAAGTTTCAACATGTTTTACAGAGTAATAAATAATGGCCCGCTGCATAACTCAGGGCAAAGCTGTGAGTCAAGTGAGGTCAGCTTTGCTGGACAAACAAGGTAAGGATCAGGACAGTTACAAAGGCAAAAGTCACAGCCCAGAAAAGACAGGGATAGTGGGATTGAGGAAAGCAGAGCTCCTTGACTGAGGCAGAGAGCAGAACAACGTCTTCGCACCACCAAACACGTTTCCTGCAGCATCAGTATTTGCTTTGGTTGCATCTTCCATGTGACATCTGTCAAGGTGGCAGAGCTGCGGAAGGATAAAGTCTACAGACAGCGGCAGCTTCTCTGGAGCCTGTAATGGAAATTGAAGTGTAAGCAAAAGGCCCATGGTTAGTGCTGCAAGGAACACTATGTGGGTATTGACTTGGACCCCAAGAAGCAAGGGTGAGCTGCTGTTTGGGAGCGTCTGGAGCACAAACCAAAGCAATGCTATTTTAGCACAGCTGTATTGGAACTGGGGAGACCACATAGCTAAAATTTCTAACAGCTGTCAGGGCCCGATCATTTCTGGAACAGCTGTAGTGATTTAAGGTGTTACTTCCTGGGATAAGGGAGGTTTCCATCACTCATGAGAAAAGGAAGAGTTAAACAACAGCATCCCACAGTCCCAGAGCTCCCTGACTTGGGAGGCTTAGACCACCTGGTAGGTGGCTACATAAAGGAGCAATCCACTGACCAGTTACAGCGGTAAGGAGTTAAAATCCTTGCTTCCCCTTTCTTTAGACAAATAAATCTTTCTGTGGTTGCCTTGAAGGAAAAGCAGGCTGTGGTATGTGGACCTCTGGGAGAGATTCAGGCCACCCTTTGTGGTGGGGGAGAGGCCAGCGTGGCGAGGCTGCTGCAGGCCACTCCTGCCCCATGTTTCTTGCTGAAGTTTGGCTGTGGCCGCTCAGCTGCGTGTCCCCATTGCGGCCACCCTGGGATGTGATTTCCCCCAACAGCCCACATGAGAGTGAGAGAGCCTTGTCCACGCCAGGTTATTCTGTATTTACCTTCCCAGCCCTGGAGATGGAACAGGAATACAGGACCCATGAAAAAAACCCAGCAGAATAGTGAAAAGAGTGAGTTAATAGCTCTTGGAGCTCCCTTTCCAGCAATGCTGGGTGTGCCTTCCTATTTATATTTGACAGTGTTTTTCTTGCAGCATGAGGACAAGGGCAGTGGCACAGACTTTACTGTTCCACGTGGAGGCACCGAGGAGCCCGGCAGAGTCACACCCTGTGGAGCTGCTCACAGGAGACCACGCTCCCTGCCGAGAGCTCCCCGTCTGAATGGTCTCCCCGTATGTCTCCTACCAAGACTCCACAGGCAAGGCAACAGAAAAACACTCTGTGTTAACACTTCCATGCAGGGAGTTGTTTCGGAAACTGTCATCCCTGCCAAGTGTAAAGAAAAAAAAAATACACTTAAAGGAAATAACTCCTGCCAGACAACAAGCTGTCAGATCCCTTCCAGATGGAATTTGTACTTTGAAGCAACACTGTGCCCCAAGGAATCATGGTACAGGGCAGGAGGAACCAACCTTGGAGGAAGCAGAAAGGTTTGCGTGGCTTCTGCGTGCCTGCTGCGGATCAGACCTGAGGCTCCTTTTAATGGATGCACAAAGTCTTTTCTGGACAGGGTCAATGGCAATACAATGATAAGTATGAAAAGAGGTGTGGGAGAAGGCACTGACGGGGTGAATGCTTTTGGAGGTAATTTGGTTTCTCCCAAGATGAAACAGGGGTAGTTAAACAAGTTATGGACACAGGCAGGAGTCCCCGATGCAGGAACCACATATAATGGAGCAGTAGTTGTAATTCCAAATGCAATGAAACCCAGGAATATAAAATTGATGCAGATACCAGCTTTAGGCACCATGTTTTGGCATTATATGGCCTGATACAGCCATTTTCTGCGCTGTCTCATTGCACTGCTGCTACCTCAGAGCTGGAGTCATGCCTGGCCCCTCTGGTCTCTGGGCTGGCAGCACTCATCCCTCTTCCCTAGAGCAGAGCAGGGCTGCCTGCGTCCTGTGGAGCCTCAAAGCGGGTTTACAGCCTGTTTTCAAGAGGGATGTAGGAAAAAAGCCGTCTTACATGGTAAACTGTGCTGTGAAGCAATAGTCCTGGGGATGTGACTTCATTTCCTAGGTAAATCAAATCACAACAGGAACAGAAAGATTGTGACCATCCAAGATGCACAGCCAGTCCTGACCCTCACTGCCTCTTTGTCCAAGGCTGGTGGTATCATGCTATGAGGTGAATCATGCTACTGGTTTCCCTTGTTTTTATGAAATATGTAAGTGGTATTGCCCATGGCTGTTACATGATCTGCTTCCTCTTTAAAATGTTCTTCCAAGAACAACATTCCTTCCCTATTATCTTCTCTTTTTTTCTTCTCTCCCCTTCTTCCTAATCCCTTCTCCACAGACTGGTCATTTGTCACTGTTTTCTCAGACTAAATTCCCCGTCAAAACCTCCTCCACCAGAGGTGGGGAAAAGGGGCTGCAAGCGTCCTGCATACCAGTCCTCAAGGCTTTGCAGTATCTTGCACAGACTAGCCACAGCTGCCCACTCCAAAACTCTCCACTCTCCACAGTCCCGCCTCTCTTGGAACACATATCTCAGGGTATTATGTGGGCAACACAGTGCCTTGCAAATGCCAAGAAGGCTTAATGTGGGGTGCTTGAGGAGCAGGGAAGGATCTTGTTCTCTCTTCTCTCACACTGAGCAGCCAGTAGCTTTTTAATCGAAACAACCACCTCACAACCTCTATATGGTTTTAGTTTTGTGGGACTGAAATTACCAGCAGGATGTTGTAAATATGTAAAAACATAATTTTTACCGGAGGCCAGGTATGTGGTCTACTAAGTTTGACAAATTTGATTGTACACATTTAACTCAAGCAATTTACTACAGGTTTTTATATAGGTGTTTTCAAACAGCTGAAGGCAGGGGGACAGGGGAGACCCATCTAGCTGAGCTTCAGGTCAGCTTCGGGCTAGGGCAGTTTGTTAAGGAAAAGAGGGAGGGGAGGGAAACCAGACTGTACACAGTCTAGTCCTGCTGTGGTTTTGGTCTCTTGGGATTAATTAACTTCATTGAGAGCAGCCAGAAAGCAGCTCTAATGTACACTGCAGCTGCATACATTGTAGGCACAGCGTGAGGAACAAGGAGTTGCCACTACTCCTTGGTAGTCACACGCCTGCAGCCAGTTGCCATTGCTCACAGCTGATGTCTAGAGTGTGCTATCACTCATCTCCCCCTGAACAACCACCACCAGCAGCTAAGAAATGTCCTCGGGCAGGGTGTGGAGGAAAAAAGCCAAAGGCTCTTGCTTAAACCACTTCTGTGCTTGTGTTTGCTTCAGAGGAGTCACCCCAACCATCCTGCACAAACCAGAAACAAAGTTTTAGACCCTCAGGACTGGATCCCATTTCCTGGGAAGTCAATGACTAATCCCCCAGGAATGGCTGCAGTGGGCGACTGCTGCTGCACAGTCCTGCTGCCTCACAGCTTGCCCTGATGGTGGGCTGAACAAGGCCCTGAAGAAGAGCTGAGGAGCTCCACAATAAGCACACTTCTTTGTATTGCCCAGTAACTGCGCAAACATCACTGTTTCTCACACTGACCCTTCCCATCCATCCTTGCCAGCCTGAGCACCTCGCCTCTGGCTGAACTGATTAGTATCACTGAGATGCTGGATGAAGAATGGTCAGAGGGACAACAGCCAAAAGGACGGGGTGAACTCTTCTGGCAATGAAATTTGAAAATTCCTCTCCAGGAGAGTCTTAACTCTCTTTGTCCTGGGAAAGAAGTGGCCATCAGGAGCTGCACACTTTCCGTGGTGGGGAGAGCTGAGACCCTGAAGTGACCTGCTTTAATGTATGAGGAATAAGAGCATTGAAGTGGGAAGACAAAGCTTGGGCATGCCATCTTTGATACCCTTCATATCTGAGGACCTGAATTCATCTAAAACTGGGGATTTAAAGCTCACATTTCACGTCTTGTGGGAGTCAGGCTAAAACACCCACCTCCTTAAGCCTTCCTCCTGAGTCAGTGTCGGAGATCAGTCTGCATGTCGGAAAGCCCCATGTGCTCCAGCAGTGACAGTGAAGGCTGGAAAACTTCTCCGTTCCTGGAAATCCCCTGGCAGCTCCAGCAGCCCTGGGCTGGGGAGATGAGCCAGAAATGACCAACGTTACACCCCTGGAAAGCCCAACCAGGCTGCAGAGCTGGGCACGGGCTGCAGAGAATATCGCAGTCAGTGAGGCAGAGCAGCACATGCTGCAAAACAATGGGACCAGAAGCTGCAGGATGGTGAAGGACAGTAGGAGAGGGTGGTGGAGAGGACCCCGGGCTTTTTCAGCAGGGAATAATCCAGGAAAATGAGGATGACTGAGGGGATTTTTCTTTCTTCCCCCAGCCTCTGGTATGGGACAGGAGTTACCAGGGGTCAGCCGAGACTCATGGGGACTAGCATCTTCTGCCTTTGCCTTTCACTGTGTTTATATCAGTATATTACTGTCTGGAAGAAATGTCTTCTGCATTCTGGACAGGGATAATGAAATCGATTCAAGACAGAAGGAATGGGGACAGCGAGTAAGACAGCACAGGTGGCCCAAGCCAAGGCCTTGGCTGTGCACCGGCAAAAGCCCAGCAGTTACATGCCATCGGCATACACCCTTCCATGCAGAAATTGGCTTCCTTCAGCCTCCTTCCCCTTCCTCTCACTTGCCTCTTCCCTTCCTCTCCGTCCAGTTCCCAAGGGAACCAAAGTGCACTTAGGAAGATGCAACTCATCAGCCCGGGACATGTGCAGAATATTCAAAATCCTTTTCTCATTTTCACATTGAATTGGTTTGATAAACATTTTGACCTCTGCATACCACTGATAAACTCTGAAGGCTGCTCCCCTCCTCCCTCTACCCTTACTGTAAATATCTTGCAGATGCTCTGCTCATTTTTCTTCTGTTATAGCCAGCTGGCAACTTTGTTGGCATGCCAAAGAATTCCAGTCCTCATAGCAAAGCAACCTTTTAGTATTTAACTCTGGATGTTTTCTCACCAATGTGCCAATCAGTTGATATTTTTAAGATTTCTATTTAATTTTGCCATTAGACCAGTGGACAGAAAGTGTAATCTAGAATAAGCATCTTCAGAAAACTTTGTCCATCAGAATGAGAATATTAAACAGATGCATCTGAGAAACATTATGGAAAGGGCCAAGTGAATTTCACAGAAATTTAGTGCCTTTGTACGAAATATTTAAACTAGTCTATAGCATTTTATATGGATAGAATTTTCTATTAAATTCCTTAGGTGGGGCTAAAAGTTCGCCTGGAAGGATCTCATTCAGTATTGAATTTTCATTTGTTTGTTATATCCCAGACATTTCCAACTTTGTTTCTATATAATACTGTTATTTTCATCCCTATTAAATGCTAAATGCTTTTCCATAGAGGAAGAAGCAAAGCAGCTAGCAGGATCTGCTAGGTAGTACTAATGTAGGGATCAGCATGCACAAAGTGTGTTAAGTCCATGAGGCTGACATCCAAGGAATGCACACAAAATCACGGGAAAAATGTGCCGGACACAGTTGATTTGGAGCCCCTGTGGTGCTATGCACTGTGCAAGGAAAAGAGCTGGAGAGAGAGGAATTCAGTTCTGTCCATGTCAGCGGTGAGAAGAACAGATGAAGCGCAGGGGCGGGTGGTTTGAGGCTGGTTCAATGTAAGTTGTCTTTAACGGAGCTCATTAGGTCGGACTCTGGGCCACACAAACATAGTCATACAGCTTCCAGGCAGCCCCGAGCACCGCCAAGGCAAGACTGTTTCCACTCACCATACACTGCACAGGCAGATGCTCGGAGCAATAGGCTTGTCTGAAGGAAGCCAAGTTAAGCCTGTGGTTTTCAAGTGCTCCCAGCATTCCTCTCCCATCACCACCCCCGTGTTATTCCCACGTAGCAGCCTGAGGAGTGCTGAAGTGAATTGTAATGGGCAATGCCTTTTTCTGCTTCTCCGTGAACGCTTTTAGCACAGAGGAGTTAATTGACCCGCTCCAACATGTAACATCACATGTGGCACCACAAACAGTTGTTTTAGCATGAGTAACAGGGAGGTGTGAAGATGACACAACCAGGAGCGTGGGTAGGAACTGGTTAGGCAGGTGTAGCTGTTGGGAAAAACATCTACAAAGTTTGGCTCAGAAATGGAGAGGTTGATCTGCGGGTAAGTGGGGGAAAGACAGAAGGGGTAATAATGTAAAGACAGGAACCCACAGAAGAAGAGTGGAAAATCAGGGAGGTCTGAGGAGTACCAGGAGAGGATGGGGCAGTGAAACCGAGGGAGAACAGCATTTTGAGGAATGTGTCTGGTGAGTGGAGTGGAAGGAGCAGAAGCTTGACTGATGGCATGTCAGACAGTTATGGAAGAGACAAATTTGAGATGAGGTTATGGATTCTGCTTCTGAGGCAGAAGTAATTGATATGTGCATCACCGTTACCTTTATCCAGCCTAGCAAATGAAAGGTTGTTTGCTGTCACAGAATGATTAAAGCATTTTCAAGGACCAGGTCTGTAAGACACAGTTAAATACATTGAGCAGGTGTGCCTAACTCACTTGAATGGGTGCACTGGTAAAAGATCCAACAGTGGCTCAGAATCTTTATGATTGCTCAAGTAAAAGCTGCTTACACCCCTGCTGCCTGCACACACACTTCCACCTTCCCCTTCCCCTTCCAAATCCCCTCTTTTACTTTGACTTGCAGTCTGGATACAAAGGCAATCAGAGCCAGTCGGGAGACCAAGAGATACAGGGAATCTGACTGAACCTCTGGCTACTGACTCATGGCAAGTGAGAAGGTTAAACAAAAGGATTCATAGGCCATGTGTGCAGAGTCAGACTGAAACACAGCTGAGTTACTCGCTTCCCCTAGCTCAGCACCACCTCTGAACCACAGCCCAATTCATCAACTCCTGACAACAGAAACACTATCTCTGAGCTCTCCTGGGATTAATCCAAGCCCTGCCTCAGTGTCAGCATACAGCCACCCTGCCTGTCCCCGCTAGCATCAGCCTTAACCCTTGGGATGAGTCCCATCCCAGCCTAATCACCTTGATCAGACTTTCCCCCTCCCTTGACACCTAGTGTCAAATCCAGTCAAGGTCCAAGAGCTTGAATTTCCCAGCTCCACCGTTACCCACCTTCGTTCATTGGCCCACCCAGACCTTAATGCAGAGATACCTTCCCCCCAAGTCTGATCACACAGCTCCAGCCTTTGTCCTTTAGTATTTTCTCCTTCCAGACCCAGTGCTAACTGGGCAATGAACTCAACCAGCTTGAACCTGGGTCCCTTGCAGTGACCTCTTCACCTGTGGTGCAGGTAAGTCCTGCAGCTCATGGCAAGCTGGGACAAAGGCTGCTTAGTCAACGTGCCCAATGCCCTGACCTGACTCGTGGGTGTGAGGTCTCCAGTAGCAAACCAAATCCAAAAAAGAAAATAGAACTGTTTTACAGTGAATACATAGCAGAGTGAGAACATGGGGAAGCTGAGAAGGTTTTCTCCATTTATATTATGCTTCCTGGAGAAAGAGGAGTTGGAGAAAAATGTAAGACAGTGGCCTTTCCAACCAGGAAGGACAGGCAGGATGGGAACCAGGCTCCCTACAGGACTTGACTATCATGGTCCTGATTAAGCCATGGAGCCTTTCCATGGGCATGAAAGGGCCAGTATAGCTAGAGAACTGTAACTGGGGGGACAGAAGGGAAATCTGGGTCTCATCAGATCATCTGGTTGCTGAGGCAGGGGATGCCAGGCACGCATGCCCCAGCATCTGCGGTACAGAGCAGGCCAGAGGAATCACAGGTAAGGGACAGGCCAGTGATGCAGAGAAGAAGGAGACTTTCTCTTCTCTTTATTTATCCTAACTTTGTTTCCAGCCTTGTAATGCAAAGCCACGTCCTGTTTCTTCCTCAGTAGACTCTTCAGCTGGAGGTGATCCAATTGGGACTCCCGAATTCGGAGGCTTTTTTTTCTTCTTTGAGATAACTAATGCAAAGAAAAGGCTGTATACCATCCCTGTCTTGGGTGTTTGCACTGTGACATCTGTTTAGCTTCATAAAATACAAGGACCTTCCCTTGACTCCTTCAAGCTGAATGAAATGGGAAATAACGTCACAGTAAACAAGTTAGAGAAAACCGTGACTGTGTACACACAGACACACTCAGTCAGAGGCCTCATACATGGGGAGCTGGTCCTTATCAGTCCACAGGCACACAACCAGGTAGTCTGCAAAGTTGCTAGGACATAGACACACAACTGCAACACCTGCAAAAGTTGTTTTGTGATTGCATGACTCTGTGCAATTGCACCTGTAGTTACTGAAAACCTGACTAGTAAATGCGATGTTTAGTTTGACATAGATCTACAATACGTGTATAAAAAAAGGCAACTACTTCCTAACCTGGCCACATATGTAAATTAGACTCTCAGGCCACATATTTGAATCTATAATACAGGTTTTACTATAGACAGCTTTAAACTTTTGACGCTTTGCTCCACTATGTTGGGCCCAACAGAGTTATTTCACTCCTGAAAGAAGGAGCTCTGTGCAGAGCAAAAGTAAGATGAATCACTTTGGTGAATGAGGTTTTGCATCTCTCATCACTTCCCCTGCCTCTTACCCCACTCGGTCCTCAGAAGCCAACCGTACTGGCCAGCAATGATCCCATACAGAGATTAAGGTAGTTGTGGACTGCTGATGTGGATACCATCCACGGGTGCCTATTTCTCCCCAGTAAGGTAAAGTGTAACAAACGTCTCGTGAAAGTTATTCTGCTCTCATTTAGACACCATTCTTCAGAAAGAAATCTGTATCTCTTCTAGATCCCTATAACTCATGAAGGGAAATAGGAAGCATAAAGCAAACATATATTAAAATGACCTGGATATGTGCCTCACTGGAAAAAATCTAAAATGTTTTTGTGGTCACAAGAACAATTTTCACTCCATGTTTCTGGACTTCATAATACACCACCAAAAGCACTCGACATGGGGAAAGTAAGATCTCTTAATGAAAATATTATAGACTTGTAATTTGCTTAGGCAGCAGTTTCTGTAAAAAGATTTCTTACTATTCTAAGGAAATGAAAAACGTATGGTTTGTGTTCATATGAAAAGCACAGCCATTAACAGAGAAAGGCCAGTAAATAGCAAGAGTGTTACAGCAAAAGTCTTGGTGCAGTGTTATTTTAAGGGCAGTTGGAAGAGCAAGCATTAGACTGCTTTGCTGAAAGACTGTAACAGACTTTTATGGGTGAGATGTTTAGCTTGAAATGTAATGGATGGCATAATCAAGATTAAATAAGTACTAAAATTGGTTTAACTTTAAGATGGACTTCACTTTGGGCTTGAGTTCTGTTGCTATTTACACAAGGGTAATTTTCTTGTCATCAGAGTTGTAATTCAGAAGGCACAAATCAGAACAAAATTCGTGTTTGGCCACACTTAATTGTTATGATACTATCAGACCAGCGAGCCCTTCCGAGGGACATTACCTTCAACTTAGCTTGCCAGATGCTGTTGCATGCTAAAGGAACATTTTACCTAAAATGGTAGATGGCTTGTTTTTTCCAGGACACCCTCTGGATTACAAGCCAAAGGCTCAAGATATATCTACTTGTGGTGCCAAAATGTGGGGACAGCTACATGCTTATAGGATTTATTTAGTACATATTGAAGTGTAAAACCTCAGTGGACATCTCTGAGTGAATGACACAGATTGTATTGCTGGCAAAGTTGTAAAGCAGAAGCATAGAATTGTACACATTGAATTAGATTTCCAAATACTTTAAAGAGTGCCAGGTAAATTAATACATATAGAATCACCATTCATCTGTTTTTAAATCCATTAGTTATCTGTGAAACAATGAATTCCAAGTAAGTCCTGGCCACCATTAAACAGTTCTATGGAGGAAAAAGAATTTAAACTGTGATGAGTGATTTGAGGTATAAATATCTCTAAAATACCCGGATGTTCAAAATGTTTCAAGCACCCACATTAAAACAAATCAAGATCCTTAATTTTATCTCGTATCCAACACCCCAAAATGTAGTCACCCAAAGTCACTATTTTGTAATGACAAACTTGGTTCCAGGTCTTTGCAAGCTCAAGCTGTGTTGTTTAGACCTGAAACTGAGTCCCTTTGCAGTTTCAGCATGTCCTGATCAAGGGTTTAGGTCTAGTCTTTTTTTTACAGAAAATGGCCCAGCTGAAACGCTTTGAAAATAATTGAAACATGCCTGAGGTCAAAGTGTTGGTGAGGATCCAGGTTTCTGATTCTGGCTCCTCTTTCATTGATGAATTTACTCAGACTAATAACGGCTGGAGGCTAAATGGGCCTGTGGTGATGCCTGGAAAGCAAAATTTTTTATTTTTTTTTTTACTGTGAAGAATTTATATTCATCATACTAGGAATTTAGACTGATTTCTATAATTTTTAAGTACTACTGTGTCAAGGAAATGGGACAAGCCAAGAATTGTACTGTGTCTCTAATAAAGGATATCTGACAACTGAAAACCAGCTTAGGCAGGGATTATCTAACTGTAACATTCCCGGTTAATAGTGACTACATTCATGTTAGACAGCTAATGGTTTTGAACAGCAACTCACTTGCACACCCACACAGCCCTAAGCAGTGTTTTGGCACACCTTCTGGCATGTCTGCAGCCCTGCCAGGGCTGCACTGACCGTCAGTTCCCCGGCTCACAAATGCGTGGTGCCTGGCTGAAGCAATGCAGGACGAGCTGACCTGCTCTGTCAACTGTTCACCGTTGTTTCTGTGATGTCTGGACACTGTGGAATGTGAAAGTTTCCTGTCTCACCAGTGCACCATGACTTGCATTTTGGGCAGAGAAACATGTAAACATAATTAGTTGGCTGGCGGCTAAAATTCCCTTTGAAATTGCAGTCAAGCTCTGTGGCTTTAATTTCTATTTTATTTGGGACGGATTAATCTGATATAGCTCGAGACTAACTTGCCTATTGCTTTAAGAATTTGGGAGTTTTCCAGCACACCGTTTATGGTTTGTTTGTGCCTGTCTGTCCAGAGTAAAGGTGAAGCAAAAATTGTATGATTTTTACAAGTCAAGCACTCTTGATTGTAAGTGATCGGATGATGCTGTAAGTCATTTATCTTCTTTCTGGTTTTACTCCCAAATATCAAGATACACAGCTTTTAAATACCCAGGGTATTTAAAAGTAGGGTCCAGGCTTTTATAACTCAAAAGCCATGTGTATTTCCCAGATGAGGGTGATGGGCTGAAAACAGCTATTCTGCTCCCAAAGCAGCCTCCTCCTCTGTCAATGCTGCTGTTATCTGTGGCAAGGCTGAAGTGAATCGATGTAAGGCAAATACATTATTGATCACCTCCTGGGTAGGCGTGACGAGATGTGAAGCCTCAGGGGCTGTACGAAAAGGAGAAAGGGACTGACGGAGGACAAAGTCTGTAGCTGAAGGTCAGCAATTCCTTCCTGTAATTAGACAGACACGAAACATGCAGACACACTAGAAACTACAGAGAGGGAACTCCCTTTTCACCCACCTCCCCCATGGCTGGGTCAGAGATGCAGACTCCTGGTGTCACTGCCTTTTACATTTCTTGTAATATGAAGACGGTGGAACCTGTAAGGACTCTAAAAGCAGTTCCCCATGGCAGGTCTCTGGAACCAAATCAGGCTTTACTGTACTGTTTATGATGGGGGAGGAGTACCACAGGCAGACTTATTTCAACGCATCAGGAATTTCTGTCTATGGAGCCTGTGATTGCATTGAATGGACAGAGAGGCTTTGCTAAATTGCTTTTCCAGAACATCAAGGAAGGACTTTTAAAAACTAATAGGCACAATGAAGATATACAAATTTATCTTCAGTTGCTTGCAAAGCACTCGTAGGAGAGCTCTAGAAGCCAGCTTGCAGAACTGCTTCGCGACTGGTGCCAGGGATGTGCATCAACACCCATTAAATACAGAAGAACAACCTTCCCTTCTTTCTTGTGCTTTTGTTGCGGAACACTTTCCCTTTTTATGGCACCATGTTCAGTAGAAATGCTATGTCTACTGTTTTATTTAATCTTTAAAATCCATTTTCTCCTTTCCGCTTGTCGATTCTGCATGCTTATTACATCTACATCCCCTTTGTCTTAATGCTGACTATAGGTAATAGATCAGCTCCAGCTCACTAGTTAATATGGGACTTCGTACAGTTACTGGCTATGGCCAAAGTTTTTTGCTCAAGCAATTATTGAACATCAAAACCACTTAATCATGAAAAAGCACTAAAATCTTTTGATCTCATTAAGTATACATTGCGGGAGTATGTTTAAGAAAACAACAAACAAAACCAGGACAGAAACTAGCCAGTGTGAAAATCTGTAATGAGTGAGGCTGCAATAGCTGCTGATTTCCATCCAGAAAATGGAGATGTCCCTTATGGTCTAACTTCTGGGGGAATCTCTCGCACTCACTTTGCGCCCGCTCTGGATATAAGGATCAGCTGGTAAAAACAGCAATGGGCATTAACCACACCTTGAAAACAACTCCCTCTGGGCTCCTGCAACCTGGGATATTTACATTAGTAAACTCACCACGGTGGAAGCACAGACCCAAGCACTGGACCAAAATCTTTCATTCTACTTCAGTGTTTGCATGGCTTCAGCCTCTGTTAACAAAGGTCTATGGCAGACTGACCTCACCCTTATGCAGGTGTCAGCACCGACCAGCCACCACCCCGAACAGGCGGCTTCACCGTGAGCTTTTTCAGGCACAGCTCACTGGTACACGTGCGGTGACCACAGGGTGCTCTGTGAAGTCACAGGCAGCCCAAGGGAATGGCAGAAAGGGAAGGATGTATAACAGTGGTAGGAATATAAGGTTATGTTGGGCTGACTAACGTTTTTTCTGTAGATGTATTATTATTTTAAGAAGATCACCTCTAGCAAGAGGGAATGAGAGAAATCAGAGGAGGAAAAGGAGGAAATTGGACAGTATGTAAGAAAAATATACAAAGAAGGGACAAAGAGCCACAAAGAAAAGCCATGAGACCTGATTAGGGAGAAAAAGAAGAAAAATTTTGAAAAGGACCATTTGGAAAGCAGAACAGCAACAACAAAAAAGAAATAATAAATGCTGAATCTGCGTTCAGTGCACACTTATGAACTGAGATGTCATTTATATTCGAAAGAGTATTATTTGTTTTGTCACATCCAGAAAACAATCTCCCACACCCACTTTATAATCTCAGTGTTAGCTGGATACAGTTATACTCACAAACAGGCTGCAATGAATCTCAAATTTTATGTGTATACACATAAAAATATTTGCTGTAAATTTCCTGATTTTGCTGACCAGCTTGAATGTTAAGGACATTAAAAAGTATTGACACGAGCTACACATTTTCAACTACCTCCCCCGCCCCCTTCCTTTGCTCCAAAATTTGTGCTACAATTTTTCATTTAAAGTTCAGGTTGATTATGCTGTGTTCATAAACCAAACATGCACACAGGTCAAGAACACACACAGAGCTCGATTTTTAGTTACGCATCTTTCCTATTTTTCCTCGGCAGCAAGGCCAGCACAAAGACACTCCACCCCTGGACTTGGGCTCACAGCTCACAGCTTCCCCAGCTGAACTGACAGAATTGCTTGGGTGGTCACCCTGTACACATTTTTGCAGTATTTATGGAAATGATCTAGGTAAAACCCTCCCCACTTTTCAAAGGCAGAACACTTTCAGTCCAACGTGGAGGTTTTACTGGAGTATAACCTTTGTGTTTTTATAACTGATCCAGATCAGGGTTATCATTAGCCTAGGCGTTTCCAAACTTGATCTCCAACCCCTTCTACTCCTCCCAAGCCACTAGCAGTCTGCAAAACCTTGTAAGAGCCACAGAGGGATCTTTTATTTGGGGCCGTGCAGGAGAATTTCCTGATGCAGCCCCTAGCTAATATCATACCCATTCTGCTTATCTAACCAGGATGAAAACTTTAGGAAATCTTAGTCTAGACCTAAGCTTCTAAGGAACTTCTTTGTGTTGACAGAAAAAGAAACTGTATTTGAGTGACATCTTTGTAGCAGTAAGAGAGGTTTTCCAGGGTTATCTGTTGTTAGCCGTACATTTTTTATTATTGCTTTTAAGAACATTTATAGAGAATTCTGACCATAACCACGCAGTTGTCAAGTATTCCTATCTCCCAGACTGTTACTCCTCAGAGACAGAGGAAGCTGGGGTAGAGGGACAGAGGTAGATCTCGGCCCAATGGAAAGGACAAGGAGTTGTACCTCACAGAACTCAGTTAATCAGAGCACCTGAACAGCAATGGTTTTTGTCAGTGACCTAGGCATGAACATGAAGTTTCAGTTCAAAATCTGCTTTGGAAACATCAGGGTTTGTAAATACAAAACAAGGATATCATGCTCAGATTGATGGTCCCTCACAAAATTTTTCCTCCTATTAAAAAGTTTATTCATGATTTTCCGTATGAATCCTGTTCAAAGGTAACAAGCAAACCACACAAAGAACATTACTGGATCTTTATTCTCCTAGCGTTGCAAAAATGCTGTATCTTTTAGAGTTGTTTGGAAACAAGCAACCAAACAAAAAGATAAAGATCTATGGAAAAAAGTAAAGATGGATGGATTTTTGTGGTTATAAGTGACCACCATGAGCATTCAATCTCATCACAGGTGTAGCCTGCATCACAGAATTTCACTCAGTTAATCTTTTATGCAGTCCAGTAACTTGCAACAGCTAAAGCTTATCTATCTGCTCTTGAAAATTCCTTCCTGAATTTTTTGCTGAACTCCAGGGGCCAGCACCCACTTAGCTTTAATGCCCCATCACATCAGTCTGAGATATTAATGTAATTTACAGCTACTCAGAGGTCCCCTTTCATTGGCAGAGCAATGTAAAGAAGTTTTAATATGAATGCAACTGCATAAACAACTAAAATTGCAAGTATACATGAGGTCATCTATAGCTACCTGATGAGCTGGCAGGGAAGACCAGTGACAAACTGTGTTATGTTCAGCCCTGGAAATCGTGCCCACTTTGGCCTGAATTTGTTATCAGCTTTAGGATTTTGTTCACATTTGTTTGACCTTCAGGGCATGCTCAAGTGCCCTTCTGCTTTCCTTGGTAATTAATGGGAGGAAGCAAGGAGATCTGGGCTCTGGGAAGGTAGTACGCTCTAGGAAGGTAGCACGTTTTGAGCAGTGATAGCTTGGATAATTAGTCAGATTAGTTGAGAGACAGAAGCTTTCTTTTGTTCTGGTTGTCTGCTCTACAATATAACGATTCTCATTGTAGATGTGCTCAGGCTTGGGTATAAATCTAGATATATTAATTAAAAAGTCATCTTTAAAAAGATCAATCCATGATGAGCAGCCTTAGAAATACTGAATCTCATCACTAAGGCTGCCTTGTCTGACACAGTACCTGGGAAGAAAGGATGGGTGGAGGGAGAGAGAATGGGGGAGGAAAGAGACAGAGTGCTAAAACAAGAGTGGAAGAAACAGAGGCAAAGAGAGGGGAGTGAACCACACGGGGAAAAGAAAACAGGGCAAAGGGATGAAGGGGAAGTGTAAAGTAAAAAATCTAGACAGAGAGCAAATAGGCTGGAGACTGAAAGACAAAAGGTGTGGGGGAGGGCGAAGGGACCGAAGGAACTAGAGGAATCTATTTCATCAATTATTGTCATTACTAATGGAAACATTTTTAAAAAAACTGGTGGATGCAGGGTCCTCTCCACGTTCCACGGGAAAGTTGTGAGTACAGGACATTTCTTTACACGCAGGGCTATGAAACCCAAATTGTCCTCTGATCAGTGAAGGGAACTGTCAGCGTAAATGATATTTAATGGCTGGTCTTGAGAGTGGAAAGGGTTTCCCACACACTTGATTTATAGCTCCAAGAAGACAGTCTATGAGAGGATTTTATACACTGAATTTCCAGTTTAATAGACACTGCACCAATATTCAATAGAAGCATTTCATGTTCTTCATGTATTCTTTTTTAAATGGATTTCACCTCATCTCAGAGCAATAAAATGTTAGGATATGTTCCTACTGATTAACATTTCAATTAAACACAAATTGATCTCATTGATTAGCTGATCTATAGAGTCTCAACCTGCCACTACCTGGAGATTTGATGAGAAGCACTTGCTCTCTTTTGCACATCTTCAGATCACTTTTGTAGCAGAGAAAAGAAAAGCTTAGATTAATAAATTTTTCGTGAAATAAAAAGATTAAAGAATATGACTATGTGTTGGAATGCTTTCAACTAGACATAATACACATGCTGCTACAGGTTTTAGCTATTTTTCTGACATTTATGCATTTCATCCCTTTCTTATATCTGTAATCTGTTTTATTTTAATAGAACTATTTGCGTGAGAAGAAGCTATCTAAGTAAATGTTTCCAGAATTGGCCCCTAACTGCTTTTAGTATGGTTATCAACACTGGCCATCTGTGTTTTTTCATTTTAATTCCATAAATGAATGCTTTGCCCTTTGAGAAATTCAAGGACCAGGAAGTAGCAATAAACCTCTTCTGCAGCTCCAGACTGAATACTCCAACAATTATTAGTTGATGGGATATGCAGTAAAAAGAATTCTTTTTGACAGTACAATTTATAACCATAATTTCCTTTTGCTAACAAGTATTATAACATTTCTGTGCAAAGATGTGGCTGGCTTAGCTGTGTGCTTAACTGGTTTTGAGCTGGTCTTTTGTGATGCAACGTAACCCAAAGAGCAAGTACATAATCAGATAAGTAGCTCTGTATTAATGGTACATCCTGATTTTGGATTAATAGGGCTTCCATTTAATTTTACTTTGCTTTAGACACTGTAAATTCCAAGCCTGTATTTTGTAGTTGGTAAGTAAGCAGAATTAAAAACCCGCAACCAATGAAAAGAGGCAGTCCAATCTGCCATCTATACTGGTATGGCTGGAATGCTGGTAAAGGACACAGTCATGATCTTATGATTCAGAGCTTACCCAGCTTTTGTTAACTCTCACATAATTAGTTTTAATAATGAGGTAATACCTAAGGATCCAATCTCTATAGCAGTTTAATGTTACTGGAAGCTGTAACCATGTAAATGGAAGTAGATCTGGCTCCAGGACCAGATATCTACTTAATATTATCTAAAAGAAAGAATAGAGCATATGGATAGGTTTGTATTTACACTAAGGCAAGTAAAACAGTGAAAACGCAATCGGATCCACTTTAAAGGAACTTTACATGCAATAAACAACATAAATCATCCTTATAAACGTAAATGAGAAGACAATCTACTGTATTAAATTAGCACAAAATTAAGATTTGTAATTTTTCACAAAGTTCTTGACTAATAAACATCCTCATGAAATAAAAAAGTTGATGTTAATAAATGCAATTCCCATGTACAGCATGAAGCCCACAAAGCAGAACTCTGCTAATGTTCATACCCTGAGAATGAGCACAAACTGACAATTAACTGAAGGGAAGAGACTGTTCTCTAACCATCCAGGAGAGAAAAAGGGGGGGAGGGAACCCAAAAACCAACCAACCAAAAAACGCTCCCCCCAAAAAAACCCAAACCAACCACCAAAACCAAAACCAACCTAAAGCGAAGAGTTATAAATTGTATCATTCTTCTTACTGACTTGAGGTATTAATTGCAACATAGTCAAGGCCTTCTTTAAACAAATGATCCCATTAGCTCAATTACACCTTTTATGACAAACATCACATTCTTTGCTAACCTTCTGTACTAGTGAAGCATGAAGCCATCCTTAATGGGCCCATGCTTCTTTGGATACCAGTTGTGTAAGGCAATACATGCCACTTTGTAGATTAAATTCTGCTAAATACCGATGGCAATCTCAGTCCACTGTGAATTGAACTGAGACTTAAAAGCCTACTGGCATGGCATAGATTCAATTTTATTTGCTACAGCTTTCATACACAGATATATATTATGCAATCCTACCTTCTCACAGGCAGAGAGGGGATTTGGACAGGCATTTGCTATTGTGTAGCAAATAAAGGGACTGTCCTGGTTCTGGTTTCTAAATCAAGTCAAAGAGTAAGTCAGGAAGCTTGGACTGTGTCTACGTTAAACATTTTAGTTTCGAGCGGCTTGAGAGTGAATCTCGCATCATGTTGGTTTGACTCGCAGAGCAACTTTAGTGCTGTGGTGAGCTGACCCTGGCTGGAGGCCAGGCACCCACCAAAGCCGCTCTATCACTGCCTTCCTCAGCTGGACAGGGGAGAGAAAATACGACGAAAGGCTCCTGGGTCGAGATAAGAGCAGGGAGAGATCAGTCATCAATTACCATCACAGGCAAAACAGACTCAACTTGGGAAAATTAATCTAATTTATTACCAAGCAAAACAGAGTAATGAGAAATAAAACTAAATCTTAAAACAGCTCCTCCCACCCCTCCCTTCTTCCCAGGCTCAACTTCACTCCTGATTTCTCTCCCTCCTCCCCTGCAGCAGCACAGGGGGACGGGGAATGGGGGTTGTGGTCTGTTCATCACACGTTGTCTCTGCCTCTCCTTCCTCCTCAGGGGGAGGACTCCTCACACTCTGCCCCTGCTCCAGCGTGGGGTCCCTCCCACAGGAGACAGTCCTCCACCAACTTCACCAACATGACTCCTTCCCACGGGCTGCAGTTCTTCACCAACTGCTCCAGCGTGGGTCCCTTCCACAGGGTGCAGACCTTCAGGACCAGACTGCTCCAGTGTGGGTCCCCCATGGGGTCACAAGTCCTGCCAGCAAACCTGCTCCAGTGGGCTCCTCTCTGCATGGGGCCACAGGTCCTGCTGGGGTCCTGCTCCAGAGCGGGCTCCCCATGGGGTCACAGCCTACTTTGGGCATCCACCTGCTCTGGTGTGGGGTCCTCCATGGCCTGCAGGTGGATATCTGCTCCACCATCAACCTCCATGGGCTGCAGGTGGACAGCCTGCTTCACAATGGTCTTCTCCATGGGCTGCAGGGGAATCTCTGCTCTGGCACCTGGAGCACCTCCTGCCCCTCCTTCTGCACTGGCCTGGGTGTCTGCAGAGTTGTTCCTCTCCCATTTTCTCACTCCTCTCTCTGGCTGAAAAAACTGCTGCTCTTTTTTTCTTTCCTTCTTAACTCTGTTACCCCAGAGGCACTGCCACCGTTACTGATGGGCTTGGCCTTGGCCAGCAGCGGGTCTGTCTTGGAGCCGGCTGGCATTGGCTCTGTCGGACATAGTGGAAGCTTCAAGCAGCTTCTCACAGAAGCCACCCCTGTAGCTCCCTGCTACCAAAACCTGGCCATGCAAACCCAATACAGGTGCATATGAGGAGAAGCAGGTCCTTCCCACCCATTAAACATGCTCCAACTCCCTGGGGGCCATGAGCGGGGGGAGGTATATGTGTCTAAATCAATGATTTGCATTTTGGATGTCTCTGAACAACCTGCGTTGGGGAGGTTTTGCTCAGGGGACCAGACTGACCGTTATCTGAAGGAAAAACTCACAGCTGTGTGTAGTGTAAATATGCGACCCTAAGCTCCAAATGGCTTGGTAAAGCAGGCATAGGCTGTTATCGTCCTGGCTTGGAAGATATCTCTCACTGAGCCCTTCTATTCACTCGTATAATATTCATTCCTCACTGAGGAAAAAAGGCCTGATTTGATATATTCTGAAGGACAGCAGGTAGGACATTCAGGTTCCTGGAATTGACAGCAGAGTCTTGGGAAGGAATGATACTGAGAAAGAGAGATGAAGGGAAATTCAAAAGCTGCATGAAAGCTCTGCTGGGAATAAAAATGAAAATGAAATTCAAAGGCAAGACTGCCATTCCCAAGGGAATTTCTCATTCCATGAATGACATTAATAAAGACTTTCAAAGCAAATGGGCCTATTTGCTTTCTTCAGAAAATGCAGTGCTGCAAACAAATCTCTTAAAGCACTGAATATGTTGAAGGGTGAAGTCGGTATCAGTGACTGTCTTCTTCACCAGTCAGCATCTCACTGAAACCAGCTACCATCTCACTGCAACCTTTGAAGAATACATTTTCCAGATTTAATCATTGTGAAAGTGATTGTAATTTCATTGTGCATACTACTGGACTTAAACAAGCTGGACTTAAAACATCCAGAGGAGCAGAGCAAGACATATGCAGGATTCCGGAATAAATAGCAAGGCTGAATTTCAGAGTGATTTAATGAAATTGTAAGTAAGTGATGTGTTTTAAGCTGAATTGAAATCTGTTGGTGATTTAATGAGATGAAATGATGTATATGTACTTGTCGCAAAAGTCAGAATAGCAGGGACTAAGACTTTTGCCCAACAGTAATTCAATTCTGGAAAGAGAACAGGTATGGGCCCAGCTAATGACACAAAATACAAACATATCCAAATGCAAATGCTTTAGCATCTTCATTTAAAATATTTACAATGAATAACTTTAATTACCATTTAGCAATCTGGTTCAATTGTGAGGCTATCCTCAGGAATAGCTCCATAGATAAAATTATGCTGTTGTAGAGTTTGGAGGACAGAATGTGGCTCATTTGGTAAAAGGGAGAAGGTGACCTAGCCCTTTTTGACAAAATGACAGAGAATGATGGTTTACAAGCCATTCTGCAAGCCTTCATATGCACAACTGTCCTCAAGACTCTTACTTTCTTAGAAATTTCTAAACAAAAATGTCCTGCTTTCACAAAAGATTGCAGAAACAAATGCTGGGAAAAGGCAATAAAAATTATTTTAAGGTACTTGGTATTTATTTCATTCCAACAAGCACCAACTATCCAATGTTTGTAGAAAAAATGTTTGCTGTATCCATCTGTCTTCATTCTTCAGTATCCCATTGCAGATATACTTTTGTTATTCTACTACTAAAAATGGACTTGGTAACATCCTTACTGCTAATATGTACGCACTGTTTATTTACAAAACAGATTTGTGTTTTAAAATTGCAAAGTAAAATAAAATGGTAAGCAAGTACCCAAGTAAACAATTCTAATTACTTTCTGTCCTTTATTATTTTATTGTAAATGGTTCCATTCCTTCCAGTAATAATGTCAACCTGAGGCTATAGTTTCTTGGCTTTTATTTTTAAATGCACTTAAAAGTTGATTAATAAAGAGTATCCTTATCGCTCAGTAGTTGTATTCTTCCCTCTAAGGTAACAGAAGGAAGTAACTAACAACTGACTAGAAACAAATGTTCATTTTTTGTATTTAATGATGTTTATTCAACTTGAAAGCTAAAGGAAATGGAAGCAGCAACAGACTGTCAACCAGGCTCTCGCTGTCACGGCCTGCAAGGACAGACTCCAGTGCCCAGGGCAAAAGCTAACAGGTTCCAGAGTAAGGCTCAATATTTACTCAGAGGTTGGTACCACCATACCCCTTTGTAAGATCAGACCTTTCTGCATAAGCTGGCACTCTTTCAAAAAGGTGCTCTATTCTCACTTCTTGGACAGCAGTTCAAACTCAGGAAAAGTTTGAAACGGAAAGAATTGGTATGCACAAATTGAAATCTGTGTTTTTGTTTATTGAAAGACAACAGTAAGACACTCCAAGATGTTGCTGATCCCAAATAGAAGTTGGAGATACAAGTCTTACCTCTAGGAACTCTGCACACCATCAGTTATAAGCAGCCCATGGTTTCAAGGTAATTACTAGTGGGTTTGTGAATGGCTAGGTACCTCAGTACAAATGTGATCTGCCTTAAATGTGAGCACATCTAACCTGGCATAAGATCAGCACAGCCACCTCATGGTGTGTACACTGATGTGCACACAGAGTGCATTGCTGGGTATCCCTTGTCTTCCACTGTCTACTTGGCTGGCTAATGCACTCTGGAAAGGCTCCAAGCCTGTAGTGGGTTGCTGGCCCCCTCCCCCAGTCATGACCATTCATTTTGTCTGGTCCCTTCACATTCTTTCAGCTCCTAGATTCTCACCAACTGTGAATAAAATGATTACTGCTTGAATGTCTTCACTCCCAGGTGCCAGATCTCTAAGCAAGAAAATAAAAGTAGTCTACATACCAAGTCCTGGGAAACAAAACCCTCTTCTCCTCCTCACCAGAAAGAGTCTTTTGGTGGGACAGTGTTGCTGATAGCTAGACCTATCTGTCTGTCCCAGATGTCCACCTGGAAGGGGAGGAGAGGCAGAAGAGTGAGTGCTAATGGTTCCTAGAAAATAAAGGCTCATGGTATGCTTGGTGTAATTGGAAAGCAGCAGATGGGTTTGTGGTGGGTTGGTAGTGAGAGTATGTTGGGACTTCTGTTGCATGTGTTTCTCTGACTGGGAAAGAACGGTGAGATTTGGCCTAGACTCAGTCATGGACACATGAATCCCCAACTGGTCATGAAGGATGGATGAGTGTGTGGGAAGGAGAAGGGGACCACCCAACTGGTGACCACTGACCTTCTGACACAACCCTCACACAGGATGATGTGATCCTGTGAGTCATCCCACAGAAGCAAAATTATTTCTTCCCTCAAGGCCAGGGGAACCTGCTAAACAGATGGATTGAGGCTACTTTGGTGGTAGGCAACAAAATGTCTGAGACTGAACATTCAAACAAAACAGCAAGTATAAAACTGTGAGAATGGAGGACGCTTCAGCCATCGCATTGTATAGGTATACAGTACTCCATGTGGGAAAAATTCTACTAGACAAAAGAAATAATTTTAAAGAAATTAGTTCTAAAAGGTATGAACGATTTCTGTTGAGTGGAGTGAAGTCATACTGGTTCACCTCTCCAGAGAATGTGGCTGTGGCTTCTTTAACCTTGATAATGCCAAGCCCAGATCTCATCAATTCATGAAACTCTGCCCTTGGGTCCATATTTATAATCTTCTAAGTACAACTGCTTTCCTCTGTGATGTTTTGGTTTGTCATGATCTCTAAGAACCGGCACAGCATATCAAAGATTTACTCTCACTCCTTTGTTTGCTGCATATTTGGTGGTAATTAGGTGCTTCATTTGTAGAAGTCCTTATGCAAAGCCTCTCTGCTGGAGTAGGATTACATCAGATTTATATCTGTCCTTGTGCAAAGTGAAGAAATCTCCAAGGTCTCCACACTAAATCACAGAGTCTTAACCTTGGATCGCATCCCACTTTCCAACTCTGATATATTTTTCTTGTGATCCAGGATAAATGCTATAGCCATCTCTGAGAAGTAAAAAGGAAGGTCTGACACTTCTTTATGCCAACCCCAACAGAGGCAGGGGCCTTTGCATGCAAATATGAATCAGACCCAAACAAATTATTAGTTTGATTATATTGATGCAGGAGAAAGAAATCTTGGATTTTCCTTTCTTTTTTTAACAAGTTTTGATTTATACATACAAAAGAAAGATCATAAAGCCTGAAAATAAATTAAGACTCATAGAAGAAAAAATATGATCTGAAAGTCTCTGTATCGAAGGAAGCATTTTAAAAACCAGAACATATAACTGACATAGTGAGATTTGCTTCTTCTGGAGATGTGAGGAAACTTTTTTTTCAAAAGCTGGAAGAGTGACAACAAAGATAGAACGCGTATGGGATTTTGCACCTCCACAACAAAATCAGCAGCAGAATTTGTGTCATGGGAAATCGGCGGGGGACAGAACTGAAGTTTCAGCTTGCAGATGCCAAATACATTAAGAAATCTAACAAGGAGCAAAGATAAAAAAAAAAGCAGTTTGAAATACCATTTGCAAGGTGCTTGGCTTCTCTGTAATGCAAATAGTGATATAAAATATGCAGGAATGTGGATTTCTTCAGTTTGAATGGGAAGAGGAAATTGATTTACAAATTCTGAATGGAATAGAAACCTTAGAGCAAGAGTAGAGACAAAGCAACTCCCTGCTTGGTGTGGAGTAAATATGGCATGTAACTGCCTCTTCCTGTGGGAACTGCTTTGACTTGTGTGATGTTACAACATAATTAAGGTGCTCTCTGGTGTAATTGAATATGAGGGATTTTACTCCTTAGTGATCCTCACATTAGTATAATCTTCTTGATTGTTCTTGGGCAACTGGCCTTTCAGGACTTTCAGTGGTGAGACTTCAAAGAGCCCTTTATATTTGCGGAAGGGTGGAAGCCAGTTCTCTGCAAGGTGTGCTCTGCCTGGCCTCTGGTAGTGTGGTGGCTTCACACAACTGTTCCCATCAAGCTTGAGAGAAGTCTCAACCCTCAAGCTTGCAGGGAAGTCTCTAGGTTGTGCAGGGGCTGGGGAGCAAAGGATTTTCTCATGAGTGATCATGGCCTCCAGCTGTATCTGTGGGACCAAGCAGAAAGAAGATCTTCCTCTCACTTGCAGAGAACTGGAGGAAGGTTGAGCAAGCTGAAACACACAGAATTCCTATGGCCCCATGCAGCAGCGGCTGTGCAGGTGAGAATGAGGCACTCTGTTAGAAAATACAAAGCAGAGGATGCTACACAAAACCCGTTCATTCATGGAATAGAGACCTGAAATATGCCTGTTGATTCTGGGATGGGTTTTTAACAAAACTTTGTTGTTTACCTCCAAATGTCTTGTTGCCTGTTTGGACAGTTGCCTTTCTACTTGTTGAAATGAAGCACTTCTTCCTTTTTAAATTATTCAGATAGATGCACTGCCACTTCAGGCACAATCTGTTTGTGTAAGGAGTGCGTAATCCTCTTTTGTTGTTTCCATGTGCTTTTAAAATAATTTGAGAACGAAACATGTTATGGAATAATTCTGAGGATGAGTCTCTGTGGGAAAGCTGTATTTGGTCATCAAGCCCACTGCCTTGCAGCTCCAAGCTGTGGTCCCCACAGGGAAGATGTACAAGATAAAATTATTTTACACTGGATGTTAGTGAAAAGGCCAAGAAATTATTTTTCTCCTAGTTAAACCTACAGAACGCACATTCATGTCAAAGACATTAACATGCAAGCACAGATTTCCATAATAATGTGAGAAAGTGAAAGGAATAAGGAATAGAATTTTGACTCTTTGTAGTTAAGGAGGGTTGTATTAATTCCTTTTGTATATTCCAGTGGCTACAAACTGAAATGAAAAATATATCTGGAGGTAGATAACGTTGCAGGGAGAGAAGAATAAGCTACATTTCTGGACTGTTCTCCCTCCTAACTGGAACTGATCCATTCAGTCACACTCAGGTAAGGCTGCTGTTTAAGGCACGCTCCCCAACGTCCAGCTGATCTCTGCTCTGAAACCCCTGAAAGATTTAGCAACAGCGATGCAGACAGCCTGGCCTCTTCCTTCTGCTCCTGATTTCTCCTCCTATGGCAGAGCAGGAATACCCAGATTTACGAGGCCCAGTGGAGGGCAGCCCAGCCTCACGGTGCCTATTGTGGCCCCCGCAAAGCAGGGCCCTGCGGTGCAGGAAGAATCTCAAGAAGAAAACAACTGAATTTCTCTGGACGTTTCCTAGAAATGTCACCTAGGACAGTGAAGAAGTCAAACAAACCACAGTCTGGGACTCCACGCAGAAAGGTACAAAGAGGAGAGCATAGACATAAAAGTTATGAGAAAGAAGAGTCGGGGTGGAGGCAGAGGAATCCATCTAGCAAATGCAAGTTTAAACATTCTAGATAATGCCCTGCAACTGTTTCTGGATTTTTCCTTCAGCCTTTGAGAGATCACTTCAAATTAAAAGAAGTTCCCAGGTAGACTTTCCTCTCTCTCAAGATTTTGTCTCAGTTAAGAGCCCTGTCTGAGCAGCTCCAATTGTGACCTTCCTCAATTTTTACTATTTCCTTGTGCTGATTCTGTCAGGCCCATTGCTGGTGCTACCCAAACAGCACAGAAACAGTAAAGGAGATAAATTCCCAAACAACTTTTCTGAAATATACCATATTGTGAAGAGGCATAAAGTACCTCCTTTCTGTGATAACAAGTTATTAAAAAAAGAAAGTGCTCTGGTGGGAGCAGATAGAAACAACACTTTTTGACTCTCTCACTTGTTACCACAGAGATTCCTGCATTTATGGGGGACATCTGTCATAAAGAGTGAAAAAAATACTTTAAGCAAGGAACAGCCCAGATACAAAATCATGTCTCAAAATCTAAACCCAAACTTTCTTTAAATTGTCCTTCAGCAAAAAATAATAGCCAGGATTAGCAAATCAAAATATATTCAAATTGGAAATAATCAGATCAGAACAAGTCCAACAAGGGAAGAGAACATGTGGCACGTACAGCTCACAGAACAGGTTTAAGCCGCTTGAAGGATAGCAGAGAGGTGATCAAACAGCTCAGGAGTGTGATTTTCTTTGCAAATAATTTCTAAGCGGAGATGTGACCAGCACTTTGTGTTCTGCAGAAGGCAGTAGCCAGAAGCAGCAAAAAAAAATTTAACAACTACCCAGCAGCAGCAGAAAAAACCTCCACAATGCTAAGTGAGCTAATTAGCAGATGCTATCAAGATAGTGCAACAAAGTGATAAGGTGTGATTAAAGACATCTTTAAGCCACTTCCAGGCCTCTCCCTTCTGGAGAAGTAGCTAGAAACGCATGGGTGGTTTCATCACATGGGCAGCACACAAGTCAAAACTGTCTGCAACCCCCCCCCCAGCTTTTCCAGGAGACCAAGCAGAAGAGGATATTCTCTTTCTCCCCCATCCTCGCCTTATTGCTGTTGTATGAAGGAATGGAGTGGTGTAGGACGGGTGTCACACTGCTGGTGCGCTAATACTTAGATTTTGAGAGAAGCTGCTTGTGTAGGATGTGCTCCGCCTCCTGCCTCTTGCAGATTAGATTCTCTCTGTCTTACTAACAACTTTCTGGCACCTCATGCTGAGCATTTAATAAAAGTCTCAAAGAGTTGTTCTCACCCTGTAGATAGACAGTAGAAGGACAGGTGGAAAAACATTACCATTGCAGAGTCCTACAACACACAGAGGGCAAAATTAGGACTAGAGGTGAGATGTCCTGAATCCCAATCTTGTGCTCCGCCCCCAGAGGCTTCAGCCACAAAATTACATCATATTGTTTTGAATGAGAGGCAATGCCCTGCCCTTGGAGAGGGACCCAAAAGGGGGGTCAGAAAAGAAGAGATGAAAGCACAGTCTTCCATGCAAGGAGGCTAACCCAGAGGGCAGTCAGGATCCGTCAGACAGATCACTTTGGTTTAATGCATTTAAGCTAGCTGCCGCTACAAAGCCCAAAGCCTTTATCCCGGGCCAGAGTTTATGAGACGATGAACAATACTCCTCTGGGAACTAGTAAATACTGTATTTCCCAGTTCTCAAGAACTGCGTATTCTATAATACCATAGCCAAAACGTACTATTTATTATCCATGTGTCATTATATGCAACCATCCCATGCAAACATACCCAAACCCCATCTTTATGATATGCTAGTATTAAGAGTGGAAATAAAAATTCAACGTGGTCAAACTATTCAAAATGTAAGAGATTGTACTAGCATATTAAATAATTTTCATGTTAGTCACACATGTTTACATGGAATGTTGCTGGTGTTAGAAGAAGCAGGTTGGAGACTTTCTAACCATATTGTACACATGCATTTGGCTTTCAAAAATAACTGGAATTAAAAATAATTGCCTAATAATTGCAACATGTTTTGTAGCTGCTGAGCTAGTATTGCCAGGGAAGTTTAATTTTCTTGTTTTTATTGGTTTCGTGCAAATTAAATTCTCAGCATTAACTATATTAGATTAACATTGGTGCGTGTGTTTTTTGTAAGGAAAAAAAAAGAGGAAACAGTGCTGGCATGATTATGGCTGTTCTCAAAGGTAAAACACATGCAAAACAAATTGGCCAAGGTAAGGACTGCAGATTAGCAGAGGAAAGTATGCTTCTCATGATAATCAAGTGTATTTGTTTAATAACAATACTTGCCACTATTACAATAATGACCTAAAGTTTTGAAGTGCTCATTTCCTCCCTGTACTGTTTGCCACTTTAGAAGGTGTGGATATGGTTGAGAACAGAGAAGATAAGAATGATCACAGAGATTAAACTAGACATTCTCAGATGGGGAACACGGCTCTGGTGAGTGGGACCAGTCGATGAGCATGATACAATGGGAAGATGATGCAACTCTGTCACGACTGTTGTGGTGGAATGGTATGCAGGGGCTCACCAACTCACTTAACAGGACAATTTACAAAGTGTCCAAAGTTCCTTGCACAGGTGAAAGCAACTGTGATCTTTTGGTGAGATACTGAGGTGGTTTGCCATCAGCTTGCCAGAAGACTTGAGAAAGGGTGCTCTGGAGCTTCAACTTTGAGAAGAGGGCTTTGGCCTACTCAGAAAAGAGACTTCTGGAGCATGTCCAGCGAAGCAGTACCTTGGCACAGCTATACAGCCCACTTGTGATTTTCTAACCTCTAAATCCCTGCGTAATCAAACACTACACCAGTCATTAATCTCAGTACTAAACAAGAAGTACCCCACTTCTCTTTCTTCTGAAGCAGTCCTTCCCGCCTAGGGGTCTGAGAAAGGGGAATTTGACACACGGGAAGGGAACTGAAGTGCAGGACTTCTCTCACGTGCTGAAGCACTTACGCTCCTTCAAGAATTTGACGTACTTTTTGCCCCCCTCAGCTTTCTGCAGAGGTGGTCAGAAGGCATCCAGAGGCAGAAGGGACTTGACACTCACCTCCCCACACACCCTTCCCACACACACCGGCCCTGGACCAACAGAAGGGCTCCTTGAAGCGTCCCCCACCGACAACACCCCCGTGGCAGCCCCCCGCTCCAACCCTACCTCAGACACCCGCTCGCCAGGGCGGGAACCCCGCGCAACGGCCACGTGAACCTCCCTCCGCGAGCGCGGGTCTCCAGCGCCCCACGGGGAAGGGGAGGGGCTGGGGGGGAGCTTTGCCCCCTCCCTTTCCCCGCGGGGGGCCGCAGCCCCGCCATCACGTGGCCGCGGAGTGATGTCACACGCCCCCCCCCCCCACCTCTCGCCCTATCCGCGCGGAGCGGCCGAGTGTCCCGCGGCGCGCGGCGGCGCCGCTCCGCCCTTCAGCAGCGGCGCGGATCGGTGCGAGGCTCCCGGCGGCGGAGACGATCGTAGCGGGACGCGGCTCTTCCATGAGGTGAGCGCGGCTCGGCGTGAGGCGGCGGGGGGAGGTTGCGTGCACGCAGGCACGGCGGCGGGCGTTGTGAATAGGGGCTTTGTGTGCGGCGCCCACCTGCCCCCGCCGCCGACCGCGGGGGGCTGCTGCCGCCGTTGCCGGCCGGCGTTTTCCCGACGGAGGCTGAAGGGGGGAAGCCCTCTGCGCGGCGCAACAGGAGGAAACTTCTCCCTTCTGTCCCCCGGCGCTGCCGGAGAGCCCAGTTTCTCCTCTGCGGGGGAGTGGGGAGCACTGGGGGCGGCGCAGCCCGTGAGTCGCTGCCGCTTGACTGTTTATTTTTATTTACTTTATTGATAGTTTTGTCATTTTTTTTTCCTCTTCCCTCGGTGCGTGGCGGGGGGTGACAGCTGCCTGCGGGGGTGAGCGGTAGCACCTCGGTGCGGTCAGGCCGGCGCCGGTTCAGCCCCCCCCCCCTCCCCCCGCACCCCTACCCGCCCGGCGGGGGGTGTGTGTGTGGGGGGGGGTGTGGGGGTGTGGGGGGGTGTGTGTGGGGGGGGGGGGTGTGTGTGTGGGGGGGTGTTTCCGCGGGTCCCTCAGCCCCGAGCGGAGCTGCGGCGGCCGCCCTCGCCGCCTCAGGGACGGGGTCGCGCGATCCCTGGCGGCGCGGGTCCGGCTGAGCCCTGCGGGGCGGTAGTGCCGCCTCCGCACCCCCTCTCCCGGGGAGCCTTCACAGGCGTTAAAACCACCCCCGGGGGGAAGGGGACCCTCAGTTTGCCGCTCTGCGGTAAAAAAAAGTGGCCCCGGGGCCGGCGTTGTCTCGGTACTCGTGTGGGGCGGTTTCTCTCCGAGGTTTTAGTGGGAGCTCGGGGAAGGGAGGGCTGGGTGCCGGGCCCCCCGAGGGGCGGCGGTTGTGCCGGGCTCCGCCGGGTGCCCCCGCACCGCTGCCAGCCGCCTCTCCTGCCCCGCGGCACGCGTGGGGGATACGCCTTCCTCTGGCAACGGGGGCTTAAAAAATCAAGATTTTCTGTAGCTGCTAAGTAGAAAAAGAAACGGGGGGGAAAAAAAAGCCTGCTTTAGGAGTCGCATCAAGTTTAACCAGGAACCTGTGCTTCTAACTTCTAACAGGGCACGCGAAAGAGTTGCTTTCTCTTGCACAGCCTTTGGCAGTACGAGCCTTCTGCAGTCTGCCTTTGCTACTTGTGACATTCTTAAGTTTCTCCCTGTGAAAAGATGAGTTAAATCCTGCTTTATCAGCATTGCAGGATCTTAACAAATTCTCCCATTTGTTCCTGTACTGAGTGTGAGCATGCTTATTGCAGAACTGATATAAAACGTTTGCTGTCTAATGGATTGAGTGCTGCTCTAGTAGAAGCTGTAGTCTCTTTTTTTTAATTATCCCAGCGGGTTGCAGATTTGTGTGTGTTATTAAAAAAGAAAAATCAAATGCCAAAAACTACACATACAGCATCTTAGAAAGGCCTTCTGATGTCCTAGATTAACTAGGAGTAAATGAATTTAGTAAGTATCTGTCAGTGACCTGCTTGGCTCTTGTCTGGGCATACTCATGGAAAGCTGTCAATGAGATTCTATTTACTAATAGAAGAATTGCATAACAGCCATATGAACCAGAGTGAAAGAGCATTTGAGTAGAACAAGGCTTGATATGAGCTCAGCATTCTCTTGAGTTGAAGCCAAGCTCAGTGCCAATAAGTCACTATGCAGTAGCAGGCCTCCATCCTTCCAGTCTCCAAAAATATTGGCCCTGTGCTATTCCCTTCCCTCTTCCAAGAGTGCATCTGCTAGAAAAGCAATAAAATGCTACCTCCTCCCCTCTCCTTCCCTGATCCAAGAGATGGGTAACTTCAAGTGGAGGACACTAGGTGGGAGGCTGCTGGTCTCATGAAGCAATGTAAGCATTTCACAAGACAGTTCACTCACTTGCCTCATCTCTTTAGAGTGGGTTTGGTTTCTTTTGTATGTTTCCACTATGTTACTTTCTTCTCCCGCTTTTCTCATAAGGAGTTTGTGCCTCTGTTGAGGGAGAAGCAGTGCGTGGAGAAATATGAAAGCTAAGTTCTTGCGTGAGATGTTGGCAACTTCTAAATCCTACTGCAACAATACCTTAATCACATTCCTTTTAAGAGTTGATTGTGGGCTAGTTCTTTTTGCACAAGGATAATGCTTGAAATAACTACAGAGAAAAAACAAGCAAAACTAGAACAAATCAATTCAAAGCTTAGTGCCTTGCTTAGCGGCAGAGGCAGTAGACTACTGAAAATCTGAAGGTGGGAGTATAGCAATCTGTAACATCTTTGGGAGCTGGCTCTCCTGCATGTTCGAGAAGCCTGTTCTCTTGCTTGCGTTCCTTGGAGTTGCTGTCTAGATGCCTGTGAATGCACTCAGGTGATAGCTCTACATTTGAGGTGGCTTGGGACTTGTTTTCAGAGTTGGCAGTCCTTGCTGCTTCTTACATTTTGAGGGTCATCTAATAATGCACTTTTAGAGTATAAAGGAAGTAGTGCAAATAGCTATGATACAGGTAATACCTTAGAGCAGAGCTTATCACTGTTGAACTGCCAGAAACAAATGTGAGTCTGGTGAAATGTGGAAGCAATTGAAGTTCTCCACTGGCACTTAGGACTAGCTACTTGCCAAAGACTGCTGGAGTGCAAGTACACAGCAGGGAAAGGAAGCATCCTTCCCTTGTGTTGAGATCTAGAATGGGATGGCTAGTAATGCCTGGGGGTGATGGTGGTAGTTGAGACCACCTCCGGAGGAAAGAGCCTCCAGACTAATGGTTAGTGCCTTTGCCTGGGAAGTGTTAGATCTTGACTCACGTCCTTCCTCTGCAGGCAGGTCTTGCATTTTAGATGAAGGCTGTAATAGCTTAAGTATAGCTTCTAAAGCTGCCATAATCTCCTCTTGGTTTTGCGCCTGGAAGCCATTGCTGGTATTCAAAATACTGTAAAACAAGATGCCTGTTTTTTTGTTTTTTTTTTTCACCTGAATCTATAGGGGGAATGGGTAAAGTGGAGAGCCAAGTTTGTTCAGGCGTTACAGTAGAAAACGAGTTTGTACTCTGTAACTTCAGTAGCTGAGGATGTTCCACTTCTTTCCTCATAACTGCTGAGAGTCAGGGAGCTACTGTTGGTTATTGCAGGTGTCTGGATTCCCAAAGGCACTGGGATATCCTGAAATGTCTCTGGGGACTTTGATGCTTGAGTGCTTTCTGAGAACCTTGTTCACAAGGACTTGCCTGAGACACCAGCATGATAATTCTAGGAGAGAACTAGAGATTCATAGGTCTCTGAAGGCTGGGAGAAGTATCTTAAAGTCTAGGCTGTCTTCTCTAGTATTTGTATGACACCTAATGCTGCAGCTTGTTGACTGTAAGTTTCAACAACCTGAATATAATAGATAAAAATCACTTGATTATCACTAAGATGTAGGTGTTGATCTTGCTGATATTCTGTTCGTTAGTAGCATTTATAGTCTCCCTGGATAGAAAATATCTGATTTCTGAGTACTTTTTTTTGAGGGGTGGAAACACACCTAACTGTCTTTCCATTTTTGGGTAATGTTTCAAAAGGTACTGCATTTTAAGCAGCTAAAGTATTTTCCCTACCAGGAACTTGAAAGCTGAAGAGGGGACTTGTGTTATCAGCACAGTCTCTGAAGGTATTTCTAGACTACAGGAGTTTTCAGTAGCATACCCTTCCAAGACTTTCAAAAGTATAAGGGCAGAGTTTATGGGAGTGGGGCTAGATTGATGTTCTCGTCTTCATAACTCCTAGAAAGTTAGGTAACCGTTCTACCGTAGGCTATTTCAGAATATTCATCCATAAAGTCATGGATATGTCTCTTCGTAGGTTTAATGTTGCATCTGTACAGATTGTCGTGTTTGCCCATTCTGAAGAGCATCTAGTTGAACGGTTGATACAGAATATTAGGAAGGGAGTAAGTATAAACAAGTACTAGCTGTTGTTATCCATGTGGGTTTCTCATTTAAGAACTGACATTTCACAAGTGGGACTCTGCATCATTTTTCTCTATTTCTAGTTGTAGCTGGATGCTTCAATTTCAATTTAGCCCCATTGGACTAAGCGTTGAACATGGAAAAGTCTTCAGGACTGCAACATACCTTATTTATGATCAAACCAGAGAACATGGCCTCAAAATTGAGGGGCACGCAAAGGGGGGTCTTTTTGTTTTAGAGACAGGGAAATTGAAAGCAGAGAAAGACAGCAATATGTCCCAGTTGATGCAGCAAGTCTTATCTCTTTCACTGTGCTCTTCAGTGAACTGAATGTGTGTTGACAGACACTTCCAGACAAAAGAACTGGAGTAAGAACAGGGTGAAGTTTTGTGTAATGAATAACTGACAAATTTACCTGGACTTTGCTTGAGCTAGGATTTTGTCTGGAGTGGTGTCTAATACGCCAAGTAAACAAATCAGGGCAATGTCACATTTTGATTTTTCTCTAATCTTCTCCTGTATTTCACTGTGTCTAAGGCCTTATTGATGCAAGCTTTCTCCTAGATCTCTAGAACCCATCCCTGGAAGTGTTCAAGACCAGGCTGGATGGGGCTTTGGGCAACCTGGTCTAGTGGAGGGTGTCCCTGCCCGTGGCAGGGGAGCTGGAACTAGTTGATCTTTAAGGTCCCTTCCAACCGAGGCCATTCTATGATTGTATGATTTTGAAAACAGTTAAGCAAACTGCACATATCCTCCCTATTGACAGTCTTGCCTGGGTTTGTAGTAGTTGTATAACGTCCACAGAGGCTGGTACTGCTTTAGCTGAATCCATTAAAAATGAAGTTTAACATTTGCAAATTCTGAATATCAAAAAGAAGTGTAAGAGTAAAGAGTTGATGCAAAGTATTCTGGAGGGAGGAGTGATAGCTGTAGATTCATTAGTGATGCAATATCTGTGGAGCTCTAACTTTTGGGCTCAAATGCTTAAATTTGTACAGTTCAGCACATCCTTGCCAGTGATTTGTGAACAGATAGAGGGATTGTACTAAGTTACCCAAGGCCCTTGCTATCTCTGATGTCTGATTCTGTTTAGAGTGGGATTAACTGTATATAAATCACTCCCACTCTTGTGTAGTGCTTGGGCTTCTCAGTGCATTTTTCAGTGTGTTTTTGTTAGTAAGTAATAGATTAACCAAGCCAAGAATTATTTGTCTTTATAGGTGACATTAAGTTTTAAAAAAAAAATAAATTCTGTTCCATTTGACTTTTCCTATGATAGGAGGATGGGTTACTCAAGATGGAAAAACTGAGCTGTGCTGATGAAGAGGGGGGGAAATGTTCCCATTGCTTTTGGTGACATCATACATGCTTCTTTGCTTTGGCCTGAGAAATAGAAGAATATGCTCAGCTGGATGGAAACGAGAAGGTAGTCACAGATGAAGTGTTGGATTTTTTTTGGACAGCGTGGGTTTGCTGCATTTGTGTACAAAGAACCAAAGAGGCTGGGCAATGGCTAATGCCTCCAGGTGGTCCTGTGGCTTTGGCGGTGCTAAGGAGAGACTTGGGTTTGGACATGTTCTTGATATTGGATAGTAGGTCAGGGGGAGCTCAGGCATTTGAAGCATTTGAAAAGTTGGGTACTGAAGGTGGGCAGCAGAAGAGATGCTAGTAGTGTGGATGCCTCTGGCTGCTCTGCAGTGCTGGCTGCTGCAACAGCTTGCTGTTCTGGGTCAGAGCAGATATTGTGATGTAGAAAGTGATCATCCAGAGAATGGATGATGGTGGTGTGCTTTGGAAGACGATACTTCTGGGACCGCTTATTTTCTCCTATGAGCATAGGCATATTTACACAAAGGCGATGTAAGTTTATGGTGGCAATGGTATCCTTCCAGACCGCCTCCCCCCCCGCCCCCCCTTTTTTTTTCCTATGTTGCCAGATCTTGCATGGAGTCTCTAGGTCTTTTCTGTAACCTCACAAAGTTAAAAAAAAAAAAAAAAATTGAAGTATTTTTGGGAGGGGAAAGGGAAATTAGTTGACGATATGAAATGTGCTTTGCTGCAGAAGAGCAGTGTCTGAGATGGAAGCTTCTCAAGGTATTCTGAAAGAGGTGCAAGACTTCTGACACCTAAATCGATTGAATTCAGCACTTGTCAGTAAAGGGTAACTGTCATTGGCATGAACAGTGTGCATTGTGTATGGTTTTACTGTAAATGTAGTTTTACTTAGTAAAACTAAGACTGTTTTACTATTGCATCACTGGATCTTTGGCTGTTCAAGGAGTTAATTGTAACATTGTTTGAAAGGCCTTGCTCTGATTTTAATGCAATTTAATAAAAGGAAAAAATATGTCAGTATAGTTATTTACTGTGGTTTGCATAGATCTCACTGTAAATCAGTGGGGAAGATTATCCTAATCTGTTTCCTATGTTTAAACCTAAAGATTGTATTGTGTATTAAAACGGTTTCAGTGAAATTATCAACCCCAAAGATTACCACCACTTCAATGTCTCGTTTTAACTAGATAGGTTTACCACCAACCTAAAGATGTTTTCTGTGACTTGTATTCCTGAAAGCTATTTCTTAACATTAAGCTGAAGGAAGATGAGATAAAAGACTAGATATTTAATTTGGGAATTAATGGTTAAAAGCACGTGATCAGCATCAGCTGTTGAGAATCCTGGAGTTAAGCGCTTCTCTACTACTAACTTGATGCAGCTACAAAATGACAACGCTCAGTATTTATTATCACATTTGTTCTGAAAGCAGAGAAATGCCACTATTTGTAGAGCTTGCTTCTTGTTAATACCTGTGATTCATTGTAAAAATACTGCTTTGAAGTGTCTTGATGCTCCCTAGTGAATTTCTAGTAGTCATTTTCTATCTTGTAAAACAGGAGTGTATTAATGGTGCTTCCTTTATCCCCCCTCTGGCAAATGAACAGTTGCCATAAAGCTCTGCTGAATCAGGATGCTGACCTCTTTTTTTGCATCAATTCCAATAATTACACCCTTTGAGAGGTGACTTCCTCCTTTAAACAGTGCCAAGAAAAGGCAGCCTTCACTGATTCATGGGTTTTTATCTCTACAGCTGAAGGATTATGGGCACTATGATGCACAAGCTGTAATCTTAATGTTTGTGTTTATCTCTTATGGAAAAAATACAGATCTGACACACACTAAACTTGGGAATGCTGTTTTTGTGTGCTTGTGCATGCTCTTTTAATTATGCTGAGGACTTGAGTTTCACATTCAATGTATAAAATGCACTTACGCAAGAGGTGAAATATCCTGTGGGAAAAATAAGTTGGCTTCTAATAGAAATGCACCTCACCTCCCTTCTTCCTTCCTCAAAAGGGGGAGAAGTAGAATATTAGAAGTGCTTGCAAAGCTTGTTAATTAGACTCTATTATGGCTTCCTCATAGGAGAGACTCCAGCTTTGCAGCTGTTCTGTGCATATACCTACAACGAGTGTCATCTCCCCCATAGCCCTGTAGTGGAGTACTTATCTTCCATGGGAGCTATAACAAATCTTTCATTCATGGGAGCCAAAAATGCTGAAGGGGTGGGAAGGAGAAAGACAGCCTATAGCAGACAATTCTTTGGCAATCTGTATGTGAGGAAAGATTTCTTGTTTTCAATTCCGTATGCACAGGATTTCTTTATATTTAACTGGTCTGATTAAACTGTTTACTTTTTTTTAGTCAAATATGTTTAAGTTTTAAAACAAAAAGTCATGTTAAATTTTGGATTTTGTGGGATATTGTATGATGTTTCTCAGCTTTTAAAGTTCCTTTAAATTGTGGTTTTATTTTTCCCAAAAGTTTTAAAAACAGTTTGGGGGTTTGTCCTCTTTTTTTTTCTCCCCCCCCCCCCCCTTTCTGGCATGGTATGTAAAGTACGCCAGATAAGTGTAATGGCATTTGTTGTGTCTGTACCCTGGCATTTCTGGTCTTTGCAATGCTCATCATCCTTGTTGTTGCTAGAGAATGATTTAGGAGATTATTGGGCTCTTGCTGAGGTTTCGGCTCCTTTCCAGTGCAGGTTATGACAGCTGTTGTGCAATTTAAACACTTTCTCCAAACTTTGAGTAGGTGTAGTAGGAATAAAGTGGTATGCTTCTGTCAGAGCAACCTAAAATAATTCCTTCTTTGGGATTGTTCAAAACTTGCCCCTTTTTTTTTTTTTAATTTTTTTTGGTTACTATTTTACAAATACTCCATTCAGCCCACGAAAAAGCTAAGAAATTGTCACTTAAGCCAGGGAGTGAAAAACTTCTGCAATTTTTTTTTCTTTTCCTTTTGTGTGCTGAAGAATTAAACAAAATACCACAAGCCCATTCTCCTTGAGATGAAAAGCAAGAACTTCGAAAGAAACCCCTTGTTCGTATACCTGAAAGCAGTCAGGAATCTGATATGACTTCAGAATTACTGTTTAATTAGACTTAGAGTAATTTAATTAGATTTAATGATATTTTAACAGCCTACAAAATTACCCCATACAGATTACATACTGAAGGTGTGTGTTCTGTGGGAAATGTATTAGTGCGTATGTAGTGTATGGGATTTTTTGTTTGGGGTTTTTTTTGAAGAAATGTACTTGTGTTTGTCTTAAATGGCTGGCAGATAAATATGGGGTTGAACTGATGTGTTTACTTAGCACTAATTGCTATTCCTGAATGGTACTTTTGTGGAAGCATTCATATATATTCTACCACGGGTATACTGTGTACTTGCATTTTAAAACTCATAGTAGAGTGATCATGTAGAACATAGCAACTTGTTTCATAATAATGAGACTTTCTTTTATGAAACAATTGAATCTCACTTATCAAACTGTAATCTACTGTTTCTGAAGAGTGATGTGAAACATTAGTGACCCTGCATGACCTATTTGAATTTATGCTCTGGTCCTCATTTCAGTTATTTATTTATCTGGCTAGACTCATAATATTTTTTCTCCTTTTTTTTTTTTCTAGGGTGGTGGGAGGAAGTTTATACAGCTGAACATCCTTTACTTTAAACTGTTCCTTCAGAAAGAATTTGTATAGCAGCTAAAACTTGTAGATAAGAGTGACTGACTATTCCAGTGAGCATGCTGTAAAACTAGAAATTTGAACATTTTTGCATAGATAGCTTTGCCTAGTCCAGGCATGTGTTGCTCTTAAGTTTTTCTGCTGTGCTCTAGGAAAAAGCACATTGCCACGCTAATTTAACATGCTCTTTGCCATCACATTTATGTTGGATTGGTAATATGTGGTATATTGAAGCTTTCTGTAGGAAACTTTGCTCTAGGCACTGGCTCCCTGTTGCCATGTGAGAGCTTGCAGCTTGTCTGTAATGTTACTTTTATATGTTTGTGCAACTGCTGCTGCTCTTCACTTGGAGGAAGGGGGAACATGACTGTGATAGTGCACTGCCAAATTAAGCAGCTATGACTCCAAGAGTACACATAAAAGTTTCTTATGTGGAAGAGTATAAAACAAATCTTTTAGTGATAACCTCTGCTCTTGCTCAGATGGTTCTATCTGCTACGTTGGGTTGAGCTCTCCTAGTATGTGTCATGCATATAACTTTGCATTTGGTTAGTGGTTAGACTTCTACATACAATAATGGTGGTACTTCTGCTACCTAGTAGAGGCCCACAGTTTTAATGAATGACTTTGCATATTTATTTCTGCTTTTCCCACTTTACAAATGGCTGCCCTCATGATAATGTTAAAATAGGCAATGGGCAGAGAAAGCTGCTACATATATGAACGTGTTGGTGATCTAATTATGTCGAGAGGTAGCTAGTATAACATGATACACACTTGAGGTTTTGGTACAGATTTGCTCTATTCCTCTGTGGTCAGACTGAGGCTTGCTTTTAAGTTTGGAGAAACAGAAAGTTTCCCTTAACTGGCTGTTAATCTTTTTTTTAGAGCTTGAGGGCTAAATCCTCAGAGTGATATAGGTATGCAAATTTAATTCAGACTTGGCTGCCAGTGAACTGAATGGTATCAAGTTGGAATCTTTTTTTTTTTTCTTTTTTGTTTAGATATTGAAGAAGGATAAAAAGCTCCTCAAAAGTTTGGAAGGTTGAATGTGATCAGCATGAAGAGCTTAAAAGCAAAGTTCAGGAAGAGTGACGTAAGTATTTCTACTCAGTTTGACTGCTGGTTTCCATGCTGGAAACAAGTTCTTCACTCCCACCTTGATAAGGTTGTAGGTTAATGAATTACAGAGAAGAAAACGTTTTTGCAAGCACAAAGGCAACAGCTGAGTACAGTATGGAGTAAGCTATTTCTATTTGGAGTGCAATTCTCTGTTATGCAAACTAATAGGACTTCACTACCTTGCTCCCCATAACTGAATCCTGCTCATATGTGTGGGGTCTGCAGAACGTCTGTTAGATTGTGCTGGGTGCCCAGATTGAAACTTTGTTCCAGCTATAGGATTAAGCCTCCTAAGGACTTTATTACCCAATCATATTTCTGTCTAAGCATAATACTGTTCTTATCAGTGTGGTGTTTGAGCACTTAACGAAATGTCTCCTCACTCTGTGGCAGGGTTTCTTTGTCAGCAAGAATACAGGAACAAGCTGTGCAATTAGGGCAGCTGTGCCTTATCTGTTCTAGTGCAACGGCAGAGGTGGATATGAAGCTTGAGCAGTGAGGATGACAGACATAAATTTGAAGGTCCAACAGGAGACTCTTCAGAACTGTGTTTAGGGAGGCATTAGGCTGCATATCATATATTGCCTTGTGCTAGTAGTAGTATCAGTGGAAACCCCAAGCTTCAACTTGTATAGTAAGCCTACTTCCCATGGAGCAGTGGAATTGCTGCAGTCAGTCCTGTTCTTGTCTCTTTCTTCCTACTGCTACTCATTCCAGCTTTTTGTCATGCACTAATAATAATGCTTATTTGATAGTGCAGTGAGCAGTCAGTGAAATAGGTGAGTTTGTGTTTAATTGACTTTCCAGATTTTGTGTGAAATTTGTAACAAATTTCTGTGATCTGTGAAGAATATAATGTTCCATTTTTCATCCTAAATTTGTGTGCTGCTTTGAAAGAAGTGGTGTATTGTTTGTCATGGCCAGATTTGCACAAGATCCTAGAGCAGCCATATTTGGTGAAGATGCTTTAGATTTGAAAATGGAGTTGAAAAAGAAGTTTTGATGTTCAGGAATAAAATTAGAGACTGCACTCTGGACTAGTACAGGCTGTGCTTTGATGCAAAGATGGTTTCATGGCAAAGTATTAGAGTGGTGTCTTTAGCTGGCTTCACTTCAGTAGCTGTGAAGAAGGTAGAGAAGCTTCTGCGGTGTAATCTGCAGATGTGCTGGTTACTAGTTAGAAAGAGCTACAGGTTAGCATTTGGCCTAGGTGCTGTGTTGGCTTCCTAGCAGCAGCGCTGGTGGATGCTCTATTCCTTCAGTTTAGCAAGAGCTCTTTCTAAAAATACTACCCCTGTAAATGAGCTAAATATGTCAACCAACCTTTGGGAGCAGAGGGAAACACTTACAACTACTTAAGCAGTGTTTGGCTTTTGCTAGTCACCAGACTGAATCAGCCAGCAGCGCAGTGTCTTGTGCCACTTCAAAACGAATAAAAAAAATGTCACAAGTCTCTAGCGTCTCATCTAACTGAATATGCTATTCAGTTTGGAACAGCTAGAATTTTGTGATCAGACCTTGTTGTTCCTGTTGCAACAAGTAGCAGCAATTGCTATTTTGCGTTCACCTACACCAGTAAAACTTCCTACAGGCATCTGCTTGAGTAATGAGAACAGTCCCTTGGCTAATATGTGAACACAGCTGGTATTATGGAAGTTAGGTGTGCCTGTGTGTTAAGATGACTTCATTCACACTTTTATGCTAGTTGACTGGGCTGCTGCTCTAGAGCAAAGGCTAAGTGACATGCGTGATGCAACTAGGTCTTGCTGTAGCTAGTCCACCCACTGCTATAAATTGCACTGGTTGACTTACTCCTTACTTAACGTATCCTTGATATTTCACTTATGCCTCTCCCCAAAACCAAGTGGAGTCTGAAAAGAATTTGTTGTTTTAATACTACTGCTGTCTACTAGCTGGAGACAAAGTTGACCACAAAGGATTTTTCAGATACCTAAAGTTTAGATATGCAGCTCTAAGAGCACAGCAGTCTAAATCAGTGACAGTCTGTTTTCCTCTGTTTTGAAGCCAAACCTTAAGGGCATAATTCAAAACGGCCAACAGGAGCTGTTCTATATTTTGTGCAAGATAAGCAAGGAAAATTATCCTTCTCTTTAGTTTCCAGAAGCTGCCCTTAGCTATAATTTGTGGGGCGGAGGAAAAGGAGGTGGTTTTAATTGGAATTAGTCTTATTTGTATCTCAATTTATAAGATGTGGTAACTGCTTTTGGATTGGAGATAAGGGTAAAGTCAGCAGGGATGTAGGGACTCTTTTTTTCTCATCCTACCTCCCTTGTGTTTCTTTCTGAACTCTTTAATGTCTTATTTTGTAGAACTGAAGGTGTCTTGGGGGAAGGAAAAGTACCTTTCTCTTTAGCCTCACTGTTAGCATAAAAAAAAAAATAGGAAGAGGGGCAGGAGTAGGAATAGGTCTTCAAGGAGTGTGTGAGCAACAGGAATTACACAAACACTTCTCAGCATTAAGGCTGGTAACATAAAACTGTATGCTGGAATGAACACCACGTAGAAAACTTCACTGATGTATTAAGGCTCTCTAGGCTGTTCTGGAGTGGCTGAATTGAAAGTGGGCATAACTGCCGATATACATGCATATGTCTTTGTGTCTCTGCTGCAGGGCTTTGCTTTGGTGCTGTAGCTACACCAGTCTTGAAGCTTGCAAAAGAGATGTCCTCACTCCCTCTTCTTTCATCTCTGCCCTTTTGGTTTTGAGGGTATCTGACCCAGCAGTGAGCCAGTTCAGGGACATAAAGTGATGGAAAATTGCTTTGTCCAGTGAGTTTTAGCTGGTTAACTCCCTGCTCTGCCTCACTGTAGGGTCAGCCCTGAGAGGAATGGTGAAAGTAGGGGGGTCAGCAGGACATCCCTTTCTGCAGCTGTTGCTTGGCTTAGCTGCATTGTCAAATCACACCCTGAGATTATTGGCCTAAAAAGCGCAGGGGTGGGCATGCCAGCAAAGGAGTTGCAGGAACGCACAAGTAAATAAGGCTGCTAATTCTGATATTTAGCAGAATTGATACAGTTCACAGCTGATAGATGGGAGCATGACTCTCTTTAGATGGGAGAGTGACTCCTCACTTCGTGCTTTTGCAGCTCAGCTCCCCTGTACCTTACCTGATGCACTCTCTGTGTGCGCAGGCAGCTTCAATAACTGGAGAATCTTGTTTCCTTGACACACTTAATCACTGTGAAATCCTTCCTGGGGGTGACTGTTGCCATGTGAACATGTGTATTTGGAGTGGAAGAATGAGATTTATCGTACTGTCACAAATGAGTATTGTCAAAGCATGATGTGTAGTTACAGGAGGATGCTTGCACTCTAGAAATCTGTGAACAGGACACCTAGGTGGGACCAAATGCTGAGACTGGAAGCTAAGTAGTGGATGTGCTTCAAGAGTCTGTAGACAAAACAACAGAAATTGCACTTATGTCTTGAAAAAGCAACTAGTCTCTTCTGCCTAAGAAGCTGTATTTTCATTACTTTTTCCTCACCTCTTGCTCCTCATTATCAAACTCAAAAGCTACTATTAATAACGCATAAAAGCTGACAACTTAAAGACGACCATTTTAATTGTTGCAAGAAACTATTACATGTAATACTTGAAAAAGTTGGTGTGGTAATATCAGGAACTATCATATCACTTCAGAGGCTGGATTTGTTTATTCACGCGAGAGAATGAACATCTCTACCCAGTAAGACAGAAATGCTTTGCTGTTTCTGCTTGGAAAAGCAGAGTTTGAAATAATCAAATTGAAACAAAACCAGTGCTACTGATTTCTTATTAGGCCTCTTATTAATATTTGAGATTGCAGTGTTTTCTGTAGTAACTAGCCGGTTTGTGCCCTGACTTCAAAAGCAAACTAGAATCGTAAACAGTCGGATGAGGGCTAAGTGGATTTTCAAATGTGCAGAGATATTAAGCCTGTCTAAACATGTTTTGTCTGCTTCTTAAATATGACAAGATGCTCATCAAAATTTTTAGGCACCTACACACATTTAAATAACTAGCTCTTTGATACTAAGATGTTGTAGGAACATAGATGATCTTTTTAGGTAGGTTTCATAGAATCATAGAATGGTTTGGGTTGGAAGGAACCTTAAAGATCATCTAGTTCCAACCCCCCTGCTGCGGGCAGGGACACCCTCCACTAGACCAGGTTGCCCAAAGCCCCATCCAACCTGATCTTAAACACTTCCAGGGATGGGGCATCCACAACCTCAGTGCCTCACCACTCTAACAGTAAAGAATTTCTTTCCAACATCTAATCTAAACTGACCCTCCTTCAGCTTAAACCCATTGCCCCTTGTCCTGTCACTACACTCCCTCATAAACAGTCCCTCACCAGCTTTCCTGTAGGCCCCTTCAGGTACCGGAAAGCCACAATTAGGTCTCCCCGGAGCCGCCTTTTCTCCAGGACAAACAACCCCAACTCTCTCAGCCTCTCCTCATAGCAGAGGTGCTCCAGCCCTCTGATCAGCTTTGTGGCCCTCCCCTGGACTCGCTCCAACAGCTCCATGTCTCTCCTGTACTGGGGCCCCCAGAGCTGGACGCAGTACTCCAGGTGGGGTCTCACCAGAGCAGAGTAGAGGGGCAGGATCACCTCCCTCGACCTGCTGGTCACGCCTCTTTTGATGCAGCCCAGGACACGGTTGGCTTTCTGGGCTGCAAGCGCACACTGCCTTGAGCTTCTCATCAATCAATACCCCCAAGTCCTTCTCCTCAGAGCTGCTTTCAATCCATTCCTCGCCCAGCCTACAGTTGTGCTTGGGATTGTGCCGACCCACGTGCAGGACCTTGCACTTGGCCTTGTTGAACTTCATGTGGTTCGCACGGGCCCACCTCTCCAGCCTGTCAAAGTCCCTCTGGATGGCATCCCTTCCCTCCAGCGTGTCAACCCCACCACACAGCTTGGTGTCATCAGCAAACTTGCTGAGGGTGCACTCAATCCCACTGTCCATGTCGCTGACAAAGATGTTGAACAGTGCTGGTCCCAGTACTGACCCCTGTTTTTAGCTGTGTTCTTGATTACTCCAGAAGAGGCATATTGTGTAAAGGCTGTGATGGGTTGTATTGGTTTTACTCTCTGACATATCTGTGGGTGAATGAAAAGTTTTAGGACAATTTTCTATGAGTACTGAAGTCATGTCTTGCAATATGATAGTGACCAATTTTCCTCTAATTGCTAGATTGTTGACTGGACAACAGGAAGATTAGAATTGGGATTTGTTTCCAAATACCTTCAATACTGAAAAATTTAAATAGTAGAGTGTCTTTTAAAATGGAAAATTGACTGTGCAGTTCAGCAGAAAAAATAGCTATTGTCAGAAGCAAAGCCAAGACAGGCTGGGGTTTCCCAATGCTAATTGCCAGCCTCTAACTTCTGGTATTTCTGGAAATGCCTATCCATTGTACTATCATGTGGGGGTTGAAAAGTTTGCAGTTCTTATGAAAATTTCTGGGTTTTGGCCTGTGGTGTAGTCTTTGTTCCATAAATCTCAAAATGATGAGGCAGTTAGGTATGTTGTAGTATAAAAATCTCAGTCTTGATCTAGATACTATGCTAATTAAGACTCGGCACTTCTTTTTAATGCCCAGTGTTCTAAGTAGTAGGCTCCCGTTCAACAGTTTTTAAAGTATAAAATCCTATGTGGGGGTCTGGAATGAAAGATTGCTGGGATACATTCCATTGCAATCACTGTGTTCCCATGTGCTCTGGACTGAATATGTGGGAGAACAAAACTTGGGTGGGGCAACATTAAAAATAATAAAGCAGGATCTCCTTTAAACAGCCCTTAAATTCTTTTATCCACTGAAAGCTACAATTAACTTAAAAAGGAGCATGGGAATGTTGAAAATTGGACTATCCACTCTGTCTACGTGTACTACTTTTGTTCAGGGTAATTGTGATAAAACAACCAAATGCATACAGAGTTCACTCTGGCTATAAAGGGAGAAAGCAGTGTTTTCTGATCACTTTATCCAATTAGTTAGAAGATGAATGACTGAAATTTTGTTTTTATTTAGATGTCCTTCTTTTATTGCATGTTGAAATAAATAAGCCTGAAACATATCATCATGATCGTAGCTTTCCCTAACTTTACTGTGTTCTTCAGTAATAATTTTTGATTCTGTTATATAGTGTGTAGGGGAAGATCTCTGGAATGTATAGATTGTCCTCAACCACCTCTTCTTGGGAAAGAAGAATTTAGCCTTCTATCACTCTTGAAATGAGTGCTGTGGCTCCTGCTTCTGCCTCCCTCTGTTAGAGGAGTCAAGGGTCCTACCTTCCACTGCATTTTCTGCTCCAGACCTTTTTGGTTTCATGTCTCCAGTTCTGGACAGCATAAGGATCTGCTCTAATCAGCTTGCTCTCCTAGCCAAAGCTTAAATGCTTTGTGAGGAAAGAAGTTAAACGAGTCCTACAGTATATAGAATTAAGACCTGCTGCCTGGTGCAGTCAGTTCAACATGAACCTCTTGCCATCAAGTAGTGTCTTTTCTTCATTATTGACAACAGGAATGCGCTCAGTGTACTTCTAAAATTACCTTATTCCTGTGAACTGTAATCTTGGTGCACTGGAGCTCTCTGTGAGGGAGTCAATATCACCCTGTAAGTTATGAAGCATCTCTTGTAATTGTGGAATGAAAATGTAATGGAGAAGGCGAGTAAAGACTGATAGATAAGGGAAGGGGAAAAGAGAAGGTCTGAAAGGGAGGGGAAGGGAGAGACAGTTGAAGCTGTAGGGTCAGACTTACTGTTTTGGTAAGTGAGAAGAAGTAACTGGGCTCTTGTGGGATGCTTGCTGATCAGTTATCTCTGGATGGGAAAATACATTTGGCAGAGTGTTTGACGCTAGATAACTTGCAGATATTCTGGAAAAAACCTGCAGCATCTCAAAATGGTTGGGGCAGAAAGGAAATAGAATAGGTTAAATAAGAACTGTGCTGTGGTATTTGGAATTATAGTAGAACCACCTGGGTTGGAGTTGGCTTACTTCAAATAAACACATAGTTATTTCCTAAAATAGGATTATAGTCTGGAGTGTAGCAGAGAACATCTTGGTTGGGTTCCCAGACAATCTTTGTCAGTCTGTAATAAAATGTCATTGTCAGTTAAAAATCCACAATTCCTTTGGTGCTAGTCCCATGTCTGTTAAGTGTGCAGTGTTCATCCACAGACTGGGTGGATCATCAACAGTTGCAGTCCTTACCAGTCAGTCTTATAGTGCAATGCTATTAAACCCTGTGTTCAAAGTCAGAAGAAGCTTTGGGGATGAATGTAAGGTCAAACCCACAGGGCTGACCTCACTTGCAGCTCCTCTGTCCTGTTGGTAGCACATTGCCCTCATCTGTGCTTCGCTTTCCACTCCTGCATTTGTCCCAGAACCATTGCCCTAAGGAAATGACACCAGCTCCTGCACTGCTTTCCTTTTGATTTCCACCTCGACCCATGCCTGTGCCCCAAATTAGGTGAAGAATAATGTCTCCTGTTATTATTGGCCCTGAAGTCATATTCTTACTAACACAGAATGACATGGGGCTAATGACTCTTCTGTAAATATAGATTGGGGAAAGGGAATGGTGTCTCCTTTTCCCAGGTGCTGCCTGCCGAGGCCTGTCAACTTTATCCCAGACTTCTTGCTTGCTTACCCACTTAGAGCTGGAGGAAGGGTTGGAGGCTGCATGAAAGGCAACATTGATTAATCACTGGTTGACCACAAACACTGGTCTGACCTGCCAGCCCGAGCAGTGCCTGGCAAGCTGGACACTTTGCACCTGTGTTCTTATCATGCCAGGATAGCTGGTTTGGCCATCCTCATGTGATCCCTCATTAAAAGAAATATATGCAAAACATTTGCAAAGATGAAAACGAACCCTCCCATTACAAAATTGTTTTAAATGGAGTTAAACTCTGTAGTGTTATAGGCAGCAATATACAAAATTGTAGTAGTTAAGTGCAGAAGAACCACAATGTGAAGCTAACCAGTTTGTTGACAGTTCATTACTAAATACCAAAATTAAGCAGCCTGAACTGGGAGTGGGTAGGAAGAAGAAAGGCAAATTGGCATATACAAACTGGAAAAAGTTAGTATTTTTAAATATATTGGTAACAAGAAAGGAATCTTTGTTGTGTAGAAACATGTCTTTTGTGTCCCTTTAAACAGAGCACAAAAGTTCAAAGGCCTGAGTTTGGAAGAGTTGGAAAAAGTAATTGTGTTTTTCATTTATTTGTTTATCTTTATTAAGATTTAAATGTAAAGCAAAATAAATTAAAATATGATAAATGAGCAGTCTCTGTGTTCTTACTGCGGTACACTATATCCTTTTTCTTCCTTTTTGGCACTACTCGTGCCTTTAAAAAAATAATAATTCTGTCCAGCTGTCAAAGTTGTCAGTTAAAACTCATGTAAAGGAGAAGATTTAGTGAAGGTCCAGTCTTTGTGTTTGAACTCTGTTGTCTGGTCTTTACTAAGAACAAAAATAAATTTGCTGTGAATAGGTGCTGTAGCATTATCTAAAGAATATAACACCCATACATTTTATTTTATTGGAGATTTGAGCCTCTTCATCCTATGCTTATATTTTGGGAGCTGTGAATGATATGAGCAGACAACAAATATTAAGGAGGTAATCAGGCTAAAACAGATGTATTATTTCCCTTATTCCAGCAGTATTTTCTAGTCCTGTTCTTCAATAAGCTGTTCTGATTGTGTGTAGTCCAGGCAAATGCCTAGCATTAGGGACATGTTAAGCCCTTTTCTACTCCCTTGCTTGCCACACCTGCATCTTCTTGAGGTTCATGCCACGCATGTTCTGAAGATCCACGAAGCTTAAGCGTAGAGAATGAGGGTTGTCAGTGGCCATTGCTCCCAGGAAATACCATCTGGTGTTTAGGGAGAGTTGTGACAGTTGAACTTTCAGCACTTTGTTGAAGGAACCTTCTCTTGTCCATAGGTCAAGTTACTGAAGCACTGCATGGGGCAGGCAGGTAGAAGGAATGAGGATGAAGAGGCCTTCCCGTATTGTAGCTGTATAAGAGAATTGCTTTGTTCTTTTCAGCACAGCTCAGAGTAGGTGCTTTCTGTGGCTGAGGACAGGTTTGTTGGGCAAGGTCAGTGGGTGATGTTTGAGCTTGACCACTTTGTGTTAGCTACAGTGATTAAGGGAGTGTTTAAAAACTGCAGATCTGTGTAGAGAGAAAAAACACAAAGGTGGGAATGTATAAAAAGCTGAAAGCTAACAAAGTTTTTTGCTAGTGAGAAAAAGCTATACAATACCACAGTATCTGTCTTACTGTTAAGACAGTTTGCATGTATGCTATACACAGTGGTACAAGTGTTTTATGAACAACTAGTCAAGTTTTGTTAACAGATGATCCTACTCTAATAAACTTTTGAAATATTGCAATCTTTTAAATGCATCAATTTATTGTGAATTGATGTAAGGCTAATAATTCATAGTCATTCATACTTGACTGTAATTTGGTTGTGTAAATAGTCAAAACCTGATGGGGCAAGGCTCTGAGCAACCTGCTATAGTTGACCCTCCTTTGAGCAGGGGAGATGGACTGGACTAACTTCCAAACTTGACCATTCTGTGTAAAGATTAATATCTTAAAACGCATCATATAGGAAGCTTGCAATCACATTGAAAGATACAAAGCACTCTTAAAAAATTAGAGGTATCTTATTCTAGGCTCTTAGCTGCCTGAAAAACCTTGAGGCTTAGCCCCAGGAAAAGCTATGGTATCCTTGCCCTTATGTTAGTACTATAGCTGCCTGGACTTGTATAGTTATTCTGACATGTGAAAAGCTATTTAATGAGCTATTTTGGGTCTAGAAGTAGGAAAAATGTCTAGAAGTAGCTGCAGCCTTAAGCTTTCAAAAACACTGTTGACTTTGCGCTGGCGAAAGCCATCGTGGTTGAATATCTTTTAACTGCAGATGCAGGATTTCTTAATCTCTTAGACTCGCAGCTTGTATTCGCATGTATTCTTACCACAGGTACTCTTCTCTTCCTGTATTTTGCTTGTTACATGAACTTCACGCTTTACCTTGAAGTATTTTGAGCTAGGAACCTCTTTCAGTGCTGCTCTGGTGTAATGCCTAACACTAGTGCTACTTGATAGCATTTGGGTTTTGAAGAGATGACACAATACAACTAGCAAAACACAATCTGAAACTCAAGCTAAATTTACTGCTTTACAGCTGTCTGAGGAGTCTCATTCCTCAGATACGCTGCATGTATGTATCTCAGATGAAATATACAGTTAATTGTCCAGAACACTTGCATTGACTTGATGATGATGATAGAATCAAAGGCGGTTTAATAACTTTGCAAATAATGTGGTTACCAATGCATATGTATGTGTCTGACATACCTATTCTGCTCTGTTCACAGGTGCATACCTCTTTTCTTTCATCTTTGCTTCTTTGCTGCGTGTGGTGGAAACCTCTTGGGAGTCTTGTAAACTTGGGTAACCTGTCTGCTTATCCAGAGACTGAAAAACAGTGTCCTTTGAAGTCAGAAGAAAGACTTCAGTCTGCTTGACTGAGCTTTGAATCAAGAAACAAAACACTGGCTCCATGGAAGCATATGGTGGGGCTTCCACGAGGCACGGATTTCCCCTGAATCTAGCATAGAAATACACGTGGCTATTGAGGATGCTCAAAATGGCGGGTTATGCAACAGTGGCTTCTTTTTAGGGTCTAAAGTGTGTAGGGCTTTTGTTGTGGGGTTTTCCCCCCTTTTTTCCTTTTGGAGGGTGATTGCTTATGATATGACATGATTCTGTTCAATAGGTACAATGGCATCCCCTCAGTAACCGTGTCTTTTTGATGCGTATTTCAGATCTATAATTTACAGACATATAGCAAGTCTAAATGACATGCACCGCTTGAGATGTGGGTGAACTCTAGGATCTTCCAGGGAGTAAGCAACAGTGTGATCTTACGGAGTGTTAGTCAATGCACTGCTTGTGAGCAATTTTATTGCACACCCTAGCTGCAGACAGATTGCTGCATTTTCAAAGTACAGGAAGCTGCATTATGTGCAAGCATCTTATTAATCATTAAGAAAAGCTATGTGCTAGGTCAGTGAGGAGAAGCTAGTGCACTGTCAGGCTCATGTCTTCAGTTGTTTGGCCTTTGTTGCTTCTTGTAAATGTGCACAAAACAGGGAAAGATACTGTGTAGTAATGCAATCCGATTTGAAATTATAAATCTGTATACAACCTTTTTAATGGGAGGTAAAACAATTTGGTTGAATACAGTGATTTGTGAATACAGGTGTAGAAGCTGTTCAATCTATAAATGTGTACTTGATTGGGCAGTTGATTCTTGAAAGCCTTTGTAGTGTCATGGAATCATAAAATGGTTTGGGTTGGAAGGTACCTTTAAAGGTAATCTAGTCCAACCCCTCTGCAATGAGCAAGGTTGTCTTCAGCTAGACTGGCTTGCCCCATCCAACCTGACTTTGAATGTCTCCAGGGATGAGGTATCCACAACTTCTCTGGGTAACCTCTTCCAGTGCCTCACCACCCTCAAGATAAAGAATTTCTTCCTAAAATCTAATCTTAATCTGCCCTCTTTTAGTTTAAAGCCATTAGCTCTTGTCCTATCACTACATGCCCTTGTAAACAGTCCCTCTCCAGCCTTCCTGTAGGCCCTTTAAGTACTGGAAGGCTGCTATGAGGTCTCCTTGGAGCCTTCTCTTCTCCAGGCTGAACAATCCTAACTCTCTCGGCCTGTCCTCATAGGAGAGGTGCTCCAGCCCTCTGATCAGCTTTGTGGCCTCCTCTGGACTCACTCCAACAGCTCCATGTCTCTCCTGTACTGGGGCCCCCAGAGCTGGACGCAGTACTCCAGCTGGGGTCTCAGGAGAGCGGAGTAGAGGGGCAGGATCACCTCCCTCAACCTGCTGGTCATGCTGGTTTTGATGCAACCCAGGATATGGTTGGCTTTCTGGGTTGCGAGCACACGCTTCTGGGGAGCGCGTATTGCTGGCTCATCCACCAGTACCTCCAAGTCCTTCTCTGTGGGGCTGCTCTCAATCCCTTCATCCCCCGGCCTGTATTGAAACTGGTAGATTGCTTCGACCCATGTGCAGGACCTTGCACTTGGCCTTGTTGAACCTCATAAGGTTCATATGGGCCCACTTCTCAAGCTTCTTCAGGTCCCTCTGGATGGCATCCCATCCCTCAGGCGTGTCAACCACATCACTCAGCTTGGTGTTGTCTGCAAACTTGCTGAGGGTGCACTTGATCCCGCTGTCTGTGTCGTTGATGAAGATAATAAACTACTGGTCCCAAGACGGACCCCTGAGGGACATCACTCATCACTGATCTCCATCTGAACATTGAGCCGTTGAGCGCTACTCTCTGGATGTGACCATCCAGCCAATTCCTTATCCACTGAATTGTTCATCCTTCAAATCTATCTCTGTCTAAATTAGAGAGAGGGATGTTGTGGGGGGACATATGTTGACCACGTTATTTCTACATGTTTATTAAGGGAGGAAACTAGATGCTTTAATTCTTCTGACTGTAGCTAAGGGAACCTGAACAGCACATCATGTGCTTATGCCTTATGTGGTTGTTTGAGAAGGACTACAAGTTCCAGCTATCTTGGAATGCGTTAGCTGGATTTACTGGCACAGTAATAGCATTCTTAAGAGTGGGATTTTTGTGGATTTCTTTTTGCCCACCTAATTATGTTCCTGTTCCACTTCTCTTGGTACAAACATCCTGTTACTTTCTGCTTTTGCCAGATTTGTCTCACAAGTGTCTCCTATCATGTGTCGAAGTGTGGTAAGTACAAGAAGTAGCGGCTGTGCATCCTTGCAGTTATGTTGGCATAAGTGTTGCAAACAGGGCTATGCGTGTGAAGTGCTCTATGGCAAGAAGCTGCCCTAGGCTTGGTGTTGGGCAGCAATTTTTTCCCAGTAGTGAATACCACTTCTTAATATGTATGATGTTTGCTTATAAACTTGAAGTTGCTCAGGGTGTTTTGGTTTTGTTATTCTGAGTGTATGTAGGTTCCTTGTTTGCAAGCCAGGTCTCGCTTCAGCTGGATTACTGTGCTGGTTATTTAGCATGTCTTGCTCTGAAGAGGAAGGTTGTGTTATCCATGTGTTTGTGAGGACCATCAGCTCAGATTAATGTCACAGCAAAAAATTCTTGAAAATCTCCTATTGTGATGCACTTCAGCTACATCCGTTTACTCAGATGATGGTAAGATGCATGAAGTCAGATGAAGGCTGGATTTTTTTTGTTTGTGAGTAACATTGCTTTCCTTAGAGGATCATTTGAGGTAGAAAGTAATTTATATGTTGCTTGCTAAACTGTGATATAGTGAATGGGACATGGCAATCAGAGCAGTGTGTGGGGAAAATGGCTGCAGGTAAGTTTCTTCAGGCCTTTTGAAGGGTAACCATCAATTTCGGTTATATTGACTAGGACTTTGGTCCTACAATATAACATTTATATAACAATATAACCTACAACATATGGTGTGTTTTTTCTTATTTTTTAAATGTGGATGCTTTCTCAGTCATTACACATTAGGTGGTAACAATCAAACTTTTTTTTTCTTTTAATTTAGGCTAGCTGGGGGAACATGGGACTATCCCCTTCCAATAGAAGCTTGTTTCCAAGTTCTTCTCATCCACTGACTCATTGCAGAGTTTTGGGCAAATAAGCAACTACGGCTGCTGTTTCAGCCTGTAAAATACATACTATCTACTTTGTGTAACTGTGCAGTGTTGTTGAAGGGAAAGCACTAAGTCAAATCTGAGATTTTCTGATATGAAATGGGACAACATTAGATAAGTGTTCTTCGGGGACCAAGAAGGCAAGTTGAGTAAGTTAACATGTAGCTGAAATGTACTTGGCATTTTTTAGTGTTTTTCTTCTGGTAGCATAAGAATGTAATTGTTCTGCCGTGGTGTATTTTTCCCAATCCCTACAAGGGAGTTTCCATGCCTAGAATATAGATTTATAACCTGATTTTTTTTCTTTTTTTTTTTCCCCCCTCTAATATATCCCAATACTTTTAGATTAAGGTCAAGTCACTTTATAATTTATTCTTCAAATGCTAAGTTCCCTGTTTCCTGCAATGGTGACTTGAGTTGTGTCCGTCTATAAGCTAACAGAAAAAAGCCTGCTATCTAGAAATGATGCATTAATATTACTTAATGACATATTTCTTCCTGCTTTTCTGCAACAGCAATTCTTGCACTCATTCCCCTCTCCTGTCTCCTGGATAATTCTCATGGGTTTAATCACTGAGTTCAAGGCAGCTTTTTCATTTTCTTAAATTTATGTTTCTAACACTAATAGTTTTCTGCTTTTTCATTGGTCTGTAAATTACCTATATAGTAGCTTCAGTTTTATGCATGTAGGATTGTTTTGGCTTTCTGTACATAGAGCAAACACAATTATGAAATTGCATTCTTTGACTAAGAAAACCAAATTAACCATTTTTAAGTAGCTTGTACATGCACTGAAGGTGGCTGTAAACAAACTTAGTACAATCTTATTTAGAGGGAGGAGAACAGTGTAAATCTTGCCATTGGGATTGACTTAAGCTCGTAGTTGAACAGTGTGAGAGCTGCCAAGTTAAGTAAAGTAAAAAAAAATAAAGGAAGACAAGATTAGAAGATTGGAAGAAGGGCTCAACCCCTCATCTTTAAATGCAAGTTTCTGTGATCTTGTGCTGGGGCTTGTTATCCACTTTCACATCTTTAAAGTAAGGGGGAGGTGTGTAAGAATATTTATGTGGGGTAATTGCAGTGGATAGAAAAGTAATTCTGCAGTGCTCGAATACTGTGGAAACCTGGGAGCTGTGTAAATTCTCTTAAGGAGGCACAACCAGCTTCTACCATGCCCAGCTTAACTTCTTTCTCATTAACTTCTCTTCATTAACTTTCTTCTACATAGCTTGAGACTCCTCAGACTGTTCTGACCTTGGTATGTCTGCTGGCTGTTGTTGTAAACTTCTGTCTCTTGAGTTTCCTGCTGTTTAAAATCTGTGGGTAGTTAGCTAAGGTGCTGCTGTTCCACACTGCTGGAGATCTGACCTTCCTTGCAGCGCACTTGAGTTTGTCCCAAGTACGTGTAACAGGACTGCATGAGGTTTGCATGGATGCTTGCATCAGTCAGATTCAGAAGGGTGATTTTTAAACATGGAAGCCATAAATGGCCCTGATGATAGTTTCCTTTAATGGATCTTTTCTGAGAAGAGGCCTATGTTCCTGGTGACAGGGTGGTCAGAACCTTGTAGGGCCAGATCTTTCACATTTTAATAGCTCAGTTCTTTTCAGTAGGATTGCTCCCAGTTTCTATCAATGCCTGATCGCAGTCTGACCTAGAACATGCCTCCTCCTCCACTGTTTCCAGTGCGTGTGTGGGATTTTGGATGAATTGTCAGTTTTCACACACAGCTGAAATGCATCTTCTTTTCAAGTATGTTTGAGTAATCCATAGTGATTAAGCAAAACAAGAAGGGCAGAATGTGATCTTGCTATATACCATGATTGCAAGGGCCTTGTCTTTGAAATAAATCAGTTGTTTGTCAGAAGACTCATGTCTGCATAAGCACACGGCGTTGAGGCAGACAGGAAGTGCCCTAGTCTGTTGACCTTGTCTTCCACGGAAAAATCAAAGCTCTCATTAATTAAAGAAAAAAAAAAAAGACAAACCAACTTGTCTTAGTGGAAGACAAAGGCAATAATATGTATAACCTTTTTTTTTTAAGTTTATGAATGTGCAATATGATACTTAAATTGCTTTTAGAACTTTTTTAAATGCAGCTGAAAAGAGTGAGGTCAGACATATTTTCTTAGGGCTATATTACACTCCACAAGGGTGAACAGGAAATGGTTTAAAGGAATGCCAAGAAGCCCCTATTCCCTAACCAATTCCCTTGTCTTCTTTTAACCAGCTTTATTTCAAACTGCATGCTTCAGCTGCTATGAGCATTTCTGGGTTGAGAATAGGGGAAGGTTTCAGTGTGTTCTTAAGTTACATCATCCAAGTTCCTTGGCCTGCAACTTAAAGAAGAAAACTGGCTGGTTTTTAAATACAGCTATATACAGATCAGGTATGGTGAAACTGAGATTTTGCTATATGTATCTCTGATCTGTTAGAAGCAGTGGGAGTTAACCTTATTAACACTAGAAATGGTGGTAGTTTAATGTGACAATAATATTCATCACAATTTCCAATCATTACCACTGTTTTCAGAAATATGAAAATTGAGTTTATGCACTACAACCACCATTTATTCACTTTATTCCATGAATTCTATTTTTTCTGTTTCTAGCTGTTTTTCTTAAAAGCAGCCTCTTTTTTATTTCAAGTCTCCTGCTGAAAACAGAAGTCTAGAAAATTTTAAAAAACCTATGAATAGTACCAAATCCATGCTATGAAAACCAAATAAAAATGAACAAAAAAAATCAACCTAGATTTCTTTAAGTGTTTCCGTACAGTACACTCACAGAAATATTTAAGATTGTTTATATCTCCTTGCTGGTTTTGCTTGTCACCTTGAATATCCAGTTAAGAAACAAACACAAAGGAACATCTCCTTGTAGAAAAGAGAAATTGGAAGTAGATATTCCAAAGAGCTGCAGGGGGAATAGCTTGCTTTCTGGAGGTGCAGTGACCTGTACACAGCATGATCTTGGAGTTCCTGGTATTCATAGGTGAGGCAAGTCCCTTCCGCTATGGGGAAAGTTACTTGCTAGAGCAAGTCACCTCTTTCTGAGGCTTTGAACAGATGTAATGAACACTGTCTTAACACATGGCTTCTAGTCTAAAAGCTCGTAAATGTTTTCATACCCAATGTGGTTGTTACTATGGGTGTCTGTAATGGTTGTACCTATTGACTGGTTAATAGGGCACATCTTGCAAATATTTGCCAGAGTGCTGCCAAAGCTAAACCAGAAATGTACTAGATTGCTTCATAGAGTGTGTGTGATGTGAATTTTTTATTATCTTGCCTCTTCATGAGTAATTTCAAACACATACACATTAAGTGTCAGTTCCAAAACTAACCTACTGCTTAACATAAAATATCCTTAAATAGTCAGATTAGACATTACCCTGTGCTCTTTCAAACTTGGATATCAACCCAAGATGTCTAAAATGTGACGAAACTAGATAAGCTGACTAGTAGTGTTGGTACACATTCAGGAGTTTAAACACACTAATGTTTGGCTCCTGTTGCATTCAGAAGACACAGTTGTAACTTCTTCTGTAGCTTTTGAACACGAGGATTTGGCTTCGCAGAGTTCAGCAGCTTTGCTGACTGCCTGGCTTAGATGATCTCTTATAACAGTTTACAGAAGTCAGAAATATTTGCACAACAGTAATTATTAAAGAGGACTAGGAGCTCTGGTTATGAAATCCAACACCTACAATAATAATTAACACTGAACTGTTGGGTGGAAGGCATGTAATATGCTAAGAATCTACAATTAGGACTGAGTGCCTGCTACATGACATCAAAATCTTGGTTATTGAATACTGTAACTCATTAGGCACGTGGGCAGGACGTTATAATTAAATTAGAGGGTCTTCTCCAGTCTTTCTGACACTCGTAATTCTAGACTCAATTGGTTTTCCATGCAATTAATCCTTATCAGATGTGTGACTTGTTGCAGCTTTGAGTTGTGTTGGGAAGCTCAAAATTATAGAACTCCTGGTGTTACACCCCTCCATCTCCCTGCATTTCTGTTCAGTTTTCTGTTTGTTCCTCGGCTGTTTTGGCAGGGGAAGACATTAAGAGAGGAGACAGCCTACCATTTCTTTCTCTACTTCAGGACTACTCAGGCAAAGTCTGTTTGAGACCTTAGCTGGATCTTTAACACTGCTTGCCTCCTGCAGAGGTGGTGAGGTCACTTCAGTCTCTCTTTGTGGGAAATGGGTTGGGATATTTGAGATTGCCTGTGACCGATGAGAGCCCTGGAGAAAAGTTCTTGGTTGGAAGCAAAACAAACAAAAAAAACAAAGGAAAAGAAAATATGTCTATTGACATGAAGGCTGAGTTTTATTTGAAATAGAAAAATAGGAGCTGGTACTGACATGAATCATCATCCATATTCTGTTCCTTGTTTTCTCTTTAGCTGATGGTGGAGTTCTGAAGTATTTCAAGCTAACTAACTTCAGAAGACACTAACATGGGAGAGAGTTGCAATCAGCCTGGGCCTCCATTGTCCAACTGCAGCTTTGAGGATGTTTTTGGCATTTCTTCATGTGGCTTTTCACACTGGCCCTGAGGCATTGTGCTTACCAATAGATCTTAGTTACTGCTACAATGAAAAGCATCAGTACTAAACTGTGCCTTCTTCCCTCTTTCTATATCCCCTTGCTCTTCCCTGCAAGCTTATTATGTATGTGTACCACAGAAAGCTAGTACTGGCCCAGGATCTTGCTATGCTTAGTGCTGCTATTATTATTCCTCTTCTTGCCCTTGCAGTTTGAAGGTTTCATCTCTTACAAAGCTTCATTCTAAAATGAAGGCCACATTTCTGTTTTAGAAAATACCAAATAGAGTCGATCATACCTAAAAGAGATGCTGTGCTTGTTTGTGGAGCAGTAGGTAAACATAATTTGTGCTGTGCAGACTTGCCAAACATTAATAAATTCCAATCACCCAAGCTGATGAAAGACACACATTATCTGTTTCTGGCAAGAATTACATTGCATCTAATTAGGCCCAACTTTAGAACATAGCATTTCATGAGCAAAGTTAATTACAATGTTCTTAGTCTTTGTTACCGGAAAGCCTAGTGGTGGGGAAAATCAGTAGTTGACATTCATTTGTGTTCTCTTACTTAACGCTTAACTGTCTCAGTCTTTTAGTGTGTAAGCTTGCCAGACCTGCCATGCACTGCACTTGCTGGGGAGAACGTAATTTCAGCTGATGAGAATGACGGGGAGAATCTTATTTCCAGTAGTGGAAAGCAGTATGGTTAACTCTGTAGTGTTTGTGCAGTTCTCCATTTTCAGTGACTCAACAGAGCAAAGAGTGTTTTTAAAGTGAGTTAATCAACTGATTTTTTTTTTTGTATGTGAAATGATGGCGTGGAGTTGCTGCAGTTGGTATTAGAAGTCCTAAATACATTCCTTTGAGATTTCCCTTACCTTCCTCCTTGATCCCCCATTTAAACCTCCTTTCCTGGTAAAGTCTACCTGATTTATGTTGTAAATATGACTAAATATTCTGTAAAAGTTGTAAGAAAATAAATTGATCCTTTTAAGAAACATCATATGAATATTTTGCAATGTTTCTTGAGATTGGACAGAGACAGTCTTAAATTTCTTTGATTTCACAAGGTCCTTTATGAGCAGCAGAACTAGCAAAGCCTGGCCTCCCTGCATGGTGGTTTTGTATTCCTTCTCCACCTCATCACAGTACCTGTGGTTTTCCCACTCTGGCCGTCTGTGTCTGCCCTTTCTGCTCTTTCTCTGACATACATGTAGAGGCAGCTCTCTCCCATGTCCCCCCTGTGCCTGCCAGGCATCAGGCAGTGTCTGCTGGGGCTGTTCCAAATTGCTAAAGCAGGTAGTGCAGTTAGGTGTTTGGCATTTGACAGATCAAACAAAACAGCTAAGCTCATGCTGCAGCCTTTGGTGGAAGCACTGTATTATTCTTGTCGACATAATCACTGTTTTTTTCATGAAACTGGCATGAGTTTGTTTATCTTGGAGACTGCTTCCTAGCTTTCAGTAATCTTGGAGTAGGTGTACTGGTATAGAATGATTGCATAAACCTCTTGGCGGGGTTGGGGGAAGGAACTGACACCAAATTAAACGCTATTTCAAAAGAAATAATTCTGGAACGAGGACAGGACCCTCAAACCTGTATTGCTGAGTTTGCTAAAACTAGCCTTACAAGGGCCCTATGTTTCTCTGATGCTTGGTTGTGAATACTGGCAGTACTAACAGAAAGATACCAGCTGGGACCAGTTTTTGAAGCTGACAATTTCTATTCAAGAATAGGGATGTGGTTTCTGCCTATGCTAAATAAACTTGTTAGGAGATCCAATTCCACTCTGTAAAATAGATGGAACTCTAAAAGTAGGGTCACATTAAACTTGTTTAATAAGCTACTTAACATGGCTGTTCTGGAGACTGTCTTTATTTCGGCAAGCATCTGGCTACACATTCAATTTGAGAATCGTCAAGGTTAGATTGTTTTCTCTAGTGCTTTGTGCAATAGCACTCTCAAGCACAACTGAGGCCCTGAAATGTTAGGGTAATTTGAACTCTGACACACATCTGACTGCGCAGTTTCTTGTAAAATAAATAGATCTCAACTTTTGCTACATTGCAATGTTATTTTTTCTTCCTTACCTGACATTGTGCATGTTATATTGATAGGAGTAACCTCTGCCCAAAGGGTACAGTCATACTCTGTCACTGTCGTTGTTTTGGAACTTAAATGGTACACCTTGCATTCTGTTTCTTGCTACTTGTACACTGTTGATGCAGACAAGATATGAAAGAGTTGGAACAGAATATTTTGTCATTATCTCATAATCCAGCTTCATTGTATGATGTAAATTTTCCTGCTTCACCCTTCAGAGGTGGAGATTATATGCTATTACATCTGAAGATGCAAGCGTCTCGCATACGCATCAGTCTGGGTGGCTTTCAGGAATGTGGTCTGCCTGGTGTCTACTCTGTCCAGGTTGCTGCCTCCTCCAGCTTGTCAGAGCAGCCAGTATGTTAGGGGAAAAACGTATTGAAGTGCCTTGTCTCAGGAGACTTTGCCTAAAAACAGGCACTGATTAGATAGCTTATATGCAAAATGTGAGCGTTCTGTACGTGAGATATGTGAAGCATTCTTGCTGGGTTCCTCAGGAGCTTTTTCCATGAGCCTGTTACCTGAACAAGATGCTTTAATGTAGTGAACAATCAAGGTGTGCTAGTCTATTAGCAAGTCTATCACACCGATTCCTGCGTCTTAGATAAATACAAATGAGGGATGGATGAATTCTGTAATATGAATTCTATTGAAGAGCTTGGGAGATGCTCTTTCTGTGAGAATGAACTCTTCCTGGTCTTGTTTCCCTTCCCTTGGCTTCCCATCCATCTTCTGAGAAAACCAACAAGCAAGATGCTCCACTACAGGGATTGACATTGATATTGTACAGATGTAGTGAATTTCATAATCTTTCTCTCTTAAGTACACACTAAGTGCAAAAAAGGATTGTTTAGAGGAGATGAACCAAAACAGTTGTGGGACTAGGTGCAAAGAGATTTTGAACTCTTCTATGGGGAGATGTTGGGACTTGTAGCAAAATTCATCAAACCACAATCTGCATAGCTTTGAGGAATAGCATACATACTTGTGATACCATCTCATTTGAGCTGTACTGTTTCTCTTTGTGGTGTTTCAATAGTGCAGTTGTTTTGTGAGCCTGGGATGCTCTCTGGAATGATACAGAGTACGTGATTGCCCATTGAGTCATCAGTGGCAGTGCAAAGGCTGGAGCAAGAAAGTATGTTCTAAAGCAAATGTTGAAAACTTGCATTCAGTGGTAAAAACATTACTTTGCAATGCTGCCATTTGTAAAATACAAGCAGTCAGTGACCTCTTCATTAGTATACTTGAATGTCAGGTGCAGGCCACTATGAAGATCTTACTGCACAGACTTCTTTTTCCTTCATTTCTGGAAAGGTGAGTTGGGGTTGCAAGAAAAAGTCCTGGTTCCCATTTTCATCTGAAATATGAACTCTGCTTTACATTCCTGACCCGTAACAGAGCTATTCCAAAAACATGCTTTTTCTCCACCAAAGCAGCATGTGTTGAATTATAATGACCCATCCTGCAATGCAGACATTATAATTTTCAACAGGCATGAACTTCTGCAAGGGGGTGCAAGTTCGGGGAGGGGCAAGGGAGGAGGCTAACTCAGAAAATATGAACAGAAGAACTCCTTTCCCAACCCTCTGTTCTTTAGAGTGTGCTCACTTAAAGAAATAAAAACCAGAAAGAATTTTAAAATTATTTTTATCTTGAGAAGAACTTGATGCCTGTTTGAGATTTTGGAATGTAGGTCATGAATTAAAAGCTATCTTATATTTGTGTATAACTTCACAGTACTTAGATGGTGGGGGGAAAAACACACCTACGAGGGCTAAAAATAGATCTGTAATTATGTATAATAGGCAAAGATAACTGACTGTCTTGCTTAGCCTTGGCATTTAGGCCCAGAGGAAGCGGAACCTTCTGCAATCAGTGCTTTCCATTGAAAACACTGAAATTCTTCACGCCTTGTAAAGCATGTTGTCTGCAAGTTGTGTGCATGTTGCTGAGCTGGTTAATTGTGGCTCCTGCTGTATCTGTTGCTCACTACTCATCTGGCTCCATTCCAAGCTGAAGCTGAGCCATTTGCCTAATGGGATATGAAGTTCTTGCTGGTTGTAGCTTTCTGTAGCTCAGGGACTGAGGAGCCTAAGAGGTAGCTGCTGTAGTAATAAAGGCACAAATTGTGCTATACTTCTGAAAAAAGTTAACGGTGGAGAGTTTGAGGGGGCAGTCAGGTGTGAGTAGCAAAAGAGCTTAAATTGTGGTGATGGATTGACTATTGTAGAGTGATGGAAACTTCTACCTCCCTAAAGAACAGGATCATGCATTTTTTTGCAAAAGCATATCCACCTTGATATACATGTTACTGCACTAATGCTATGTGTCATTAGGGCAGTAGAGATGGCATATATCGCTTCTTGTACATCCTCAGGAAGTCTTATGAAGCAGGAAGGTGTTACGTATGCTAGTGTAATCAGGAATACATCTTTGAAAGGATCTAGAAGTCCTTTTTGACAATGCTGCATACAGAGTTAAAGCAAGGTGATGGAGCTGTCTGTTTTCCTAGAGCCTGATTTATGCAAGAATTCAATTTTCACTGAATTTGGTGGTAAAGATTCCTTTGCTTTAAAAAAAACAGTGCAAGTATCTGATATGTTTTGATTTGTGGGTAGGTGAGCTGCACAGATGCAGTAAGAAAAGGTAGAAGCTTAAATTTGGATCAGTGTTTGTGTCTGTTCAGCAGAAATGCTGAAATAGGAGGAAATTGTAAAATCAATGGAATGAATTCTAAAGAAATGATGCTTTCCTTGTCCTAACCAGCCTGTAGCTTCTGTTAGCCTTGTTACTCAGGCTTATTGATCTTCCCTGAGATGTACAGAGATGCATGTACCTTAATACTGGGTGAAATTTCTGCTCAGTCTCCCTGTGGCAGTTTCAAAATTCATATGTGGAAGTGTGTGCTTTTTCTTTTTTTTAATTGAGTGGTTAGAAATTTTCCCTTTCTCCTATCTGTGTTCATAGACTGACTGTGTGAAGTGAATGTTTTGAAAAAAGTTAATCTTTTTACCTTTTTGAAGACTTACTGTGGCTGACCCAGCTTTATGGAATACAGGTAAATAGATAATACAGCTAAGTCTAGCTGATTGTGGAACAGGTCGTCATGGTATGTCAATATGTCAACATGCTCCATCCTCCCTTGTAAACAGTTAAGGAAACTGAAATGCTTTAACCATGCAAATGAGTTATAATTGTACTCTTTGCATGGATTCTTTGGGGTTTTTTCAGCTGTTGGTGCAAGAAATGCCTTTTTGTGCTGTCTTCAGAAACAGAATGAAAGTACTCTTTAGTATTGTGCATCATTATAGATATGTTGAGCTCCTTTTTCATAGCTCTTTCCAGTTCTCATGTGACTGTGTTTATTGCAGGGCTCCACAGTGTATTTTCCAGATATAGGTGATTTCAGGCTCAGTTTAGAAGGATCAATTTCAAGACGAGTCTGCTGTACTATTCTTTGAAAAATAAACATGACACATGCCAGCACATGTCCCTAAATACCAACTCTCTCTCTGTCCCAGAGATTGTATTAGACCAATGAAATAAGCAGTATATTTTCTACATTTGATGGGGAGAAAGCCTACTTAGATGAATGTTTTCAGTATGATACAGACTCGTTATCTGTACAGTCCCTAGCAAAAGCAAGCAAACAAAAACCTTTATGTGTAGCAGTCTCCTATTGCACTGCAGTGTTAATACTCCTGTATATACTAGGATCTGGACACAATTATTTTCTCCTTTATGTTGAAATTCTAGCTATGCTGGGAAGGTAGTTTAAGTACTATTTTGATGATTGTTTTCATTTGTATCCTTGTGTTCTGCTCAAGCACATAGAAATTAACTGACTGTATCCAAGAGAGAAATACATTTTGGTAAAATTACATCTAGTGAGTTCTGCCAGAGCTGTCTGGGAGTGGTCTCCAAGGTAACCAGGCTTTTCCTGGCATAACTCAGCAGCTCTGTCTAAAATAAGTGCCAGTAGTGACTGCCTTGGTGCAGTAGCAAGAAATGTGTCAATTTTTGAGACACCGGTAATTAGTTCTCTGCTTATGGACCAATGTTTTGTTTAGAGATCATCCATGTAAGACAGGCTCTGTCACCTCTTTCTGAAAGGGTTCAGAGTTCAGTCCCAAGCTCGCGGGCTCGGAAGAGGCCATGTGTTTAAACATGTTCAGCTTCTGGGGTTGAGAATAAATCTTTTTGTGCTCATCTCCCCAGTGATTTCTCCTTCAGCCAACTAACAAACAGTATTGATTTGCTGTGGTGGGAGGTGCATATGCAGCCAGTGAAATATGCAAGGAAACCTCAAGTCTTCATGCTCTTTTTTTTTTTTTTTTTTTTTTTGGTCAGACTAAATAAATACTATTTAACATAATTTTTGATGGCTTAAAAATAATTAAGATGTTGCACTACAAAACCTAATTTTTCTAGGTCTGCTGACATGCATGGATTTTTTTATTGTCCTTTTATTGTGTGTTGCAGTCTCATGCAAACAACATATGGATCATAAACAACACAGTATGTGGTTTTGGACTTTACATTGAAATTCTATCGTCTCTGTTTGCAAAATATGATGTCTCAAAACAGCAGTAGCATGACTGGTTATAGTGCTCAGGGTAACTCAGAGCATGTATAGTGTGTCAGGATGTATGGAGTGTGTTGATAAAGCTCAGTTAGACTGGCTGACATCCACTTTCCACTTCGGTTTTCCTGTTTGACATTAAATGTTTGGAAAACTTTTTGCACAGGCACAGAAATAAAAGAATGACACATTCTAAAATAAAACAAAGCTGAGGAAGTGCCTAGCTACCCGGGAAACTCAATATTAATCTAAGACTTCTAATTTATTTCTAAATAATGTAATATTCTCAAAACTGTTTTCATTTGCCAAAATGTTTGTTACCCTCATTTAGAAAAACCAAACAAACCAAATCACCCCATGCCAAAACAAAATAAAAGCCCAAAATAAAAACCCAAAACAAAACTGAACTGGAATGGTTGAATTCTTCCTCTCATCTATACCTGATGTTGACTCTTTGTTTTAATTTCCAGTGTGAAAAGATAGTGCATAAAAGCTTCCCAGCTCTTTTTAATGCAACATGGAGGCTGCAGGTGACCTTCCAGCATTCATGAAGCCTTGGCCCAGTGTTTGATGTCTTATGACATTGACAGCATTTTGCACTAAAAGAAACTGGCATTTGGAGATGGCCAGCCTGCAGTGGCCGTATGTAACAGCCGAGTTTTACAAAAGGGGGGCACAGTAAAACCAGTTCAGTGGCTGGGCAGGCATTCAGCAAGCAGCCTAAGGCAACGTGTTGTGTCAAGGACTGAGTACAAAGCCTTGGACAGCTGCAGCACAGAGGTTCAATTTACAGTGACATTGTAGAGAGCATGCCAGTGTGTGTGCCAAAACTTTCCTCACTCCTAAGGAAACACTTTCCAGTGCATAATCATTCAGCCTCGTAGAGTTCTTTGGAGATGCTGAAGAGCACTTTGGAGGTTTTTTTCCTCAAGCAGATAGTGATGTTCTGTGGCGAGATTATGGAGGACTTGTCTGTTCACACTTCACTGTAATTTCTGTAGTCACTACAGTAATATTACTCCCATATTTTGCTAATGGCAGTATCTCCACTGTAACCTTTTCTGGAAAAGTAACAGGACATTGATTTCACTGCCTTAGCTTTGTCAGTATCTTCCCATTCAAACAGCATACCAGGCCAAAATCTTCAAAATTTGATTTCTCAGAAGTAATTGCAGGGCTGTTGTGAAATACTATGTGGAGTTTTCCAAATAGAAGTCCTTGGATTTTTTTTTTTTTTAATGCAGTGAAGTTTTTTAGAAGGATAAAATAAACTGATACATGGTAACTCATACTTCAACAGTTTAAAAAAAAATTTTTTTTTGCTAACATGCAAGCCAGATTCTTGAGACTTTCCTTTTCAAATCTATATTTAAATACATAAACAAGATATTTGACTTTCAAAATGGCAGGTTCAACAAATAGGTCAATATTTCTATAGTGGAAGGTGCATGGCATAAAATATACTTAATGTAAAAGATTATAATCCACTGAAGTTGTATCCTTTCATAGTAAAGATGTGTCCTCCCCCTCTGTCAGAATGACTGTTTTATCCATTCTTTAGTTTTTATTCAAACCCTGAATTAAAGTGTGGCTGTAGCCTGTCCTCAGTTTAGACTTCAACCATTGATGTAAGTTATCGTTAAAAGCTGTTGCCAGAAGATTATAGGAATTGGTGGCCTGGGGTATGAGAAGACCATACAATCAAAAGCATTCCAGCTTTCTGTCTGAGTGGTTAAGGCAGCATAGCCAAATCTGGTGGATTTAAACCATTTTTGTTCTGCAGTCATCTAAAAAAATGTTGGGCTGGTGATATAGAGCTGGCCTGCTGAATTGAAGATTACTGCCTTGCTTTTCTTAATTGTCTTTGGATACTTGGGAAGGAGCTAAGAGATTGCTAGGATTGTATACCATACAGGTTGATTGAGCACAGGCGTTCCTCTCTGAGGAATATGCTTGTTGGTGAAGGTGAAGCACAGATGAAGGGTAGCAATGCTGGTTTTTTTTCTTTCTTACTTTCCGTCTGACCACTGAAGAAAAGCAGTGTCATCATAGGTGATTAGCTGCTTCTTTAGCGCACTGTTTCTAGTGTGACCTGGTCCTGGTGCCCATCAGGCTATACAGATACCAGTATGTTGTTGATTTTTGTTCTGCAGAGCAGGAGAGGGAATAGGAGCTGTGGTGCAAAAAGCAAGAGGGCTGAACAGATTTCTGTTAAGAACAGAACAGTGATTACTGGTTTAGATTGAGGGTCCCTAGTCTCTTTTGTTTCCAGTAGTGCCTGTCAGTGCATATCTAGGGAAGAGCAAGCACTGAGCAAGTGTATATGGCCCTTCTCCTTAATACTTTACTAGTTACTATTTTCAGCTCAAACAATTTCCTGAATGTTGAAATTCATTGTGGTTTGAATTAATATCTCTTCCCAATCTGTTGAGAATCTTTCTAACTAATATATATATGATCAGTCCCTCCTTGAACCCACGTAAACTTATTTCATCTGCAACATCCTTTGAAAGGAATTCCACAAGTCTGCTATTGACTTTCTTTTGTTTGTTTTGGACCTGGTTCCACTTTCATGTGATGGTCTCTCATTGTGCTGGAAAAGACACTGCACAGTTGATCCCTGTCCACCTTCCCCATATTATTGATTTTTATCAATTTTGTATTCCACTTACTTTGCCTCTCTTTTGAGGCTGAGGCACCTTAGCCTATTTTTCTTTATACAGATTCTGTCTTGGATCATCTTTGCATTTCTGAAACTTTTCCAACTCTAATGCTATTTTAGAGAAAGAGACCAATACTGCACATTGGCGAACAGCTTGAATGTACAGTTGGTATACAGACCATAGTTATGCTATTTTCTGCTTTATGCCTTACCTGATGATTCCTAATAATTTTATTTCGTAGGGATTCAACTGGGAGTCAGAAAACATGGATGCTTTTCCTGGCTCACTTGTGTAGTCACTTGGCTTCTTGGTTTCTGCTGCTTCTCTAAACTTTTATGTCAATATGGTTAAGTGTGCACGCTCTTATGGAAAAGGATACTCAGTGTATGCTTTTTTAGTGGTTGCCAGGGCCCTGTCTCTGTTGTGGAGCAAGGTATTATTACATAGGGGGAAATTGTAACATGGTAGTTTTAGAAAGGCTTTGGAGTAATTATATCTCAGTCAGTCCCTAGTAATTTTCCCTTGCTAGTTTTGTCACTCTGAGAAATGAAACTATTGCTGCTTGTCATTTTTCCTTACTTTTCTTGCAGTCTGTTTTTCTGGTAGTCTGACTTGAGTTGTGGGTGGATTTAAGCTACGTACAATAAAAAGTATTTTGGGTTTTGTTTGTTTTTTTGGTTTTGTTTTGGTTTTTTTTTTTTTAGAATTGTTAGACATTACATGCTTAGTTAAGGCATCTGTGCATAACTTCTTAAATAGTGCCCTGAATACAAGGAACAGAGTGATAACAATGTACTGAATGGTTGTGTCGTGGTTTTACCCCAGTGGGCAGCTGAGCACCACGCAGCCATCAGGATGGGGAAGAGAATTAGAAAGTTAAAGTGAGAAAACTCGTGGGTTGAGATAAAGACAGTTTAATAGGTAAAGCAAAAGCCGCGTGCACAAGCAAAGCAAAGCAAGGAATTCATTCACCACTTCCCACGGGCAGGCAGGTGTTCAGCCATCTCCAGGAAAGCAGGGCTCCATCACGCATAACGGTTACTTGGGAAGACAAACGCCATTGCTCCGAACGCCGCTGCCCCCCCCCCCCCTCTTCCCCCAAGCTCCTTATAAACTGAGCATGACGTCATATAGTACAGAATATCCCTTTGGTCAGTTTGGGTCACCTGTCCTGTCTGTGTCTCCTCCCAACTTCTTGTCCACCCCCAGCCATCCCGCTGGCAGGGCAGTGCAAGAAGCAGAAAAGGCCTTGGCCCCGTGTAAACACTGCTCAACAATAAGTCCATAGAACAAAAACATCTCTATATTATCAATGCTGTCTCCAGCACAAATCCAAAACGTATCCCCCACACTAGCTACTATGAAGAAAATCAATCCTCTCAGCTGAAACCAGGACAGGTTGCCATTAATTCCAAGTGATTATGTGAAATATTTGAATATTTGAATGAGGTATTGATTACTTCTGTGTATTTGGGTAATTAATGATTGAAAACTATATTACTTGTCACAGTTGATAGCTTTGATTTCCTTCTCAGCAGTTTTTTTTTTTTTATTCAACCTTTACATAATGCAGAAAATCATATACTTTCCACTTAGTGTACGTGTATTCTTAGTTGATGTGTATTCTTTTCTCTTCCCTAGATACTGAAGCTTCTTTTGATTTGCAAATAGTCCTTTCAACTTTTTTTTCTCTAGCATTGTCATGTTAATTAAGTGTGAAGTAGTAATAAACCACAGATTGCTTTCAAAGTTTATAAAGGCAAACTTTTAAAAGCTGCATTGCTGCAGAAAGGTGTAACAAGTAGTTCATTTCATGTATTTAGTTGATTATTGTTTGTAACAATAATGGTTGATGCATTAACGTAGATTTTAAGAGCAATACCTGTTTCTTTTCCAAGAGAAGGCTTAAGAATATTTATCTTGGAAACTTCTAAAAAACACTGCTTATTTGTGTAATACCTTTTTAAAATAGCTAGCCAGATGGATCCAGGGAATGCTTGTGCATGTCACATACGTCTAACGCCTTTCCTTCTCCTGGGACCAAACTACATTACATCATATTTTATGATTACAAGACAGAATTTTAGTGGAACTTAGCCATATGGTTGAGTCATCTGTTCTCTTCAGTTTTGGAAGGATTATACTAGCATCTTCAAAAGACTTAAATTTATTGGCTTTTTTAACCCATAAAATTTGGAAACCTTCTGCTGTTTCTGGCAGTGAAAACTACCCCATTTTCAGCTTATTATTTATATAATCCTTTGTAGTTATTAACTGAATCTGTTAAAGATGCTGTTAGAGGATGCAAAAAAAGATGCTTGTATGTTATTTTGGGTTTCGTGTCTCATGAGATGGAAGGGAACCCCAAAGACATGTGACGTGGATTCCTAAAAGAAACCAAAAATCCAACAAACCCACATTCTTTGCATTTTTGTCATGACTCACAAAGCTCTTAGGTGTTATCTCTTCTTTCCTGAAGACTTAAAAACTGTTACAAATGGTTGCTCTCCCTCTCCCACTCCACCCTTTCACGTAAATTATTGAAAAGTATGTTTTAAAAAGGATGAGAATTACCTTGCTGCTTACTGGCCATCTGTTCCTGGCAACGGTCTGAATTCAGCAGTTACTCATTCATAGTTCTTGCATTAGATGCACTCTGCAGAATCCAGCCTTGGTGTGCAGTCTCAATCGTTGAAATGTATGTAAACAGAATATGATAGGGAGTGTGACAATCGAGGGATATCTGTCAGGTCACTCGTAAGCATCAAAGGGGTAGGGTGGCTTTAGGGAAACATTTTATAAGACTTTTATTATTATTAGGCATTTCTCTCTCATGTCAGCCTCTCCATGGACCCTGACAAAGAGGTTATGGCTGTAACACGGATGTTTTTGATGATGGAAAAGGGGCTGGTAGCACAGCAGGCCCACTGCTTTACATGGGATTGAGTACTTTGTCTCCAAAGAGGCTCTGGGCACTGTACTGCCCTTTAGGATTTTATGCTTTGTGCGTCTTTTCATTGTAGATTTTTAATTCACAGTGGCTTTGTACTGGGAAGGTGAAAATCTCTAGGTGGTTGAGTTGCTGAGAGCTGCTGAGCCCTCTTATTATAGCAAATGTGTGTGGATCTTCTGAAGAAAGCAGAATATAAGATAGGCAAACCCGAAGTAGGATTTCTTGATGTAGCAGCAATGGTATTCCTCACAGAAGGGGATCAAGACTACAACAGACAAACCGTTGGCAGCTCTTATCTCTGATAAGAGAAGAGTAACTTGATGATTGTGGCATGCAAATATAATCCAGCATAGAAGTAATTAATAGGAGCAAACTGAATATTTAATTAGAAAAAGATGTCTGTTTGTGACTTCTGTCATCTTGTGTGAGTAATCCTAGCACGTTTGGTGAGGTGAAGGGCATACAAATTAGCAAGAGCACTGTAGTGACAGCACTTAGAGCTGTAGTAAATCACACATGGATAAGGATATTCAGCTGAGAACAGGAGGGTTATTTATGCGTAGAGTTGTCCATTAACCCTGAGCTGGGATGGTTGCGCCAGGCAGCAGATAGCTCAATTACTGTTCAAGCAGGAAAGAGTTAAACCCCAGCATGAGCTTGGGGCAGCCAAAACTGAGTTTCCACAGGCTGCCTGGAGGATGTGCCAGCTGTGGCCCTGATCAGATGAAAGTTGAGGCCATCCATGCCTGCTGAACAGAAAATCTGTGTAAGGGCTGTGCAGGTTGTTATTCATCCCTGTGGAGAAATGGAGCTCCTTCTGCAAATGAGGCCGAAGGGAAGGAACCAGGGTGAGTGCCTGCTTGTTCTTTCTTTCCTTTCACTTAAGGCCTGCAACGTGTGGGCAGCTGATGTTCCGCATACAGAGAGTTTGATGCATAAAAGACTTGTCTGATTCTCTGTGCATGTGATGTGGAGGATAAACAACGTGGGAAGATGGGGTAGTGTGAAATCTCACATGCTCTTCTCTGGCTGCTGAAGTGGGTTTTATTTTCATGCAAAACAATTGCTTGCTTTCCCAATTTCTTAAGTCCAACTGGGAATGTATCTTAGGTATAACTTTCCTATGACTCTTGGATTATCTTTCGTTGCACCCATGGAAGTAAAAGCAGCTAAGCTTAGCTTGCTGCTTTAATATTTGATTTTGTGTACTAACAAAGATTAGATCTAGAGGTCAATCCATGGCACAAACATCTATCAGTGGCCTCATGAAGATCAGACAGATACTGAAACTTTTTTGCCTTCTTTCATAGTCATGAAGTACTTTTGGAGATTGAGTTGAGCCCTTGAAGACTCCAAACAAAATAATTTCTTGGAATAGGGATTTATCTCTGTGTATGCACTATGTTTTGTTTGGCTTTGTCATGGGTTTCAGAATAGAAAGCTATAACCCAGTAACAGTGGATATGTCCTTTACAAGAATGACAAATTAAACTATAAATAGACTGTTTTTCTACTCTGAATAGTTTTGAGATTTTAATACATACTTAGTTACGAATTTTGAAATTGTATTCCTTCTTACAATGCCTTTCTAGTAGGTATAAAAAATAATGTGAAGTGGTTTTAAAAACAACTAAGATGTTTTCTGGCACTTGTGGAGAGTACTAAGATAGTGGAGCTTTGTCAAGTAATCTACTTATCTTGGTGGTAGAGGAAAAAAAAAGAAAACAACTTTCACTGCGAGCTGTGATATCACGTAGACATTTGTAATACAAAAATGAGATGCCATGGTGGCTGGTACCTTATGAATACATCTTACAGTAGTAACACTGATCAATTAATGTAGTTCTGGACTGTGTGCAATTCTGCGTGGTGTTGAATTTTTTTCTTGACTGCAGACTTCATAATTAGCCTTTGTGTCTCTGTTCCCCTTTGCAGAATAATGGGGAGAAAAAAAGAGCAGCAGCTCTAAACTTAATGAAAACCAGCTTACTCTGCCGAAGTGGCAAGACACGCAATGTTCTGAGAGGTTTAGTAGTAGATGGGAGGAAAGATAGAGCCATGGGTCTACAAAGTGCCAATCCTACTAAGTGAGGCAATGGTGGGTTTCAGCAGCATGGATGTCCATTTGCCCATCTGGAAGCAAGAAGATTCATCAACTACCTGTGTTCTTTGACTAAATTTACTAGTCAACAGAAACTGGAAGGTGTTACTAAAAATCTGGGTAGAGGTAGTCAGCTCAGATACTCATACCAAGAAATAAGTGGTGCAGAATTTAAAAACAATCCACTAAGGAAGTGGTATGTGTATGGTAGTGAATGTTGAAAGCTAACAGGCTGTTCTTATCACTGTCTAACCAGAGAGTTCAGATGTATGCCCTGGTCATTAGGCATGCTGATCCTCACAGACCATTGTGTCTAACGCAGTATTGAGGAATGCAAGATAGTCAACACAATAGCTGAACAAACAAACTTTGTTTGCATAGTTGGCATTGTCCTTCTATCTTACAGCATTCTTACCACTGAAATATAGTTATCAGTAAAAAGGTAAGATTAGATTGTCCAGCCAATTTCATTTTAAATTTCATGATTCCTCTTTTTCCCCAATGACCATGAAGCAGTTATGCAGCAGAAATCCTTAAAACTTGGAAGACCTTATGCGAGTTGCAATTTGACCTTGATACATAGCTAAAATCTGTTGATTCAGTAGTTCTTCAGTCTTAAAACTTGGTTAGAAAGCAGTCTTTTCCATGCATCTCATGCTGATAATCAGTTTATTGTTTATGTGTTTTTGGTTTTAAATGTAGGAAAACCTGAGGATTCTTAGTGGTCCTTGGATAACCATTTGAGAAGTGTGGGGTTTTTTTTAAAATCTCTGTTTTGACACCCCATGGATTTTTTTGAAGGAAAGAGCTACCATGTGTCCAGCAGTACACAGTAGTCCATTAGATGTATTTTAGTTTTAGTAACATTTACTGAGTTATTTCAAGATGAGAAGAACAGTCATCTGAGTTCATTTTAGCTCAAATCTTTAGAACTATGAGAAAAGGCAGAACAATGGGAGACGGTCACTTTAAACAGGATTGACATGGCTCTTTTTATTTTTAACAAGTCCCTTGTGTTTGTTTTCCTGTGTTAAGATAAACATTGTTTTAGTTACACAAATATATACAATTAATTCTTGGCTTAACTTCTATCTTACTGAAAATGATTGGTGGCGTGGTTACTGCTACATCCTTTGCTATCTGAAAGTAAGGATAAATCTTCAGTTGCTGTATTGGTGATGTTTGAGGTGATAATACAACGAGCAGTAGCTGGACTTATTGTCAATGCTCTGGAAATCTCACTGTTCCTCAAATGCAAAGATTGATTTCTTTAATCTTGTTAAAAGACTTAAAAGTAGTATCTGAAGGAAAAATATTCATGGCCTTTACTAGGAAGTGAAATGAGGACCATGTGTGGGCTGGTTGGCATACAGAACTCCACCACATGCCTCTAAGCTCACTAGATGTGGGCCAACTGTGTTCCTTGTTACGGGTGGACTGTGTCATACCCTCTTGGCCTCCCTTGCAGACTTCTGGGCTCAGCCTCTTCACCTTCTCACTCTTACAGAAATGAAATCTTACAGTTGAGTTACAAAGAGGCCGCTTATCTATGCTTTTTAATTGTGCCAGGTTCCCTGTGCTGACCTTATGGCTACTCTGGATTTCAAGCCTGACTGAAATTGTGAAAGCAAACACAGGTTTTGGGGGAAAAAACCCCAAACAACAAAAAACACAAACAAAAATACCCCATCCCCTAAATACCCCCAGGAAAACAAGAAAGTTACTATCAAGAAACACAATCATTTCAACAAAACAGCAAACTCTTAAATGCATTTATTTCCATTTCATTTCTCTCTTGAGAAATGCAGCTCACAGCCTGCTGCAAATTCCAGTCATTATTTACGCAAAGACCACAATAACTTTTTTCTACAACTTTGCCCTGCACACACAAACTTGCAGTCTTGGATGACCATTTAAGTCAGGTCATCTTTCCCCTTCTCTGCTGGTGAAAGCCCCTTTCATTTCACAGCTTGTAGTCCCCTTTTGCCAGGAAAGTTTCCGGGCAGCCTGACTGGCTGATAGAAACGCCCTGCTGAGTGACTTGTTCAGTTGTGTTATTCTGGGGTTCAGCATGAAACAGGGGTTTGCCTGGATAATAATCACTTCTTTATCTACAGAAGCTACCTTATGAATGGGTAATTATCAAGGTTTACTGACAGTCTACCGTTAGTCTTTTGTTACCATTCCTTGTTCATTCACTCCAACTGCTTCCTGCCTGCCCCATGGTGCTTTTTATGTCCGATTCAGATGGAATTCATGGTCTGACACAAATACAGTCTCCAACAGACCTCATGCACTATGTGTGGTTACCCCTACTAGGCACAGTAGCTCAAGAAGCAAGAGGACGACAATGGATCAACACTTCTGGTTGTAAAATGTTCATAGGGTACTTGCCTTGCTGCTGCTATTTCCACCTCTAAAGAAGTGCATGTGTAAAGCTTTGTGACCTGTGAATGCTTTGTCTTCTTATGTAAATATAATTAATACTATTAGCTGTCAGTCACCTAAAATAGGGAACATGGATGGCCAAGTGAAGCTGGAAAAGACTATTTCTGTTGTAGCAATTAGTGACATTTAGATAATACCACTATGAATTACTTTCAAACCCATTGTCATGCTTTTCTTTTTTGACAACCTAATTAAAGGTCAAGACTTTACTTGTGGTGAAGTTAATGAACATAGCATCTTTTGGCATGGCCTTCAGGGTGCTGCCTCAGTGGAGTGCAGTGCAACAGAGGTGAGCTTGCAATGCCACAGGTGCTATATATGCACCATGGGCAGACTTTGAAAGGTACAGTAAAGAGCTAGAGCCACAGCAATTGAAAGAGGTCTGGGAGGCAGCAACTAAGCTCTGTATGTCCCGGGAGCTGCTGCCACAGACTTGGATAAGCTGTGGCTGTTAAGTTCAACAACATCCTGCCCCTCTGCAAGGGAGATTTCTACTCCCACCACACTAGTTTGCTACTGGCAAATACCATCTCTAAATTGGGGATGGAGAGCAGGGAAAGGTGTTGGCTACTTACCGATATATCACTGACTCCTGGTTATAATGTTTTCAGATAAGCCATTCTTTTGAGAAAAGCCATCATCTGTTGTTTTAACTTTGAGGGATGTTTTGTCTAGTGAATACATTCCCTACAATAGGATTGTTCTTGTTTTTAAGACTCTCTTGGGAAGTCCAGCACATGCAGACTTTTGCGGATGACCTTGTGATGCAGTGGTGTTCAGTGTCTTTGCCATGTGATTGTTTGTGACGCCAGTCTTTAAGTATTCCTTTCCTTTTCAGACAGTGAGTTGCTGAGTTTGAAATTATCAGGAATTTCAATTTGCTACTCAGCTTCCCTGCAGTTCTGATTTCAGTGGAGATAACATAACTCTGTCTCCAGTAGGCCTGCAACAATGCAAGGTCACTTAAATCATCTCCTGTAGGCTTGGTGCCAAAGATAAGGAAACAAAGTTGTTGTCCAGTTATGTTTGCTCAGGTCTTTGCATGTGGAAAACACTGTGTACAAGTGCTAAGTAGAACCATCACCTCTTGTTTTGTGTTGTTATTTCTTGCATGACACTTACTGGTAATCTCAAAGTCAGCTAAGGCCTAATATACTGATGTGGTGATGAAAGAAAAATGAGTACCTTTTTTAAACATATTTTTAAATTCTTTAGCTTCTCTTCTAGAAAGGAAAATGTTGACTGTGACAGAGAACACAATGTGTGAAATAGGTAGTGCAAGCTTTAACTATAAAAAATAGGCTTTGATATGAAGATTTCTCTTTGGACTCAAAACAACTTGTCAAAACACTGTGTGTGATCCCAATGATGAACAATTTTTAATGGACAGTTTCAGCCCCAAGAGAATGGTAACTACTTTATTTAGTACCTTGCAACCATAGAATTATCTCTACGTTTGCAGAGGAAATAACCTGTGCACAGAGGAAGCTTAGAGGAGACATGCAACAACTGTCAGTACAATTACTGCCAGTAACCACTGCCTAAGTGTGTGCCTGTGGCTGATGGAGCTACAGTTTTGAGAGTTCAGCCTATCCTGATGATGATTATTGAAGGTGGTGTGGGCACTCCCCATTTGGCTTGAGTATCGTGCCCTTTTTAATCACTAATCATAAACTGATGCTGTAAATTGAGTCAGTCAGTTCTCACCTGCCCTCTGGGCCACTCTGTTAACCTTGACCAGACAATGTATTGTGCAGGAGTGACTTTCCATCCCAAGCATGGCTAGCTCTTTCCTGCCAACTTCTTAGATTCCTAAATGTTTAGATATAGAAAACACTGAAGCGTTACCAGAGAGGTACTTCTAACTGAGGCCATACAGCACAGTTTTTTATCTGGAAAATGAAAATTAAGACTAAAGAGCATGCTTGAGAGGCATATTATATTTCAGTCAGAAATTTCAACCCAGCTCTGCTAAGCCACCTGATGTTTAGATTTTGGCTTACGATCCTTTCAACTGTCACTGTGCTGTATTTGTGTTTCCTTGTTTCAGCATGGCAGGTGATTGTTCCAGTTAGGGTTTATTAGGAATGATGGATTACCTGATCCCCTGCACACTTACACTACTATTAATAAATAGAAAAAGATTGACTGTTTTTAGGCATGACTGAAAATCTCGTTTTATCCACAAGCTTGCAGTTTGTGAGTTTTGTACAGTTGTACTTTGTCTCTTCATATGTAATGCCTATTATTGCTACCTAAACTGAATAGTATGCATTATGTTTAAAAAAAAACCCACAACAAAACGACAATCCACAAACCACATCCCCCAACCCTCCCAAGAAAAAAATCACCCGAAACCTGAAGAAATACTGAGTGGAGTATTGATTCTGTGCTATGAAGCTGAAACGTGTATTTTATCAGCTAAGTTCTGCATGTGTTCACAAACCATTGTTATTGCAGAATGTTAATTGTTTGAAGGAAGGCTGTTGATAACTGTTTGGCATGTGGCCCACAGAAGGGGGTGTGTGTGGAGATAAAGAAACCCCACATATGCAGTCTTTTCCAGGATCAGATTCTTCCAAATTCATTACATGTATGTGTTTTCCTTTACGCTGAGCTGCTCAGGTGTTTTTTTTATTTGCGTGCTACGTGTGTAGCACCATTTGTCATGCTGTACTATTCAGCTGGCTAACTTGCATATTTCACAGAATCCCAAAATGGTAGGGGTTGGAAGGGACCTCTAGAGATCATCTAGTCCAAACCCCCTGCTAAAGCAGGATCACCTAGAGCAGGTTGCACAGGATTGTGTCCAGGTGGGTTTTGAATCTCTCCAGAGAAGGAAACTCCACGACCTCTCTGGGCAGCCTGTCCCAGTGCTCTGACACCCTCAGAGCAAAGAAGTTTTCCCTCAAGTTCATTTGGAACTTCCTGTGTTCCAGTCTGTGCCCACTGCACCTTGCCCTGTCACTGGGCACCACTGAAAAGAGTCTGGCCCCATCCTTGAGACATCCACCCTTTAGATATCTATAGGTGCTGATCAGATCCCCTCTCAGACTTCTCTTCTCCAGACTAAACAGCCCCAGCTCTCCGAGTTCCCTCATACAAGAGATGCTGCAGTCCCCTCATCATCCTTGTAGCCCTCCACTGGATTCTCTCCAGTAGTTGCCTTGTCTGTCTTGAACGGGGGAGCCCAGAACTGGACACAGAACTCCAGATGTGGCCTCATCAGGGTGGAGTAGAGGGGGAGGAGAACCTCCCTCGACCTGCTGGCCACTCTTCTGAATGCACCTCAGGTACCATTGGCCTTCTTGGCCACAAGGGCACACTGCTGGCTCATGGAGAGCTTGTTGTCCACCAGGACTCCCAGGTCCTTCTCTGCAGAGCTGCTTCCCAGCAGGTCACCCCCTAACCTGTACTGGTGCTTGGGGTTGTTCTTCCCCGGGTGCAGAACCCTTATTGAATTTGTCTTTATTGAATTTCATTAAGTTCCTCTCCACCCAATTCTCCAGTCTGTCCAGATCTTGCTGAACGGCAGTGCAGCCTTCTGGTGTGTTGGCCACTCCTCCCAGTTTTGTATCATCAGCAAACTTGCAAATATTACAAGAAATTCAGAAATTGTGATGCAACAGTCACTGCCTCTGTTCAGAGATTTGTATTTTATGACCTGCTCTGGGCAGCAGTGGCTGTGCAGGTTTTTATTACATGAGGCACTGTGAGAGACCTACTGACTTAAATGCCTCCTACTTGCTTGCCAAGTCCTGGGTACAGTGTCGTTCTGGGTGTCATATGTACTCTCTTTCCTTCTAGATTTTGTTTTTCCTGAAGAGGATGGGTAGTAGGGCGACAATTCCCTATTGGAATGGATTTTTTTGAGAGTCCATTGCATACCATTTATTTTATTAGCTGTACCTTTAACTTCTGAAATGCACTATATAATGCTGAACACAGTAGGGAAGAAAGAAACCATTCATTCCTATCAGAGGAATACTTGAGCAACAGTTGATGCCGGCATAGTTGTTTCTGCTGTGTGGACAGATTTATCCCTAATTTCATTTCAAAAATAAAATTATATCTGTAAATAAATTTATATAACTTGCATTATAGTTAAATTTGTATAATTTTGAGAGACCTTAAATATAAAATAGACATTTCATCTGCAATAATGACACGTTTATTTCTGCCCTAGAATGGAATCTTTGTTGCTTTAATGAAAAGATGCGTAACTTTCATATGGGCAATACAGCATGATGGCTTTTAAGCATCTTACGTAGAACACAGCTATTTTAGTTTATAAATGAGCATAACTACTGCATAATGATAAAGGGAAACTGCGTATATCCTCTTGTTTTCCAGGAGGGAAACAAAATTGCTGGTACAGTAGTGTTAAAGATGTTATAGCATCATAAGGAAATTTGAAAACATGCAATTGGAAGAACTAATGTAAGCAGATTAGGTATGTAGCAGTGTCTACAATTATTCGTTCCTTTAACAACACTCACAGTGCTTAGAAGAAGAGACACTAATTAGATATGGAACTGAAAACAGGGGTCTAAAATGACTACTAAATACAGATCTTCCTATCCTAGCCTTCAGCCTCTACAACTTTCTTCTAAGCAGGAAAAAGGTTTTACCAGTTTTGTGTGAAAAATAAGGAAATGTACACTGATAGCCCTTCCTTGACACTGAGATGAATCTGATAGAACTGAGTGTTTTCAGGGTCCCTATGAGAGACCGTGTTACTTAATGGTTTGTCCAAGTTTGGTTCTGTTTAGTTCTTAAATATGAAGGACTCTGTTTAGCTGTACAGGTAAGTAGGAAACTTTTTTTTAAATGAGGCATTGTTAAATCTTTATTTAATTCTGTTTGTGTGGGTGTGAGTGTGTATTTTTTGTTACCAAAAAGGATATAATTGAAAAACTAAAGTCTCTATTCTTGTAAGAGACTAATACCATATGTCATAAAATGTTTTATTGTTAGCATGAATATGGCATCATTCTGCAACATCAGAATCACTTTCAGAACACTCCAGGCTTCCCCATTCAATAGCTATATATCTCCTTGGTGCAGCTTCCACATTAGGTAAATACTGAGAGGTAATTTGGGACCCAGCTGTATTAGTTTCTCCTGGGTCTGGGATGTTAATGATAGTGTGATTAAAGACAGGGATATAGTTATCACAGCAGCATCTTAAAGGGCAAATTGACTCTTGATCTCAGTTCTTTCTTAAATTTGGGGTTTGGAATTAGTGTGCTTGCTTGCTTATGCCAGAATGCTGTATATTGGATTATATATCAATAGTGTTTCAGTTTAATAGCTGAATATTGAAGGAATATTCATGAAACTGTGTCTTGAAGACATGGCCATTTTTGTACTAAAAAGCTGAATGCTCTTCTGAAAGCTGTTCTGCTAAGGATTTTCAGCAGGCCTCAATCTTAACATTTTCCTGTAGCTTATTCTGCTTCATGTTTCAGAAGCTGTTTATTTCAAGTCATGAGAAAATCTTAAATGCAAAGGTGTTGCATTTCTTTTTCAAAGTACAAGTTAGTGTTGGGTTAGACATGTATATGGGGGTGGTGTATATTATTGCCTGCCATCTCTTTATTTCTTTTCCAAGATTAAAAAAAACCACTAAATAATTGCAGAAGTTAAGGGCTACCAATGCTTTACAGTTATCCTGGAGATTTGTGGGTAAAGGTGATTCATTAAATATCCTATATTTAAATATCTTATATGACTGAACAATAAAAAAACCAGACACAGTGCAAACACTGAAACAAAAGGCATAATATGCTGTCAAACACAGTGTTTACTTTAAAGGTTTTTATTTACAAGTAAGATAGTTTTTTTTTAACATCTGCTTTTAATAATAGGGTGCCTTTAGAGCATGAAATTCCCCAAATGAAGAATATGCAACGAGTTTCGTTTTAGGTGGAGCCTGCTGCTTGGCTGGCGACTCATTGTCATGGAGTCTAAATATTGCTAGGGGAAACAATTTTTTTGGCTGATGTAATTAATACTCTAGAGTCTACAGAGGTTTATTCCAGTGCTATAAGAGTAAAGAATATAACCTACTTGATGTGCGTTTACCCACCAGTCATACCACTGCCATAACAGACTGCAATTGCTCTTTGTCTTCTGTGTACCGCTTCTTTTGACAGAGCTGCCATTCATACTCTTGGTTCTAGGTGGTGTTCTTTCAACTCCTGTTTACTCTCCTCCTGCTCACACTGCATCTCCCTTTTTTTTTTTTTTTTTTTAGTTTGTTTTTTAAATAACTAGTAACCTGGAATACTTTCCTTCTGTTCTGGTTTTCAGGGTGTGTACAGACTGCAGAGTTAATGTGCACCTGACAGGGAAACATCAAATTTCTTGTTCAGCTAGGGGCAAAAAAGTCTGTGTTAAGCATCGGGACAAAGTGAGGTTTTAAGTTGGGTATTTCTGAAGGAGGGTACTAATATGAATTTAGTGACTGTGAAAGTTGTGTAGAAATTGAGTACTAATGAATAGGGAATCACGCTGGAGATGAGCTGACATAAAAAAGCCGTAGTCTGTTGAAGATAACTCTCCTGAGTGTAGCAGGGTGCTAACACTAATCCAAATGCAGCTTTCCATTGCACCAGGTTGCCTCTCCTGAAGACTGAACCCTGTTGTCAGTTCAGACTGGAAGGCATGGATGCAACTTTCACTCCTTTTCCAGAGCTTATTTTGTTGTGATCCCATGGAATACAGAAGGCTGACTTTCCTCTGTTTTCTTTGTGTCTTCCTAGATCAAGTTTGGAGGTCTGGTAAAGGAAATAGGCCATATCCTGAGAGATCAGAGCGGGTGGAGGAGTCATCACATTAGGAAGTAGTGTTCTTTCATTGATTCAGCTGATAGAATCATAGAATCATTTAGGTAGCAAGAGATCTTTTAAGATCATCAAGTCCAACCATTAACCTAAGCACTGCCAAGTCCACTAAACTATGTCCCTAAGCACCACACCTACACCTTCAGGGATGGTGACCACCATTTCTCTGGGCAGGCTGTTCCAATACTTGATAACCCATTCGGTTAAGAAATTTCTCCTGATATCCAATCTAAACCTCCCCTGGCGCAACTTGAAGCCATTTCCTCTTGTCATATTGCTTGTTACTTGGGAGAAGAGACTGACATCTACCTGGCTACAGCCTCCTTCCAGGTACTTGCACAGAACGATAAGGTCTCCTCTTAGCCTCCTTTTCTCCAGGATAAACCACCCCAGTTTCCTCAGCTGCTCCTCATAAGACTTGTGCTGTAGACCCTTCAATAGCTTCATTGCTCTTTGGACACGCTCCAGCACCTCAATGTCTTTCTTGTAGTGAGGGGCCCAAAAATGAACATGGTCCTTGAGGTGCAGCCTCACCAGTGCCAAGTACAGGGAGACCCAAGTGCAGACCCAGCACTGAGCCTTGTTGAATGTCATGCAAGTGGTCTTGACCTATGGATCCAGCCTGTCCAGATCCTTCTGTAGAGCCTTCCTACCCTCCAGCAGATCAACACTCCAACCCAGCTTGGTGTCACCTGCAAATTTCCTGAGGGGGCACTCAATCCCCTTGTCCAGATCATTGATAGAGATATTAAAGAGAACTGAGCCCTGAAGAACACCGCTTGTGACTGGCCACCAGCTGGATGTAACTCCATTCACCACAACTCTTTGGGTCTGGCCATCCAGCCAGGTTTTTTTCCCAGCTAAGTGTATGCCAGTCCAAGCCATGAGCAACCATTTTTTCCAGGAGAATGCTGTGGGGAACGGTGTGAAAGGCTTTACTAAAGTCCAGGTAGACAACATCTACAGCCTTTTCCCTCACCCACCAAGTGGGTCACCTTATCATAGAAGGAGATCAGGTTAGTCAAGCAGGACAGCATCCAATAAAGGGTGGAGATTCTCCTTAGTCCTCCTTTTATTGCTAATCTATTTATAGAAACATTTTTGTCTTTTATGGCAGTAGCAAAGTTAAGTTTTAGTTGGGCTTTGGCCCTTATAATTTTCTCTGTGCATAACCTTATGACATCCTTGTAGTCCTCCTGAGGTGCCTGCCCCTTCTTACAAAGGTTATAAACTTCCTCCCTCTCCCCTGCTCTGAGTTCCAGCCACGCCGGTCGTCTTCCCCACTGGCTCATCTTTCAGTACATTGGGATGGCCTGCTCCTGAGCGTTAAAGATTATCTTCTTGAAGAATGTCCAGCCTTCTTGGACTCTTTTGTCCCTCAGGACTGCCTCCCAAGGGACTCTGTCAACCAGGCTCCTAAACAGCCCAAAGTTTGCCCTCTGGAAGTCCCAGGTAGCAGTTCTGCTGATCCCCCTCTTTATTTTTCTGAGAATCAAAAACTCTGTCATTTCATCATCACTAGGCCCAAGATGGCCTCCAGCCATCACATCACCCACAAGGTCTTTCTCTGTTCAGAAACAGCAGGTCCAGCAAGCACCTTCCGTAGTTGGCTCCCTCACCAGCTGTGTTGGGAAGTTATCTACCACACACTCCAGGAACCTCCTGAACTGTTTCCCCTCTGCTGTACTGTATTTCCAGCAGATGTCTGGTAAGTTGAAGTCCCCCATGACAGCAAGGGCTAGTGATTGTAAGACTTCTCCCAGCTACCTATGGAGTTTTGCATCTGCCTCTTCATCCTGGTTGGGTGGTCTATAACAGAGTCCCACCATGGTATCTGCCTTGTCGGCCTTTCCCCTGATTCTTACCCATAAACACTCAACCCTGTTGTCACCATCATCAAGCTGTAGACAGTCAAAACACACCCTAACATACAGGGCTCTCCCACTGCCTCTCCTTCCTTGCCTATCCCCTCTGAAGAGTTTATAGCCATCCATTGCAGCACTCCAGTTGCGTGAGTCATCCCACCAGGTTTCTGTGACGGCAGCTATATCATAGTTTTCCCGCTGCACAATGGCTTCCAGCTCCTCCTGTTTATTGCCCATGCTGCATGCATTGGTGTAGATGCACTTCAGTTGGGCTATTGATCCTGCCACCTTTTTGGCAGGACAAGCTGTAATTCCTACATGACCATTCTCAGCCCTTCTGTTATTTCTAACACATCAACTGCTGTGTCTTTGCTGCCACATGGATCCCCTGCCTCCACTGAGACAGTAGACTGAAGGATCTTACTAGCATACAGTCTCTCAAACACTGGTGTGCTGCCCTCAGGCTTATCTCTAGCAAGCCTGATTTTTATCCCTTTCCTCCTTCAAATCTAGTTTAAAGCTTCTTCAGTGAGCCCTACTAACCCCTGTGCAAAGATCTTTTTCCGTCTTTGAGAGGTGTACCCTATCTGTCACTAACAGGCTTGGTGTCATGTAGGCTGACCCATGATTGAAAAACCCAAAATTCTGCCAGTGACACCAGGCTCAGAGGTAGTTACTGATCTGCTGGCTTTTCCTGTTTCTTCCCTCATCATTCCCTGCAACTGGAAGGACAGAGGAGAACACTACTTATGCTTCTGATCTCTTAACCAGTCGTCTCAAGGCCCTGAAGTCTCTCCTGATTGCCCTCCAACTTGCTACAACTCCATTGCTGCCTGCCTGAAAAAACAGTAACGGATAATAACCTGAGGGCCCGTACCAGAGTAGGAAGCTTTCTCTTTACATCTTTAACCCGTGCCCCAGGGAGGCTACCCTAAGTAGACTTCCCTAAGAAGTGGGTCCAGTCTGCATATTGGCCCTTCTGTTCACTTCAGAAGGGAGTCTCCTATAACAATAACCCATCTTTTTTTTCTTTATGGAAGCAGTTTTGACACAGGACATAGGCCAACTTTAACCTTGGCAACACCTCCAAGCTAGATAAACCATCATCCTTGGTACTATCTGGTTCCACTTGCAGAGCCTCGTACCTATTATGCAAGGGCATCTGGGAAGGTGGGCTTGTCACAGAGGAGATATGCCTGATGCACCAGGCAGGAACTTGTCACCATTGCCCCCTGTCCCTTAAGTCACTGTGTTCTGCCAGGTGGAAAGAGGACAGGGACTCTCCATATCATGTGTCCTGCCTGCCTGTTGGGCCTGTCCCAGGGAAGGTAGGCTGAGGTTCCAGTAGTCTATCTCTCTCTCATGCTCCCCAATACTCCTCAATCTACTCACCTCCTCCTGGAGCTCTTCCACTAAGTAGAGGAGTTCCTTTACTCCTGAGAAGGAGTAAAACGATTTAGTGGATTAAGTAAGATTTAAACGTATGGTGATCATCTTTTCTTTAAGCAGTACTAGGGATGTGGCAACTGAGTGATCGATCTGTTTGTTTTAAAGACAAAAGCTTAGTAAAACTAGTTACAGTCTGCAAAGGTCAGTCTCTTAACCTGTTAATACCCACAAAGTGTGAGCTGGGAAAAGCCTTAAATGCGAAAAGTTTTGACTGGCCTATTCTGTTAGTGTGGGATGTGGATCAGGTGAGGCACCTCATTGCTTATCCACATGATGTACGTGATGAAGGTCCTATGGGGCCAGTGCAGCTCCAGAATAGAAACCAGGACTAGACAAATGAAGGAGAACTTTTTTTAAAATGCATTAAGAACAAAAGAATTTTTTCCTGCAGTACTCTTCTACATAGTTTCTGTGTTAGAGATCATCTCCAGTGATTGCTTAGGCCCTGGCTTGAGCCATTGAGTCCTTGGGAATCTGTGCTGTGCAGCTTGCAAATTACTTTTCTGCGGCTTTCTTTGTCTCATTTCTTTGTGCTGGGCTTTTGTTTCAGCTTTCAATGGTGATAAATGTGTGCAGGATCATTCAGGAGCGCCTGGACACAGTGCTGGTAGTAATAATATTTCTCCCTTTTTCTTTTACTCCAGACCAATGAGTGGAATAAGAACGATGATCGGCTACTGCAGGCGGTGGAGAATGGTGATCCTGAGAAGGTGGCTTCATTGCTGGGTAAAAAGGGAGCCAGTGCCACCAAACACGATAGTGAGGGCAAAACTGCGTAAGTCCAACTTAAACTTGTGATTTAAGCTTAAAGGAGGGGAAAAAACCAGCCTTGGATGTGTATGCTACTTACAGGAATTAAGGACCAGAGTCTAACCTGAAAATGGAATTTTCATCTGAAGCACAATACGTTCTAGAAAGCTCATTCTGGTAGTCTATGTTTATAATTCTACATTTAAAACTCTATTTCAGAATCACAAATCCATGGAGGTAACTGGAAGCTGGATTACTGGGTGGATTGGGGCCATTTTAGGACAAGGTATTTTGGGACTCGGGAATTTCATGGCACACTGAAGATTGCACACTCCAAAAGGCATTAATCTTTGGGGCTATTTTTTCCCCTGGACATTAGTTTAATGACATAGAAATGAAGATAATTTTTTCTTTCTAATGGGTTGAAACTATGGTGATTGAGTTTTAATATCTTGAAGATGCTAATGACTCGTGCAACTCTTCCTTGTTTTGATTGAAGTTTGGCAATGAAAATTTTGTGTGAATGACATTTCTTTTGCAGTCTCAATCTATTTTATATATAACATTTTCTTCTTCTAATCTTCCCCTTGTTCTTCTGTTAACATTCTGAATTGTGAAAGATAAAGATTCCAGTAAGAAAACTACAGCCAAGAGATCACTATTCTTAAAATTTCTTTCTTATGGCCTAGCAAGATGATTAAATGGATAAATGAGAAATAGGCATCCCATGACAGAACCAAAGCCTTCATAAAATTCTGGATAGATGGGGACAAAGGAAAACAGTTTCTAGTCTTGGGAGAGGCAGCACAAGGCAGTTTATACCAAATAACAAGTTCTAATTAATTACCTCTGGGTTATATTTACTGAGTCACGCTGTGCTTCTTGCTTGGTCTGTTTCAGTTTCCTACATCTGCTCTATTTCTGTTGTGCATCTGAGAAAACTGAATGATGGCCATGACTCATAATGACCTGCAAATTCTTACTGCAGCAGTCCAAATCCTCTTAATTACTTCAAGTGGGCCTTCTCCAGACTTTAGTATGTTTCTAATTTTAAAAAGTTGCTTACGCGTGTTTTTTCTTTTGAACGTAATCAAAGCATGACTTCCATTGAATCTTCTGAATTACAGCTATGTTTAGTATCTCATGTTTTTACAGTCAACATAACTTCAGAGGTAGATTCTTAAGCTGCACTGTATCCAGTGTAACACCTACTCTACAAGTTTCATATATAATTTGATACTATGCATTTTTCTAGGGAACTAACCAAGACTGAAATTATCTGAGTACACACACGACTCTTAACTTTAAGAAATTGTGTTGTTGTAACTGTAGGGATGTAGTGCCATGATTTTCAGCTTCACAGGGGTACACAAGAAAATTCCCCTTTTTTCCTTTTTCTTTGCAACTACAAAGACGTTGATGACAACATATTGATATTAATGATGCTGTTACTAATAATGCAGACACAAGTACTTCTTTTAATTGCTTGGAACAAATGTGAGTTAATGCTATGAAGATCTCTGCTTCTGCTTGTTCCATGTGCTCATTTAATTGTCATTTACTTTTTTGTTATTTCTGTGTAGTGGTGTAACAGAAATCTTGAGAAACAAGAAAAATAGTATTGCAGTGATACAGAAATGCAGTGTGTCAACTCTTACTCTGTTTCTAGAGCTTCGGGAAACTTAGCAGACCTGCTGAAGTTATTTCTGTCTCAGTTTTCAAAGATAGAGACTGACAGATATAGAAAGAATTGACACTGATCTGGAGAGACATAGCTACCAAAAAGTATCATGACCCAGAAATGTTCTCCAGTATGGCTTATTGATAATGGGCAGTGTCTTGTTTGCATTTTTCCCTCTTCAGAGTCTTTTTCTAGTGTGTGCAAAATTAAGTACAGCCATCATTTCTGTGTAAGTAGGCTTGTTTCTCCTGTTTTTACAATGTGATGCCAGGGCTTCATTCCCGCATAGTGATTCTGGGTGCTTAACATAGCCGTTTTGCCCTATCTCAGAAGTTCTGGATAGGAGGCATAGAACCTGCTGCAGCCCGGCACTGAGGTGTGTTAGTGTCCAGCAGAAGCATGGTACAAGTTTGTCAGCTACCTCATCTGGAACAAAGGAGGCTTTCATGCTGGGAAAGAGCAATCCAGAGAGGTCTCTCTGGGAGAACTGGCCACCATCTACTCAGATTTCACTGGTTACATTTTAGAAAGTGGTCTGCAGTGTGATGTGGGAAGCGAGCTCTTTGGATGAGTGGTCTATTGATCCTTGCGAGTATATATTGATGCATTTGTGTATATAATTAGGCTGAAGGTGACTAACTAGAAGAACGTGATCAATTCAATTATGTAACAACTTGCATAACGCGATTGAAAATTTTTGGAATGTACTTGAAAACAAAAAAGGAGAAACAATTACATGTTGCAGTACAGGTTTGTTAGGTCTGTCATTGTCTGTTCCCTTAAGGTGTGACATGTTTCTTTTAAGATCTTTTCTTTTTCATTCTTTTTGTCAATAACCCTTCATACAAAGTTCTCAATACTGCCCAGATCTTTATTTGAGGCATAGTAATATAGTACATTATTTTAAACAGAATGTAGAGAGGACTCTAATTTTTTTGTGCTTAAAGGGGTACTTCTACTTTTTTGTTTTATAATCAAATGGCTTCTTAGTATAAAATGCGTGAACTGAGAGGAACAGAGATCAGAACCCAGGATTTTCTGTATTTGTCCTCTTGAGTACTGTATGCATCATTCCACTGAGTACTGCTACGATGTTCTCCAGTTCTGGCTCAGCTTTGGATGTAACCACTTAAATTTCACCTTTGTCCTCTTTTTCCTCTGTCCTACAGGTCCCTTTCTTTGTTGTTTGCCCACATGCAATAAAATAGATGCTTAAATTAATGAGGTCAAGGTACCACTAAATTTCTTAGAGGTAATACAGATTTTCCTCAGGAGGTTTAACTGTCTCTCTCTTTAAAAATATTGTCAAAGTAATGAAATTGTTGCATGACTTTCCACACCCCACTACCCTGCCTCTGACTTAGTCATTTCTATGAACAATAAATCAATTTTAAGGCCATGAAGCAAATCCACCTTTGGCATAAATTGACATAGCCCCATTCCTGCTCCCACTTACACAGCACAGGCTATTGCCAAGCACACGTGTAATAGAGCCTGTCTGGAAATCTGACTCTGCCATTGTAGTCTTATTCTGCCAGATATTTTTTGTGTGATTTTTTTGGTTGTGTGGGGTTTTTTGTTTTGGTTTTTTTTTTTTTTTTTTTTTGGTCCAGCTTCCTGAAGCAACAAAGCAGTACTTCCCAGTTTGGAATTTGATAATTTAAATCTTACTTAAACTAACAAAAAAGGCTTTTCAAAGAGGGCCTTTTCAGGAGGAGATAGCATTCATTCATGTACTGCACTTTCCACAAGAGCAAGTGTTCAAACGAGCTGTTATTTAAAGAAGCTGCTGCTATTATTGAAGGAGGGGTGGGAATTTTGGAAAGGATTCACAACATGTAAATGGCAGCACTTCCTTGTCCTAAAGTTATTTGTCTGTGTGCCAGTCCATCACTGCTGTGTTTACATGTTTCTGCAAGGTACTAAACTAGAATTAAATGTTTATGGCTCTTAAATGAAACAATAGGTCTCTTTAATTTTTTTTAACTGCAATTGAATCAACTGTTGTTTAATAAAATGAGTCTGACAATGGTACCAAAAAGGTTTAGAAATCTCTGCAAATTCACTTTCTAAGGACTCTCTCACAAAACTATTGTCAATAGCAGTTAGTAGAAATTATATATTTTCATTTGAAACAGCATGTTCATGCATTGGAGGCTGAAATGAAAACAAATTTTGGAGCATATTCCAACCACAAATTCTTTATATTTATCAGGTACATAGTGTTAATTTTATTTCTTTTGGATCTTATTGTATAAGGAGTTGGGGCAAGTGGCATGACGGACATCACTGCTCAAAAAAATAAATGAGGTTTTAATTACCTTTTAAGATTGAGGCTTTCCTTGTACATAATATTTATTTTAAAGGAAGTTATTGGAAGAATACAGACTTGCTACAGACTTTATACTGTTCTAGTTGAGAAGGAAACCCATAGAAAATCATTTAGTCAGCTGATCTTCAAAGTTGGAGAAATCAGGTGCACCCAATGCCTATGAACTGGAAGAAGAATTGTATCATCCTCCCTTTCTTGATTCCAAAGTGCTATAAATACTCTAGGATTTTGAAATTCAGGCAGTTTCTACATTTTTTTCTTGTGCACATGTTGGGGCTACTCAGTTTAACATGCTGTAGATGATGTTTCTTTTGTTTAGACTCTGTGTCATCTGTTAAGTGTTTAGGCAATTTTAAGTAGAAAAGCATACTAGCATACTGTCTTTTGAATATTGTACAAGGGTGGGAGCTGCAAGAAAGGTCTAGTGCCTAAGGATTGTCACCTCTCCAGGAATGGAGTACATTGGTGTTCCAGTGACCTGATATGATCACTGACAGAAAATATATTTCTATTTACTTTTATCATAGTATTTAATTTATAGTGGTCCAAATGGTCACAACAATGTCTAGGTTTCAGAGCAGGGACAAAATAAGGAAGACAACAGTGATCCCCACCTGTGTTTTATCTCTGGCTAACAGATGGCCAAAATCTGGTTCTTATTCCAAAATTTCTTGTAAATACAAGTGCATTTCTGTGGGAGATTTGGGTGTAAAAGCTTTTGTCTCTCCAAAACTTTCCTGAAGTTCTTTTCAGGTTCAAATCCTGATTGTTCCCTTTTGTTCCCCTTCTCCCCTGCAACATTGTTATGAATATAATTCAGTTCAGATGTTGATATTAAGTTTCCTGAAAAATTACTTTCTGCTTTACACTAACTCATAGAAATGTTAATGAAACATCTGGGTATGGTTGGCTGAAGCCATCCTCTGCCAGGATAGTCAATTGGGCTAATTAACTTTCTATTACATTCAGTATGAGCCAATTGTTAATGTATAGTGAGAGAAAACGCTTGTATCTCTATAATGGAGGAGCAATACTTAACTTTGATTTTTATAATGAAAAAAACTCCACATTTCATACAAATGTTACTGTATTTACAATCATTCAGGCTTTTACATGAGATGGAATGGAATTCATGTCAGTGGTTTGTTCCTGGCTCTTGACTGAAACTCTGTGTAGACCATTTCTGATGCTTTTGAGTACATGACCCCTCACTTAGACTTCAAGACCCACCATGATCCAATTTTTAGTTCTTAGCTGTGTTTTGACAGGACTTACAATCAACAGCATTCAAGTTCTATTATATGCATTTTGAAGCAATTTTGTGTAGGACATTTTAGTATTTCTATACCTTCATGTTATTAAAAAAACAAACTGAAGAGACAGAAATTAATGCTCTTTAGTTTGGTTTCAACTACGAAGATCCTAAACTTCACTTCTGAAAAACTGAAGCTTTTTACTTTCTCTCTTTAGTGATTTCCTATATTGTAAAATAAACAAATTCCACTTATTTAAAGAATGAACTCCCTATTTCATATAAAGTTCTTTGAGCATTGAGAAACATCCCATAGGTTTTGCATCTTACATGCAGGATTTCCTGCAGATGATAGCTAGAGTTCAAAGGGGAAACAAAGTCTGTATTTGTTCTAGGAGCCAGCTTGTGTCTTCTGGTTTATATTTGCTTTTTTACACAGGCTGACAGGATGACTATCCTTAATAAACCATTGCATTTCATTATCTGCTAGTAAGATTGTCACCTCAGAAGAAAGGAGGTTGTCTTCTGAAAGGCCCCTGTACACATGTTCGGATAGCCTGAGAGCTTCCTGTCCCACTCCTGCTCATGGCTAGGATCAGCCAAACCTGTAATGCAGCATCAGGCAGCCACTGGAATTCCCTATAAAGCAGCTCCATTTGCAAAGTTGCCAAATACCCAGATTTTACCTAACCTGGCCAGGTTTCAAGAAGTTTTAGTTGCTTGGATCAGAGCGTAGCCTAGATGGTTGGAAGTTTTTGTATGCCTGGCGTGAAAGAGCTGCAGCTTGGCTCACACGGAGGTAGAACCCAGTGTCCCACTTCCATGTGAGGAATGGTGTGGCTGCTCCTTGCACTCATCTTATCTGAGCTGGTAGGGGACCGTGAGGGAAGTGTGCCTCTCATGGGTTGGGCCAGAACCAGACTCGCTAAGGCTGGAGGGGACAGGGCTAAGGCTGCAATTGTTTTTCAGATTTATATCTACATAATGGGCTGCAGTTCTTTTACATGTTTTTCAAAGAGTTAGGCAACCAAATGAGCTGTATGTGTAGATTTTAATTACACCAACTGGCTGCTGCTGGCTTAAAAATGTACTCTAATCTAGGAAGGGAAAGGGAACAGACAGCCAAAACAGAGCTATGTGCAAATGTTGGATTTATTGCAAATTTTTTTAGGTTCAGAATGAGGTCTTGGGCAATAGACTGTGCTGGTGGATGCTTATTTATCAGGCTTATGTATCACTCTGCATTTTCTGCTACCTGCTTTACAGGTGCATTCTGTGTTACGAAAGTACTAACTGGAAAATGTAGGAAAGCTCTGAAGTTGCCTTTTCCTGCATGTGTCTGCATTCCAGTCCTTACTCTTCTTCAGAAATGTGGAATCTCAAAAGCTTTAGTAGTATAGCTGTTCTGAAATGCAAAATAAAAATGTATTGCCATAATTATCTAAAGTTTATTAAAACAAAGAGGTCATCTTAACCAGTGGTCTCTGAAGAATGTGTTACTAGTAGATTACTTACTGTAAGTACATATTATTGCACTTGGTTTGTAATTCCCCTGTGAAGTAAGAGAAGTTCACTTCATGTGGTTAAATAAAAAAAAAGAAACCCAAATACTTCTGTTGCTTCAAATCTGAAGAAGTCTGAAGTATTGTTTGGTGTAAAAGGCACAGAAGCTTCAAAGCACATAACCCTGAGCTATCCTTTGTCAATGTCCGTTATATCGCATAAGGATATCCATGCTTTTTGGTTTTTGGAGCACTATATGCAGTTCTAAAGCCTTGATGGATTTTCAACAAAATATTTTCTTTTGCTTAACTTTTACTCAGTTGTTCTCAACCTTTCCAGCCTTTTCTTGGCCTACTGTCATGCTAACATGGTTTGGAATTTCCTTGCTCTAATTTCATGAATTTTCATGTACTAAGGTGGTTATTAGCGTTTGCTGGCCCATAGGCAGCAATACCAAGCGAGTTGTGTTGGAGGATGAAGGTCAAGGGAGATGCTAGTCATTGTTTTCATTGTTGGGCTTAATTTTAACTTTGAACACTATTCTGGCCTTGCAAGAAAGTGTAGCAGTTGGCTAGGTGGTTTTACTTAACTCAGGGAAGAAGTTATGTTGATCTGGGCACATCCATGGCATCCTCAGGGATTTCACCCTATGCTAAAAAGATGTTTTGCCAGAAGGCATATATATTGAGAAGCTAACTGTGCACCCCTTCAAGCTTTAGATGTGGGATGTGTTTTTTAAAGAAACTATCAGAAAGAATCTTCCCTACTCCTCTGCCTTCCTCCATCCCTCTGAACTTGGCTTTAGAGTCACAGGCGACACTGCTCTCATTTCTAGCCTCTTCAAGCTTTTTGAGACTTCATTGTTTGTTACACTTTTTCTGTTTTGCTACCCTACAACACCAAAAATAAAAGTAGTATTTCAAAACTTTAGATTTTTTGCCAACACCTAGGAGTGTCCTGCAGCTTGCCCTTGGCAGAATCTCTGTTGCAATTTGCTGACATTGGTTATTGAGGGACTTTAAAAATGGGCACTCTGCAGGAAACTTCATATGATAAATCCAAATTGTGAGCACTTATGTTTACAATTAATGGTACATAGAAGAAAAGTCTATATGTTTCAGGCTTGAAGTGGGAGTTTGTGGTAATGTGGTAATAGAGTTTGCCAAAGAAAACTGTGTATGAAAATGGAACTGCTGGAACACAACCTGAGAATGAAAAATATAAAGCTTGTGGGGATCCCAGAAATCTCTCTGAAGAGCAGCTGGGTGGATATTTTTGCTGAGTCTGAAGGCTAAAATCAGGAGTCTGCAGCTTGCCAGCTCCTGTGTTGCATGATGCAATTGCTTCTTTCCCATTTAGAAAACAGCCGTTCAGCAGACTTGCCTTTTATTAATGTCCTATACCTCGAGGTGTGTATGATTGAAACAAGACTTTTTATGCTGTGAGGCAAAGCTGGAAACTTTATATGAAAACTGCATTGTTTGTTAGGGTTTTTTTGAAAGCTGTTCCAGAATATATGCTAATGCAGAAGTGGCATGTAGGGTTTTTGCCAGAGGGTCTTGTGTGTATTGGGGGAGGGCAGATGCCATCTCATGTTTAAGTAGAAGATAAGAGAACACAGGCTGTGTGCATCGCTTCACTTTGCAGGGGCTGGTCCTAAGGGGGACAGAGGGGAAGTGTCCCCCACAGCTCCTAGTAAATCCATACCTGCCTGTGTCAGCTTCTTAAAATCTTAACCTGCCTGCACTCCAGAAGGTGTTAGTAGCAACTCATTGATTGAACACTTAATTTTCTCAGTTTGTAATGGTGCCAACTCTGACTTGAAACAAAACATATTTCCTGTAACTGTTTTTCCTAAGCTGGTATTTGCACTCTTGCCACTGCATGCATGTGTGTGACAGGATCGTGACATGGACTGCCAGCATTTTATGAAAAGCCACGTTTATTACATTTACTCTTAGGAAGAGATTAAATGGATGCAGTGCGAAGCCATGGCTTTTATTTGTTTTAAAAAAAACCAATAAAAACCTAAAGAACTAGCAAGTATTGATAGTGGTACCTGAGATGTTTGATTTTCCTTTAAGACAGTCTGATTTACCAAACATCTGGATAGTTCCTCCATAATTAAATTACTGGTTTTTCCTAAGACATATATCGTCTGAAATAAGTGACTGTCTCTTAATAATGCTGTGGTGGGTTGACCCTGGCTGGAGGCCAGGCACCCACCAAAGCCGCTCTATCACTGCCCTCCTCAGCTGGACAGGGGAGAGAAAATACGACGAAAGGCTCCTGGGTCGAGATAAGAGCAGGGAGAGATCAGTCATCAATTACCATCACAGGCAAAACAGACTCAACTTGGGAAAATTAATCTAATTTATTACCAAGCAAAACAGAGTAATGAGAAATAAAACTAAATCTTAAAACAGCTCCTCCCACCCCTCCCTTCTTCCCAGGCTCAACTTCACTCCCGATTTCTCTCCCTCCTCCCCCGCAGCAGCACAGGGGGACGGGGAATGGGGGTTGTGGTCTGTTCATCACACGTTGTCTCTGCCGCTCCTTCCTCCTCAGGGGGAGGACTCCTCACACTCTGCCCCTGCTCCAGCATGGGGTCCCTCCCACAGGAGACAGTCCTCCACCAACTTCACCAACATGACTCCTTCCCACGGGCTGCAGTTCTTCACCAACTGCTCCAGCATGGGTCCCTTCCACAGGGTGCAGACCTTCAGGACCAGACTGCTCCAGTGTGGGTCCCCCATGGGGTCACAAGTCCTGCCAGCAAACCTGCTCCGGCCTGGGCTCCTCTCTGCATGGGGCCACAGGTCCTGCTGGGGTCCTGCTCCAGAGCGGGCTCCCCATGGGGTCACAGCCTACTTTGGGCATCCACCTGCTCTGGTGTGGGGTCCTCCATGGCCTGCAGGTGGATATCTGCTCCACCATGGACCTCCATGGGCTGCAAGTTTTGGTTTTTGGGTTTTTTTTTTTTCTTCCTTCTTAACTCTGTTGTCCTGGTGGTGCTACCGCTATTACTGATGGGCTCAACCTTGGCCAGCAGCAGGTCTGTCTTGGAGCCGGCTGGCATTGGCTCTGTCGGACACAGGGGAAGCTTCAAGCAGCTTCTCACAGAAGCCACCCCTGTAGCTCCCTGCTACCAAAACCTGGCCATGCAAACCCAATACAGGTGCAGTCAGGGAAAGATGAAGATTCTGTGGCTTTCACAGGGAAACATTCATAGTTTAATCTTAGCTTTTAGGTTTAAGGTGAAATTCTACATGCTCTTCCTTCCTTTGCACTGACAAGGTGCATGCATCTGTGACCATGTGATGAAACACTGGAAGACAGCTTTGGTTTTCAGCTGCTTTTGTTCCCTGTATCAGCTCACCAGCCACACAGGTACCTACCTGCATGTCCTGATGCAAGAAAGAAGCAGAACCAGGCAGGTGCTGTTCACAGAAGTGTAATCCTTGCTGGAACAGACAATTAGTACTTTGCTGAGAGCCCTATTGGCAGAGGAAGGCAGAAAACACCTCCAGTTTCAGGACCATTCTGGGACTTTTCCAATCTTTAAATCTGGAGGCAATAATCTTTCTATGAATTAGATTCAGGACATGTCAAAAATTTGTTGTTTTTAAAAGGCTTACTTTCATCATTGTATTTTACGGTGATAAAAGCTCAAACCATTCACAGAAAAGTAAACTTCTCTAATTACTGGTTATTGGCTGCATGCGAGAAGCGACCACACTGGACTTACTCCTGAGTGACAGTGGGCACTTCATGCACAGAATATGCTGCTCTAGTGATACTCACTGCTCTTTCTCCTCCAGGTCAGGTCTTGGGCGCTCCAGCACTGTGGTGGAAAACAATCAAAAGCCCGATAACATCTAATGTATTTTTGCTGTTGTTACTGAAGTGGGAATTGAGGCTTTGAGGGATAATAGACACTAAAATGTGCAAAACGTGTACAAGCTCAAGTCAGTGCAGAAAATCAGCCAGGTTATCAGTGGGTCTATTTCTGACTGAGATAGCTGGTGAATTACTTGCCTGTATGATCTGGTAGCAGCGAAGCTTGAGTATCTTCCATTTCTATAATTTTTAGTCAGCATTACAAGGGCTCCAAGCAGCTCTGTATCTTTATTTTATCAATCTTGTTTGCTTGTGTGAAGGTATTGGTGGGTCAGGAAACTATAAATCATCAAACTGTTGGCAGACAAGTCAGACTTTTAAAAAGTCAACACAGAGTTGACTTACATTAGAAAATGAAGAAGAATGATCTGTCTTGGGGAGGGATGTTTTTACTCAAAATAAACTTTGACAATGAGTGTATGTGAGTTCATAGTGTCTTTCAAACATTCTTGCACTTAAAATATTTCCAGAGCACTCAGATTAAAATGGGAGAGAACATTAGCATTATACACTTGCTTATAAATTTGACTTTGTTCCATGTTTGTCATAATAGAAATTAGTAAATACAATATGCACATAGCATCCATAATTCAGCCATATTCTTTATTTGCTTTGGATTTTGGTAAGTAATGTGTCAGACTACTTTCAGGCCCTGGAGAAAATTTGTGTTAGAGAGAATGCTAATTCTGCCCTGAAAAAAAACTTTGGAGCATGACCTTGCCAAACAGAGATGGAGCCCCCTGACTGGGTGTAATTTTTCTGCTCTTTTTTTTCCCTGTTTTTCTTTACATAGTTGAAAATTTCCTAGTTAGAAGGTTACTGTCTTAAATTAAGACTTCATATTTATTTTTTCTATCATGTTCCACTCTACTTTTGTGGCATTTTCCCTAGATAGATGGACCACCCAGTTGTTTTAAGCCAGCTGTCAAAATAATATTCAGTAAGAGGATTGTGCTCAGTTTTGCAGGATGTAACTGTGCCGGTGGTTAAGCAGACAACCTGGATATGGCAGACCCATGTCTTATTGCTAACCCCAATTTAGCAAGCTCAATTAGCTCCATTTTTACAAGTCTAACCTCTAAATGTGGATTAATTCTGTTCTTCTACCTGTAGTGAAATTATCTGTAAAGAAATGTTTCATGTGAGCTAAAGAGTAAAAATTACAGCCCTTTTCTGTTTGAGTTAAACTGCCTGGCACTGAAATAATTTCGAGAAACACTCTTTCTCAGCCTTTGAGCAAAGACCAGCTTTATCTGAACTTGTGCTCTGTCAGACACTGATTGAAGAAGTTTGTGTTCCCTTGCTAGCTTGACTTTATATTCTTGACGGAGTGTACCATCAGCACAAAACTGGGAGGAGTGGCCGACACACCAGAAGGCTGCACTGCCATTCAGCGAGACCTGGACAGGTTGGAGAATTGGGCAAAGAGGAACCATATGAAATTCAATAAGGGCAAATTAAATAAGGGTTCTGCACCTGGGGAAGAACAACCCCAGGCACCAGTACAGGTTAGGGGGGTGACCTGCTGGGAAGCAGCTCTGCAGAGAAGGACCTGGGAGTCCTGGTGGACAACAAGCTGTTTAGTCTGGAGAAGAGAAGTCTGAGAGGGGATCTGATCAGCACCTATAGATATCTAAAGGGTGGATGTCTCAAGGATGGGGCCAGACTCTTTTCAGTGGTGCCCAGTGACAGGGCAAGGTGCAGTGGGCACAGACTGGAACACAGGAAGTTCCAAATGAACTTGAGGGAAAACTTCTTTGCTCTGAGGGTGTCAGAGCACTGGGACAGGCTGCCCAGAGAGGTCGTGGAGTTTCCTTCTCTGGAGATATTCAAAACCCACCTGGACACAATCCTGTGCAACCTGCTCTAGGTGATCCTGCTTTAGCAGGGGGTTTGGACTAGATGATCTCTAGAGGTCCCTTCCAACCCCTACCAATCTGTGAGTAACATTTCTGGTCACGAAATTTGAGGTCCTGACAGGACTTTGAGGTAATAGTCTTGTTCTCCACCTGACCCTGAATCTGATGAAATTTTGCTGTGCATTTGCTCTCACTTTCAAGACCTGTTTACTCCAACTGGGCTTTGTTTTGCTCCCAAAGAACATAATTTTTTACTTTATCTTGTTAAGGACTGAGTAGTCATGAGACCTGTACGTTCCCAGTAGAAAAAGCCTACTGTCAACCAACTGATATTTATCAGCTGCTGCAGAGGTAGGTCTCAAATGCTGACTTGCTTAATTTCTGGATCCAATGAGAAGACCACTGGGAAGGGTAGATGTTCCTCTGCTGCACTGAAAGGTCTGGAGACAATATTAAAAGACCATCCCATCCCTCAGGAAGAGTAGAAATGTTTTACAGCAGTAAAAAGAAATCTATCTCAGATCAGTTCAGGCTGTGGTATCAAGATGTGTCTCTAAGTGGTAGTAACAGGCTTATCTATTGTGCAGGGAAAATGAACTATGTTGTAATGGGATTTTAAGCTGAATGAGAATCTAACTCTCAGTGTGGCCCTTGCTCCAAATCAAGCCTTACATGTTTATTTTTGTTTGCCTAAGTCATTGCACAACCAGGAAGTGGGAGGAAAAGTTGTTTGCTTTCATATCAAGGGAAGTTTATTCGTGAAAGATGCAAGTAAAATGCACCATTGCTTGAGGCTTCCAGATGGTGAGAACTCCAGTGTTTGGAAACCTGCAGCTTTTGCCTCAAATATTTTAGAAAAGTTTATGGAGCTTGTAAAGAATTATTCTGCACTGAAAAGAATGTCTACAGGCTTCTTTGTTTCAAGAACCTCCCTTGTTACACAGGAGCCCTCTGTTTCTACTACTAAAGCTTTTTTTTTTTTTTTTTTTTAAAGTGGAGGCTATTAACTTTAAAATCATTTAGAATAACTCCCCAAGGGGAAGTTTTTGCCCAGTGCTTTGTTAAGCACTGATTAAACTCTGATTTAAATATGACTGTAATAGGTTTATCCTAGTCTGGAGTCATTCTTCTCTTTCGAGCAGGGCTGATTTCCTGGTGAGCCAGTTCAGTTTACTAAACCAGCAGCTAACTAGCCATATTCCCCATTCCTATCCCAATTGCTTTTAGGTTTTTAAGAAAAAACATCTCACTACAGGATTGTGTGAGAGGTGGTAGCTGTACAAGGACGTAGGGAGGGGACAGACAGGAAGCAATTGGGAGAGAGCTGTAGCAGCCCCATGCTGTTTGGCTTAGGTCGCTATATAAATAACTGAGAGTTAAACCTTATCATCCTCTCTTTTCATAGGATGTTCCAGATAGCTTTTATACTTTTGCTTTCATTAGATCTTTACATCCTTCATACATGTTCTCTTGTCTTTCACACTACCCGTACTGCTTTCAGATGATGTTTCTTTCATCCTGTTAGTTGGAGAGAAACAATATTTTTAATTATTTGAAAATATTTTTGACTGCACAAAATGAAGCGTCTGCCTGAGTGATGACTTGTTGAGAACTGCCATGGGAATTGTTTGCATTGGTGCGACTTACCCGTTCGTAGGTGCGTAGCCTGAAAGGGGTTAAGTTTTTATTCTCTCTTTGATTCTTTCTTTGCAGTCTGATTTTACCTAAATAAAACTTCTCTTGCACTTGCGTATTCGTGTTGCATTTGGCAGCATCCTACACACTCTGTCCATAAAACCTCAATGTCCCAGATTAAACCAAATTATTATTATTCAGGTATTTATTATTGTTATGAATATTGTCAAATGTAAGTGAGCGAAATGCGTGCTTCACAGCCTTTCTGACATTTAAGTAACTTTGTATTGTGTGTCTACAGAAATGTCTCTGAACATGTTTTGGTATTTGCTGGGTATGTTGTGCCGGCTAAATTAGAAGTGTTGGAATTTGTCAGACTCCTTTTGTGTCCCTCCCCCAACCATTTTCCCAGAGCCTGAGAAACCTCTTCTTCTAAGGAAGAATGTTTACACAACTTTGCATTGGTCACCAAGTACATGAAGTTTTGATTTTGAATGACTAGAGAACAGTCAGCAGCAGTGATTTTTATGCTCTTGGAAGTGTTAACTCTTCAGTTTGTTTATGGCAGTAGTAAGCATGAGGATAAGCACACAGGATATTTTTGTATTTGCAGAGAATGGTTCAAAGCTCAAGTGCTGCCTGTCTACCATTTGCAATCAGCAGTAGCCTGTGTGGAAGGACTTCTTGTAGGAAGCGAGGTAGTGGCCGTATTTGATGGAGCACTCTGTTCCAGGAGCCTTTACTGTTTTGATTAATCCTTTGCCCTTTGCTAGATCTTGTCTGTAGATCTTTTTCTCTGCTGAGTTTTCAGGAAGGCTGCACAGAAGTCTACGGCTTAGAGAACCACAGTGTTGCAGTTCACATACTGTGTGCCAGAAATATCTGTTTCATTCCTGCCTGTTATTCCCAGTTTCCCTGGTTAGCAGGGTGAATTTTCAATGTTAGCTTTAACATTTAAAGGTTGCAGTTGTTCAAAATGCAGAGTCTTAAAAACGGTAGTTGGTGTGGCTGCATGATTTGTGACATTCCCTTTAGATTCCAGGAGAAAATCCCCTTAACACAGGGGTGCATGATGCTAAAAGTGAGTATCTCCTTTAGACGACGTTATAAAACATCCCAGGATTACTGACTTTTTCCATTCGGAGCATGTTGATGAAGGTCCCAACTTTTCATATGCAATTTAATAGTAATTGGAAGTGCTTTGTCTTGAATTTGTTTTTTACATTACTCCCACTGGAAAACAGCTCTGCATGTCAAGCTGATATTAGTAGGACCCACAGGGAAGCAGTGTGTCTGCCTGTTCTGTGCCCATATCTTGAGACTCACTGTTGCTGGCACAATATGCATCAGGAGGATATAAACTTCTCTGTTTTTAGAAGCTTTTCCTTCATTTTTGCTTCCCAGCAAAATTGTCAGCAGCATATGTATAGGACTGCTTCTGTGAATCTTGAGGTGCCAAGAATGTCAAACATGAACCTTCAGCTGTAAAAAGGCTTGAATTCAGTATAACTTCTTTTATTTGTTCTGTAATTACATCTTTGGTAATTGATGCTGTTAGGTGTGTCCTGCCTTGGTGTGGTTGGTAACCTCTGCAATTTCCCACTGTTCAAACAAGCATGTGCTCGAGGTGAAAAGCAAAACCGAAAGTTGAAAAAATACATCGCTAGCACAGTCTCACAAATATCCAGTAGCTTTGATTTCTCCAGGTGATATTCACAAACACTATGTTGGGTTGTTTTTTTTCCCCTCTACACAGAAGAAAGATGAGCTATGTAAAGGACAGTGCAGAAGCACAACTTGATTTAGTTCAATTTAGGAGCTGAATCACCTTTTAGAGGAAATAAATTTCGTTCACTGAAAGGGGGAAATCAGGATTGACTAGAATGACTAGAGCAAAGTCAGTCATTGGGAATGTTTACTTCACTACTTCACCAAGCTAAGGCATTCTGTGGGGATATATTACATCACTAGGGACGTTAGTTTAGAAATTGTGTGGGACTAAATGCACATAAGGTAAATGGCATGGGTTAATGAGACAGCAACCTGTGTAAAAGTATGACTACAAAAACTTTTGCATGTGCCTTCTCACTTTCAGAGCTATTATCTTCTTGTGAGGCAGTGGAGGGATGCCAAAAGATTTAAGGACAGGGAGGGTAGAACTTGCCAGTACTTGGTTTGTGAATGAAAGAGAAAGGAGGTTTTAACAAAAGTGACGTGTAAATGCTCTCTTCCAGTTTTCACCTGGCAGCCACAAAGGGCCATGCAGAGTGCCTCAGGATCATGATGACACACGGTGCAGATGTGACAGCCCAAGATGGTGCAGGTATGCTTCTGTGAACCTATGTACGTAGCATAATACACCTAATTTGCCTATATAGTTCTTGATGTGCAGAGTGCAACTACAGATTTGACAACACTACTTTCCTCCCTACACACCATGCAGGAAAAGCAGTTGTAACACTTGCGGGTTTAGGCATGCTTGCTTTTCTGCATATAGAATTCAGATTCTAAAGCCCTTAAAAACTTTTGCCCTAACGCTGTAAATGTCAGAATTTACAGTGGACTCCAGATGCAAAATAGTGGCTCGATTTTTATGGTTTTTATTTTATTTATTTTTAAATTAAAAAAGAATCCCTGTCCCCAACTCTTTTGTAACTTCATTTGAGGTTTTTTATAGATTAAATCAAGATCTTCAGTGTTGCTTTTCTGTGTATCCAAGCTGTTAACCCCATTAACAGTACAGGAGTTGCAGTAAGACATTTCCTCAGGATTATGACACAGTGAAAAGAGCTGATACAGGCCAAAACAGATCTGAGAGTGATTAAGTATGCTGTTTCAGCCCTCAAAAGTCCTATGCCTTAATTACTACTCCACTAGGAGAATAATGGGAGCTGAATTTGAAACTGGCAAACTCTTCTTAATAGCTTTAGTTGACATACCCGTGGAATCTGTGCCCAGCATTGCCATTCTGGCAAGCAAGTCACCTGAATGAGCTGTCAACATTCTGTCTCTCCAGTAATGATCTGTAAATGTTGGGCTCAGGGGTTCTGTTTTGGCCATTGATTGCAACCTGAGGGAACTTCTGTCACACATGGAAATGATTTACCTCTATAAGGAAGTGTCTGTGATACTGGAAGAAGCAGTCAGATTATACATAATGATAAGAGATGTACCTGATACAGACTATTATTCAGAATTCATACTTCATCTTGCCTCAGGATTTATTAGTTGTTTGGATAATAAGAGGTTGCCTGGTCTCACCTGAGAGTGTCAACCCAGTATTCATTAGGGAAAGCCTTGTCTGTAATAGTCACGTTATTTACAGTGAGATTCTACTGGCTCTGTCTGTATTGAGTACTAAATCTTGGCTCCTTCTTTTCTTAGTTACATGGATAATTTATTCTTTTGCTGTCTTAGCCTGTTTAATTTTTCAGATGCTCTGTAAGGTGAAACTAGAGGAGGCACTGCAGTCTTTCATCATAAATCTGTAGTCAGTAAATCGCTGTATTGCATAGCTAAATATTAGCTCACAGATACTAAATAAATTAACAAAAAAGGGAATCTATGAGATGCAAACCAAAGTATGCCTGTGTTCAGGGTCCACTTTTGTGTACGCTCCATAGATGATGCAAATTCGTTGTAGTGATAGCTGGTGACTTTGTCTGGTTTTCCTCTTGGTGCTGGGTTCCTTTTTCATTGCCAAATGGAGGAAGTTATGAAGACACTTGACAGACATCTCTCTGCAAGGGAGGCTAAGTAATATAGGAAAATTGTTTTTTAAGAAACAAAACATAACTATGCAGTCTTAGGCTTACTTCTGCCAAGGTATAGTCTGACATGTTTGTGTCATTCCTTTGTGTGAACCTAGACATTAAGATTATTCTGCTATCTGCCTGAACAACAATCTGTCGTAAATACATTCTGCTTGATGTAGGTTTTTATTTTATTTTCTCTATCCTTACTTGTCATGTGTCGTGATAGGAACCAGATGAATAAGTCAAAGTTTTCCCTTTGTCATGGAGGAGTTTATTCCTGTGCTTTGATGTGATTGAATACTTAATTTGCTTTGCTTTTATTCATTTAGGGCACAGCGCTTTACATCTTGCAGCAAAGAACAGCCACCCCGATTGCATTAAGAGGTTACTGCAGGTAAAGTAAAAATTAATTTTGATTTTTGAAGACGTCCTTTTGTTCCTCTAGATTGATTCCACTAGATATTTACACATTTCCTGCCAGTAATCTGCATCACACTACTATACTGTTGTCCTGTCTCCTTGCAATCAAGAGAGGTGCTTGAGTTTAAAGACCTGTTAGGCACTGTGAATGGATCATAAAAAACAGTGTGGTATCTTCCCTCAGTGGTCCACAAATACAGATTTCAATGTGCAGCTGATCTGACATAGCAGGGTTGGGTTTCAAGCACCTTGCAGTTTCTAACTTTCTGTGTTTTGTCTGTGTGGTTGGGTGGCTTGGAAGCAGATGGGTTAAAAGGTATAAGAGAAAAGAATTTTTCACTTCTGGGGGGATTTTGATATTGTTCCACTGGAATGCTTTCTGTCTGTTGTTGACCATAGAAATGTCTGTCAAGTTTAAAATCAAAGGGAGAAGAAACTAAAGTAGTTTAGATGCTAAAATACGGAAATATTCAATCCTCAGTGAAATGAGGCAAAGGACAGTGAGGGGTTAGAAAGGGAGGAGAACGAATGGGGAAAGAAAACAATAAAAACAAAAGTGAAGATGAACATTTCTGTGGTGTTGAGGCTGAAGATGTGAGTTAGTAGGCAAGGAGAGACATAGTCCATCCTGGCTCCATTTCAGAAAGCCAGGTGAGTTTTGGTGGAGGCGATCAGAGGAATGGGGCAGATTTTTAGGAGTTTGGAGTTATCAGTTAGACTGTGGCTCAAACTACAGGTGAAATAATGAATAACCACCCTGCTTGAGCGCAGTGATACAGGAAGAGAATGGATCCTGTATCCCAGCCTCTAAACTGCTTTTCCCTGGTTATCTCGGGGCTCTCCAGTTGTCCTGCCACTGATCCCTGTCAATATGTCTGACAATATTGGGTCCAGTTGCACCGATACCACCTCCATACTCGTTGGAAGCTGGCTGTCCTGTTCCTTCACACCTGGAAAGGGTTATTAACCTCTGAGGCTCCCCTTTTCGGGATTTCATTGCGAATATCTGCTAGGTCTAACGCAAAACCATTTGCAGTATAAACAGTGACATCAAGCTGTCACTGATGGTATTGCATGCAGCAGCAGGATCAACTCAGCAACTAGTGTGTTTAATACCAAATATCTGCTGCCCATTCACCACCTACAAACGGAGTGCTTTTGTTAAAATTTTGCTAACTTTGTTACAATATGCAGATTTCTAGATATAGTCGTAAGTGCAAACCTATTGGTAATATTCTCCAATAATTCATGCTGTTTGGATTGCTTTCTTGCTTCTGTGGACCAGCTTGGTGATATAAACGGTATATGTGACGCATGTCTAATTTTGACATGCTGGAGCTGAATGAAAACAGGCTAAATAAATATTTTACACTGACAGAATCTCGACATTGTTGTGGTAATCGATGTGAACCTCTATTCCTAGAAAATCACAGAAGTGTTAGAGGCAGTGCTACATTTGAAAGTCAAAAGCTCTAATGCTTGTTTTTTAGAAGCCTGTTATTTCAGGATCATATCTTCTTGTGTCCAAAGAAGAGCAACAAAGCTGGTGAAGGGTCTAGAGCACAGGTCTGAGAAGCGGGTGAGGGAACTGGGGTTGTTTAGCCTGCAGAAAAGGAGGCAACTACCTGAAAGGAGACTGTAGTGAGGTGGCTGTTGGTCTCTTCTCCCAAGTAATAAGTAATAGGATGAGAGGAAAAGGCCTCAAGTTGTGCCAGGGGAGGTTTAGATTGGATGTTAGGAAACATTTCTTCACCAAAAGGGTTGTCAAGCACTGGAACAGGCTGCCCAGGGAAGTGGTGGAGTGACCATCCCTGGAGGCATTTAAGAGACATATAGATGTGGTGCTTCAGGACATGGCTTAGTGGTGGATTTGGCAGTGCTAGGTTAACAGTTGGACTTGATGATCTTAAAAGGTCTCTTCCAACCTAAATGATTCTAGGAGCCTCTTTCTTTGCTGTAAAATAGGATGAAAATCATCTGTACCACAACTAAGTCTTAAAGATTTGAAATTTTATTACTTTTTAATTTATTTATTACTTTGAAGTTGGGATTGATCAGTAGTAGCTGGTGGCTTATAATGCCACAAAATATAACTGGATTGTTGATGGTTTAGTTTAGATTTACAAATGCAAATGAAACCTTATTGCCTTCAACAGAAATAGTGCAAGACTAATTGCCTTAGGGCGTGGTTATTTTAGCTCTTAATGTAATGTGAAAAAAATGAAGCTTTTCTGAGGCAAGGGGGAGAGCTTCTTTCCTTTTTTATTTCCTGATTTAAATTGTCCCCAAACTGTAACATTTTTTAGGGATATCTCTCTCACCATGAGTATTTTCTATGGCTTCGGTATAAGCTGCTACCAAGAAAGGAGAGACCAGATTGGTAGAGAGGAAAGCTGTGCCTTTCTTCAGTATTCTTCTTTGGAGTAGCTCATAAAACTTCTCTCAGAGATGTTCAGCACTCTGTCCTTAGCATCGAACATACTTTTTGGGTTTTTTTCTTGGCGTTTCTCTAATTGCTTTTTTTCCCTTCTCCTTATTGAACTGTGCAGAGTAAATGTCCTGCAGACAGCACTGACAATTCTGGGAAAACAGCTTTACATTATGCAGGTAACTTCTTCGTTGAAAGCTTGTACTATCTATTTTGTCATGCTTGATATTCCTAGCTCTTCAGCCTGGTGGATTATTTAAGGTTATGATTACATAAATCTAGTGACTCCAACTTATGGTTTACAGATTTCAGGTATTTTTTTTAAATACTTTGAATACTGAATTTCAGTTAATTACAGTTAATGAGCTTAACTTGCCCACTTGCAAGTGCAAAATCATTTGAATACTTAATGTTAGGTTAATTTTGATTTCAGTTTTTAAAGATTATATCTTTCTCATGGTAACTTGGACAATGAATATTATTTGTATTTTTGCATATCACTTGCTGTTCATCCTTTTAGTCTTCTCTCCTTCCTTCTTAAAACAGAGAAATACAGTTTGTTTTCTTGGACCTCACTCTAATGCTGCAGTATTGCAAGTGGAAGTGCAGAATAGAAATTTTGAAAATGGAATTTAATGGACTTTCATGCTTGTCTCTTTTTTTAGCTGCATGTGGTTGTCTTCAGGCAGTTCAACTTCTGTGTGAACACAAATGTCCAATTAACGTCAAAGATTTGGTATGTACCTCTTCTCCCGTTGTGTTCTTCAGATACTTTTACCACCTTTACTCCAGTCAATCGCAGGTGCAGCATTTCAAAGCAATACTATGCTTACATTTCTTCTTGGATTTCCCTGGTGGAGAAAGTTCCTTTTCCAGTTTGCCATAGCAGAGGTGGGGAAGTACTTCACAATCTAATACAGTAGTGGCAGGATTTACTGCATCTTAAATTGAGGCATTGGTAGAAATAGCTAGAATATATTCAAAACATGATTAAAAGTCTTTCCATTGACACTGGTGGGCTTTGGAAAAGGCCCATTATGTGGCCAAGTCCTGTGAAATGCTCATAAAGTCCAAGCAGATTATGGTAAGCCTGAGAGGAAAAAATATACTTGATGTAGTCTAAAGACTCAGAGACACTACATCCACTATTGTGAAATGTCTGCAAACAACCAAGTCTATTTTTGGGAATGATGCAATTGCCTGATAGAAAACCCTCTGATGATAAAGGGAGGGGACCTCACAGAAATGAAGCACAAAAGAAAGAAAAAAAAAAAGTATAAAAATATTTAAACTTGTTTGTTTGTTTGTTTTTGACTTGGATCCATCTCCTTCTTGTCTGGTCTTCCTAATTAAAAAAAAAAACCTGTCACAGAGGTTAGACCTAAAATTTCAGCAGATGCATTTTAAAGGCAAAAAAAGTTTGTTCAGTCTTAAGAAGAGAAGGCTGTAGGAGTATCTTTAAAATGTCCCCAGCTACATCATGGTTGATCATAGAGAAGAGGGAGCCAGACCAACCTCAGAGGTGCATGACAAAATGATGACAAGCAATGGTCAGAATTTGGGCAGTGCACCTAATTGGGAAATTCCAGGAAAAAAAATAATCTCACCATGAGGGTGGTCAAACACAAGAACTGGTACCCAGAGACGTCCTGGTGTCTCTGTCTTTGGATATGCTTAAAACTTTTGATGGGACAAATCTCTGAGCAGCATACTATAACTTGAAGTTTGCCTAGCTTGGGATTGAGAGCAAAGGGGGAGAAACCCCACCTGACCTCTAAAGGTGTCTTCCCAAACAACTTACTCTGTGATTACATGAAGTGTTGTATTTTTGCTTTGTATTTAGGTGAAATGATGATTTTGTTGTGGAGCTACTTAAGGATATTGTGTAGTTCCAAAATCATCATGTTACAACATTAAGCAACCAGCAAAGGGAGTACAAACTGCAAAAAGCATTCCTGCTCCTAATGCTTTGCGTCCCCAGTGGTCAAGAAAGGAATTAAAGTAAACCCAGCTACATTTATGGTACACAAGAAAAATGTACTGATAGCGCCTTTTTTGTGCTGTATAGAAATAAAGGTCATAGCTGATCTTTAAATCTCAGAGTAATATTTGTAAGTGGATGGATTATTGTTCATAGTTTCTTTAAATGCTTTCCTAGGATGGGAACATACCTCTGCTGCTTGCAGTACAAAATGGTCATACGGAAGTCTGCAAATACCTTCTGGATCATGGAGCAGACATCAACACAAGGGATAAAAATGGAAGGTACAGCAGGTTAACATGTTAATTCTTCCCCAAGGCTGACTGTCAGATGAAGCTTTCTTCTCAAATCCTTCCCAAAATAATTGTTGTTAGGTGAAATAATCTCTTCTGTACTAGACAGCATATCCTGATTGTTGAGAAGGCTTACAGAATTCTGCCTGAAGGGAAAGGTGAAACAGAAACTGTGCAACTATAAAACTAGATGTGCCTGTAAGATTTCCCTTGGGCTACCGGAGCAGCGAGTCCCATTTTACAATGATTCATACAAGAATCTCATTGATAGCGCTTACCCACACATCATTTTGTATGTGTCCCAGTTTTAAATGCTGCTCTCTTCTTGGCATGAGTTAGTTTCTCGAACTTAAATCCTAAAATTGTTAATTGGGAGCGACATCTGTGGAGGGTTGTTTTTTCTACCATAATGCAGCCACAGCAGCAAGAGAAAAATACAGTAAAGCTATGTAGTGGAGATGCTGTCATCTTAAGGTGCCATTTAGAGATTTTTTGCATTAATAGATAGTGTGTGTGTCAGATTTTTAAAAACCAACATCCTTGTAGGAAAAAATGCACTTGTTTTGATGATACTGATCAAGATCAATTTTCAAGTCTTTGAAAATTATTAACTGTTTTATAAACAGTTGGCTAAACTGTGAAGGTAAAGCAGGATGCTGACAATACTTGGCATTTAGACCTGATAACAATCTTAATTATTGTGTGTGATACAATGCTCGTATTGTTTTTTGGCAGCACCTGGGAGGATAAGGCTGGGCCCTAACTTGTTTTTTTATCAGTCTGAAGTTTATTAGCACTCTCTTGTTTTAAGTTGTCTAAAGAAAACCCCTTTGTTGTCTTGATTGGTTTGCATGGCCTCATCCGTGCTTTGAACCTGAGGTGCTGCCCACTCTGGAACCTCTGCCTTCCCCTCATTCTTACTGTTTAATCAGCAGTGTTGAGTTTCTCATTTAATTGGATGAAGGTGTTCCTGTCATAGATAAGACAGACTTGCATTTTTTATTTTCTTTTTTAAGAAAGTACTGTGTGTAGAAGCAAGAAAATTGTATAACATGAAATATGCTGTTTTACTTCTCACTTTCCTACTGATAAGGAGAGTGACTACTCTTGCATCTCATGTTCAGAAAAGTGGTTAAGTTTTTACTGGAAAAAGAGAAGCCTTAATGGGAGAGGAAGAGGATAACCTTTGAAAATGGCATCTCCAATTTCCTGTCTTGTCCAGATTAAGTGAATTATTTTGGGTAATCTAAAATCATACCTGTGACTGTGGAGGTAACCAAGTTGCCACTCAGCAGTGCTTTTTAGCACGGCACTGCAATAGCCATCACTTCTCCAGGGCTCACCTACTACGGGGAGTGTGTTTAATTCATCAGTGAAATAATTGTCTTAATAATAATCTAGCAAATATCACTGTAGTAACTCTTCAGTTTCATATCTGCACTGAGGAATGTGTTTGCCAGTGAACTTGGCCAACCTATTAGGCATGTTTTCATGTTGAAAAAGGATTATTATGCCCAAGCAGGAAAGCAATATTAGAGCATGTTTGAAAGGTGAGGGTTTCTGTGTGCTTGTAATTATTTGTACATTTCTTATGTCCACTTCGAGTAATTGAGAAAACCAGATACTACCTGCTAGGAAAACACTCCTGCTGTATGCTACCCTTATTCTAGGATCTGGCACTGTATAGCTGCCTTGTGTGGGACAGGGAATTGATTGTGTTCTGATAGTCTGTTTTTGTTTTGGTTGGGTTTTTTTTGTTAACTGCGAGCAGATCAGGATTTGAAGTCAAACCCACCTCTCAGTCTTACTGAAGAGCTTTGCTATTTTGCTTTTTGGTTGAAATTTGTTTGTCCATTTTGTCTTAAAAACAAGATGTGAAGGAGAGCAGCAGTGAAATAAATGCCTTCATGTTGTACCACCACTTGCAGAGCTGTAATTGGAGTGTGGCAGTGAGATTTGATAGTCTGACTCTATCCTGCAGCCTTTTCTATCTATGACTGTCCTCAGCCTCAGGAACCCATCTTTATAAATGTTTGGAGACCTGTGCAAAGCATGCCAGGTCTTTGCAGAAGACCCAGCTGGAGAGTATGGAGAAGAGGAGGAGGGGTGGGCAGGCAGGTGTTTGTAAGGAGAAACAACAGTTACATGTATGTGTCAATACACATGTTCATAAAATCTTGGACTTTATTGCACAATACCTGTCACACTTTTTTCCCTGAAAAAATAGGCTGCTGCTTAAAGACACTGTTGACACTCACTTTCTGTGTGTTTTGTTTGTTTTGTCCAGAACTGCTTTGATTATAGCTTGTGAAGCTGGTTGCCTTAACATGGTGGAAGCCTTCCTTAGGAAAGGTGCCGATGTCAGTTTAGTAGATGTCTTTGGACAGAATGCCCTGCATTACTCCAAGCTCTCTGAGAATACAGGGATCCAGAATCTCCTGTCATCAAAGTTATCTCAGGATGTGGGTAAGTAGGAGATGCTGACCTGCAGTTTTTCACCTCTTGAACTGGCTGCGTGTATGTTTAGCAATGAACAAATTTGCTTCATAAGGTAGCCTGAAAAGTTTCAAAAGCCAACTGCAAGACAATCTGGCTGAGGCTTCCAAAAGCAGGAAAATGTGGTCTTTGCTGTTGATGGTAATATTTAGCATGGGATAAAGCAAGAGAAGGGCAAAAAAGAGGTGTTTTGGAGAAAGAAAAGGTAAGCTGATGTAGCAGCATCATGAAGTCTTGCATACAATTTGGAATAGATCCTTTTTTTTATTATGTGAAAGAGTATGTGAAACATAGAGGCCCTCAGTAGAGGGGTTGGAGGGGGAACTAATGCAGGCAGAGGGTTTTGTGGCCAAACTAAGAAAGATTTCTAAAATAGAAAGCTAATGTGCAAGAATGGTGCGTGACTATAGTAGAATAACGATTGTCACAATCCTTTGAATTTTATCTCAAAATGAAACCCAAAAAGCAGCAGAGAAGAGATATGGCTCTAATGGAATTTGGACATTAAAGTATATTTCTCAGATTTCAGACAGATATTCAAAAACCAAACAAAGTTTATGGTGTGGGAAGTAGAGCTGAGAGATGGGTTACAAATGGCAAATAATTTTTTCTTTGATAGCTGTTCTTAATTCCACTTCTTTCCTGCTTCACAGATACCAAGTCACCAACAAAAGCAAAGCAGGTATTTGTCCTTTTGGTTTTAAAAATACTCAGGCTATTTAGACTTGTAATTTGAGAAAAACCAGTAATTGGCATGACTAGAAACACTAGTAAATGTCACTGTGAGATGCACTGCCATTGACTACTCTGTAATGTGAAAGGTTTTTGTTGCTTATTTAATAAATGTGTTTCAGGAACATGGCTTTTAGACTTAGCTTCTCTCTGTAACAGCAGCCAGCACCCTCAGTGAGAAAAGGAAGGAAGGGCATGTGTGTATATGCACATGTGTGCTGGGAAGATATGCCACTTTTCCCATGTGTAATGCGGGAGCTTGGCTTTTGGACTCCCTACCTCTTTAAATGGTAGAGAAGATGATCGAGAAAAGTTCTCTGTTTCCAAAACATATAATTGAAGATTATCCCTGGTTACATCTTACTGGAGACCACCACCTGTGAGAATCCCAGCAGATTTAGGCAATTAAATTAGTTTCTTACGTTTTTTATTTAGTATCCTATGTTGGGTGCAAGTAGACCTTGTAGACCTGCTGGTGGCTGGAAAGTGGACGAGGGTGCAATGCATTGGCTCATTCCTTGTCTGAATGGAGAGGTGGGTTTTTCAGGGAGCTTAGGCAGAAGTTGGTGGAGAGGAAAGATGGTAGCCGTTAAGAATAGCGTGACTGGATTATGTATGAATGGAAGTATTTAAGATCACTAGTGCTAAACTATTGTCAGCTTCTGCTTTTTCACTAAATCTTTTTTGTTTTCACTGAAGCATGGATTACAAGGGGGGAGATTCTTATTGTCGGGCATGTTTAATATCTGTGTTAGCTGAGATGTAGTCTTCACATAGGAAAAAAATAAATAAGGCACTGCATGGGCTGCTAAAGTTGATATTAATGTGGGATTTTATTATTTTTCTTTTTTTATAAAACAACTTGCTCGGACTTTACTAACCAAACTAACAAACCTACCTTTTCTGGCTGGTGAAACTTTCAGCATGATCAAGGCTCTAAATTAAGTTCAGAAAGAAGTGGAACTCCAAAAAAACGCAAAGCCCCACCTCCTCCTATCAGTCCTATCCAGGTAAAGAAAAGACCAATTTTGAGATGCTTTTAGAGGTTGAAAAGCATTTTAAACATTATGTGAATGATGTGGGCTGAATTTCTCTATCACTGTTATTTTATAGGCCTGTCTTACCATCAGTGCTTTTCCTGACATTAGGATGACACCAAGAAAGCACATGTTGGTTAGGTTAACTAAGAAAAATGGCTTCAAATACAGAATAGTGTAAGATACAACCATACAAATTCTACTGTACATTTGCTTCTTCCACCTAAAGTTGAAGGTCTCCTGGTTTTGCCAACTTGCATTAGTAAATAATTATGTGTATTTTAATTAAACATATATATGTACATATTGTTATATGCATATATACATATTAAAGTAAAATACTTAAATAGATTTCGATAGTATCAAAATGCAGTTTAACAGTTAGGCTTAATGTTAAACTGGAATGTTACCTGTATGACAGCTACACTGCATATGTAATACTGACTCAGAAGAGCACTGAATAATTAGATCTGCTCTTTGAAGCTAATGTAGAGTTGTGACTTATGTTAGTGCAGGGAAAAGTACTGTTTAATGTGAGTGTGTGTATATATATACACACACACACATACATGGGCATGTGTTAGAGACATAGTTATATGTACACCTATGTATACATACCTATTTATATAAAATCCTTTGCAGCTTAGTGATTTGTCCTCTCCACACTCATCAACTTCAACTCCCATGACTGGAAAAGGGCAGGCTTTCTTTGCTGATCAAGTGTGCAAGGTATCATTTTTTTTGTTCTTATGAACCTTAGGGAAGAAAGGTATTGTATCTTAAAAATCTGTTGTGCTTAATAATCTATTTTGCTGACTGTAGAGTCTCCATTGAATTAATTAGCTGAGTTTTAGGAACAAAAAGGAATCTTAATCTATTTCAATGTAATTTATAAAGCAAGTATGGATTACTTTAATGTTTGTCAAACAGGTAAATAGAATTAGTCGTAAATTAGTATTTAGGAATATGGTTATGAAAGCATTAATGCTGTGAGAGCTCATTACCTAAGACCAGCGAAGCACATGGCATTGTGCAATGCAAAAAATAGAGACCCTTTCACCAAAAGACATCAGGGAAACAGGTTTGGGTTTTTTTTTTTTGAAGATTTTTTTTAATATAGATTGCAGTATATTGATATGATTTATCACAAGGGCTGCAGCTTTTCAAGCTATCTATGAGCTAGTTGCCCATATTTCATTAATTTTTAATGAGAATTGGGCAGTGGAACTTGAATGGCTTTACCAGATTTTGAAATATTGGCCACATGCTACAATTAAACAAGACCTCAGAAATAAAAGAAACCCACTTTGCCAGGCTTTATCCAGCAAGATCTATACTGTCTATACTTCTTTTTGGTGAAGTCTCCAACTATACATCTGCTTTCTGTGAAAGTGTTTTCTTTTGGTGTCTTCAGCAGGAAGGATTCAGCCCCTTGCATCGAGATAATAAAGACAGACTGAGTGACACCACAACAGGTATACATTAACACTTAATCCTATTGATTAGGTGTTTTAGGTGGTGTGAAATGTTGAAATCTGGTCAGAAATCCTCTGTGCCTTTCTGCTTAGAATGTGAGACACAATAAGTATTGAGAGTAATGTTTTGTAATTTTGCTAGCAGCTCCCCACCAAAACCTCCTGCTTCTGTTGGGTGATCTAACGTATTTTGGGGGAAGTTTCTAGGAACAGTTTGCTTGCTCACTACACTTAGTTGTGATGGGAGCAAACTATTTGATTTGAAAGGTTACAATAACTAACTAGATAGCATTTCAGCTTTTTGAAAGCTTTTGAATCTTTTTTTTTTTTCTCCAAAGGTGCTGATAGTTTATTGGATGTGAGTTCTGAAGCTGACCAGCAAGATCTACTTCTGTTGATGCAAGCAAGAATTGCTTCTTTGACATTGCACAATAAGGAGCTGCAGGACAAATTACAGGTGGCATATTTTTGTGCTGTTGTAGTGCTCTCTTAATCTGCTAGCAGAACAGAGAGCTGCTTACTGTTCTAAAGAGATACACTGTGAAGATAATTTAACAAGCTTGTTGGTGGTAAGATCATGGAAACACTGTGCCCCAAAGGATTAAATCAGTATTTCAATCTCATTTTTCCCATAAATTACTGAATAACTTTGTGTGTTATGATAACCACATTCTAAAAGATGTTGTTAACACTTGTGCTCGCAGAATTTTAATTTACATAGCTTTGATTATTAGCTTATGCAGATCAGCCCAGTCTTTCAGAGGAGCTTGGCACTTGCTGCCTTCTCTCGCTGTAGATGACTAAATGGGAACAGCTGGGTTTTGAATTTTTCTAAAACTTTTTCTTCCATGATGCTTTAATTGTCTGTCTCTGTAGGATGTGACAAGATTTCCTTGCTTACTCTATTCTAAAAAATACAATCGTGTACTTGTTTTTATCGTGCTATTGTTCGGATTTCTTTTTGCACAGGAAAGAACACCTAAAGAAGTGGATTCAACTGTAGAATCCTATCATTCAACCCAAACACAGTTTGAGCAAACAGCAGATAAAGAAAACGAGTTCTCAGCTCAGGAGCTGAAGTCTACATTAAATGCCACCCAAATTCAAGAAAAGTTGACAAGCCCCAGTGAAGTAAAAATGAAGTACTTCCAGGAAGACTTGAAGGATGTGCAGAGGAAATTAGAGAGTTCTGAAGCCAAAAGAAAGCACATAGAAGCTCAGGTCCAGTCTAGAGTCCCAGAAACAGATCACTTAAATAGCACAGACATTTCAGAAGATGGTTCTGATCTTAACCTGAAGGTCCAAGAAACTCAAAACAGATATGAGGAAGCAGTGAAAGAGGCTTTGAATGTAGAAAGGCAAATGAAGTTGGGTCTTGTTTCCTCTGAAAGTGAAGAAACCAGTTCTGATCTGAGTAGGTTGAAGGTTACATGCGGAGAAGTTGAAATGCTTAAGCAAGAATTGAAGAGAGCATTGGAGGAAAGTGAAAGACAAAAAGAGAAAGTGAGAGAGCTACAGAAAAAGTTTGAAGAAAGAGAGCAGAATGTGGCAAGCAAATTGTCTGTGGAAGAGTGTGAGGAAATGAAGAATTCATATTGTTCAGTTATTGATAACATTAATCAAGAGAAAGCATTGTTGATTGAGAGGTACAAGGAAGGGCAAGAGGAAATTAAAAGGCTACAGGACAAGCTGACAAATCAGACACAGTTGGAATCTAGTGCTGAAACTGGAGAAATGAAAGATGCGATGCACAGAGTGATAGATGAGCTCAACAGGCAACTTCGTGAATTGTCTCAGTTGTACAAGGAAGCACAAACAGAGCTTGAAGACTATAAGAGAAAAACTCTAAATGACATAGCTTTGGACTACATTCCTAGAGATGAACATGAGAAACTGATGCAGGTAACAAATTCTTCGAAATATAAAGCAGAGAATGAGTTATCAGAAATTAAATCCCAGTACACAAAAGTATTAGATGAAGCAGAAGAACTAAAGCAACTGTTAGATGCTCAGAAACAAAACTCTTTGCCAATTACTGAACACCATCAGGTGATGAATGCACTCAGAAATACTGTAAAGGAGATGGAGGAAGAAATAAATGAGCTCAAAGGACTGCTTACCAACAAGGAAAGTGAAGTAAGAAACTTGCAGAAGGAATTACTGGATGAAAAAGCTGCAATTAATGAAGCAATGGTACCCAAGGCTACATATGAAAAGCTCCAGTCATCACTAGAGGGTGAAGTTCATGTTTTGTCATCCAAACTGAAGGATGTAATCCAAGAGAAGGAAAATGTGTCCTTAGATGCCATGCAGCTGAGAAATGAAGTTTTGCACTTGAAAGAAGAGAAGGAAGGTATGCATACTCTGCTTGAAGCAAAGGAACGGGAGGTGATTGGTCTTCACCAAAAGTACCATCAAGCTCAAGAAGATCTTCTTGAAATGAAAAGATATTCTGAAAGCTCATCAAAACTGGAAGAGGATAAAGATAAAAAGGTTAGTGATTCACTACAGTAGAGGGGTAGTACATGAGTTCGGACTGCAAAAGCTGTTAGATGGTGCATAGGTGACTTAATAGGCAACGTGGTGTCAAGTGTCACAGAGTGGATTAACTTTTGAGTGCATTTGCCCATCTGAAAATTCAGATATCAAAGTCAAAGAAGTTTTCAGTATGTTTAACTTTACAGTTGGTTTACTTCCACCTGTGGAGATATGCATGATCTTTAAATTTACCTCTTTTAAGTTCTGCCTAAGTTGGGTTCACACTATTCAGGCAACTCCAGTCAAAGAAGTGGGCTTTACAGCAGGAGGAGATTCCAGAGGAGACAAGAAAACAAAAGATCAGAAAGGAGCAAAAATTGACTATTCTGAATTTTCTACATCATCTCAACCTTAGCATGACTTGACTATTTTTCCTTTGCAGCTACCATATCTTTCACTACAGATTTCTTTATAAAAAGCTATGTATTTTGCTAGCTGTGACTAGCTGGCCTACATTTGTTATGTTTCTGTCTTGTGTTCAGCAGCAGTATTTGTAAAGGTGGTAAATGCAATCTTTGTAAATATTGCTGGCTTTCAGAACAAGGAAGGCATGTTGAATTGACTGGGCTAGGAATGGGGATTCTCATTAAGCATTGTAACCCTTTGCTTATATGATGTCTCTGGCCATTGAGTTTATTTAAATCTTGTTTTTCCCCATGACTTAAATTTAAGTGACAAATAATCCCAAGACTAGACCTACATGAATACAGTATGTCTTGCAGCTTTTCATGAAAACCTGTTTTTTACCTCCCTAGATCAATGAAATGTCCAAGGAAGTTATCAAACTAAAAGAAGCATTGAACAGCCTTTCTCAGCTTTCCTACTCGACCAGTGCCCCCAAAAGACAAAGCCAGCAGCTGGAGGCATTACAGCAACAAGTGAAGCAGTTGCAAAACCAACTGACTGTAAGTGTGATAATTTGTAAACCCACCATTATTCCCAGTTCTTCAAAGATATGCATGCCATTCTTCACTATGCCTTATTTAAAATGGAGCACAGTCAATGAGTACAAGAAAATGAATGTTCATCTAGAAATTCTATAATTTGTTTCTCTGAAATGTTTAGGAATCTGCAAGTCACGAATTGCTCTTTAGAAATAGTCTAACTGAAGAAAGCTGTTTTCCCCAATATATTTCCTCAGATTGATAGTGGAGTAAAGTTCCCATACTTGTAGTGGAATGCAGCAACCAAACCTGCTGCTGAGACCCTGATTGTGAAAAATATAGCCAGTGTGCAGTGGATTTGTATGTTTTCCCAAGAACATTCATCAGCTGAAGTATTTTTTGGGGTTTTTTTAAGCTAGTTTGGCTTTCTGGAAGAAAGTAGTCGCTGAAGGCATGAAGTTTCAAATCAAGCAAATCCATCTGATTATAGGGAGCACAGGTTATTCTCTGAAATTCTGAACTGCTTAAAGATTTTTTTTAATGTATTTCTGCATAAAAAGTCCAGTCTTCTAAGCTGAGTTGAGTCATAATTGCTATTTCCAAGAGCTGGCCTGTCTGAAGGAGCACTTTAATTCACTGCTGAGGGCGAGAAGGTACTGCCCACCAGAGGCCTTTGTTGAGAGCTCTGGAGTATCTCTAAAAGGAGAATTCCCAGCCTGACATGCTAAATGGCTTACCTAGTGTCTGCTTTCCTGCCTTCCCCAGCAGACAGAAAGTCATCAATATGCATATGGGCCAGAAAAATTTCCTCACAGTGGGGAGAAATAAGTAGGCAGACAGTTAAACACTGCATCCTGTCAGTGTAATGGCCCAGACTATTTCTTATCCCAGTCCACGAAATCCAAAAGGACCCTTCATCTCCCACTGCTTACGGACCAGCAAAGATATGCAACCCATTAGGAAAATGGGACAGAAGCAATCTTTCCTTCCTGTAAGCTAGCTTTCTTAACAGCTTCACGTTTATTTGGAAAGATGGCTTCTGGTATGTGGCAGTCTGTGATGGTGAAAAAGGAGGCTATCTTTCCTTGTTTGAATGTATAGTAGTTAACTGAGGATTTCATGGGTTAAGACCTTTGTAAGCACCTCCTCTTCCTGGGAAGGCATTAGCTGGCAGATGGGTCACTGACTTCAAGGAAAAGCTCAGTTGCAGTTGATGGTTGATTTGTCAGAATTTGTTGGCCTTCCTGAATTGTGGTTGCTGACAAGCTCAGAAGTAGAGTATGTGCTCATTCCACACCTTTGCATCTCAGCGCTTTTTACAACTGATGTCATCTCACCAACTTTTTTAGTGGGATTTAGAATTACAGCATTTCTGTGGACCACGCTTCTGAGCAATTTATGTTTTGGATGCTCTGTGACTTTCTGCTTCACTATTTTCTAGGAAACAAAGAAACAACATCAGGAAATTGTCTCAGTTTACAGGATGCATCTTCTCTATGCTGTGCAGGTATGGTTGCATGTTGTCAGTTACACAGTGTTGGTATTTTAATTAAAGTTTCTTCTGCAGATCTAGTAAGAACTTTGCATGTTTTATCTAAGACATCCTATCCAAAAGGTATGACTGTTTAAGCACAAATTTAACACTGCTTCCTTTTGGGAAATCGATCTAATTACTATACCTCAAAAATCTTCTTACAGAGTAGAGAGAGGCTTGAATTCAATCATCTTTTCTTCTTTCTCCCCTTGTCTAGGGTCAAATGGATGAAGATGTCCAGAAAGTGCTTAAACAAATTCTGTCGATGTGTAAAAGCCAGTCGCAGAAGAAGTAAACAAAAAAGCCAAGGAAAACTCCGTATTTTTCTTAATCCTGTTATGGGTGTTTATCTAGATTTGCCTTAACATAAGATTTAAAATTGGCAATTTGCTGCTTTTGTGTTATTGTGCCGTTTGTGAGGTAGATTTGTTTGTCAGTGTCTACCACTTCCCACATGCATTTCATGTGCAGTAACTAAACACATGCCTGCTTTTCATATCCAAAATGCAAGTATGTTCTTCAGACTTTTTACTTAAGCCACTCCATGTCCTGTTTACCCTGAAAGTACTTTCTAGCTTCCTCCAATAGAGGAAGTTAATCTAGAGGAAAGAACAAAGGTGAAATTTTCCATAAGGTGTTCTGTACTGTTTATAAGCTGCATCTCGTTACTGGGGAATAACTTAATTGTTTGATGTTGTAGCACTCGGATTCCTGACATTTTGCCATATGCAGTGTTTGGCAGAGCAGAAGTGAGCCTTGCAGCAGTGAGGAGAAGTAGATATTTATGCTAAGCCAGAACAAACAGCTACACTTCTTAGTGTAATATTATTTAAGATTAACAGATCATAGGGTAGCTGTCCCGACCCACCCAATGCACTGAGTACACAAAAATCATACCATGCTTCATAGTTTCCTTGAACTGCCTGGTAGTGGAATGAAACTATTTCAAAAGGTAAAATTGTTAATTTCTTGAAGTTCTGTACAAGGCAGTACAGAAACATCTGTATAAACAACCCCTTATGATAGGTTTAGCTATCTATGCAAGCGTTGGCCATGAAGCTCAGGAACAAAACCAGAACATACACTTTAGACAAGGGATTCTAGTGAACAAAGGATGTTTACAGTGAATGTCAATGCCTCATACTTCCTAACCTCACTTTTGTAAAGATCTTCTCTTCAGTATATTTTTATTGGCCCTCTAATGAATTTTTTGTAACTAAACCATTTTTTCTACATAATGTTTGCATTAAGCATATTAACAAATATTTTTAGGTAATCGTGTTTTAGAGAGTTTCTTTTTATACCCCGAAGTATTCAGTAATAGTGAAGCATAGTGTGAAGTGTTTTCAGTTTGTAGAAGATCTGTACGAAATTTTAAACCTGTCTGTCAATGTGGTCCAGAGCAGTGAAGTGTAAAATGCGATCCAGCCTGCTGTTTCAAAAAATGTAGAAATGATAGGTGGAGAACAGCAAAAGGTGTCAAATGCTTCTACATGTTGTTTCTAGAAGCTAGGGGCATCAGAAAAGCATTTATCAGCACTTTTAAATTTAAAATCAAATAAAAATGCCTGATGTATAGCATGAAACTGTGGAAAAATGTTTCTAAGCACACACTGCACTTGAGGGTAGAACCATTCTAACTAGCTTGCAGCTTCACTATGGTATTTTGTTTTATTCCTGTTAGTGGGTATGTCTCTAATAGGGAAATCTTCCAGAGCTATATAATCTATGACGTTTATATAGGGTCATAATGTGACAAGAGTCAGCAGTGCCTCAGGCTGACTGGACACATAGTGCACTTAGATAATTCCTAACCCTGGCAAAACTAAAATGGATTTTAAAAGCAAAAAGAAAAATCACACCTTTGTACCAGTTAGAGAGCGGTGTTACTTTTCTTGGGTAGTTTAACTAATGCCTGCTAATTTTGAACAGTATTTTATAGTTAGATGGTTTTGAAAATGCTCCAAAGAAATGTGAAAAGAATTTTGCTGCAGCACTTCAAAATGAACAACAAGATTTTAAGCATGCTAATGCTGCAAAGTATAAAACTTGATGAACCATTTTGTGGGTTGCCTGATGAATTTAGTCTTCTACTTTGTTTTGGTTTGTATATTTATTACAATTATCTTTGTGGAATATTGGAAATTATATACTACAGCATAGCAAGTTTCTTTATATGTAATTTACAAGAAGTTTCCTTATGCAGCAAATAAACTATTTCCAATTTTTTTCATCTTTGTTCTTCCTGTGTTTTCATTTACTTTCTATATTGAGGGATATCTCACTACACTGTTTTAACGTAGTGCAAATAGGTTCTATATGTCATGTTAGATACCTGTCAGATGTACCGGGTTTTCCTCCCTGAAATTGCAACTGGATTATTAACTTTCTTGATCTGTCAGGTAGAACAGAATCCACTCCAAACCCTGCACCACCAGTCTTGCAGATTATGTCTTCTCTCTGATTGGCAAGTTGAGAGCCATTTCTCACACGGACATCTTGCTAGAGGTGATAAAGGTTTCCCATTCGCCATGGGATGGATCCCAACTAAGTTTAAAACTACCTCAGGGCAGTAGCACAGATTGGTGACGTCCCACAATTTTTCAAAATTGTGATTCTCTATCACTTAGCACTTCACGTGGAGAGCTACAATGAAAGTATATATATATGTGTATATGCATAGGGATATGTGGATACGTGTACTTCTCTTTAAACTTCGTAATAGTTACACAGTCAGCCCCATTGCCCATTTTGTCACCTCTCCTTCTCCTGGGTTTTATTTGGGAAACTAGTTTTTCAGTAAGTTATTTGCTAATAGTATCTTCCTGTCTGAGGCGGAGCACTCAAGTGGCAGGAATTGCACCTCTGTTGGATACATCCTGGAGGATCTTGAGCCTCTTGTAGAAAATTTCTGTAAGCTACTCAGTACCCGGCTTCCTTTGAAGAAGGCTGCTGACAAACTGGTATGCAGAATGTTCATGGTGAGGTCACCTGGCAGGGAAGATCACATCTGCTTTGATGGCTTTTGTGCTGTCACCAGCATCGGGCCTGCTGCCTGGTGTCTCCCATCTGAATTGCCATTTGTTTTCCTGGTGGATGACTGGGTGCCAGCTCTGTCTGGCTTTTTAGGGGCAGACCTGCGGCAGTCCTGCATTTTGCCTTCAAAGTGGGTTGTTGTTACACTCGAGTAGAAGTGCTTCCAGAGCATCACTGGTCTGGTGGTTAGTTATTTCTGGCCTCCTGCATGGGCAGTCACGACGGCATGGGTCTTCTGGGCAGTAGTTTTATAGCTGATTTCTTCCCCCCTGCCCTCTAAGCATAGGAGTACTGGAGGTGAACAATCCTCTTACCAAACTCACAGGCTGCGGTTCGCACACAACAGATAATTTTGTCAAACTGCTCAGCTTGAGCATACTGGCTCTTCTCACCCATCCCATGTCCTGTCACAGTGGAGAATGGTGATAAATGGTGGTAGCACACTTCAGAGGACTGCGAGTGGGTTGAAATTTGGGAGGAGACATCCGTTTAGATCTGTATTAAGACCACGTTATTTTTTTTTCTCTTGCTAGACAAAGGAAGCACAAGTCCCTGTAGGTGATTGCCCTTGTTATTTAGCATCTGGCTGTCACTGGCTCCCTCTTTTGCCAACCCAGGTGGGCATGAGGAGAAGATGGAGAGTGAAGCGTTTCAGGAGATTTCAGCAGCAATCAGGCAAGAACTTCTTGGAAGTGTGCCATATCTCCTTGATGGACAGATCTTTTGTTTCCAGCAACATGTAGTGATACATAGTCAACACTTGAGCTCAAGGGCGGTTGACCCTCTTAGATGAGTCTGGCCACCCGGGTACGCTCCACACCAACAGGACAGCAGCATCCTCTTGTTCCATTCCTCACCAAAGCGTGTGCATGCTCCCACTGTGGCTTGTGGCTCTTTCCTGCTCACAGGTCCCTCATGCAAAAAAAGGGAAGTGGTCATTGGTCCCCCTGTATCTGGTTTTGGTACATTTGGGGGTTTTTTTTCTGTACAGTCCTACTTCTGGAGAACTGGGAGCACCACAAACTGTCATTCCCCTGAGGCTGGCTTTTCAGAAGAAAAGGAGAGTAAAAGAAACAGTTGCCAGACGGTTTGTTTGTTCAGGTGCCTCATGGAAGAGGCACAAGTCAAGAAGCTAGTACTTCCCCTTGCTGGCTGAGCGTGGGGCTTGGTGATGGCAGAAAGCCTTGCTGGTTTCCCTTCCACCGCTCCTCAGGTGTTGTGCTAAGTGTCGGCACAAGTCAGGAAAAGCCAAGGGCAGCCGTGCTGCTGTGTGCTGTAGTAATCCACCGCACAGTGCCCTAGGAGAACCAACCAAGAGAAGGCCAGCGGAGAACCCAGCTGCAAATCACTTGGCAGATGCTACATCGCTATGCGGAGCTGCGATTTGGTTTTAAAGCTCACTTCATGTTATGTGAGATTTCTTGAGCAATGGCTGGCTGGCTGGTGGGAGGAGGTAGGTGGTCTGTGATCCCATGTCTCTGAATGTTTCAGAGCTAAATAAATTACCATTGTTATATGTATGTTGTGTTTAGACCATAAAAGCTGCTCTCTGGGGGGCTTTGGCAGCGTGGGGTACCAGCCTAGAGTGTGCAGGAGGATAAGTGGAGAGGCTGGAGGTCCATGTGGGCCACAGGAGGAGAGCTGCCTGACAGTGGCAGAGCAGGGCTGTCCACCCTTTGCCTATCTGACCTGCCCCCAGGGAGGTTCTGGCTTGGGTTCAGCCAGCCACAGAGTCCTGGGGCTTTCTGCATGCTGATGCCGGCCTTCATCTGAGTCGAAAGCAGACACAAAAAGCTGAAGCAATTCTGCCCATAAACATGGCAGAGGCCCATGTGCTGCAGGGAAAAACCACTGGCTCAAGCAGCGCGGTCAGATGTCCCGGTACGGGGCAGGTCCTGGAGCACAGGCAGCCTCCTGTGGCTTTGGTTCTCTGTGGGGCCACAGCCTGCCACTGTGGGAGGTCTCGGGATGCAGCTGTGCAGTGGGTCATGATGCTGCATGTTGAATAAACTCTTGGAAAAGCTCCTGGAGGAGCTGGGTGTTGAGGTTTCAGAGTGGCAGCGTAGGCAGATGTGATGTAACCCAGCATGTATTCTGCAGGCACACAAGCATAAACCAGCATATATTTTTCAAACAAACAGGAATGGGTGCAAGCCTTTTGGGAAAGACTGGTGGTTTAAATCCTCTATTCACCGTGGTTTTGGTCTGCCACAGGGAGAGCTAAAAGTGCTCAAAATTTAATGTCAAGCCACAATTCAAGAGTTTGAGTACCTTGAAACCTGCATCTGTAGGTTTCTCTAATTCTGCAAACACAGTCACTGGGGATGCCCGTTGGGTGCCAGACAACTCTCAGGAAAATGTTTCATAGAAGTGAAGTTTCTAAATGCTTTTCATTATGCCTGCCCTCCTACTCCTCCTCTACTTAGATCCTTCACTGATCCTTTTGAATATAAGCAACAGAGATACTAAGTATAGACTAGAACCATACTTTATTTTGGGTTTATGTCCATGTTCTTCTCAGGGCAATAACAAATTAATTCTTCTCCTGTTAACAGTCATTTCCATAAACACTTTGCCTTAGAATTATACACAGTGGTGAGCTGCAGCTGAAGCAAATTAAAATCTGTGATTTAGTAAGTTTCTACTTATTTGAGGAAACCTGAGAGACAGCTTTTTGTAGCTACAGAATAGTCCTGCCAGCAGACCCTGCTGCTGGTGAGTAAGCCGCGTGCTTTGCTTGACACCTACAAGCGTTGGGTTCCCCAGGTTGTGAAAGCACCTAGGAGTTTTCTAGGAGAAATGCCAGCCTCTGCCTCGTTGGACCTGGTGATGGGATCCTGGGGTGGTGTGGCACCAAAATAAGGCTGCTCTGATGGTCAGTTTTGCCCCTTTGCACAAGCAGTAGAGGTCCCTGGTCCCACCGGTGGCTTCAGGAGTGTCTGTTTTGTGATACAACTTGTAGTTCCTGAGGCATTTTACGGCAACACATCTGTCACTGTTAGCAAACCTTTGGCTGCCCTGACAGACTCTTATTTGATGAGTTTAACACAGGTATTTACACAATCATCAGTTTTTCAGTCTATTATTTTAAAAGCCTGGTTGCATGCTGATCTGTCCAGATTTGCACTGTTGGCTGTCCTTGTACATTTTCCAACAGCCTGAAATGCTCAGACGGTTGGTAATGGGGCCTCCTACCAGCAGCTGGAGATTGGAAACAGGCAAATCTCAGTGACATCATCCTCTGCAAGGAGCTCAGGGCTGGAACCCGTCTCCCCATATCCCGGTGGGCGGCCGTCTGCTCCTGCCTGCCCCTCCAGGCCCCGCACACTCGCGGTGTGCTGCTAACCCTGCCCGGGAGCAATGCCACAGCTGGTACCCTGCACTCGGCAGCTCTCAAGAGACAAAGCATCACCTGAATCGAAACACAAATGTGCTTGTATGGAAGCTGTTGCTCCCATGTGGTCACTCTTCCCTTTGGGATTAGCCAAAATGCTCCCTGGGGAGGGCTGAGCTCAGACTCACAGGACTACTCTTGCAACCGCTGGCCTAAAGCAGCAACAGTCCTACACCCTGCTGCATGCTCAGAAGCCCTGTCCAAAAATGTTTGGATGCATTTGCTTCTTCAAAAGCAGTTTGCTACCCACCAGGAGCCATCCCCCAAAGAAGAGGCTGTGGAACAAGGGGGGAGCTGGATTAAGCTGCATTTTCCAGAAAAAAAGAAAAAAAAAAAGAAAAAAAAAAAGAGATTAAAAAAAGAAAAAAGAAAAAAAGTAGAGGAGGGACAGAGAGCTAGACTAGTGTTTCTGGTGTTTCAGCCTCCCTTGCAGCTGGAAAACAGTGTGGGGAGTGAAGACACAAAGCACAAAGTTCTGCACTACCCCATTCCTAGAGATAGCTCCTCAGGCTCTTACTGTTCAAAGTGTAGCCCCCACAAAAGCATCGCTGCATTCAGCAGCTGGTGGGGCTGCAGCTGGGTGTGAGCACAGCTGGCCAGATGTTGCAGAGCCAGGTGCAGACTTGCCTATGTAGATGTTGCAGAGCTGGGTGCCTGCTAGAAGGTCATGGCGGGGGAGGGGGTAGCGGGGTCCCTGTGCCCATGGGGAGAGCAGTGTGCTCGCTGGTAGTGCTCTTCCTGCCTCATTCCCCGCAGCATGTGTGCAGGGGTTTGGGAGCGGGAGGTGGGAGTCCTGCGCTGCCTGAGGGTGGCCACGTGGTATCCACAACATTTCTGAAATTCCTGTCCTTGCTGACATGTGAAGAAATCACGTCACTGCCCGATGACTGGCGAGGGGCAGGCTGGCAGAGTTTCCCCTGCAGATGCTTTGGCTAATGGGTCTCTAGCAGTATGGTCCTTTGCAAATATCTGCATAATTAAAGCCGTAAGTGATCACCCAGCCTGGGTTGTAGCGGGGAAGAGGAGGGCATACAGCTACGCCAGCTGTCCTCGAGCAGCTCTGTGCAGCCTGTGCCTCTCTGGGAGCCTTTCCCGTAACAGCCTGGGTTTACCCCAGTTCCTCAGGGACTGGTTTCATGCCTCCCTCTAGTTTATTAGGAGAGTGAATGCCTCCTACCAGCTGAGAGCACCGTTCACGGGAGAGCGAGCGAGCTCTGTCAAGGTAAACAGCTTATTGTAAAACTATGGGGAGAAGAAACACGTTCTTGGTGACTCATCAGGCTATGCCTATAAAAGTGGCCAGGAATATTCTTGGGTGCTAGGATGATACCACCCCCATCATCACACTGCTTGGGATAGGCCCTGCCATGGTGTTGGCCCAGGCTGGCCAGCCATCTTTGCAAATAACTGCCCGGCGCAGCTCTGGATCAGCCCAGTGTTCTCTGCAGGTGGCCCTGCACCTTGCAAGGTGAGATTTCTGCACTCCAAACCCCGGCTGCACAGCACCCCAACCCCTCCATGCCCTGGAGCATCTCCTGCAGCATCTCCTGCAGCATCTGCACAGGCACGCGTGGCCTGGGAGCTGACACCGGGGTCCTCAGCCTGCACTGCTGGTGGTCGTGGGAGCGGCTGTACACCTAAATGCTTCCTCCTCTGATTTCTGAACTGCGTTGAGCTGTGTATGAAACCTTGTGTATGTCTCCTTGGACAGCTGTCTGGTTCTCAGGCAGACAGAGGCACTGCAGTTTGGTGTTGCTGCAACCCCCTTGCATTACTGCCTGACTGGGTGGAGTGGCTTCATGGCTCCCTTAGTGCTGCAAATCTGTTGCTGCACTCTTTTGGCATGTATGGGGTAAAAATCCACATATATATACTGATAGATTTGTTATCTGATTAGATAAATATAGGAAATACATTGAGACCTTCAGCTTTCTGCTGGCTTGCTCATTTTTGGTCAACCCCCATGGTCCCATCTGAGCTGGAAGGGTAGGAGGCTGCTAAATTCTCCACAAAGAGCTTTCATTGTCCTCAGCCTCACGCCAGAAGACTAGAAAGCCCAACACCCCCCTCCAAGCTTGTCTGCAAGAGCCAGCCACAACACAGTAAATTTAATGTCTGGTTTTTGCTGGGGTTTTGATCTCCAAAATAAACGGTTGGGCTCAGGATTTCCAAAGTGCTGACCCGAACTCACCAATTGCTGCTGCATGCCAGCACTCCAGAGGGAGTGAAGTTCCCACTGAACCTCTGCCCTCCATGGGGACAGATTTTCAATGGTGTAACAAAAGAAGGGGAGGTTTTCCTGGGCTGCTTTGCTAGGCAGTTCAGATCTTTCTAGATTTCCTTTGGGTGTATTTTTCCACAGAGGTCCAGGATGCTTGCACAGAATGACATTCACATTTGTGGTGGATATCCAAGCCCACATCTCACTGTCCAGTAACTCCAGAAAGAGATTAGAGTTGTGTGGGCGCCTGATTACATTTCCCTGCAGCACTCACCCCATTGCAGAGCCCTTAAAATCAGATTTAGCAACACTAATGCACTACCCTCATAGTTTTCAGAGCCAGGCTAAGGAGAGCAGCAGGGTAGAAAGCTGCTGAAGCAGCCGCCTTTTAGTTTGCATTTATACCCAACCCATCCTGCACCCACTCGAAGATAAATTTATATAAACATGAGTTTCCGTATCAACAGGAAGGCACTGAGCCTCTATTCTGCAATAGCTGTTTTTAAAATAATTACATATTTGTTCAGTTTAATGTTAGTGTTCTATCAGCAAAAGCACTGTTTACTGTTCCTATAATTATTTATACAATTTCTACACATTTATTTTGGTAAGGCCCACCTGCTGGATTCTTGGGGGTTTACAAGCTGCTACAAAATCAAGTTCAAAACAGACACCTACAGAAAACAGCATGTGGCTTATCTCAACTTTTCCAACTACTCTGCTAACCGCACTGAAGACCCGTCTAGTCAAGATAACAAGAATATATTTCCTTATAGATCCATATAGAATTAAAGAACTGATCCTTTTCCCATAAATGACTTTGAAACAGAGGAAAAGAACTCAATTCCTTTTGGGGAATTTTGTGCCCAATGGTCCTTACAGATCCAAATGGTTGTGGACAGGCCTCAACATGTGAAAGCCAGAGACACAAGAACTTCTCGACGTGTTGGGAGGTAAAAGGTAACATTAGCACCTGCATCATCATTGGTGTTTTGTTGTATAAAGATTATCATGACCAGGAGTCAAAGTCATTATTTTGGCTTCCAGCATCTTAGCAGACCAAGGGGACCCAAGGCCTAGTGGTAGTGGTTTTCAGGCAGAATAAAAGAGGTGCCTTCTAGAAGAGTTTAAGCAACTTACCAGGTGAAAAAGATGCACAGTGCCTTTCCAGTCATTCTTCTCTTCACCCTTTTATCTTACCCTGTCTGAAGGCAGAGATGTAACAGAAGCCACCATAGGTGGATCCTAAATCCACTCCTTGCCTTACTGCAAGGAGCCTGCAGCCCAGACTTTCCATGGTTTTGTCCACCTAGAACCATACCCACAAGGGCAGAAGGTGCATAAGCACCTCTGCGAGCCTAGACCATGACAGTCAGCTTGGGTACAGATGGCAGGTCTTGCACACATCACACATGTCTGTAACAGCTAGTATTCATGAAATGCAACTGTTGTTAGTTTCTGGTATTTTGTGGTGTTCTTATTTCTTAGGGTATTATTTCCATGATCGTTGTTGGTATGTTATAGAAGAAATGGTTAAAAGTACTATTTTAAGAAGTAATATAGTACATCTGTAAGCAATTATATAAAAGTACAAATGCTAAGCCACAGTAATGTCCCTGAACACAATACAAGGAACTTTGATACTCTGAAATAAATCACATTAAGAAAGTGATGCGTTCTTTTTCATTGTTATCCTGTCACCCAGAGATTATGTAAATCATTCTTTACACTTAGTAGTCAGAGATAACATTAATAATTCCCTATGAGACCATAATATTTTTTTTCACTGAAGAAATTGAGACAGTAAGCCAAAAGGAAATTCACCTATACTGAACACTTGCTGAAAAAAGAAAAAGAAAAAAAAGAAAAAAAAAAGAGGAAAAAAAAAAAGAAAAAAGAAGAAAATAGAAAGAAAAAAGAATACAGCAAAAAGAAGAAAAAAGAAAAAAGGACAAAGAAAAAACAGAAAAAAGAAAAAAGAAAAGAGAAAACAGGAAAAAGAAAAAAGAAAAAAGAAAGGAAAAAAGAAGATAGAAGGAGAAAGAAAAGAAGAAAAAAGAAGAAAGAAAAAGAAAAAAAAGAAGAAAAAAAGAAGAAAGAAAAAGAAAAAAAAGAAGAAAAATAAGAAAAAATAAGAAAAAAGAAGATGGCAAATGTGTTGGGTTTGCATAGCAAGGTTTTGGTAGTGTGGCGGGGATGGGGGCTACAGGGGTGGCTTCTGTGAGAAGCTGCTAGAAGCTTCCCCTGTGTCTGACAGAGCCAATGCCAGCCGGCTCCAAGATGGACCCGCCGCTGGCCAAGGCAAAGCCCATTAGCATCTCTGTGGTAACATATTTAAGAAGGAAAAAAAACAGTGAGAGGGAGCTTTTGCAGCCAGAGAGAGGAGTGAGAAGATGTAAGAACATCTGCAGACACCCAGGTCAGTGCAGAAGGAGGGGGAGGAGGTGCTCCAGACACCAGACCAGAGATCCCCCTGCAGCCCATGGTGAAGACCATGGTGAAGCAGGCTGTCCCCCTGCAGCCCATGGAGGGAGGATGAGGGGGTGTAGAGATTCCACCTGCAGCCCGTGCAGAACCCCACACTAGAGCAGGTGGAGGCACCTGAAGGAGGCTGTGACCCCATGCAAAGCCCGCGCTGGAGCAAGCTCCTGGCTGGGCCTGTGGAGAGAGGAGCCCACGCCAGAGCAGGTTTGCTGGCAGGACTTGTGACCCCGTGGGGGACCCACGCTGGAGCAGTCTGGTCCTGAAGGTCTGCACCCCATGGGAGAGACTCACATTGGAGAAGTTCGTGAAGGACTGTCTCCCGTAGGAGGGACCCCACGCTGGAGCAGGGGAACGATGAGAGGAGTCCTCCCCCTGAGGATGAAGAAGCGGCAGAAACACCGTGTGATGAACTGACCGTAACCCCCACTCCCCGTCCCCCTGTGCTGCTGCCGGGGGCGGAGGTTGAAGCCAGGAGTGAAGTTGAGCCTGGGATGATGGGAGGGGTGGGGGGAGGTGTTTTAAGATTTGATTTTATTTCTCATTCCTCTACTCTGTTTTGCCTAGTCATAAATTAGATGAATTTCCTCTCTAAGTTCGGTCTGTTTTGCTCGTGACGATAATTAGTGAGTGATCTCTCCCTGTCCTTATCTCGACCCACAAGCTTTTTGTTGTGCTTTTTCTCCCGTCTAGAGAAGGAGGGCAGTGATAGAGCGGCTCTGGTGGGCACCTGGCCCCCAGCCAGGGTCAACCCACCACACAAATAAGAGTAATTTACAATATTCGGTATCTTTATTAGTCCTGTAATTCAAGGATTTGAAATTGTTTTTCAAATATAAAATTTATGCAATAAACGGATGATCTGCATGGAAGACAAGAAAAGTGAACAACTGACACTGTGTACTCTGAAAGTATACTCTTGCTGACATAAGCGAGAGGTGAAAAATGGTAAAAAGAAGCACTTTAAACTTAAAATAAACCCAAGTACTTGGATTCTGTTGAACTGTGGAGCAATCAACTTGGTAACATATGAAAATACTGTTTTCCACATGTGCAAAGCAGGATCTCATCTGACAAACAACAAAACTCAACTACAGCGTAAAGCTGTAGAAACTACCTGCAGATCCCCGACTGTTGGATCACACCCCACCGCAGCAAGGCAGGAAGACTCCAGCCTCTGGCAGCATGATGTGCAGCCTCTGCGTTTGGTTCAACACCCCGCAGGTTCAGTGGCCCTCCTGTTTTGAGCAGGTTGTTTCCAACAGAGAGGTGTGAAAGGAGAAACGCAGCTTCTGACCTAAGTACAGCCCACCTCACTGTGTAGGGTAAATTGGTATAAGATGAAATTCCAAAGAACTGAGTTATATTAAGAATTAATCAAGATGAGGAGGAGTCTAGTGGCTTCACCAGTAAAACACGTCAGCACTTGCTGGAAAGAAACCACCTGCTGCTATTAAGAAATTAGTTTGAAAATGTCATCCTCTTTCTCAAGACAAATTTGGTTTTAAGTCACTGAAAGTTAACTGGCTAACATACAGCTAGTACTCAGATCTTCCCTTGTGTAATTGCTTAGAACAAGCCAAAGACAAAAAACAAATTACAAACAAAAATTCTTGGACAACACTGTAAAAAGCAGCAATTTATTACACAAACACCACTTTAACATCTGTGCTGGAATCAGTGGCTATAGGAGATCAAGTCCCTTTCTCCTTTTTCAGTTCAGTTTTTTGACTCAACGCTAAGAAATGTTTTCAAGGGAATAAAAAAAGAAGTCCGCGCATTTCCAGTGTTTAAAAAAAAGACAATATCAAATCTATCAATCTTTACACCTTTCATTAAATTGTATTAAAAAATACAGTATTTCATATATCCATAAATATAATACACACACCAAAACATACACCTACAGTTCTGCTTCAGTAATATCCTCATCAGGGCAACAATAGTATTCCACAAAACAGATCTGTCCATCTTCATTCCTAATCATATACTGCAGTGAAAGAAATCCTTGAGCATCTGTTCTAATGGACACTTTACACGATAAAGCCAGTGCCTTTGTAGATGGTTTAAGCAAAGCAATCTTGTACCTGCAGGGGAAAAAAAAAAGCCGTCTGAAAAAAATACATTGTGCAGAGAGGAGCTAAACATTACTCCCAATTAAAACCACAAAATAACCAAAAAACAATTAGCAATGTGCTAATTTGATCTTTTCCTGGTAACAACATCAGCCATTGTTATCGCCTAGCTTTTGATGACAGACTTTTATCAGATGAGAAGTATTTTTTCTTCCCCCCCATACTAGTGCAACAAATGTTACAGTAATGCAAAACCAGTTTTTTAAGCTTTCCAGCAAGAACGCATGACTGGCCACAGAGGGCACTGATCACTGATCCTAACCTGTTTGTCTGGGTCTGGTTACAGTGGAATGCTTCCATCAAATCAGAGTCCCTAGGGTAGTCCAGATGTGCACTTCCTGCATTTCCAAAAGTGGATAACCTGGAAGACAAAAGGCGCCATCTCAAAACACCCAATCACAGCTCTCTAAAAACTCGTCAGAATCACTCATCTTGCATATCTCAATGGCTGTTTCACACAATACTGTTGTTTGTTTTCCTTTAATTAAAAATGCTGAACTGTCTATATCAGTGTCACATTTATCAGGTTGTCAATATACTCATTAGTATGTTAATTAGATCACATATTGTGATTTACTATATTCATTACAATTCTTCTTGAAATAAAGGAATGTTCTAATACAGGTCCCCTCTCTTCACCCTGAAAAGTCCTTACCAATGGAGGCCAAGCACGAACACTGAGTTGAAAGCACAGTTTCCAGTACCTGAAGTAGGGTTTATCTGGAGACATGGTAATCTGTAGAACTTCACTGGTCATATCCAGTTCGGCAAATGCTTCTCGTAGCCCCTCTGACTGCAGGATAATTTTATTAACAACCTTTGTACTGCAGAAATCAAAGTCTAACAGCTCATCAGGTTCTTGAGTGTTAATTTTGCACACTGTCACTACTCCTCCTTCTTCCAAGAACAGCATCAAGGGATAACCATAACCACGATAACACATCCTAAGGGCTGTTGAAGTTCCTGAAAAAGAGAATGAAATACACATTCTCCAGAGAGCTAGCTAGCACATCTGATCACTTTAGAAAATTCACATTTTACTGGCACATGGAGCACAGATCAATTTGATTTAGCATGTTTGGTCCAGTCTCCATTACACTAATGTAGAATGCTTAGTGCAGCCTCCTAGACACCCTATGAAGTGCTAATGGTTATGCAGCAAAATGAAATGCTTTGTATGTTTACACCAGTTCAAATCCAACTCGTGTCATGTACCAAACAGGTAATACTAGCTGTGACAATGAAGCTGGATATGCTACAAATAGTTTAGAGGCACTGGAAAATCTTCCATCGTCCTGACATTCTCTCTGGCTCTCATCATCTTTCTTTACCACTCTTGTTACTTTTGCAACTCAAACTGAAGTTAATGCAGCTTAGCTTGCATTATGGTCACATCCTGTTTTTGCTAGGTAATCATAATCTGAACGTCTGGTTTCCCAAAAGCAGAGTGCTGTTTAGTACAGTTGATTTAGGTCTTTAGGTCAGAGTCACAACGGAAACAGCAGAGGAATACGGAGTTCACCACACAGCTGCAATGGTAGAACTGCCCGAAAAAACTGTCATGGTATCACTCTGCTCCACATGAGTACACAGTGCATGATGTAGCACCCATACAGTCATGCTAACTTGTAGTTATTTTTGCTTATAAAAATATTTTTGAACAACCATCAAGTAAAAAAAATAAATTTAATTCATAATTAAAATAAATTATTAAGATTTTTTTTGTTCAAATAAATGGGTTCAACATAATTCAGTATTTGTGTACATAATTATGAAGGCAGCTTCCCATGCACCTCTGTCACTGAAAAGACTACGAACAGGATAAATAATACAGTCTACTTGATTTTTGCAACTCACACACTTGATAAGCAAGATCTAAAGTGCTCTTACAGCACCTGAAGTGCCACCCAATCCAGCCACAGATTTCTTGTAAGACCTTGGGGTAGTATCATTCCTCAGCACCTTATCTGCTGGAGACAATACTCACAAAACAGATGCAGGTGTTGCCTGAAGAAGGGAAGGAACAGAAGGTGCCACATAACAGCTGTTGCACTGGTAGCAGGAGCACAGTGAACTGATGATGCTACCTGGAAGCCCTGCAGACTTCTTCAAGCCCAATAAATCTGCACCAGGATATCTCCTAATTCATGCATATGCTGGTCAATGTTTCTGAGGGAGCTGGATGTTCCAGGATTGCACAAGCCACAGAAATATTGGAAAAGAGATGCCATTTATTATAGAGGTCATATAAAGGTTTCTGTTAGCAAGACAAATTCCAAGCTGTATCTATACTATCTCTCAGTGTGCTGATTTCTGCTACAGTTCACAGCAATTAGTTAGCCTGAGTCCCTTGTCAGCCCAGTGAGGATCCCCTGTGGCCTGAAGATGCACTGACCGCTTTTATGCTTTTTCAGCTCAAAGTGACAGCTCTGATCAGAGGCTGCTCCAGCTTGCCCAAGCAGTAGCCTGTTAGCCTGATGCTGAGGGTATGTGCAGCCTGCCCTGCTGGCACCTTCAGCCTGTGATAGCATGAAGTACCATCCCTAGTAGAGCGAACCTCCTCTCTCTCTACATCCATATTGACTACTCTGAATGGGCTGCAGGGAAACTATTCTGCCAGCTGCATCCAGGTTTTCCCCTTAAGAGAAGGGCTCTTGGGAACAAATTAGTGTGCGTGTGATGTGGGTGATCTGGGCCCTGGACTGAAAACAGATCAACAGGAAAGGTAGTCATGGCATGTGTCAGTCCTAGGTGACAGCACTGGCCTCAGAGTCAGAACTCCAGCCTAAACATCACACACTTGCCAGAGACGCCTGAACAAATTACTTGACAGATTTTCTTATCAAAATTACAGAAACTATTTGAGATGTTCAGTCCCAAACCAGAGCAAGGGTACAAGCTGGGGCCGTTCACTGGACCTCATGCCACAAAAGGGTTCTCTCCCCAAACAAATGGGTTTTTTGTGCCTTACACAGATCCAGGAAACATTACCTTCACAGGAAGATTCCTCTGTTTCTCAGGTACCCCAATAGCGTGGCACAGACATATACCTTTATTCCACTTTCAAAGTAAGTCAGCTTCTTTTAGCATCTCCTGCTGCAGCAATCTCTGATGCTGGCTAAGCTCTCACCCATTAGCTCCTTTCTTCTCTCCATTGACCGTTATCACAGCACACACTTATATTAACTAAAGCAAACATGATGGATCCTGCTTAACAGCAATAGCTGCCATGCTCAGAAGGACTTAAAGTGAGGAAGTCAGAAGTTCTGTCAAGACTAGACATCTCCCTATAGCTATGTACAGGTTTCACTACATGACTACACGTGATACACATGCACTGTCAATGTAAATATGCACCATACCTGGCAAAGAACTGGTACCAAAAATGGTCAAGCAGTCAAGAAGAACAGACAAATTGATCCGGAATGTCACTGATTCCTCCTGAACAGAAAATTCCTGAAAAATTTCTGCCTGTAAGAGAAAGAAAAGAGAAGAAGAGAGTTGAGTTTCTGCAATTATTTTACAGTTTACACTTGTTTCCTTAAATTCAGTGCTTTCAGTCTCAGAGATCAGTGCAATTCCTGAGCCATGCCACCTCCCAGCCAACCCCCCAGTTATATATGGAGCATGATGTCATATGGTAGGGAATATCCCTCTGGTCAGTTTGGGTCAGCTGTCCTGGCTGTGTCCCCTCCCAGCTTCTTGGGCACCCCTCACCTCATTGTTGGCAAGCCACTATGAGAACCTGAAAATTCCTTGACTGCTTGGCAACAACTAAAAACATCACTGCGTTATCAACATTATTCTCATCCTAAATCCAAAACACAGCACTATACCAGCTGCTAGGAAGAAAGTTAACTCTATTCCAGTCAAAGCAAGGACAGCAATACAAACTGATTTCTACATGTAACCCATTATCTATTACAGAAAAACCGGTCTTCATCCTCAAAAGCAGTAAAAAATAAATAAATCGGGTCACAATTGAAACAAAGTAGCATGGCGTAAGCATGAAAACCTAAACACTAGTCTTTTATAGTTTAAAAACAAGCTACAAATGTTGAAGTCTAAAGCTGCCTACTTCTAGAGCTGGAAACATTCAGGGAACTATACCATATGCCACCCTTCTGCAGAAACAATATTTATTTACTTTTATTCACTCAGAGCATAAACAAACATTTCAAATAATAAAAATATGTAAAACTAGAACAGAAAAGAATAGTGCATTCACCACACTAAAATATGTGCTGAAACATGCCTTTGAATAGTCTGATGTGGGTAAACTACTCCAGGCTACCCCATCTGCCACAGGGCACTAGCTGCTTTGTGGTAACTGCGGGAACAGAATATCTCAGAAATAACGCAGGGTGATTTGAGCTGCTTTTGAAAAAGCAGTTAGTTATTTTTATTGGCAGCCCAGAGGGCAAACCCCATCCTGGGGGGGGACATCAAACACAGCAAAACCAGCCGGCCAAAAGAGGGGATTATCCCACCGTATTCAGCGCTGGTGCAGCCTCACCTGCAGTGCTGCGTGCAGTGCTGGGACACACCATTTAACAAGGACGGGAAGGTCCTTGAATGTGTCCAGAGGAGAGAACAAAGCTGGTGAGAGGGCTGGAAGGCATGTCCTGTGAGGAGCAGCTGAGGACTCTGGGTTTGTCTAGTTTGGAGACAAGGAGGCCGAGGGGCGACCTCACGGCTCTCTGCAGCTGCCTGAGGAGGGGAGGTGGGGCAGGAGGTGCTGGGCTCTTCTCCCTGGTACCCACTGATAGAACACATGGGTACGATGCAAAGCTGCGCCAGGGGTGGTTTAGGCTGGACATCAGGAAGTATTTGTTTACCAAGAGGCGGGGTCACACACTGGAACAGGCTCCCTAGAGAGGTGGTTCATGCCCCAAGCCTGTCAGTGTTTGGCATTTGGACAACGCCCTTAACACGCTTTAACTTCTGGTCAGCCCTGAAAGTGGTCAGGCAGTTGGATTAGGTGAGTGTCGGAGGTCCCTTCCAACTGGAACTGTTCTATTCTATACTTAACAGCCCAACACTCTCACAGGAACCTCCAGTCACCACTCCCTGGCTCCTGCCCACATGTGTGCACTAGCACACACTGGCCACTTCATGAGTCTGCTTAACTCACTCAAATAGCAGAAAGCTAACCAAACGCATATGGCACCAGCGTCAGGAAGGACTGTGCTGCAAGGAGCAGGAGAAAGCAAGGGGAGATACAGCGACAAGGAGACATGGGCTTCTCCCCTTTCACACATAGCTCAGGCTGCAGTTTCACAGGTAGCAAAGACGCAGACTCTAAAGGACAGAAGAAAGGTAAAGTTGGATTTGAGTTACTACCATAGAATAGTGCTCGTCCCTTCCATTTACATCCCCAGTATCATGTATGCTTTCAAAAAACAGGAACCAGCACAAAGCCTGTTCTTATGAACCAAGCATTTACAAGTTGGATATGCATTAAATAAAAATAAACAAAAAGACTCAGAAGGTAAACCATTGTTAAAGGAAGAAAAAATTAAAAGTTCACCTTAAAAAATTAAAATGAAGCAAAGCCAGCAGTCACAGCTATGAAAGAGGTAGCAGAAAAGTGAGTAAAGCTGCTTTTAACAATATATTAAATGCAAGTTAAGGTGAAATAATTTAGATTGCTATTTAAAGCTGCCTATATGGACAGTTCAGCATAGTTGAGATCCTCTGCCTATGTGTAACCCCTCAGGCACCCTTTCTGGACACAGTGCAGCACAGGCAGGATCAGAGAGCGAAAGGGGCAGACCACCGCTCCTGCCCTGTGGCTGGAAGCTCTCAGTTTAGCCCAGGTGACACGCTGTAAACAACCGTCTGTGAACTTCTAGTCTCTTCCAGGGTTGACTTAAATTCACCTTTTTGGCTTTGGGAGGAAACATAATAAAAATACTTAGATACTTTATGAACTTACTCATGCATTTACAAACGGTAGGGTCGGGAGGAGCAGGTGCAACACATTAAGCAAGGGAACGTCACACAAGCAGGCATGTATGAACAAACCAGGCACTGAGCTCAGCCTTTCAATAGCACGGATATCTTGTGAGTGACCACAGCCTCATCACAGCACTTACTCCACGTCAGCTCCCGCACCTATGCCGTGATTTCACCCAAGCTTTCCCTCCTCCACGGGTAAACTTGCTGTACACCTGCTCTACCACGTAACTGGGGCCTTTCCAAGGTCTCCAACAGCGGTACCGGCCCCTCCTCACCGCTAACGCCTACCCCAGAGCAGCCAGGCCCGGGCGGGGGACGCAGTCCCCACCTGAATGAAGGCGTTGGCCTGGATGCATTTGGCGTCCTCCACCGTCACCCTGATGCCGTTGGCCGTGGCGAAGCAGGTGGCGTGGTCCTGGAAGTGGACAGCCCTGAGGAGGCTGGAGAGATGGCGGGCGTTGTCCAGGCTAGCGGTCAGCACGTACTGCTCGCCGCTGGCAGACGGCTGCGTGGAGAACGGCATAGCGGACGGCCCGCCGCGCCCACGGCAATTCCGGGGGGAAGCGGAAGTGGGAGGGGCCGGAAGTGCAAGCGGACGGGAAGTGCGAGGGACTGTGGGCACGGTGTGGTGCGGCCAAGATGGCGGTGGCCAAGAGGAAGCGTGACGCCCCGTCTGCGCGGCCGAAGAAGCGAGCTAAGAGGGCCTCGGGCGCCCCCGAGCCGGACGCGAAGCCAGGCGCGGACGGAGCAGGCCCGGAGGAGTACAGCATCCCGCCGCCGGTCTCCCAGGTACCTCCTAGGCGCGCAGCTCGGGGTGGAGCGGACTGGGCCGCGCCAGGCCGGGGGTCCCCGCTCCGCTCTCTGCCCGGGGCGGCGTTTACCCGTAGAAAGGGCACCTCGTCTCCGTACCCGGGCCGTGCCTTACGGAGGTATTCCGCCTCCACGGGGAAGGCGATGCTGTCTGCGGCGGGCCGCAGAGGCGTGGGTGACCCGCTACCCGTGCTGCTGCGGACGGGCTGCTGGGGGCCGACTTCTGCCTCTGCTGCTCCCGGGCTTGGGGTACCGGGGGGAACCCAGCTGCCAAGCGAGGATAGAGAGGATTCTTCATGATTTCTTTATAAGTCCGGCATAAATAAAAATAGCATGTTATTTCTATGATGATATGTGAAGAGATGTTATTCTGGTGGATGTACATAAGATGTTATCTTAATCTCAAAGATATTTTAGAGAGTTGGATAGTTCTGTTTTACACAAAAGATACTGGAAATTATGCGTGTTTCATTTAGGAATCATCCTGAGAATGCTTAAATAATTCCCTTGTAGTTTGCTTAAAAGAAAAAAAAAGTAGCATGTTGAACTCTGAGGTTTCTTGACATGCCCATCTGCAGGAAAAGCTAAATTGTGCTCTGAGACTGTAGTTCAGGTAATTTTGCAGGGAAAGAGGGGTGCCTTTTGCAAATAAGTATGTGCCTGTGGTCTTTTCAATATGTGTTTTGTATGAGTGAAAGGTTTTACGTAGGAACGTACTGAAGCAGGATGGATGGCAGTTCTTCATGTAGAAACTTATGCCCCCATGTTCTGTAGGGAACTCATCAGTTTTGCCAAAAGAATGATTCTGTGCGGGTGGGAGATAATATTTATAACAAGCTTTCTTATTGTTTTTTTTGTAATTACAGTTCAAACATTTGTTGTTGCTGTTTTGTTAGTAGTTTTAAGGCTAAAAACTTCCTTTTCCTGCTTAACTTTTGTGTCTTTTTCCTAGGGTAAATGGAAAAACAAGGAGCGAGTGCTTATTTTCTCTTCTCGTGGAATTAATTTCAGAACAAGACACCTAATGCAAGACTTAAGAACATTGATGCCTCACTCTAAAGCAGGTAGGGTTAGCATCATCCCTAACTTAGATTTTCAGAATAGTTTTAAACCAAGAACTTCTGGTAAAATGTGGTACACAACTGTTTTGATGAAACTTTTATCTTAAACAAGCACTAAACCCTTTCTGAGCCAACAAATACAGTGACTATTGTTGTATCCTAATATTCCTTGGGAAAGGACTCCTGTGCCCTCAGTCCTCTAAGTGCCCAGATACTTTTGTTGCATAACATGGCTGAAACAACTTGATGGTTATTCTTAATCTGTTCATTTATACCCAGTAGTTTTTTTTTTTTTGCAAAGGGCTGACTGTTAAAAGAACTTCTTGTGCTAAAGTGGTTTTCCAACCTTCTAACTGTTGTTCTTGTTTTCCAGATACAAAAATGGACCGTAAAGACCAGTTGTTTGTAATTAATGAGGTAATCCAGGATTTAACTAGTGCTTCTTTTTTATTTTCTCTGGAAATTCAATGTGTAAGAGAAAAGGGCAACCAAGTTGAAAGAATCTCATACTAGTTATAGGAGTTGTATAACTTCATAGATGAAAATTATTGATGTTCAAAAAATGCTCATGTTAAAACAGGAAGTTGACTTTTGATTAATAAAACAAAAACCTTTAATTAAACACAGACTTTTGTCATGAAGAAATAAAAGAGAACATGCCTTTCTATATAGGTGAAAGGTATATTGCAGTTTATACTTGAAGAAAGTAGGAAACAAGGCTGCAGCCAGGCCAAAAGGACACTGGTAGTTCTGGAACTAGAACCTAATGTCACAGCTCCTGCTCTAATGTTTATAACCTGGAGAGCTTATCAGATTGCTTGTAGATTTAGTGAAGTTATTACTCCTGGTAATAAATACGTGAGATTTTTCAACAAAACAAGTGCTTCAATTTCAGTTTGGGAATCAGTAGGTGTAATTTATTACGGCAAGACCTTTGCTTTTGAATTTATATTTCGAAGGGGGGAAGATATTAGAGATTAATGTAGAAAGTTTTTGAAAATGTCTTCAGCATTTTGTAAACAGCTAATTTGATGTATCTTGTGTAGGTGTGTGAAATGAAAAACTGCAATAAGTGCATCTTTTTTGAAGCCAAAAAGAAACAGGATCTCTATATGTGGTAAAGAAATGTTATGTTTTCTTACATTACTATATATATGGGGATGCTTCTGTTCTATCTGAAGTTTCTTACTGGAATAGTGAAGATGCATGAAATAGTCTTGCTCGGTTAAATCTGTACTAATCCTGCACTTCTGTGGGTAGTGCAAGTTTACAATGCATGACGAGCTTTTGTAGACTTTACAGAAGCATTTTACAAAATTGTTTAGAAAGCAAGTATTTATAAGTGTGTTAAAGGAACTCAATAATGCTATAAAAGCATCTGAAATTACTTTAATACAGAAATAACTCATTGGAGTATACTATAGAAATGCAGCCTACCTTCTGACTGCTGTTGACATTTTTCTTCACTCTACTACCTGTCCTCTGCAGGCTTTCAAATACACCACAGGGACCCTCAGCTAAATTCTTAGTGCAGAACGGTGAGTTGGTTGACATTGTTGTGTTTACAGTCTTGCTTTCTTGTCTGTACAGTTTTCTGTAAGTGCTAAAATGATCTTTTTAAAAAAATCGCTAGTTCACACACTGGCTGAATTGAAGATGACAGGAAACTGCCTAAGGGGCTCACGGCCCCTTTTGTCTTTTGATCCAGTAAGTATAGATTTTCTTTCATCGAGTATGGTTTAGTTTTCTTTACATGACTATTAGCTTTGTATGTAAAATTACATTTTTCCTTTGTAGACATTCGACAAGGAGCCACACTATGCCCTGCTAAAAGAATTGTTTATTCAGGTCAGTCTGTAGTTCTGCTGTCCAGTGTTTCTTTCTCATTGGAATTTTTTTTTTTTTTGTGATTTAAAAATTTCAGAATTTTTTTTTTAAGTAGTAGTTTTACACTTCTGAACTTGCAAAAAATCTCCAAAGGATTAGGGTCGTGTGCTTCAAATCACTGGGACACTTGTTCTTAAGTTTTGGGCTTTGAACTGTAACCTGTGATTGGGATCTTAGTAAATTAAAGTTAATTAAAAGTGAGCCATTCATGTTTGGCCTCTTACAATTACAGATACTTAGAAATACTGCCTTTTATTACAGATATTTAGTACACCACAGTATCACCCCAAAAGCCAGCCTTTTGTAGATCATGTTTTCACCTTCACTGTTACAGACGAGAGGATCTGGTTTCGGAATTACCAGGTTAGTGGTCTCTTTTGGCTGTTCAGGTGGTGCTTGGTGGAGTAATTTCATATCAAATGCATTAATTACAATATAAATGAGAAGAATCATTATTATCAGGATATGCCAACACCTAGTGCTTGCACAAAGTAATTTCAGTATCCTAAAACGACTTGCCTTCTCCCATGCCTCTAGAGAGCTGGTTTAAGTTCTGTGTACTTCAGCTGATACTCTGTTAGTTGCGATTCTGTGATGGCTGTCTTGGTAACAGGGAGGAGTAGCCATCCCTAAGTACTTCTTTGAACCCAAACAAAATGCTCTGTATACAGAACTGTGTGTGTACAAGTCCAGCCTGTAAGCTTCAGTGGCATTGTATCTTGGATTTAAATTCGGTTGTGTATCACTGTATGCAAGGTGCCTACAAGGTCAGATACTTTGATTCAATCCATGAGAGAGTATTCTTTATTGCAGATAATAGAAGAAGATGCATCTCTAGTAGAAATTGGGCCTCGTTTTGTCCTGAACCTCATAAAAATATTCCAAGGTAGCTTTGGAGGACCAACTCTGTATGAAAATCCCCATTACCGGTCCCCAAATATGGTAAGCAGCTTTGTCTTTGTCGTCTTTTTCATTTAGCAACTAATTTGAAGACGGGTCTTGCAAGCTGTCTGTGGAGGACAACTATGCATGCCTTTCCCTGGAACCCTTTCTAGAAAAGAGTGCCCTAACTGATCACAATTTAAGAGCGTAAATGTGTAAAAATTGAATGAATGTCACTGAAAAGATGACATTACGCTGAGGATTTTGACAATTAAGCAGAGAAATTACCGCTTGTCTCTTTAATACCTGTTTTCTTCCATTGTGCTTGTTTGAAACCTAATGTAATTTAAATTCTTATTTTTATAGCATCGACGGCTGATAAGATTGTCAGTGGCGGCTAAGTTTAGAGAGAAACAGCAAGTGAAGGAAGTACAAATGATTAAGAAAAAAGGCAGTAAGGTGCTTATTGAAGAAGATCCCACTGACGTGGTCTTTGAAACTCCAGCCGAAGAAAAGCCAGTGGAAATACAGCTTGTGAAACCAGAGTCAAAGCCAATTGTTAAAGATAAAAAGAAGCCACGCAAAATTCAGAGGAAGAAGCAAAAAAAGCTTTTCAGAACTGAAACATCAGCATAAATGTTACAAGTGAGGAAACTAAGCAGGCTCCAAAGTCATCTGTCAGTCTGGTATAGATATACCTAGCTATATTGACATGATACTGTAAATACTTCTTTCTACGGGCAAAACTAAAAGAACTTCAGTTTTAAGTAAACAAAATATCAATTTCTTTATTACGATTGAGTTTGCACTCTTATTGTCTTTGAGATGATTATGGGTTTATGAAAAACAACATGGCAGCAGGGAAGGGGGAATAAAACGCTCCAAATATTTCTGCTTTTGAGAATTTGCCTTTTACACTTGAGTACCTCTGGGAAACAACTTGCTGTAACACGTACAAAGAGTAGTACAAATAACTGAGTAGTCATTGGTGCTCATCATAACTGGAATTCATAAATCAGCTTTCCTAATCTGACAGCAGTAGAAAATCCTTTTAAAAGTTTTAACTTTATAGGAATTCTTTCTTGGGGAATGGTGGTGGGGTTTTTTTTGCCTCATGATACGTAGGCAATGCAAAGGATTATGACCTCTTAACTGCTCTTTTTTTTATTAACAGTAGAAAAGCTGCTACTTCTGCCTGTGGTAGGTCCTGTACTAATTGGGTTCTTAGGACCAGAAACATAGCTATGGGGGTGAAACAGCTTAACTTAGGATTCTAGCCCTTAATACCAAATTCATTGCAAGTTCCCTAAAGGCAAGAGGTACACACTAGCCATGACTGCGTATCAAAACCATGCACCTACAGTCACGTGAAATTGAACTGCCTGTGATTCTCTGTTACAGCAGCAGTGCTTAAAAGCAGTAATTGCATTTAACAGAATTTCACGCCTTTACACATATATACATGCAAGCAATTTTTTTTTTCTAAATACTATCCTTTTGGTTCAATTATATGTGGTGTTTAGGTCTTGTTTTTTCAAAGTAGAGTGAGTCCATGTAGCTTTTTCCATATAAAATTGGCAAATAACCTTCCACTATTGCTTAAAAATTGTTACAACTAAAAGCCTTGATTTTGTTCATGGATAATGTTTGTACTTTAGCAGCAAGTGTTATTAGCTGGGGAAAGGAGCGTACAACTGTGCTTTCACAGAAAGTGTAAAGGCATCACCCTCCAACCAGACAAAAAAAGTTCCAACTGTAATTGGACAAGCGTGTCTCTGTAGTGCTCAGCAAAAGTCTGATTGCAAGAAACTTTTCTTGACTGCTGTTAGAAAATACTTACTGACCTCTCTGGGACTGTTTCTTCATTACCTTTCTTTTAATTTGCTTTCCAGCTCCATACCTCATAACCTGGTTCTTCCACTGACTCGAGTGCTGTTTCCCCCTTTGCTTCCCTCAGCTTCCCTGTGTTTCAAGGTCTTGCTCATCCCCTGTTCCTATTTGGTTCCTGTGCTGGTTTCAGCCTCTGTTGTCTTGGTGCTGAACAATGTTTCCTTAATGTCCAACCTGAACTCGCCCTGGCACAGCTTCATCCCATTTCCTGGTGTCCTCTCCACCAGAGAGGAGATCAGCACCCCCCTGTGCCGTGCACCGTGAGGAAGGTGCAGGCTGCCTGAGGCCCCCTCAGCCTTCTCTTCTCTAAGCTGAACAAGCCAAGTGGCCTCAGCCGCTCCCCCCGAAGTCCTGCCCTCGAGGCCTTTCACCGCCTTGGTCTCCCTCCTCCGGACACACTGGAATAGTTTGATGTCCTTCGTACAGCGAGGTGCCCAAACCTGCACCCAGCACTCGAGGTGGGGCTGCACCAGTGTGTAGAGTGGGACGGTCCCCTCCTTCGCCCGGCTTGCTGTGCTGAGCTCGAGGCACCCCAGGGCACACTGGTGACTTGTATTCAACTTGCCCAAACACCAGATCTTGTCTATTCCAAAGCTCAGTTCATGGGGTGTAAAAAAGTTTAAACAGGTAACCTGAGACATGGGAGCTGTGTTGGCTGTACCTGAGCTGAGCGTTCACAGGAAATTCTGGCACAAGGCATTTGATTATTTGACATCGGGTGCCTGTGAGACCAAAATCCGGCAGTATGGGTGGGGACAGCACCCTCCCCGTGTTTCTCCTGCGGCCACCAGCCAGCCGGGTGGCACAACGCGGACCGCCAGCTCCGCTCGATCAGAGGGCGTATAGCAGGAGCCTTCCGCCATCCTTCCTCCGGCCTGCCGCCGGCGGGCCCGCCCCGCCTCCCGCCCGCCTAACTCCTCCCGGCGGAGGGCGGGGGCGGTGCCGGCCCCGGTTCCTTATGGCTGCGCCGCCGCCACCGCTGGCACCGCCTCCGTGCCCGCCCGCTGTCCTGGCCGCGCCGCCGGCCGGCCGGCGCTCCTCTCCACGCGGAGCCGTCACCCCGCCGCCATGAAGTGTCACTACGAGGTGCTGGGCGTGAAGCGCGACGCCGCCGATGAGGAACTGAAGCGGGCTTACCGCCGGCTGGCGCTGCGCTGGCACCCGGGTACGGCCGCGACGCCCGTCCTCCGCGGGCCCCGGCCCGGCCGCAGGCCTGAGGAGAGGGCCTGGCCTGCCTCGACCTCGCTTGGCCCCGCGGGCCCCTATCTGCTGGGGAAAAAAAAAAGCTCCTTTTGCTCGCAGGCGGCTGCAGTCGATGCTCCGCCGGTGGTGCCGGCGCCGTGCCGGCTGGGCCGCCCCGGGTGTGTGGCGGGGGCCTGCGGGGAGCGGGGCCGGGCGGCAGCGGCCGGGGAGCGTGTCGGTGCTTGCGGCAGCGCCCTCGGTAGCACTCGCGGCGTGGTGCTTATGTGTCGGGTTTCTGAAGTGGTTGTGGCCGGCGCTGCCGTCGTGCGTTGAGTCGTTTAAATTAAATTGTTTTACAGATAAAAACCTAGAGAACGCCGAGGAAGCAGCAGAGCAGTTCAAGTTAATTCAGGCAGCGTATGACGTTCTCAGTGACCCCCAGGAAAGAGCCTGGTAAGCAGCGTGTCTCTGGTAGCGGCCTGGAAAAGCCTTTTTTTAATTCTGTCTCAGCCAGGACTTTGGATTTACTCCTCGCTGGGCCTTGTTGCACGTCGGCACGGGCCTCTGTGGCGGGAGCAGCCGCTTCGCGTCAGGTTTTGCCGTGGTTGAGAGCCACGCAACGGGCAGCTTCCTGGGGAGGCATGGCTGTGCGCCCGCACCTTCCTGGCAACGTTTGAGGAGGTGGTGTTGACCTGAAGGGTGCTCCAGCGACATGCCAGAGCTGGCCTCTGTTTCTTCCTCCCAGAGCAGGAGGCAGCTTGCACGTTAGCATAGGTATCCCGCTGGCCACAGACCTCCCAGTCTTAGGGGAGGAGAGGCAGCAGCATCTGCAGGTGTTTAGTATGCTACTGATGGCTGCAGATGGTCAGCCTTAACGGCATACACAGTGTCCTGTTTCTGTAACAGAAAATACACACACACATCTCTTTTTAAGAGATTGCTACTTTAAATGTTCTGTGTAGCTTGGTTTTCAAATGGGCTGAAGCATCAACCAGATTATGCAGCCAAATCCACCTGTACTAAGTCTCTCCTCCTTTAAAGGAAAGTACTGTTTTTCAATTTTTATATGCTAATGTATGATTTGGGTAGGTTTTTTGTGTTTATCTAAGTATTGGATGATTTACATAACATCCTACCCGTTTCTGAAAGCTTATTGAAGCATCTTGCTCAAATTAGTTTTGGTACCTTCCTGTTAAGAAATTGCTGCTATAGATATTGCAGATAAAGTAATAGTAAATAAACTAAAGATCAATAGAGAATATTTACTGAGCCTTTTTTCTCTCTGAAGACGTTGGATATGAGAGACAAATTCCAGGCACTGGGCTATGCTATACATTGAGGTGATACATGTGCCTCGTTAGCTGTCTCTTATCAGCACTAGGGGTTGTTTTGCGTTGCTACATCCTTGATAGTGTGAATTTTTGGTAGGTACGATAATCACAGGGAGGCTCTGCTGAAAGGAGGAGTCGATGGAGACTATCAAGATGATAGTTTAGATCTGCTGCACTACTTCACTGTTAGCTGTTACTCTGGATACGGAGATGATGAAAAGGTAATGAATTAATTAATCTCTCATGAATCAATTTAAATTTCATGAAAAGTGTCAAGCATTTGCTTTGTGTTGAAAAGCTATGTGCGGAATTGTTGAGCACAGGTAGTAATAATGCTTACACAAATCTTTCTAAGGCAGAACTTATGCTGGATGTTTAGACAAGCTTTAATTTCTGCTTATTGCCCAACAATTACTTAGTCATGATTTCCAGCTACAGAGTGTGTGTATGTTATTTATGTACGTTACACAGTGAAGCATTCCAATGCTTTGCAATACCATCTGTCTATTCAGAAATATCTTTAACAAGCTAGAATGCTTGAAGCTACAGAAAAGCAATATAATAACAGTGCCTGGGGGGAAGTGTGCTTCCTATAATTGAATTCCCAGTTAGATTTTAAGACATGCAGCATAACTTCAGGTGATTAGAAAAACCTCTGCCAGAGAAAATCCTTATCTGTCTTTGGGTTACTGTAGTAAGCAACATCTTAATTTAAAAGGTAAAAAGATAGTTAGGATACTTAATAATGAATTCTGTATTTGGAACTTCCTCAAAACTTGGTCTTGTGTAACCAGAAACTTACCAGTATCTCCAGCATGGTGAAACTTCTTTTGGTTTGGATTTGAATATAGGAGCTTGATGTGTGAAAGAGGCAGAGAGATGGAGATAGAAGGAATGGGAGGGAATGGGAACTTTGTTAAACAGAAGGGTCTTACTATCTAGAGCGAGCACTTATAAGACCTTTGCCCTGACTTTGAGTTACTGTTGCAGAACTGTAATATTTCTCTAAAACACACTACTGTAGCTGTGCACTTGTACATCTATTACTGAGCCACACAAAATGAATCAGATTTTTTTTTTTTTTAATTTCAGGGATTCTTTACAGTCTATCGACAAGTTTTTGAAAAGATTGCAAAAGAAGAGATGGAATATATGACCCACGAAGATACTGAAGAATTCCCTATGTTTGGATATTCCCACAGTGACTATGATACGGTAAGAGCAAGTGTAACTCTGAATTGAAAGTAACACACTTAAGTCATCACTTTGTTCCACACTGAAATCAAAGGAAAGGCCTCTGCTGATCTCGGAGGTCAATACAAAAACAAGTATCTGCTGTCTTTTCTACTACTGTAGACTATTACTGTAAAGGAAGTGCTTTTGTTCTGATTCATAGTATTTAGGTCAATTAAGATTGATATTTCCTCTTGGACTATATTATTAGTCAGACTTTTAGTGTAAGTTGTCAGACAAACATTTCACAGGGCTAACCATCAATTATTGCAATGAAACTTACATGTAGAATCTTGACTCCTTTAGGAAAACCGCATAGTGCTTATTGTATAACACAGCCTGTAGAAAGTGGGAGATACAGTGGTTGACCTGTGATGTGAGCACCAACTATGATAGTCTTGTCATCTACAATTATTCTGTAGTAACACTTAATTTCCAAAATACTGGATACTTTTCTTTGGGAAGCTAGAAAAGAAAATGTGGGGGGAACATTTGAATTCTTGTTGTCTGGTTTTCCAACTATTTGTTGTATTCTATCAGGCTTGTAATATTTTTTTTTAAGGTTACCGGTAGTCCTTTGTTGAAATTAAATAGTAAAGTAATAGCACTTTCCCCAGTGAATAACTGCATAGTATCAATGTAGTCAAATGTTGCTCCTTGTCTGCTACTTCTCCCTGTCAATTTTAGTAGAATTGTACTTGTGTTGGGTTTGCGTGGCAAGGTTTTGGTAGCAGGGGGGCTACAGGGGTGGCTTCTGTGAGAAGCTGCTAGAAGCTTCCCCTGTGTCTGACAGAGCCAATGCCAGCCGGCTCCAAGACGGACCCGCCGCTGGCCAAGGCCAAGCCAATCAGCGCCTCTGTGATAACATATTTAAGAAAGAGAAAAACAGCTAGAGAGGGCTTTTGCAGCCAGAGAGAGGAGTGAGAAGATGTAAGAAACTCTGCAGACACCAAGGTCAGTGCAGAAGGAGGGGGAGGAGGTGCTCCAGGCGCCAGAGTGAGATTCCCCTGCAGCCCGTAGTGAAGACCATGGTGAAGCAGGCTGTCCCCCTGCAGCCCATGGAGGGAGGATGAGGGGGTGTAGAGATTCCACCTGCAGCCCGTGCAGGACCCCACACTAGAGCAGGTGGGGGCGCCTGAAGGAGGCTGTGGCCCCGTGGGAAGCCCGCGCTGGAGCAAGCTCCTGGCAGGACCTGTGGATCCGTGGAGAGAGGAGCCCTCACCAGAGCAGGTTTGCCGGCAGGACTTGTGACCCCGTGGGGGACCCACGCTGGAGCAGTTTGCTCCTGAAGGTCTGCACCCCATGGGAGAGACCCACGCTAGAGCAGTTCGTGAAGGACTGTCTCCCGTGGGAAGGACTCACGTTGGAGAGGGTCGTGAAGGACTGTCTCCCATGAGAGGGACCCCACGCTGGAGCAGGGGAACGATGAGAGGAGTCCTCCCCCTGAGGATGAAGAAGCGGCAGAAACACCGTGTGAGGAACTGACCGTAACCCCCACTCCCCGTCCCTCTGTGCCGCTGGGGGGGGCGGAGGTTGAAGCCGGGAGTGAAGTTGAGCCTGGGAAGATGGGAGGGGTGGGGGGAGGTGTTTTAAGATTTGATTTTATTTCTCATTCCTCTACTCTGTTTTGCCTAGTCATAAATTAGATGAATTCCCTCTCTAAGTTCAGTCTGTTTTGCTCGTGACGATAATTAGTGAGTGATCTCTCCCTGTCCTTATCTCGACCCACAAGCTTTTTGTTATACCTTTTCTCCCCTGTCTAGAGAAGGAGGGCAGTGATAGAGCGGCTCTGGTGGGCACCTGGCCCTTAGCCAGGGTCAACCCACCACAGTACTGTATGACTAATTATTTATGAAATTTAAATTGATATATAACTTGAAAATTACTAACTTTAATGGTAGAAAACTTGGCTGGAGTTGGAAACAAAGTTACAAATCAAAGAATTGCAGAATAGGTGTTTGAATGTCAGGTAAAATTACAGGATAGCTTAACAAATGGAAATCTTTCAGAGGGAGAGAGTATTCGGTGTCTCTGAAACTGCTAAAATCTTTTAATGGAGTTATCTTGAAACATCTTTTGGAAACTGCTTGTTTTGAGGCCATGGGATAGATAGAATTATAGAACCAAAATAGCTTTTACACTGTCAATTAATAACTGCAAAAATTGCTGGAATTGTAGCACCAGTATGCTTTGACATCTCCCTTTTTCTCACTGTTCCAGAAACAGAATGCTCACTTTTTTTTTTAAGGGATTCATAGAGATATTTCATGGGAAATAGCCACAGTTAAATGTGAAAATCATTTTCCATCTTATCTTATATTCAGACAAAAAGATTATACTGTCAGAAGATTCCAGCATTGCAGTGCCTGTTTCTTTACTTGGTGGGAGTATCGTTGGAAAAGAATTTTAGGAGGGAGCTACAAAAAGTCTACAGAGGTTTCAAACTCTGTGATGTGACTGTTCTCTGGTTCAGTCTACTGAGTTAATTAACAAGAAATTTGAGGGGCTGCTCAGTGAATGCCAGGCAGCCAGGGAAGATAGTCTTAAGTCTGTGACTTCACAAGACTTCATGGCAAGAGAAGACTTGTAGGTCAGTTAGATGCAGAAACAAAAATGATCAGCTCCAAGTATAAATAATAAGCAAAACAAAATCCACTGGGAGTTCAGCAAGAGCTGCTGTACAGTCTTCTAGAGAATGTCAGAGATGTAGTTGCTGAGAGGGAAAATCTTGGTTCTACAGCTGGTAAAGGGGAGGATGATCCCTGTCATCAGCTCATGGCCATGCATTCTTTTGCACAGACAATATCCCCTTCTGAAGCAGAAATCTGAGACAGGGAATCTAATCTCACTTAAATTACTGAATTAAATACAAATATTCATTGGTTAATATAGAGCTGAGTTTTTGTGATAGCAGAGAAAAACTGTAGTGACTTAGTTGCCAGAGGCCACAGCCTTTGCATGTAGATCATAGAATCCCAGAATGGTAGTGATTCGAAGGGACTTCTGGAGATGATCTAGTCCAATCCCCTGCTAAAACAGGATCACGTAGAGCAGGTTGCACAGGATCATGTCCAGGCGGGTTTTTAATATCTCCAGAGAAGGAGACTCCACAACCTCTCTGGGCAGCCTGTCCCAGTGCTCTGACACCCTCAGAGTGAAGAAGTTTTCCCTCAAGTTCATTTGGAACTTCCTGTGTTCCAGTTTGTGCCCATTGACTCTTGTCCTGTCACTGGGCACCACTGACAAGAATCTGGCCCCATCCTTGAGACATCCACCCTTTAGATATTTATAAGTATTGATCAGATCCCCTCTCGGTCTTTTCCAGACTAAACAGCCCCAGCTCTCTCAGCCTTCCCTCATACAAGAGATGCTCCAGTCCCCTCACCATCTTCATTGCCCTCCTCTGGACTCTCTCCAGTAATTCCTTGCCTTTCTTGAACGGGGGAGCCCAGAACTGGACACAGCACTCCAGATGTGGCCTCACCAGGGCAGAGTAGAGGGGGAGGAGAACCTCCCTTGACCTGCTGGCCACTCTTCTGAATGCACCTCAGGTACCATTGGCCTTCTTGGCCACCAGGGCGCACTGCTGGCTCATGTAAGATAGACCATTAGAAATTAGCATTGAGATGTTAATAGTTGTAGTCCATGTGAATACCAATAGTAGAGGGAGGAAAAGAGGAGCTACTAGAAGAAGAGATATAAAACTGTTAGGTTAAATCCTTCTGTGAGGTATTCCAAAATATTATAAACAGTAGTGCATGTAGGAATAAGTAGTAAATGCAGCCGAATGGGACAAGTAGTGCAAGAAAGGAGTTTATGCAGATCTTATTAACTTTCTGCATTTTGTATATTCAGGAAATAATTACTTGGAGAGAAATAGAGAATAAAACAAAAGAAGATTATTATGCCATTTTATTAATCCAGCATTTACTTGTGAATAGTAGAAGGAAGGAGAATAAGGAAAGATCATTTACTGTTTCTTGTAATATGAGAGCTAGAAGGTATCATTTTAACCTGCAGTCATACCATTTGCCAACAAAATAGGAGTAAGTGCCTCTTCACGTAGTCCCTTGTTAAACTGTGCAAGTCACAGCTCAATGATACTGGATATGCCAACAATTTACATGGATTAATAAAATAAATATTAAATTAATGAAAGAAAAATCCATCAAGGACTATTAATTTCTCTCTTGCTTTGGAAGCAGAGAGCATGTGCTGGGAAGAAGTAGCGTTATGTACATGCGTTTTCTTTATTGTTCTTTTTATGCTGGTTGTTGGCTGCTGTTGGAAATGTATGGCTCACCTTTGGTGTAATTTATTATGGTGGTTCTTGGGCAATATGCACATATACCTGCTTGTGGACAGAATATGTGATTCCGATTGTGCTTTTCTGTTTGACAGGAAAAGTACAGCAACGCCAAGTAACTGGGTACTAGCATCAGCACAATACAATCCTGCAAGGGGCTATTTTTTAAAAGTTGCAGTTTGGAATAGTTTAGACAAGGTTGTTGATTTGGCATGGTTTGAAGTTACAAGGATGGTATTAGAGGTTTCTCTAAACCTTCATGTGGTTTCTTTGTACTCTAGGAAAAACTGTGGCCTGTGTAGAAGACACAAAACTGCTGTAAAAATCCTCAATTGGTATGGGTTTTGTCCCCTCTCTAAACAAGTGACTTGTTTAATTTATTTTTTTTCTTACAGGTAGTCCACCCTTTCTATGCATATTGGCAGAGTTTCTGTACTCAGAAGAACTTTGCTTGGAAAGAAGAATATGACACGCGACAAGCCTCAAACCGCTGGGAGAAACGAGCTATGGAAAAAGAGAACAAGAAAACGAGAGATAAAGCAAGGAAAGAAAGGAATGAACTGGTCCGTCAGCTAGTAGCATTTATTCGTAAAAGGGATAAAAGAGTACAGGCTCATAGAAAACTGGTAGAAGAACAAAATGCAGAAAAAACTAGGAAAGCAGAAGAATTTCGGAGGCAGCAGAAGCTCAAACAAGCCAAGTATGTAAACGTGAAACTAATTTTTTTTTTAAACATGGAGAAACTATCCATGAGGATACCATATAGAGTTAGGTTCTAATAGTAGCTCCACTTGCTCTTTTAAACATTGTTGAAAATTTCATGTATTAATTTTGGTCTCAAGTCTGAGCTTTTTAAAACTGGAGTACTGACATGTACTGACATGTAGAGATCTAAGATAACGAGAGAATAGTTACCTATGTGCTGCAGGTAGCAGAGAGTCCAGTGTGCTTTTAATTATCTGTGGAAGTAAGATTTAATAGTTATCCCTGTTCCTTTAAAGAAAAAGAATGTATGCTGGGGAATGAGGGAGAACAGGACTGTGACAACCTGGACTTAGATCAGCTTCATCTATCTTGGAACTGTACCTGCTAAAAAAAAAAGTGTGGAAAAATGAACTTAGTTTTGATTTTCTTTTAACTTTGCAGAAAGGACCCTTTCATTGGACTAACACATTTTTTTGATACTTTTATTTTTTTCCCAAAATTAAATAGAAGAGGCGATCTCCTGGGTGTAAGCACAATTTATTCTTCCAACTGGAAGAGCTTTTTGCCTGAAAATGGGAGGAAGGAGCTTAAATACTTAATAAGACTGCACTTGCAAAATAATTATATTTAAAATTATATAATTAAAATTATATAATAATATGTATGAAATATATATTAAAAATTCTGCATAATGTATTTATACACCTTTTTTTTTTTTTCCTTTAAGCATGAATGAGCCTGAGGTAGTATGCATTAACTGACAAATAGCTTGGTAATTCTGAGTCCAGGAGCGGCCAGCTGGAGGAAAATTCAGCTGTACTGTGGTGCACTGTTTGATAACTTGGGCCACGCTTGGATTTGGAAAACTGAGCTGGTACATTCTCATAGTGCAGAGTGAAGGAGTAATGTGCTGTGGTTTTTGTGGTCCTGTACTGTTTGTGGGTTTTGATCTTGAAGCAGGTAAAAGCAGCTGCACTGCTTTGAGGATTGAGTTGACTTTCCTGCTGTCAGTTTGATATTGACCATGCTGCATAACAATTCCTGCCTGAAATTCAAGCAGGATCCACCTGAGTTAATACCTCTTTACTTGCAATGTGGATGTGCCCACTGACATCATAAATTAACTGCTCAGACTTCCAGGTGGTACTCCAGCAGGTTGTGCTGGAGCATGTCTAGAGAAGGGCAACGAAGCTGGTCAAGGTGTTGTCCCAAAAGTGGGATCATTTACCTGGTGTGCAGTATGCCAGTACACACACAGAGCAGAGGTATTTTATTTATTTCATGTCTGCGCAGAAATGGGTGCTAGGTGGTAATTCCACAAAGCTAGCACACCACACACAGAATCTGCCACATATTTATCTTGTTACAGGATTAGAAAAACCCACCTAAATTTACGCTAATTGGTTATTAATCACTGCATCATCTACTATTGGTCAAGCATCTTTAAATTAGCAGGCATGCTCCTTGAGGGTTTGGGTAGTGTAGTCCCTTAATGGGGTAGGTGGTGGTAAACCTGCCCCCTCCCCGCCACCTTTCCCATCCCCTGGTTACTGGCGATTCTTGTTGACTTTAGGCCTCTCTGGCAATTGCCCAGCTCTCAGCACTTTCTAGGGCAGGATGTTTCCTCTTTATCAGTTTTCCAGCTCTCCTTCAATGTTACTCTTTAGCAAAGCATGCTTTTTATTAGTCTTTCGGCTCTTCTTCAAAGGTATAGTTGCCAGCAAAGCAAGTAGTGCATTTAACCCTAAATTAAACAGTGTCTAAGCACTAACCCAAAAACATTTCTGTCCCTGTAAAGTGGAAAATTCTACTTTATGGATATCAAAGGGACTGGAGCACAAGTCTGATGAGGAGCGGCTGAGGGAACTGGGGTTGGTTAGCCTGGAGAAAAGGAGGCTGAGGGGAGACCTTATTGTTCTCTGCAACTACCTCAAAGGAGGTTGTAGTGAGGTGGGTGTTGGTCTCTTCTCCCAAGTAACAAGCAAAAGGACAAGGGGAAATGGTCTCAACTTGTGCCAGGGGAGGTTTAGATTAGATATTAGGAAAAATTTCTTCACCGAAAGAGTGGTCAGGCATTGGAACAGGCTGCCCAGAGAGTTGGTGGAGTCACCATCCCTGGAGGTTTTCAAAAACCGTGTAGATGTGGCACTTCAGGACATGGTTTAGTAGACTTGGTGGTGTTGGGTTGACAGTTGATGATTCTGTGATTCTATGAACAATTGTTTACTCCATCATGATGTGTTCAGGACTTTCCTCCTAAAATACCAGAGCGGAACAAGTTATCTTTTAAATAATACTGTTTCTGTAATTCCCATCTCATAAACACAATGTAGAAGTTACTGTATTGTTCTACTTAAAGGCTTGCTGAGCATTATAAAGAGCAGAGCTGGATAACGATGTCAGATCTGGAGAGAGAATTGCAAGAGATGGAGGCACAATATGAAAAGGAATTTGGAGATGGATCAGATGATGAAGATGAATTAGAAGAACAGGTTACAAAAGGCATTGAAGGTATGGGGTGTAGGGGAGTGATCTATGGTGAGTCATTGCAGCCTGAGTGTTGGCTCACTGCACTTAATGCCCCAGATTCACAGTTCTGATTGTAGTATGACCCTGCCTCCAGCTGAGGCATGCCAGACTGCAGTCTGGCCCTCTCTGGTGTTCTCCATTGAACACGAAAAGAGAACAAGCTACAGCTGTTAATTTATGTTAATGTATGATTTGGTGAAATGGTCTTGATTAGTCTGTGTGTCAGTAATACTAAAGAAGTTCAATGTCAGTGTTGTGACCATTTGCTGGGGCTTTAAGAGCAGCTTACTCAAAAATCGCTCATCTGACTTTGTCTCTCTGATCCCCACTGATCTCTTCAGACAAACTGAATGATGAGACTGAAGAAGCTGAATTTGTTGATGGTCTGTACTGCCCTGCTTGTGACAAATTGTTAAAAACTGAGAAAGCGTAAGTGCTTGTGTTTGGGGATGCAGGGGTGGGGGTGTTGGGTTTTACCTTTTAAAAAAATGTATTTTAAAGACTCTTTAACTTCACATAAGGGTCAGTGTCGTCTTTCCAGTAGAGACATTGTCAGGGCAGAATATTCCATACTTAGTAGTGATGGATAATGGGCCTGTTATTAATTTATATGTAAATGTAATGATGTTTGCTCAGAGCTACCTGCAGTAACAATCTGCTGGTCTTCACAGCATGAAAAATCATGAAAAATCAAAGAAGCATCGAGAGATGGTAGCACTGTTACGACAGCAACTGGAAGAAGAAGAAGGGAAATTTCCTGTGTCTCTGGATGACACCAATGGAACACATACCAAAGAGGAGGAAGAAACAGAAGACATGCCCAAACAGAAGTACTGTAAATTGGTTTTAATTTTATCATGACTAATGATTTAATAAGTCTTGGAGGCCCTCAGAGGGAGCTTCTGATGATTTATAGTTGTGTTGGAACTCACAGTATTGTGCAATTTAAAATATTTCTTAGCATCAGAGTTCCAGTAAAATGCATGCATTAGTATGACTGGATTCAAATGTTGTAGCATAATAGTCTCATATTGTGTCTGCCTCTTAAAGTTACATATTAAGGAAAAGTAGTGATTGTTATTTTTCAAACAGGTGAACTTGCACAGGGCCAGTGTTTATTGATTCAGTACTTTTCTGATATTTTTTGTCAGTTGCATGCTGGCATACAGAAAATGAGTGTGCTTAAAAACAGAATTGATGAAGTAGGTTGCACAACTTCATTTTTTGAATGGCCAAAGCATAATACCAACTATCTCCCTACTGTGGTCAAATTCAGTCTGAGCAGAATGTTTTACTAAGTGCAATGGGTAGTTTAGGAGAACTGTTTTCATTTCAGACATGAGTAATTTTCTATTTGTGGCGGCTGTCTCCTTAATGTTATGTTAAAATGATAAGCAAAAAGATAATTTGGTACCTTTTAAGAAATTGTACTTGTTTGTCTTTTTTTCTTTGGAAAAGAGGTCATTTTAAATTCTTATCTTTACAGACTCTCAAAGAAGCAGAGGAAGAAACAGAAAACAATGATGGTATGTAGTCATATAACGATATTCAGGGAACTTTACAACCCAGTTTTGTTATCTCCTAACTTAACTTTTTTGTCCTGAAAAGTAAGAGAGAACTTGAAATTCTACAGAACTTGAAGACTGTTTCCAGATATTTTTAGTTCTTCTTTGCAAAATAGTTTTTATTACACTTTTTATGATCATATTTTATGATAATAATCTCATAGACCTCACTTTGTTCTGTTTGTGTAGATCCTAATAGATGTCATGCTGGCTTTATAAAGGCCACAGTCTTTAAGGAAAAGAGACGAAAGGAAAACAGACGAAACAGGCAGATGGAGAGAGTGCAAGGAATTGATCAGAAAGACCAACAATGGCCTTAGTGCATTAGCAGCTCAATCGTTTGGTGGTCATTTTCTGCTTTGGTTGCTAGAGTTGCTATAATGTATTGTTTGTAAATCTCTAATTTAGCGGGGGTGGGGGTGGGGGGGAAGTACTACATTATTGGCATCCTACCACCACTGGTTGTTGGAACCAACACATCCATTCCACCTTTCACTTGAATTGTAAACACGAGTAACATCAATCTTGTACTCCAGGATCTGAGTCTCTGTATGATACGACAGATTAGTGCTGACAGCGGGGTGAAATTCAAGAACTGCCAAGCTATTTCAGGCTTAAGTGGCAGGAGAGCAAACTCTTCTGCTTTCCTCAAACTTGATCCTTTTCGATTCTTACCTCTTTTCTACTTACTACTTCGGTCCTGGCCTTGTCCCAGTGAGCTATCTGTACCAGGTCCTGCCTCTTCCATCCTTTCCCAAGATGGTCTTGTGTCATCCCCCAACCTAACCCCTTCAGTCTCCTGTGTCATGTTCACCTTCTCTGCCCTCTCCCACACCATCGTTATGTATTATCCTGAAGAAACTTCCCTGAGATTTTAAAGCAACTGATTTTTTTCTTGCTCCTCTTTTGGCTGGTATTGCATAGTCCAAGTCAGTATTGGCTTGACCTTCTTGTTTCCATGCAGGCCATCAGGCTCCTGTTCAACCCTTGCCTCCTTTGCTTGAAACCAGAAGATCTCGTTCTCACTGTATAGGTTGCATATGGGCACCTCGTCTCCCATCTGTTTGGTCATGAGGTCTTCTGCAGCCCAGACAGTGGGTGCCATGCTCATGTAGCATGAGCTTGAATCTTGTGCAGTGGGTTTCTTCTGGAAACACAACTTCCATCCTCCACTGAGCTTTACTGAGTGCAGGGAATCACTATGGGTTTTGTTTTGGTTTGTTTTCCTGAAGGTAGATTAGCCAAGTTTTTTCAGGCAGCTAAAACTCTGCAGAAGATAACTAGAGGTGACAGAGTTGGGTTAATGTAGTGTGAGGTCAAATTCATCATCCTGCTTTTGGGAGCTATTTTGCTTCAGGCATGCTCAGGGGTTGATCTTTTGCCAGACTGCAGGTGTTGAGTCTACTTTGTCTTCTAATGCGTGGAAAAGGCTGCCAGTGTTTCTGATGTTAGGGAGGGAAAATACAGTGTGTCTAGCTTCAGTCAGCTCAGTTATTTTGGCTTAAGTGTTCTAATGCAGGTGTCTGGCACAGAAAACTTTTTAGTCTAAATAATAAACAGTTTGCAAAGTTATAAGCAAAGCTACTATCTTATAATGTGAAATGGTAGCCTGAACAGAATGAGCCCTGTGTATAATTAAAAGCTACCTTCATTCTCTTCCATAGTTCTAGAGGCTGTTTTATTGGTGTTTCTTCCCTTCATCACAGGTGGCCTCATCTTTCAAAACAGGAGAACTAAGGTTTTATCTGTTATAATCTCACTGAAATCACACAGTAAAATTAAGAGAGTCCATGGCTTTCTGTTCTCCCCACCCACTCATGTTTGAGGTAAATGAGGTATCATACTATAAATGTAATCACTAATGAACTTAAAGTAGTTAACTTGAACTTCTTCTGTTTGGACAGACTTATGAGAACTCTCTTGATAACAGTGCTGATGAAGAAACAGTTAAACAAAAGGAGGTGCCCTGCATGGACAAGGATGGTGGCTCAGCAGAGGAGTTGGGAAATGATGGCCAAAGATGTGCTGCGTCAGATGACGCAAGCACTACAGAAGACCTTGGCGAAGTGATTGAAGCAAAAAGGTGTGCTGATGTCCAATATTGCAGTCACTGTCAGGTTTGATGTTGTCAGACAAGTCTAGATTTACTCACCAGTGTGAACTGGGGGCTACTCCACTAAATTCAAGTTGAATAAATGTGTTACTAAACAAGGAGTGTTAGGATCTACTTTGGAAATGGCGTTTGACTGGAGATCCTTGCCGTGTCACTTAGCAGTAGCTGATTCATCATCGAGCTGAATTCTGAGGTCAACAATTGATGGTATAAATGAAGTTGCTTTATTTTTTGCTGGAAGCACTTGCATTGTGTTCTGTGAAGGAAGAATGGGGGGAAGCAGCAGAGGTATTGATTGAAAATTATCAGAGGTTCTTAAATGCTTTGTTGAACATTCCTGTGCACTGATCTTGGTTTCTCTTTGTCTATCAGCAGTACTAAGCCCAAAGGGAAAAAAGCCAAGGATGCAAAAAAGTCTGCTAAGGCATCTTCAGACCACCCATCAACGGTATGTCAAATTCCTTAAGCTATTTAAAAGCTGGTGGTCATATTAGTACAAACAAGATTGGTTGGTTGATCACCTCCAGTCTACTGTTTCAGTTTTTTTGCTTACTTTTTAATAATAGAGGTATTTAATAATACAGGTATTTCTATCCCAGTGTGGTGGGTTGACCCTGGCTGAGGGCCAGGTGCCCACCAGAGCCACTCTATCACTGCCCTCCTTCTCTAGACAGGGGAGAAAAGGTATAACAAAAAGCTTGTGGGTCGAGATAAGGACAGGGAGAGATCACTCACTAATTATCGTCACGAGCAAAACAGACCGAACTTAGAGAGGGAATTCATCTAATTTATGACTAGGCAAAACAGAGTAGAGGAATGAGAAATAAAATCAAATCTTAAAACACCTCCCCCCACCCCTCCCATCTTCCCAGGCTCAACTTCACTCCCGGCTTCAACCTCCGCCCCCCCCAGCGGCACAGAGGGACGGGGAGTGGGGGTTACGGTCAGTTCCTCACACGGTGTTTCTGCCGCTTCTTCATCCTCAGGGGGAGGACTCCTCTCATCGTTCCCCTGCTCCAGCGTGGGGTCCCTCTCACGGGAGACAGTCCTTCACGACCCTCTCCAACGTGAGTCCTTCCCACGGGAGACAGTCCTTCACGAACTGCTCTAGCGTGGGTCTCTCCCATGGGGTGCAGACCTTCAGGAGCAAACTGCTCCAGCGTGGGTCCCCCACGGGGTCACAAGTCCTGCCAGCAAACCTGCTCCGGCCTGGGCTCCTCTCTCCACGGATCCACAGGTCCTGCCAGGAGCTTGCTCCAGCGTGGGCTTCCCACGGGGTCACAGCCTCCTTCAGGCGCCCCCACCTGCTCTGGCGTGGGGTCCTGCACGGGCTGCAGGTGGAATCTCTACACCCCCTCATCCTCCCTCCATGGGCTGCAGGGGGACAGCCTGCTTCACCATGGTCTTCACCATGGGCTGCAGGGGGATCTTGCTCCGGCACCTGGAGCACCTCCTCCCCCTCCTTCTGCACTGACCTTGGTGTCTGCAGATGTTCTTACATCTTCTCACTCCTCTCTCTGGCTGCAAAAGCCCTCTCTAGCTGTTTTTTTCTCTTTCTTAAATATGTTATCACAGAGGCGCTGATGGGCTTGGCCTTGGCCAGCAGCGGGTCCGTCTTGGAGCCGGCTGGCATTGGCTCTATCAGACACAGGGGAAGGTTCTAGCAGCTTCTCACAGAAGCCACCCCTGTAGCCCCCCCGCTACCAAAACCTTGCCACGCAAAAACAACACACCCAGTGATTTCATTAGAAGCTAGGAAGCTGGAACATAGCTCTTCTTCTCACAGAGAAGAGTAGGACTAAATTTCAGTCCTAAGAGTTGTTAAAGCTCTGTGTCCAAGGCAGTTCAAACCAAATAAATTAAACAACTGAAGGCAGAGCTGTTGTCATCAGGCAGGTGACAGGCAGTATCATTTGTATCTTTCCCAATATTGATGCTTCTCAGAAGGAAAAAAATCTTGTAATAACTACAGCTAAGACATACTAAATTCACACAATGTCAGAGCCCAAAGAATTATGTATATAGTCTTGTTCAGTCAGGTGAGATCACAAGTATTCTTCATCCAGAATTAGATTTGCAAGGCTTCTGTTCTTGTATTTGGTTCCACTTAGTACTCCTTAAAATTTGAAGAAGTTGTATTTGATTTTTTTAAAAAAATTGTTAATCAGTAATGGAATATCTGTGATAGAAACAAGCAGCTTATTCACATTTAATTGTCTAAGAGAAACTGCATACAACAAATTGGTGTATCATATTTATTAGATATTCCATACGAATGTGAAGTATTTTTGGTTTTTCCTCATTGTAGAATGAAGTTCCCATCCACTGTGTAACCTGCAACTGTGCGTTCCCATCCCGAAATAAACTATTTGAACACCTAAAAGCCACGGGACATGCAAAAGCAACACAAGCCCCAGCAGTAAATGGAGCTGTAAACACCAGAAACAAAAAAGAGAAACGTAAAAACAGATAGAACTTTGTTACAGTGACAGTCTTCAGAATGGTACGTGAAAACTCTCCTAAAACTCAGAGGTGCACGTTGGCTGTGTTCAGAGTTAAACAGAGGCGGCAAGTCTTTATCTTGGGGAAAAAGGAAGATGCAGCAAAAGGAATGTTTTTGTCTTGTGAAGGAACCTGTGCTTTCTTCAGGTCTGATCAACCTTTCTTCAGTGGCTGGATTTTACCTATTATTTCAGCAGCTTTTACATTGGTGGTGGTGAAACTAATTCAAAGCTACTCAGCTTGTGTTCCTGTAGAAACTTGCAACGGTAAAGTACCCAGAGGAAATAATAAATTATGTTAACTCTTCTGTTGCTGCTTTTCTTTTGAGAGGGCTTAGCTGAGGCGGAGTGTAGCCAATAGAAGGGCCTGTGCTTCTTTGATCATTTATCAAAGAGGAAATACCACTGAGACATGGAAAAACACAGGCTTTTCTTCTGCATCCCCAGGGGCCCTTTCGGATTACTTAATTATATTAAATAGCAGGCAGAAGGGAAGGAGTAAGATGACAAAACTGGTCAGTTTTGACAATTCCTGCTGGTTTTGTACATCTACCTGCATGTCAGGTGTCGGAAAAAAAGTCTGTCTTGTGGAACAGCCTTGCTTGAATAACTGGATGAATGAGTGACACGAAATTAATTTCTTCTGATTTCCAATGAAAAACAACATAGGAGTTGGTATTGCACCTCTGTTTAAATGCATCATCTACCTGATCTTGAGTAGCACTTTAAAAAAAAAAAAAAGTGGGATAAGAAACACTCGATTTTGGAGTGGAAGGGGATTTTACACAGGAGTTGTCAGTGCAGCTGGAGAAGGCAGTGCTCAGCAGGGGCTGTGGTATGTTGTTTAGGAAACCTCTGGAGTGCAATTTTGCAGAAGCACTGATCTTGCATTATTTAAGTCCCTCTGAAGTTTCAACTCATCACACAAAATGGCAGAATTCTCTCCTTCCCCCACAAGCTGATATGGTACCTTAATTGGGTCAAGGAATAATTCAAATGTTAAAATTTGAATGAAAGTAAAATGATGATTGTACAGTTCGTGATGACTGTCCACAATGTCTTTTTTTTTTTTTTTTGTTGGAAACTGAAGGAATGAACTAAAAATTTTTGAAAAGTAATGTAAGAAGGAAACATGGTATCTTATTTCACCAGCCAGGGTTTGTATCTGCTAAATGGCTTAGGGGTGTATTGTGCAATCCCAAAAGCTGCAGGAGGAAAGGAAAAGCATATTTTGGAGAGGATGATGACTGGATTAGAGCCCCATGATAACAATTTCTGTAATTAGAAACTTTTTAACTTTGTGCAAACCTTTTTTTTTTTTTTTATGCTCTACTACTGCATATCCTTGTAGTAAGGGTAAAGAATTTTAACTCTTGTTTGAAACCTCCAGTTATGTTCTGCTCAGGGTGGTTCTCGACCAGAGACTGACTATGTTAATGTAAGTGAAATATCGCAGACTGAACCCTGCATTTATTACTTTTTGATTTATTTTTTTCTCCTTATTTAAATAAAAACAAATACTTTATCATTTGTGTGTTTTACAAATGCTTGTATGTATTGGATATAAATGGCAAGGTTTTGGTAGTGGTGGTGTGGGCAGCAGCAGCGCTGACGGCTGTGGGAGGCAGTGCGGGAGTGCCCTGCACCAGACCCACTGCACGCCAAAAGCTTGTGCGCTTCTCTGAAAACACATTTCAGAACCAACAGGAAATGCTGCGGCACAAAGGAAGATGGCCACAGCAGCGCTGCATCCACCCCAAGGGTACAAAGTCCAAACAGCACGTACTTCCCCAAAACAACTTTATTAATTTGCTGTCACTCTAACAATTACCAATTTTGTCATGAGTATGTTTTTGTTGTTTTGTTTTTCATAGATGAGAGATGAATATGTGTCTGCCTCTTCATGTGATACCCAGTTAATCAAATCAGGGGGTTTTATGCTAATGCTATAACAGGTGTGCAGCTAATACAAGACACCACTGTAGAACTGAACTCTATGTTTACAAAACAGATTAGAGTGTGTTCTTTATATTAAACACTGGATCTGTCAGACTGCTGTTACGATACTGAACAAACATTTCATCTTCAGACAATACTTTTCTTAGCCAGTGTAGATTAGTGCAGAGCCTGGGTGGCAAGTATCTGGGGTTCTGTGAAACAAATCAAATCTATTTTGCAGCTGCTCTTTCCATGTGTCTCTGTAAAGCAGAATGAAATACTTCCACAGCAAAGTCGACATCCTTTTTAGTAATGCACATAGGAGGTTTAATTCTAAATGTCTGAGGAGAAAGAAAAGAAAAAAGAAATCATTAAACTTGTATGGGAAGAATACAGTTTATAGCAGCCCATCTAGACTGGCAATCACTTTCTGCCCCAAAAAATCTAACCAAAACTGTGAAAAATAACATATAGGAGAACATCAGAGCAGGGACTGATAAATGCAGTGTTAAGTGGAGCAATTTTGGACTTGACCACATCCCCTCCACTCTTGTGACAAAGCAGCTACCTCCAAAAGAGACCTGACTAGAGTAGATTATGTTTGCAGCTCTGTTATTCCAGATAGAGCTAGTGTAAAACCTCAGATGGGTTTGTACTAAGAAAGAACAGAGACGTAGGTGTATTTTCCTTTCTGGCAGCGTTGCCACAGGGAAAAGTAGTATGCCTAGTACTAGGCATACTAGTAGTAGTATGAGAGTGGCAGCCTCTTGCACTGTGTCAGCTGATTTACTGTTATATTACAGGCTTTTTTTTAGGGCTTCTAAGAGAACGTATTATCAAAGAATCACTAAATGGTAACTTTCAGTTAGAGTACTATAGCTTGAATGCATGTTGGTTGGGGAGTGATATATGCACAGTTTAACTTGTCAAGAACTTAGATTAGTCAATCCAAATGTTTGATCTAAATTACAATGTTTCTAAGAGTATTTAACTTCCATAAGAACCTTAAACTTTCGGTTTAAATTTTTCTGTCATCATATCCCAGATGGTGAGGGACTGTTTATCAGGGAGTGTAGTGACAGGGCAAGGGGGAATGGGTTTAAGCTGAAGGAGGGTCGATTTAGATTAGATGTTAGAAAGAAATTCTTCCCTGTGAGGGTGGTGAGGCACTGGCACAGGTTGCCCAGAGAAGCTGTGGATGCCCCATCCCTGGAAGTGTTCCAGGCCAGGTTCGATGAGGCTTTGGGCAACCTGGTCTAGTGGAGGGTGTCCCTGCCCATGGCAGGGGGGTTGGAACTAGATGATCTTTGAGGTCCCTTCCAACCCAAACCATTGTATGATACTTTAAAAGAATCAAATGGCTCCTGCCTGATTTATAAAATAAGCAAAATTAAACAGAGATAGTTCCTAAGAGTATACATTTTCTAGTTTAGTAAATAAACTAAAGTTAATTTAGCTTGAGGGAAACAGGATGTAGTTCACAAGGAGAGAAAATAAGCTTTTATGTATAGCCAGAAGTTCAGTACCTGACTGTAGAGTCCTCCTCTGCCGATCAGAACCCCCATGTCTTTACAGTCCTCCCAGATCTGATTGATTTCTTCAGCTGGAAGAGGCTGGCGACTATCCTAAGGAAAGTGAACATTAAACTTCACTTAGATATTCTGAATAAGTTCTATGAAAAAGATGTATATTCCAGTATCTCCAATAAATCCCACCCCCACCTCTGGCTGAAAACATTAGCTGCATAATTTATCTGCTTTCTAAGGTGAGTTTATGTAATTAAGGTACACAAGTCACTGTTTACTCAAAAGCTTGTGAAATATTTGAAATGCTGGAATGTTCTGGCTCATTTTTAGCCAGAGCAGTATTTTCTCACTGCACTAGCTGTTTTTTAATAGAAAATCTATTATTTCAACTGAAATAAAATGTGATAAAACTTTCAGTTGCACTGTAAATTGCAAAGTATAATAAACTAAATCACTAACCTTATCTGTCACCATTTCTACTCCAATCATAAGTCCCTTGCCACGGACATCTCCAACAATCTCGAATTTATCCCGTAGTTTAGCCAACTCGAGTAGCATATACGTTCCCACGTCCTCACTATTTTTTTGTAGACCATCTTCTTCAATAGCCTGGTTAAAATGATGTAATATGAGTGTTGCAGGAAAAGCTTCCAACACAGTCAGTTAATCCCCATTTAGCTCAATGACACGTTATGTTTATCTCACTTCCTTGCAGACTATGCTTCTTCACTACTACAGTCCTTATATTTTTCTTCTCTTACAATCCTCTAATGGCATCAGAGTACAACCGAACATAATATTTTGGTGTTGCTGTGGCATTTTTCACATTTTCACTTATTATACATAATCCAGTAATTCATGCTCACATGTAGTCATAACTGAAAAATACCTGACCAGCAGGATTATTTTCAAAATCTTACCAGAAACATTTTAAATCTTTCTCGTGTCACAAGAAGAATATAATTTGACAAGGCATACCTGTGTGTACTAGGCAGTCTTTCAGGGAACAACTTGAGTGATTTAATTAAATTCATCAACACCATGCTTTTTAATCACAATATTTTTTTTGGTTCCTTACTCTGCTCTCCTTACTCAAAGTTCTGACATGCAACCAGCTGACAACAAGCCATTTTATGAACTTAATATTTGCATTAAGAAAATTCACATAAAAACCAAAAATACAACAACAGAAGTTAAAGTGGGTGTTTCTCCTTTTTATTTTGTTTTTTTTTCCCCTTTTGTTTCAACTCCATTTTATTCTTCCTGACTCTGACAACCTCCTTAGACTTATTTCAGATCCAGGCTCCAAGTTACTTCAGAGCCAAAAAACCCCAAAACATGGGTTCAGACTTTCTTCTTTGTAAATTGTTTTTTTTAAATCTTTTTATTTATCTGATCAGCCATCTTATAAAATAGCTTGGAAAAAACCCCAAAACACTCAGTAAAGTAACATGAATAGAAACAGTGTCTGCTGTAATGGAATGAAATTCAAGGACAAATGGTCTGTACATGATCAAGACAAATTCAATAGCAACCTACTGCCCACTGACTGATTGTCTTCTGGCTAGTAAGTGAAACGTTGCAGATTTTTCTATTGTCTTTTTCATGAGACAATTTTTTTTTCAAAAGGAATTCTGACCTTAAATATTTTTAACTATCTGGTCCTTAAGTCTTTTTAGGCATAAGGTAAAAGCTGTGGAGTTAAAACAATTCTGTTAAGCATGCATGCCAGACAATAAATTTGGTTTAGCTGAGGATTTGCATAGTCCTATGAAAGAGTTAGCTAAGGCTTTTGAGAAAGTGCTTTTCTACATTTTTATTAACAAAGTAAAGAATGTAAGGGAGACTAAAAAAGATTATTCTAAAAAACATAATTAGACGACTCCTATGCTTGCTAGAAGGATGAAAATTTTTGCAATGGAACTAATCAGGAATTCTTCCTACACATAGAGCATATTGGCCACGTATGAATAATCCATGCATACGTTTATGTATTTTATACAGTTATTTAAAGAATGGCCCACATATAACTTTATAGTAAGAATAAATGTAAACATTTTTCATCTTTTGCTACAAGAAAAAATGTGGACTACATAAATTTATATAACGTTCTCCCTACATCAAGAACTGCAGCTCCAACTACGCAGGCCAAAGGGCTTCCTCCAAATGTATTAAAGTGAAGGTTTTGAGCCAAGGAACTTGCAATCTCTAAAAGAAAAAAAGAACAACACTGATTACTCTTACAGTTGTCTTATGTTTGGTAACAGTACTTACCTGCTTTAACTCAACTGTTAAGTTAAATTTGCTGTGCTACAACCCTTACTCTACTAGAGACAACATAATAGGAAGATTTAATATTTTTTCTGCAAGTAGTCTGTGCAAAATATCACTATTTCTGAAAACTATAGTGTCTAGCAGATACTAAAAGCAGACTTTTTTTTTTTAAAGTCACACTTCTAACATGTGCTGTAAGCTGTCCTCTTCAACTGACATCTACAAATTTTCTTCACTAGATTCAGCCAGTCATTTGTATGAATCATGCTGCCTTTTACGCTCGTGGTACATTGATTAGTGAAACAGTGAATCCAGTGAGGATTTCCAGGATCTCTTACTGGCTCTACCAATGACTCACAAGGCCATCCCTGCTTTAGTTACACAACTAACCCCATTTCAATAAATCTTTGCACTGGTATAGCACAGCACTTCATAAAACAAATGAGGAATGAGAATCGATTTGTCAAAAGATAGAGACGAAGATTAGTAATAAAGCTCAGCTGGGTGAACACATATCTTTCCAGTAATTGTTGTACAGCATATTTTGTAATTGCTTTATTTTAAATCTTAGCAGAACAGAACACTTACCTTTTGTTGTAACAACAGCTGCCATTGGAAAGCCATTACCAATTCCTTTAGCCAAAGTAACTATGTCAGGGACTACATCATGTGTTTGAAATCCCCAGAAATGGCTGCCTGTCCGTCCAAATCCTGTCTGTACCTTTCAAAAGAAGAATACAAAGAAATCCCCATCACCTTCTCACATTTTACAATATGGTTTCTTTTTCTTCTCTTTCTATTGGTACTGATTTGCATTAAACTACAACTACATCTGGAGTCAACTTGCATTAGGATCCTTATTCACATGGCTTTGCACAAAATACGATTTATTGTAATTGGGTTTTTCTTTCACATGTGAAAGAGATAATATGTCACCACATCTTAGGCGTGGTGAGATGCACAAATAAGCTGCAGCTTCCTTTTCAAAATGCAGAGGAAATGCAGTTGCTTATCACATTCAAAAGCAACACCATGATTGCTGTTTTCTACTACTGCAATGCTTGAGGTATGCATCATTGTCACTTTGAAGCGCTTGCTAATATTTCAAAATAGCTTTAGCTAAGCAAATTCTATTTATAAAATGTATTTGCAGAGGTACAGCAATCAAGTCCCTTCTGGAGTTTATGTATGCCAACAACACTCATAACAGAAAGTGTTACTGTGACACACCTTACATCACAGTTGGCATTTATTAGCTGCATATTTGGTAAATTTACTGCTCCCAGAAGGTAAGGACTGTTATTCTGCTACTAATATTAGCTATGTCTAAAATCAAAATACCACATAGCAGAATAAAGGCAGTAAAAACTGTGAGGCTCCTACGCTTGGAAAGGTGCGCTGTGTTAAACTTAAGCTATGAAGTGTACAGCATTTCAATTAGATTCTTTCCAGGCTTCCAGTTTGCCTTCATTTGGATTCATTACAGACAACTTTCAGAGGTACTCCAAACTCTATAGAGTTCTAATATAAAAAACCAACTCACTTCATCTGAAATACAAACACCCCCTCTTTCCCGTACTAGCTGATAAGCTCCCTTTAAGAAACTTCTTGGGTACTGAACAGCTCCATTAACACCCTGCCAAGACAAAAAAAAGACAAGGTCTTCAAGAACAGACAAGGAAACGGGAGTTCCAGACTACTCTACAGTAAGTCAAAATACCAGCAGCCCTCAGGTAATAGCAAGACTGGTGTCCAAGCTTCTGTCTTCAGCACTGAAAGTGCTTCAAAAAGTTCCTGCTTGGGTCACTCATTCCCATTCTTCAGGGCAGTTTGCTGTTACATTAGTTGTGCTGGTATAAATGTGCGTGAGGTCATACTGTAAATTGGACCACTGTACGACAGAGTTGATTAAAGATAAACTGCCAAAACAAGCACCTTGAAAACCTACACACTGAGAAACCTAGAAACTGTGTTTGATGACAAAGTTATCCACAGAATTCACAACCTTTCTTTGGTTGTTTTGTTTAAAACATTGTTTCCTCAATTTCTGTTCACCTTGCCAGTTTTCATTTGGATCAGAAATTCCACTCTACACCTGGACTGCAACAGCTTCTTAGACTTAAGTATGTAAAGGCTTAGAAGACAGCAAAACCAGAGAACAGCTCCAATTTTGTCTGTGGTCACAATTCTCTTTTTTTTTTTTCCTTGCCTTTCCTGTTCCCAGGATATATGATATATTCTCCATTCTTCCTATTTAAGAACCACATTATACAGCAGTTCTGAAACCAGGGTGAAGCACCAAGAGAATAAATCCTGTGGCCACCACTTGCTGGAGAGCTGCTAAAAATAAGTGAACAACATGGCTGGGAAGACATGGAAGGGGAACTGAGTTAAATAGTAATAATAATAGTAAAGAGAAAAGCAGTATGAAATTCGGAAGAAGGCATTAGAAACTAAACAATAGCATCCATCATACTCGCTATTTAAATGCAGAAAGAATGTGTATGTTTAATCATGATTCTCTGCTTAATTTAACTTCATGAGCAAAATTCTAGCTCCACTGAAATCAGTGAAAAAAGTGAAATTTTAAGACAGTGCATCCATTTTTCAAATATTTAAGGTGTTTAAGGCATTAAAATATAAAAATCAGCAGAAGTCAATGTTTAGGATGTAGTTAAAATTATCAGATTTGAGTGTTTCACACTATTTGTGCTATTACAACTGAGAAATGGCAAACCACCTACTTGAATTGGTTCAGCGATAAATCCAGCTATTGTCTTTGGCACCGAGGTATTCAGAGTATCTTCGAACTGTTCAATGTACTGGTCATTTGCATGACATACACCTGTGTACAGGGGAAATAGTTAGAAGGAATTTACTTAAAATGACATAAAACTAACTTCAAAACATGAAATTACACATCTAAGCAACAAGTATTATCTGACTGCATGGTAAATATCACCTCTCAAATACACAAGAGAAGGCTAAAGATTAAAGGACAGGGTCCCTTGTTTTCTCTTAAACCATTTATACTCTAAGGAATGCCAGTTCCAAAATAGCAAGGCAAAGCTGCCAGATGAGAAGATGTTACACATTATACAGGTCAGTAAACTGTAGGTTAAAGAAAGTGTTTGTGAATCACCTACATCAGCAGAAGGAATAAGCACTTTCTCAGGGGTTAATAAAAATCAGCACAAGACATAAGGAATTGTTAGGTGCAGATATGAGGATTCTCGATAATACAGCTATGTATCAGTCTATACTGAAATAAAGAACACAGGAATTAGTACAGCCAATGCTCCCATTCACTAGGGAAGGCAAAGTTAAATCATTCTGTTATGTATGCACGTGAATTAAAATACTAAAAAGAGTGCCTGTTGAAACAGTGGAAAAAAAATTACTGTAATTGTTGTTAATGGGAGGGCATATTGTGCTGTGTATGGAATGTTTTACCTCATATAGACTTTTTGTCTATCACTGGCTTCAGGTTGTCCTTACTGTTCATATTATCCCAAAACAAAAGCTGGAAAGCTGTCAAAACTTCAGAAACAGCAGAAAACACCAACTGACATTCCTGTTCTTCTAGATATGCTAAACTGAGTTCTGCAGCTTCCAGAGCTGATCATAACAAATGCTAGAAACAAAGACTGGCATTTTAATAAGAAATCTAAGAATACGATGAGTCACCTGCCCAAAATTTTTCTCAATAGGAAGCAGGTGCCTGATGTTCTGTGCAATATTTTCTTTTGTTGCCCTTGCAAATCTTAACCAGAGGTCCACCTTTCTTGATGTCCTTGTTTTCAGCTAAGATAGAGTTAATTTTCACAAGAAGCTGGGAGGGGACACAGCCAGGACAGCTGACCCAAACTAGCCAAAGGGGTATTCCATACCATATGAGTCATGCTCAGTATATTGGGGGGGGATGAGGGACAGAGGGCTGGCCAGGAAGGAGCGGTTGCTGCTTCCGGACAGGCATTGGGTTCTGGGCAGCAAGCAAATTGCACTGTGTATCACCCACTTTGTATATTCTTTTATTAGTATTGTTGTTGTTATTTTCCTCTCCCTTTGCTGTCCCAGTAAACTGCCATTTTCCCAATCCATGAGTTTTACCTTTTCCTTCTCATTCTCCTCCCCATCCCACCGGGAGGCAGCGCAGAGTGAGCGAGTGGCTGTGTGGTGCTCAGCCACAGCTGAGGCTGAACCACAACAGTCCTTTCTGGTGCCCAATGTGGGGCCCAAAAGATTGAGATGACAGATCTAAACAGGGAGTGTTACAACAAATTTGTTATAGGCATTTATTACGTTAGCTAAATAGTCACTGGTCACAATGGTGGTTTGTTTGTTCACATGGACGGTATGTAAATCCTTACTGTATGTAATCCCTGCAGCACTGTTTACCACCTCTGGGAGAGGGTATTCTCATTCAGGATTCTCATTTTGCTGTACTGCGTGATACCGACTTATGGTATAACATCATCACCGGTCATGAGGTTAAGCTGGTATTTGCATGTGGTTTTACTGTCATGTTCGTACCTCAGACAACATCTCTTGGAATTAATTAATAATTGCACCCAATCTATGGGGAAGACCGGGGGGGATACTTTCTCCTACTCTTTCTCCTTCCCTTTTTCCTTCAGGCTGGTTACAACAGCTTTTGAGAATTTTAAACATCATTGGGATGTTCAAGCCAGCATGGTCTTACTGCTGTCTCCTGAATGTGTTCCAGGTCTTGTTTAGGGTTACAAAAAATTTGTTTTAAGAATACCACCCAGAGATCTGCCCCGACGCTGGATAGTCATGGGTGACATGGCATGTGGGAGAATATGGGTAAGTATCCAGAGAACCTCTCACCTCCAAACAACTACAGGACCCTGACAGAATATGTGAAAGTAAAATGCTGTGGCTATTCCAAAGAGGCACAACTTACTGCACTGTGCTGGGCCCTGGCCAGTATCTACCAAACACTGCTCAGTATTGGGCAGAACCCTCAGGGGGAAGAGAGGGAGAACAGAGTGACCGGCACTGTGGCTACCCCAACCCCCGTGACAGGCACTGCAGCTGAACCAGAGAACCAACCTGTGCTGGTATCAGTTGTCCCTGTACAGAAGAAGAAATACACAATATCAGTTCACTTAGTGAGGGATGATGATGAATCAGAACCATCATGAGAACAGAAGGAAGAGGGAGAACCAGAGGTCATCACCCAACCCCTGTTCCCGAGTGAGCCGCACGATAGGAGAGGTTTCAGCCACCTTCCAGGTGAGCACATCATTACCTGGCTGCTCCAATGCTGGGATAACAGGGCCAGTAGCCTGGAATTAGAGGGCAGGGAGGCCAAGCAGCTGGGATATCTGTCTAGGGAAGGGGGCATCAACACGGCAATTGGGAAAAAGATACAAGCCCTCAGCCTCTGGAGGTGACTTCTGTCAGGTGTGAGGGAAAGGTATTCCTTCAGTGAAGATGTTGCATGTTGGCCAGGCAAGTGGACCACCATGGAGAGAGGTATCCAGTACCTGAACAAATCAGCCATGTGGGAGGTGGTTTACTATGACTCGAACAACATGCAGTTCCCACAGACCCCAGATGAAGTCCAGTGTAGCCAACCCATGCGGTGGAAGTTTGTACGGAGCACATCATTGTTGTATGACAACTCATTGGCAGTAATGGATTGGGAAGGCAAAGAGGCACCTACGACTGATGAAGTGGCTGGCCGATTCCGGCCATATGAAGAAAGTCTCTCTTCCTCCCTCACTTCAGCTGTTGAGAAACTGTCCTAGAAGGTCCAGCAACTTGAAGAGAATATGTCCTATTCCTGACTAGTATTTCAGCTATTAGGAGTATCCTCTGCTCAAGAAAGAGGATATACAGGGCGCACGCCATGAGGCACCCTGTGGTTTTACCTGTATGACCACAGAGAGGACATGAGGAAGTGGGATGGAAAACCTATTTTGACCCTACAAGCACTGGTAGATTGAGTTGCAAGGAAAAACAACCATGTGAGGGGATTCTTCCAGGAAAAATGCTGCTTCAGTTTCCAGCAGGCAGTTGCTCAGACCAAGTGGAAGCCTGATTGTACTTCTGATCCTCTTGAAGGGACTTCTAAGGCATTATACAATGATCAGAAGTAGAGGGGCCCTGCCTCCAGCCAGGTGGAGGACAGGGACAACTGGGTTTATTGGACTGTGTGGACCCGATGGCCTGGCACATCAGATCCACAAGAGTAAAAGTCTGCAGTGGACACCGGTACACAGTGCACCCTAATGCCATCGAGCCACGAAGGGACAGAGCCCATCTGTATCGCAGGAGTAACAGGGGGATCCTAACAGTTGACTCTGCTGGAGGCTGAAGTGAGTCTAACTGGGAATGACTGGGAAAAGCACCCCATTGTGACTGGCCCAGAGGCTCCGTGCATCCTGGGCACCTCCAGAGAGGGTATTTCAAGGACCCAAAAGGCTACCGGTGGGCTTTTGGTATAGCTGCCTTGGAGACAGAGGAAATTGAACTGTTGTCTCCTTTGCCTGGTCTCTCTGTGGACCCTTCTGTTGTGGGGTTGCTAAGGTCGAAGAACAGGTGCCGACCGCTACCACAATGGTGCACAATTTCGTAGACTGGTGCACCAGTGGCAACATTGCACCAATCTGGGAGAGCCAAGGAGTGATCAGCAGAACCTGCTCACCCTTTAACAGTCCCATATGGCTGGTGCAGAAGTCTGTTGGAGAGTGGAGGCTGACAGCAGACCATTGTGGCCTGAATGAAGTCACGCTGCTGATGAGTGCTGCTGTGCCGGACATGCTGGAACTTCAATATGAACTGGAGTCAAAGGCAGCCAAATGGTACGCCAAAATTAATATCACAAATGTGTTTTTCTCAATCCCTTTGGCAGCAGAGTGCAGGCCACAGTTTGCTTTCACTTGGAGGGGCGTCCAGTACCCCTGGAACTGACTGCCCCAGGGGTGGAAACATCCCCACCATTTGCCATGGGCTGATCCAGACTGCACTGGAACAGGGTGAAGCTCCAGAACACCTGCATTACATTGGCCATATCATCATATAGGGCAACACAGCAGCAGAAGTTTGTGAGAAAGGGAAGGTAATAGTCCAAATCCTGCTGAAAGCTGGTTTTGTCATAAACCAAAGTAAGTTCAAGGGACCTGCACAGGAGATCCAGTTTTTAGGAATTAAATGGCAAGATGGTTGTCGTCAGATCCCAAGGGATGTGATCAACAAATCGGCAGCCATGTCTTCACCAACTAGCAAAAAGGAAACACAAGCTTTCTTAGGCATTGTGGGTTTCTGGCAAATGTATATTTAAAATTACAGTAAGCCTTCTCTATCAAGTAACCTGGAAGAAGAACGATTTCAAATGAGGCCCTGAGCAATAACAAGCCTTTGAACAAATTAAACAGGACATAGTTCATGCCGTAGCCCTTGGGCCAGTCTGGGCAGAACCAGATGTAAAAAATGTGCTCTACACTGGACCAGGGAGAATGGCCATGCCTGGAGTCTCTGGCAGAAAGCACCAGGGGAGACTTGAGGTCGAGCCCTGCAGTTTTGGAGTTGGGGATACCAAGGATCCGAGGCCCACCACACTCCAACAGAAAAAGAGATATTGGCAGCCTATGAAGGGGTTCGACCTGCTTTGGAGGTGGTTGGTACTGAAGCACAGCCCCTCCTGGCACCCCGACTGCCAGTGCTGGGCTGGATGTTCAAAGGGAGGGTCCCCTCTACACACCAAGCAACTGATGCTACGTGGAGTAAGTCTGTGGCACTGATCACACAGTGGGCTCGAATAGGAAACCCCAGTCGCCCAGGAATTCTGGAGGTGATCAGGGACTGGCCAGAAAGCAAAGATTTCAGAATGTTGCCAGAGGGGGAGGTGACACGTGCTGAAGAGGCCCTGCTGTATGACAGACTGCCAGAAAATGAGGAGCCATACGCCCTCTTCACTGATGGGTCCTGTCGCATTGTGGGAAAGCATTGGAGGTGGAAGGCTGCTGTGTGGAGTCCTACATAACGAGTCGCAGTTTGCGTGAATCGAGGCAGTTTGCAGAGGTGAAAGCCATCCAGCTGGCTTTGGACATTGCTGAACGAGGAAAGTGGCCAATGCTGTACCTCTCTATTGACTCATGGATGGTGGCAAATGCCCTGTGGGGGTGGTTACAGCAATGGCAGCAGAGCAACTGGCAGCACAGAGGCAAACCCATCTGGGCTGCCCCAATGTGGCCAGATATTGCTGCCCAGCTAGAGAGGCTGGCTGTAAAAGTAGGTCATGCAGATGCCCATGTACCCAAGAGTCGGGCCACTGAGGAACATCAGAACAACCATCAGGTGGATCAGGCTGCTAAGACTGAAGTGGCTCAGGCAGATCTGGACTGGCAACGTAAAGGTGAATTGTTTATGGTTCAATGGGCCCATGACACCTCCAGCCACCAAGGAAGAGATGCAACATACAGATGGGCTCATGATCGAGGGGTGGACTTGACCATGGACACTATCGCACAGGTTATCCGTTAATGTGAAACATGCACTGCAATCAAGCAAGCCAAGCAGTTAAAGCCTCTGTGGTATGGAGGACAATGGCTGAAATATAAATATGGGGAGGCCTGGCAGATTGATTACATTACACTCCCACAAACCCGCCAAGGCGAGCACCATGTGCTTACAGTGGTGGAAGCAACTACTGGATGGCTGGAAACATATCCCCTGTCCCATGCCACCACCCAGAACACCATCCTGGGCCTTGAAAAACAAGTCTTGTGGTGACGTGGCACCCCAGAAAGAATTGAGTCAGACAAGGGGACTCATTTCTGAAACAACTTCATAGACACCTGGGCCAAAGAGCACGACATTGAGTGGGGGTATCACATCCTCTGTCATGCACCAGCCTCTGGGAAAATCGCACGATAGAATGGGCTGCTAAAGACTACACTGAGAGCAATGGGTGGTGGGACCCTCAAACATTGGGATACACATTTAGCAAAGGCCACCTGGTTAGTTAACAGTAAGGGACCTACCAATCAAGCTGGCCCTGCCCAATCAAAACTTCCATGTACTGTAGAAGGCAATAAAGTCCCCATGGTGCACATGAAGAATATGTTGGGGAAGACAGTCTGGATTATTCCTGCCACAGTCAAAAGCAAACCCACCCATGGGATTGCTTTTGCTCAAGGACCTGGGTGCACTTGCTGGGTGATGCAGAAGGATGAAGAAGTCCAATGTGGGAATTCGATTTTGGGTGAGAATAGCCAATAAATTAAATTGTACAATGTTAATTGCTAAATAACCCTGGCATTCTATGTCATCACTACTACAACTGCTATATGCCATATTGATGGTACTACAGTAAGAATGACCCAAATTAATGAACGATGAATTTTGATGAAACTGAGCAAAGTGCAGCATTAATGGGACCAGAACTGGCTTCAGCAACTGGCACCCAGCAACCTCCTCGAAATCGACATCTTCAACCTATAGACTATGAGCATGGGCTGTGCCAGCTACATCAGCTGTGAGCTCCGGATGCAGCATGCAACAATCCAACAGCACACACCATTGCTACTGCCCTGAGAGATTGTTATGACAGATTGTTGTGATTTAGCCCCAGCCAGCAGCTGAGCACCACGCGGCCACTCGCTCACTACCCACCCTCCCCCCGGTGGGATGGGGAGGAGAATGGGAAGAAAAAGGCAAAACCTCGTGTTTTGGGATAAGGATAGTTTACTGGGACAGCAGTAAGCAAATTGCATTGTGTATCACCCGCTTTGTATGTTCTTTTATTAGAATTGTTGCTGGTATTTTCCTCTCCCTTTGTTGTCCTCGTAAACTGTCTTTATTCCAACTCATGAGTTTTACTTTTTTCTTCTGGTTTTCTGCCCCATCCCACTGGGAAAGGCGAGTGAGTAAGCAGCCACCTAGTACTCAGCTGCTGGCTGGGGCTAAACCAGAACACTTGAGGAGGTAAATATAACCTATTTCCACATCCCCCTAGGTATTCTTTAATCTAAAAGCCAAATACTTTTTGTTATTGACCAACCTTCAGAACAGCTGCATTTTCGAACAGTTTGCACTGGAGAATCTCTACAATGGCTGCCTCCCCATGGACCACGAAAAACATCTGGTAACATTGTCTGTTAAGCATAAGAAAAATAGCTACAGATTTGATGACACCTTTCTAAGAGATGTTTTGATCAGACTTAGGGATGACTAATGAAAAAAACTAAAACAAGTCTGTTAGAGTCAAAAGGGCATACCTAGTTCAAGCCACTTGTCTGAAGCACACTTGTGGAATAACACCAAACTTTCCCCTCAAGAAATGGTAGAACAGTGACTTGCTGGAACCAACAAGTTCAGTCTATTCCAGCAATAGTCGCTCAATTGATGATTTCCTTTGTTTTTTTCTTTAATTTAGTCAGCAGTTTTGGTTATCTAAGATTAACGGCAATATTTTCAGAGTTACTGGCAGTACTTCAGTAATAAAAAGTATGATAAAAATCAAAATACAGGGAAGCAGGCAGATCTACAGTAATTACAGGCTCGAAATTGGGAACTCCAGCCTTCCAATCCTGACTGCTGATGAAATACCGAATGACTTCAGCCAACTCATTTACTGAGCCAGGTTGGGAGGCTACTATAAAGGGGCCTTCCTATAGCCAGTGCTGTGGCTGAGCTATCACCAGTACAGATCAGAGTAGCCAATGTCAGCTTCTAGCAGCCAGAAAGTTATTCCCATCTCCTCAAGGGCAGGGAGATAACATATTGCCATTTGTGTCCAATGGATCTCCTTAACAGATATGTCTCCTGTCTTGCTGAAATGAGGGACATCACAGGGTTTTTTTTTCATTCCACAGGATGATCTACTTCAGACCAGCTGAAAGCAGCTTTGCACAGATTTTCCAAAACAATCTTGGGAAAAGGGGTTCTGAGTATTATTTCACATCTTACATAGACTTCCATGCAAGCACTAAGCATGACCAAAGATCTGTAAATCACGACCATTCACGTTAAGGCTGTCCCAACTCCAAATTAGCATAAGTAACTATATGGAGAAGGAATGGGCACTCTGGCTCTTGTGCTTACACAGCAGGAACAGCTACACTGCAGTTTAGTTGGTAACAGGAAATGTACTAATTATTGAAATAGTAAAATAAACTGTTAGTTACCCAGATTATTAAATAAAAACATAAAAATCTCACTGTTGAACAGCCAAAGCCATTGGCAACACCATGCTTATAAAGACCAATAGATGTCAATCCCAGCGTGTAAGGGCTGCCTCCATGGTATGCTCCTCTGTGCAAACAAAGCACATGAACATCACTCATTTCCAAGAAGAGAGTGTATCAATATTAGTTCTGAGAAGGCATGCTTCTAAGCTACAAATTATTGGGTAAAATGTGCATTGTTACGGTCAAAACAAGAAGATTCCAACTGCATTTTTTGCTTTGGTTTTTGAAGATCTATGACTGCCCATCTGCTTTGGTTTTCTGAAATTTCAAATGTTAAAACTGTGAGGTAGTGTTTGCAAGTAGAAGAGAACAATGATTGGACCAAACAGCAATTCAGACACTGCCTCACAAAGTTCAGTTGAGTACCTGAACCCTACAAATACCTCTGTTCTTTGAATCTTGGGAACTGCTCTCTCCAAAAGATGTTGCCAATCATTAAACTACATGGTGGTTTGCTGTCAGTTTTATATACAAATCAGAAGTTCATTAATGAGAATATACAAGCTAGGTGGGTACCTAATGTTCTGCTGAACAAAGTAACAGAAAAATACAAGTCTTCATAACAGGGCCTTTTATTCTAAAATTTGAGGCTGCCTGGGATGCATAGTAAAGAGAACTGCTTACACTGGTGCTTGCATAGCACTCAACCCAGCACCAGCTATGTCATTAAGCCAGAAGACCTGTTTGTGTACCTGTGCAGTGAACTACGGTTCAGAGATCTGGCAGAAAAACAAGGTAACAAAACAAACAAAGCAGAACAATCTTTCTGCCAGGTTAGCTTTCAGCCAGAGCAGTTTCCTGCTGCAGTTCACTGCACCGCTATTCCAGAGGTACCTTTGTACCCCCAGATCGGGGGGCACTTCAGGGGTGGAATGAAGGAAGAAAGTAGCAATTGCTGAAGCCTGCTCTGGCCCTGAACGATGGTGTACCAAAGCACACCCTGAATACAGAGACTAGAACCTTTTCTAAGTAACAAAAGCAAAAATTGCAGGTTGTGTTTTGTATGCAAACTAGTCCTAATATACTGTATCAAATCTTCAACTCCTGTTTTACTCCTCTTTGTCAATTAAAATAACTTTATAGTGTTCCCCTCAGCAGATCTGGGGTTAAAGACTTATTAGTTCTTGGTTTAAGCATATAGAGACTGATCACATACATAAATGAGTTTTGTAAAGATCTATGACCATTACCTGAAACAGATGATGTCGAAGTTACGAGTATACAGCCTTGCCATGAACATAGCCAAATCATTGGCTTCTGACCCGCTGTTGGTTAGATAAACCACCTACAGGAGAATGCTTAGGATCAGGACAGTGCACAACCACCACCTCCTTGTTTGGTATCAGACTATGTCATTCAATAGCATTATGAGCTATAACCTATCAATACCACAAGGTGACTTCACCGCAATAAATTAGTGTTGCCCATACACTATACATGAGAACTAAGATCAAGCTCATCTACTCAGGAAGAGTACAGAAAAATCTTTAAGAGTTGGAGTCTTCAGGTTTTCCTAAGATGGAGCAGTGATTTGAAGAAAAAATAAAGTGTGTGTGTCAAACTGAGCATGACTGACTGAATAGAAATAACCTTCACACAGGTAAAAAGGGCTGTACAGTGTCTCTGCATGTTAGTTACTGGGAGTGACATACACAGACACAACCATGGAACAGAAGAGGTAAGCAGAGTTTCCTTATCAGGAGCAAATGAGGATTAAGGGGTTATCCTGAATACAAGTTCTGAGATTTGAAAACAGCTCAAATTCTAGTGTCACTGCTTTTAAAGTTAAATTTCAGAAGTGACTGCAATTCTCCACTGCTTAGAGTATGCAGATGCCTTTTTATTTTTCTCTCCATTTTTAAGATTGCAATAGCTTCACAGCTTTCTGCTAGCACAATTTCATTTTATCTTCAGTTTATTTTACCTGAAAACAAAACCAGTATTTTTCCTACTGCTTCTGGGCATACGAAATGCAGTATTGATGTGGTTTATTTATTTAAATGTCAGTAAAGCTCACTATACAAAGTACTGTCAAATACTTTCACTGTGAATTTTCATGAGATCAAGCAAATTAAGGCTGGCTACATATAAGAATAGTTAACATCTTTCTTAGTTCCTTCAGTAATTTTTAAGTTGGCAATGCCCCTTCACAGTGACAACTGGAGGGAGAGAACAAACAGAACAGGAGCTTGGGACATTATGCTTGTTTGCATCTGGGTGTAAAGAAAAGGCCTTGAGGGTCACCACGCTCTCTTTATCTGACAATCTGTAGTCCCCATACACGTTTTCTCTCCACAGATATTGCAATTCTCCTTTATTTAATAAATATTTTTATATTAAATATTTCTTATAAGCAGACACCCCTTTCACCAGCCCCTGCTCCTGTCAGAAGCAAACTACCTTAAGTGGATCTGGAAGTAGAGAAGTTAGCTTTGCAGCATACTCCTGGATTGGCGGGTGCATGTAGATATTAGTGGTATGCCACAGGCGAGCAAGCTGCTTCTGGGTAGCCATAGTTACCTTCCTGCATGTGGCACAAGAAGAGACAAAGGGATTCAATTCTACATACATGTGCACTCATATGTGCACAAACCTACCTGTTATTAATTCTCAAAATGCAGGCACTGCACCATTCACCAAATGGATGAACAAGTAGACAAAATTAATGAATTCTTCAAAATGTAGTGAAAATTGACCTTTATATAAGTGATACATGACAATTCAGTGAATTATATTCTGGTTTTAGGCTCACAGTGCCACAGATTAATGAAGATCAAAACCAACATAGGTATCTCTTCCTGTATTTTACAGCATAAATCAAATAGTAGTATACTTACGGGTGACAGTGACCAACACTGACACTCACAATTCCAGCAAAGAGATCAAGGTATCTTCGTCCTTCATAATCAAACAACCACTGCATATGTCCTTGATGCAGCAACAATGGCTTCTTGTAATATGTTCGCAGTGAAGGAGAAATATTTTGTTCACGAATCTTCAGCATACGTTCATATGAATAGGACTGAGCAGAATAAAAAAGTTAGTATTCATTCATACTTTCTAAAGTTCCAGACTAGTGGAGCTGTAGTGGATCACATAGATTACCCAGCTGTCTACAGCAGCTGTTCACAGAACAAATTCTGGCACACAGAGGGTTCTACAAACCTCTGAAACTCAGCTTTTCAAAACAAGACTGCACTTATCTCTTCCTTAAGTTTTTAAAATCAACAATTTATTCATAAGTTATAGAATTGTTACACAGGTATATCTACAGGTTATATCCTGGTTGTAACAATTGTTTTTTTCCCAAACAAGCAAATTTTATAATCATACTTAACACACTATTTATAGCAGATGAGCCTATCACTCAGATCTAGTAATGCAGTCTTACTTAAATTCAGTGTAATATGTATGACTGACTTACTTTGTATTTTTCAGGTACAAAATCGCAAGGAGGCATTTTTGCTTGTGTGGAGACAGAGCTTTTCCATTTCTGCTGCCTAAAGGCAACTACAAAATAGTAAGAGAATTATCAAACGCTTACCAAACTGCACATCTGAAAGTTTCTCAATAAGATTGTTCAGAGAATACAAAAAGCAAGTTTTGGGGCTTTTTTTTGTCTGAGATTTTCTTGGGGGAAAAAAATAATTAAGTATTTGTAAAGGCAAAATATATGTAGGAAAAAAAAGTGAAAAAAAAGCGCTTCACGCTTATCCGCTAAAACTCAGGTTTCAGTTGCACGTGGACTTTTATTTTTGACAGAAAAAGACTTAAAAAAAAAAAATCACTTTCTAATACAAGAGCGTGAACCAGGAGCCCAGGGTGACTGCAGCACAGGCAGCGCTCTCAGGGACCAGGGTGCAGTCCCAATAGATCTGAACAAGGTGGGCAAAACAGGGTCCTCTGGGAGTGCCTCACATCAGTGGAGGAGATCAATCAGGTCCAGGGTCCACCCAGGGAGCCCAGTGAGGAGCAGCAGCACATAGGGCCAGAGACAGGGCTGGAGACAAGGCTACAACATCGGTCAAGGTCCGTCCAGGAGGGCCAGAGGCTGGATCACTGGCAAGGCTATGCCCATGGCACAGCAAGGACTGAATGCTCAGGGCTGAGCTGAAACAGGGCTCCTGGGCAGCAGACACAGGCAGAGGCCCCAGGGGGGCTGCTCAGGGCAAAGTGTGCTCAAGGCCCTGACAACTCTGCCATCTTTTGTCCTCTTTTCAAAATCCTAAAAACATCACACTGTCCTACCTTTCATTTAACTAGAAGTGTAATTAAGGAGGTATCAGAAAAAGTTATAATTTAAATACACTTTCTGCATCCCTATCTGCTGAGAACAATACATTTATTTTTAAATGTTTAAGGTTTTAAACAATTTCTAAAACACATTAAAATGTAAATGAAGAATAAAGTTTCCTAAAATAAATTACAAACACTATCACTTCCCTCACAACCACTTACAGCACTAATGCATTAATCATCTACAAGAGTCCAGTCTCAAAAATACTAATTAAAAAACAGAAGTTAGATAAGTTCTGCCTTTGGATCTCTTTCAAAGGGATCTACAGCTACACTCAAAGTGCTTTTTTCCCCACCCCCGTATACAAACACCGTGCTGCAATCAAAAATGCCCGTTAGAGCGGAGTTTCAGGGAGATACGATGACACCCATCCCCGTCACCCGCCCGGCCCAGGCTTGCGAGGGCTTTGGACTCCGTGCACAGCAGCGGCTCCAGCAGACCCCGGCGGAGCGAGCCCCCACCGCGGGAAGAGCCACCTCAGCCTCTCACGGCCCGCCCGGGAAACTACGACTGCCCCGTCCTGTCGGGACTCGGACGGCTGCTCCGCCCGGCTCCGGCACAGCCGAGCCGCCTCCCTTTATCGCGCCGGTCCCTCACCCCTGCCGAGCCGGCGACTGCACCCCGACAGCAGCGTCCCCAGCCGCCTCGCCATGTCAGCCGGTATCAGCGCGGAGCCGGGCGGACGACGCGTGTCCCCGCCCCTCGCCCCGCCCCGCCCTCGCGGGGCCCGTGCGCACGTGCCGGCGGGAGCAGCCGTTGGCGCCACGGGGGGAGTACTGGTTGCTGTTATCCGAGGGCTGGCTGCTTGATTTCGGCGTAATCCAATTCTGTCCCACGTTGAGTCGTTTTCTGTGGGTTAATTAAAAAAGTGTTTGTGAGGGAGCGTGTTTTGTCCTTACACAAGAGTGACAGTTTGTGAGAGCAGTTGCTGCCCTGACGCAGCAGCACGCTCCCAAGGTGGCAGACCCAGACTCTGCTTGGCCGAGGCGTCAACGGGCCTGAGGCAGACTGGCAAAACAAAGCCATGTCAGGAGAAAAACCACAGAAGGAGGTATTATCTTTAAATATAGACGGGGTGATAAGGAAAAATTGAAAATTATGTAGGGAAAGGGATAGTTGATGACCCATTTCTTCCTTTTTTTTTGCTTCCTCAGTAAAGAGTACTAGCACAACCTCCTACAAGGATGGGAACAACAAGAAGGTCTCTGTTGCCTTTTTCCAATACCTTCCAGTTCCTCATAACACCAAAAGATGATTCGTGGTGGTGTTCCCTAGAGCAGTGATTGGCATGCCCTGTAACTAGACACACTTGCCAGCGAAAGATACTTCATGATGATTTTGGTGACCCTAGCTGTTCCTGAGGCAGAAGACTGACCATTTACTTTACCTACCCTGAGGGGCAGCCCAAATTTTGCAGGAAAACTGCCTGATCTTGCTGCAATGGGTCAGAGATTTGTACTTTCTACTGTAGCCAAAAAGATAGGCCTGTAACGAAGGCCTGCTTGTATTACACGTAATAAGAAAATGTAGCCAAGAAGAAAGGCCTGTAATGAAGGCCTACTTGTATTATATGTGATAAGAAACTATTCATTATTACTTTAGGTAGAAGGCTAACAATTCTTAGAATGAGCACCTGCTACACATCATGAGAAAAAGGAGGAGCTACAAGACACTTCAAGGTCCTTATGTACATACTTTGCAGAAAGGGAGGACATTAATTGCCTCCAGCAACATCCTTATCTTTCTGAGGCGTATAGCAAACAATTACCAACACTGAAATACTGAGAAACTAGGGGAAAGGTAATTTGGGCCAGGGTCCCCACGACCACCGACCCATAAGCCCCCTACCCAAATTATACCACCTACTCAAAAGATAGAGGCGGAGAACAGAACTGAGCATGCGTTCTAGTTTGCATACTAAGCGAAGAAATATGAACCAATTATTGGAACGGGGAGTGTACCACTTTGTAATCTTTGTAACATTTGTGTATAAATATGACAAGAGAACCAGCATTAGGTGTGCCTGATTTGAGGAACTATCCTCCTGACACCCAGCGCTGCAATAAAGGAAATGCCTGCTTCTTAATGCTAAATTAGTGTTAAGGAGTTTTCTTTCATTCCCGAATTTCGGTGACACTACTAGCCAGGCCAGTGCTTACACACCTTAGGACTGTCAAATGCTTGGTCTTTCTCAAACTTTACTTTTGCTAGCTTGAAATCCCTGATTTCAGTGATAAAGATAATTTTCATCAACACAAAGAGCCATAAAGAAGCACAAGCATAGACGTTGTGACCTGGTGCATGAGCAACCCGTGTTAACTAGTTCAATTGCTCGGTGCATGCAGAGTGTGTTAAACGCATCTCTCACAGGGCCTTCCACACACAGAACAGTGAGAGCCCATCGCACAGACTGCGCTGGATGTCTGGGCTTTGCTTTTTCTTGTTAGATATTATATACTAGAATTGCTATATTTCATGAAGAAAGCTGAAATTTGTGAATTTTATTCATGAATTTTTATTAAATTGAAATGTGAACACCATTGCAAAGAGATTTTACGACAAAAGGTTGAAAAATCCATCAGAAAGCTACAGACTTCAGTAACAATATTGATCTTACGAGTGAAATTGCTAACATATTTTATTAAAGCCAGCATTTTCAATATTAAGAACTTAAAAAATACATTTTGAAGCATTTTCCTTCAAATACACTTAGAAACAATGAAGAATTCCTGAGCAACTATTTTTATACCAGTATTCTCCAACCAATGTACATACTGCATATGGAATCTACTTTCTATAATTTCTCAAATTTTAGAAATTTACAAAACATTTGGATCTGGTCCATAGAATAATTGTGCTTCAAGTCATTCTGTTGCCACAGTAATGACACTATGATAACTTGAATGTTCCAGATTGCATACAAATTCTGAAACTGTAATGAAAAAATGCCTACCTTGTATTGCAAGGCTAGCAATGAAATGGTTTATGCAAATGGAAAGACATTTGCTTTAAATTTCAGATCGTCTCTTTCTCTGCTGGCAAGTATCTTATTTATTCTGCATATTATTGAGAACATGCAATTTAATTTATAAATATGTTTCTTTGAGAGAAAGGAAGTTCCAGAGACTTCTACCTGCACTTAACAGCACAGCAGAAATTTGAACAAATGCCATCAGTTAACAACTGCTGACATGTTTTTTCTGGGCAATACTTTTTCAGACCAGCACCCTCAATGTTGCTATATTTTACACAATGACTAAAAAAATATATGAAGCACAATACAAAGATTTCAGAAGCCCAGAGAGTGTTCAGTATCTCTGAGCAATGTAATGCCTATATGGAACTGATGGTTGTGTTATTCCAGATTATGAATTGTATTTATAGTCAGATTAAAAAAATTACTTTCCAAGATGAAAAATAAACAACACTAAAGCAACCCAGGAGCTCTTGTTGAGTATATCTGAGCAGTAGTTTCCTCTTCCTTTTGGAATGAAGGACACTGGAATGAGAATTAAGAGTAGTCTACAGCATTATGAGTATTAAAAAATCGGTTTTGACATCATTATATTTCTCCATGCATTGCACATGTAGAAAAATCTGCCCCTTCCTAGACATGTACAATTTTCTGTCCTACTGAAGGGATGTTTTCTACAAGTAACTTCTACAAAGATTTCCAGCATCCTTTAAAAATTCTACTCAGTGCTACATGTCTGTAAAACTGACCATTGCAGTCTTTGCAGGAATTGAAGTAAAATCTTTCCATTACTGATGTCAAAATGAGGTGAAGGTATTCAGCAGCTCACAAAAATAGACCCAGAAGCAGCATTGTCAAAAAAAAAAAAAAAAAAAAATCAAATAAAGACAAGGTCCAAGACAAGCAGGATCACAAAGCAGAACAGGATGTTAAACCTTCCAAAAATAAAAGAGGAAGATGTGAAAAAAGACTTCCGTATATCTAACTTCTATATGCACCCCAGCTTTTAGCATATCAGTGCTGCTTTTGACAGATACAATAGTTTCTCATAATTTAAATGGAAGAAATGTATTTTAAGCCTGACTTGGTAATTTTCCAAATTTATCACCAAGGCAGGGACTTTCTGATTAAGGAAAATGTTAACAGATACATTGTCACAGGTACAAACTAAACAATGCCCAGAAATGCCAAGACACCATTTACTAGTATCCACAAAGTCCATTTTCTCTTGGAGCTTCTGGGTCATTACATTATCTTTAATAAATAAAAAATAGAAGAACGCTTAAGAATAATAGGCATGTGTGTGAGACAATGTAAATGAATAAATACACCATACACCTCATCTGTAGTTCTGTCTGAAAAATTGAAGGTTGCTTTTAAAAATAGTGTGGTACACTTAATTTCTTTTGATTTTTTTCCTTAGGAATGTAGGAAATGCAACAGCAGATCAGATGAGGAGTCTAGCTCTTCAAGTATTCTGTTTGCCCAGGACAAATGTCAGATATGTGGAAGAAACTCCTGTAAATGATAGAAAGTGAATGACCACTTCCCATGTATAGGACTTCTTCTGCTTATATATAATAGGTGATCCGTAGCTGATTTCAGCATTTTGCTAACTGTTTAGCATTTAATAAGGCTGTACTACTTTTGTGGACTATCTAATGTAGCTGGGCATATTCCCACTTTTGATATAAAAGTGTTTTCCTTTTTTTCTTACAAACTCATTTATCACTCCTCTCAGTTCTACTAGTACTCATTTTTTCCTATCTGCTCTTACATTTGATTTCTTTGCTACCATTTTCTGTTCTCCCTCCCTTCTCTGCTGTAATCGAAATGCATGTTTATTCCCTCTGATTTCTCTAATTACCTACATATGTACCATCCCATAGTGACTGTACTTCTCTTCCATACTGCCACGTGCAGCAACAGTGTCCCTCTTCCCTTCATTAAGTCTCTCTTTCTATCCCCATATATTATGTATTTCTGTATTCCATTTATCTTTAATCTCCTACTTTACATACACAGGAAAGAGGAAGAAATTCCCTTATTTGTTTCAAAATGTTTTTTAAGGCAGGGCCACAGGATCGTTCCAATTAATGTAATTCAGTCCATCTTTCCACACCCTCAGGAACTGGAGTATGAATTTAGTATGAGGGTTTGAGATAGTTGAGAGCAGGGCTAGTCTCCATTTTCACTCATTTAGGAACAGTTTGACGATTTACTTCTCAGAAACTCAGCTGAAAACAGGTCTTTCTAAATAGCAAGTATTGATAAATGCTTAGTTCCATTGCTGAGATCCAGAATTAGAGCATCTCTAACAACTCAGCTCATCCACTCCTAGTGAGCTGAGGACACAGGCAGTGGCAAAAAACTTTTCAGCCCAGGAAGGAGACTGATGCTTGGCTGCCAAGCTGGTCAGTATGGCTTTCCCTGCAATATGGACATTTGTCTGTTATTTTTTCATATTAAAAGCATTTCATTTTGCTACACATCTCAAATATCCCATCCTAGTACTACCAGTGCAACACAAGTGATGATTCCATGACAAGCTGTTAGCTAACAAAAATAATTTGAACTTTACAAATAAGATTTTTTAATCTTGATAGAATGATTCACAATTTGATACACAAAGTAAAATATTTTTGTCTGCATTTTTAAAGGGAGCAAGAAAAAAAAATATCTGAGGTAGCAATTCTTTGAGAGTATGGTGCCTGATCTCATGACACTTTTTCATTTCTTTGTCTTTACGGCTTTGTAGAAGATGTCTGATATCCATGAACTGGCTTAGATGACTTTGGTTTCCTTGCACAACACCTTTAAATTGTCTACAGTTCATGAAAAATTATGAAATACAGTTACAGGCTTCATGATGTGAACTCCACATATACAATGCTTCAGAGATCACAAAAAATAATCTGCTTATTCATTTTGAACACCTGCCATTATTACACTTTAAATACTTTAATGACATTTAAAGCGACTGTGTATTTTCCAGCCATTTAAACGTAGACACATAAACATATTCCACAGAATTCAGTTCTTTAACATAAATCAATTATCATCACATATTTGCTTTAGAGTTTGTTCCATAAACACATATATCCTCTTACTAGTATTATATAAGGTCAGTTTACTGCATTTTTATAAATAATCTTTGTAGTTACATAGTGACATCAAGACCATTCTTCAAGCCTGCATTTTATGTAAGTTTTGGGAGCATATGTCCCACTTCAATAAATTGTGTTTCTTTAAAAGTTAGGAATATTACGATTGAATACTAAAATTGTATATAAAATATATCTTTGCTAAAGAAAAAAGTCAAATTAGAAAATTTAATGTCGAAGAAAAACTGTTAATAAAATTAGAGTTCGAAGGAAAGGTAATTCATTAAAAATTTATATATTCGATTTTATGAATTGTATAGAATTCATTACTTCTGGGGAGCCTTTATGCTTCTTTTTAGGGCTTTTATGCTACTAAAAAGTAATTCACACTTAAAAGTGACACATGCATAAATTTGACATTGAAAACACGGTTCAAACTTTTCAAATAATTATTCCAAGTGAGAAATTCGACAAATAGTGCAAGAACGAGAGGGCTAATTCCTGTTCCTGGGGTAAATTCTGTTACATGCATCATCCCTCTGTATGTCAAAGGAGGTGTAGAGACCCTGTTACTCCCCACTGGTGTATCATGATTTTGCAACAATCGACTGTGTACAACTGCTGCAAAATCTCATATATTTCCTAATAAAAAGCTATTCCTTAAAGAGCTGCAAGCAAAAATATTGTTGCAAAGAGAAAGAATGAAAGGCCCACACACTTAGCTGAAGGTTATTCTGATTTTACAGAACACTAGTTTATTCTTTTCTTAATGTACTTTCAGATGTTAAAAGGCAACTTTCAGAAGGTGTTGCTCCCACCTTGGCAGTAACAAGGTGTTTTAGAAAATAAAAGCAAATTCAAGGGAAAAATAATCATCCTGCACATTTGTTCAGCTTAAAGAATGAAACAGATTTATGACAACTGTGTTCAAATGTATTTAGCTGGCAAATTCCTCAAAAAGCTTAGCTACCTCAGAGCAACGAGCAAATGCACCTTTTCCACTCTGGCTGAATTTCCCTTTTTGCAGAAAGCCATGATGATTTGGCATATTGAGACATCAGCAAAGGTGGGAGAGATTTGATGCCTCACAATGTAATTTAGGCTACAGCTATTTTGCAGCTTCAGTAGTAATTTATGGCAAAGTATTGAAACTCTTCCACTCCATTCTTCTTCTGTGTGGATTACTGGAAGTACACATACAGATACTTTCAGTCAGGCAGGATGAATCATACACTTAAAATCTGCTAAAATTTGTGTCTGTTTGCCTCAGGTCCAAAGTAACCGATATGACATCAACAGCCTGCTGCTGACACCTTATCCCATGCTTTCTTTGGTTTCTAACATCTGTGTAGCCACCTGTGTTTTACCCTAAGAAATCCACTATGTAGGGAAAATCTTTAGGCTGTGGCTTGGTAAGATTCACTAGCCTCGATGCATCACTAGGTGCATCATGAAAGGCCTGTAGCAGCATGTCACCTTACAAACAGGGCCATAGACAAAGCAGAGATGTTTAATGTCTTCTTCGCCTCTGTCTTCAACACTGATGATGGGCTCTGGGACCGAGTTGGAGGACTGTGACTGCAGTAATGATAAACTCCCAGCTGACCCTGAACTTGTGTGGGACTTGCTGCTCCACCTGGATGCATACAAGTCCATGGGGCCTGATGGGATTCATCCTAGGGTGCTCAGAAAGCTGGCTGATATCATTGTGAGACCTCTCTCAATTATTTTTCAATGGTCTTGGAGTCTGGAGAGGTCCCAGTTGACTGGAAGCTGGCAAACAATGTTCCAATCTTCAGGAAGGGCAAGAAAGAAGACCCTGGTAATTACAGGCCTGTCAGTCTCACCTCAGTGCCTGGTAAAATTTTGGAGAAAATTATGCTGGGAGTTATTGAAAAACACCTGAAGGACAACACAATCATTGGTCACAGCCAGCGCGGGTTCGTAAGAGGAAGGGCCTGTTTAACAAACTTAGTTTCCTTTTACGACAAGCTCACCCATCTAGTTGACCAAGGGAAGCCAGTTGATGCCATTTTTTTAGATTTCAGTAAAGCTTTTGATACTGTCTCTCACAGTATCCTTCTGGACAAAATGTCCAGCATACAGTTTGACAAAAACATAGTCCAATGGGTGGGCAACTGGCTGACGGGTCGGGCCCAAAGAGTTATGGTAAACAGGGTTACATCAGGCTGGCGGCCAGTCGCCAGTGGGGTTCCCCAGGGCTCCATTTTAGGGCCAGTTCTTTTTTAATGTTTTCATAAACGACTTGGATGTAGGACTAGAAGGTGTTGTGAGCAGGTTTGCAGATGACACCAAATTGGGAGGAGCTACTGATTCCATTGAGGGTGGAGAGGCCTTGCAGAGAGATCTGGGCAGATTGGAGAAATGGGCAATCACCAACCGCATGAGGTTTAACAAGGGCAAGTGCTGAATTCTGCACCTGGGAAGGGGCAACCCTGGCTATACATACAGACTGGGCGATGAGATGCTGGAGACCAGCCATGCTGAAAGGTTCTTGGTTGACAGCAAGTTGAACATGAGTCAGCAGTGTGCCCAGGCTACCAGGAAGGCCAACCATATCCTGGGGCGCATCAAGCACGGCATTGCTAGCTGGTCTAGGGAAGCGATTGTCCCACTCTACAGTGCACTGGTACGGCCTTGCCTCTAGTACTGCGTGCAGTTTTGGGCGCCACAGTACAAGAAGGACATAAAACTACTGGAGAGTGTCCAAAGGAGAGCAACAAAGATGGTGAAGGGTCTAGAGGGGAAGACGTATGAGGAGAAGCTGAAGTCCCTTGGTTTGTTGAGCCTAGAGAAGAGGAGACTGAGGGGAGACCTCATCATGGCCTACAACTTCCTCACGAGAGGAAGGCAAAGGGGCAGGTGCTGATCTCCTCCCTCTGGTCACCAGTGATAGAACCCGAGGGAACGGCATGAAGCTGCGACAGGGGAAGTTTAGGTTGGATATCAGGAAAAGGTTCTTCACTGAGAGGGTGGTCGGGCACTGGAACGGGCTCCCCAGGGAAGTGGTCACAGCACTGAGCTTGACTGAGTTCAAGAAGTGTCTGGATAACGCTCTCAGTCATATGCTCTGATTCGGCTGGTCCTACTGTGGAGCGAGGAGTTGGACTTCATGGTCCTTATGGGTCCCTTCCAACTCAGGATATTCTATGATTCAATGACTTTATGCACAGCATTAGGAGTAGAAAACAATGGCTTGGCTCAGATATGTCTATCTGTATAAAGAAAGAGAAGGTGTCTGATCTGGATCAGCTCTGTCAGAGTCAGTCAGAAAACTGAAATGTGAATGAAGCACTGCCAGTAAGAGCATACTATCAGCTCACATACATGCACACACACAAGTTGCTACTCTGCAAAACATTCCAGTTTTGACTGAGAAGTTGATAGTTTTTTTGCAGTACTTTTATCATCTCTAGAAAATTTGTAAGATACACAGTAAAATTGTCCTGTTAACTATAACTAAAAAAAAAAAATTATGTTTGGTTGCTGCCTGGAGTAGTCACTTCATGTCTTCATATGTTAAATAAGTAGCTGAATTAAGAATCTAAGATACCTCCCTACACATTGAGCAGAGCACCCAAACTGCTCTGATCAACCTCTGCAAGTGTCAGTATGTTGCCTGTATAGAGGACACAGACTCTAAATTTGATGCCTAAAGTAAGTGTTGCAGTATACACTAACACATATGTTTACAGACACACAGGCAATTAGTTAAATTCTAAAGTCCTGCCAGCGGAAGGGCTAGACAGCTCAGCTGATCTGTCCTCAAGCAGTTCCATTGCATGAAGGTAAAAGGTGAGAATCTGATTTGCCAAGTTAGATGTGGCCTTCTATGACCTTCAAAATCTGAAAGTCTGTTTTGGCTGGCTCTGCAGCAGGTTACCTGATACTGCCTGGCTCAGTGCGTAAAATCATGAAAAGCTGGAGAAATGTAAAGCTGCTCAGGAAGGACAAGAACAGAAGAGAGCTCGTCTATAGTAAATACACTTTCCTTCATGTGTACAGTACAATTTCTCTTACCTTGTTTCCAATTTCCACTGAAGCTAGTGGAACTGTTCCCACTGCTGTTCCAGGGACAAGAGGAAATGGCCTCAAGTTGTGCCAGGGGAGGTTTAGATTGGATGTTAGGGAAAATTTCTTCACCAAAAGGGTTATCAAGCACTGGAACAGGCTGCCCAGGGAAGTGGTGGAGTCACCATCCCTGGAGGCGTTTAGAAGATGCATAGATGTGGTGCTTAGGGACATGGTTTAGTGGTGGACTTGGCAGTGCTAGGTTAATGGTTGGACTTGATCTTAAAGGTCTTTTCCAACCTAAATGATTCTAAGATTCTATGACATCTGTCCAGCCCAAGTACATGGACTCCTTTCCTCATTCCCTCCACTATTTCAGCAGAGCTCTGACTCAAACTTTATGCCTCGTATCTTTGACTTTGGAGGCTGGATTCCAAAATTAATGTTAAGTTCACTATAAAAAAATCTCACTTCAAACTTTCCTTCCAGACTCAAAGAAAAATGCAATGTCTAAGGATGCAGGAGAACACCATTCCATTCATGACTGGCATCAGAGTACAAATTCAGTGGGAAAGCAGCTTTGCTCTCAAAACCTGGATTCTGTTTTAATTTTATAACTACAGGTGATAAAAACCATGTGCAATAAATAATTTACAATTCAAATAGTAATAAGTTTGCAATATATTAGAAATACAGTTTAAAAATTACTTCATATTATTTATTAATATAAAGTTTAATTTTATGCTTTGTATAGAAATGGTAGCTTTACTTGTTACTGCTGCCTCAGCAGTAGGAAACAGAAAAGTTCCTAAGTAGCTAAATAGCATTGGGAAATCAAAAAATATTTTATCTTGCCTTTTTTTTGGTAATAGAAAAATAGCTTTTAAAAATACATTGTTAAACATATGGGCTTGTACTAAAGTAGAATTGTATATTATATACAGTAAGGCAGTATATCAAATATTCTTTTTTTTTCATGTTTGGTTTGATTGGATTAGGATATGAATGGGATGCAAAATTTTCTGTCACATTGCAACAAAGCAAAAACATAGAAAAATTTGTTATTTTACTGTAATTTTTTGAATATATATTATACTGTAATTTTTTGTCATATATAAGAGCTTTTTTCTTAAGGATTGAGAAAAAATGTAAAGAAAACTTAATCTAGTGTCAGAATGTATTCAGAAGAAAATATATTGTAGATCAGAATGCTATTGTGCAATGATTTATCTGATTTAGGAACTGCTCAGATCACTATGGTGTACTGACTGACCGGTAACAATTTTCATCTTTGTAGAACCTGCAGTATTCCCTCAGGCTTAATCAACTAATAGAAGCTCTGCAGAGCTGAGTAATTCGTTTACAATGTATTTTTCATGGCAGATAATACCCCTTTCCTCATTTCCCTGTGTCAGAAACATGTGTTAATGATCCAAGGTTTACTTCCATGATTATTACCTCAACCCACAGTTTAGTTTATTCCCTGTACAATACACATAGGAGGCTAGGATTTTTTAAGGAGCTATTTGCTATATGGTTTTGTTTTACTGTACATAACTACTAAGTATGTACTGTACTAACTACTAGTTATTTAAAGGAGGGCATAAAGGAAGATGGGTCCATGTAGTCTGATCCGCTGTTGTCTCTTCTGTGCTCATTTGGAAATGTTGTATTTTTCTCATCTTGACCTTGCTGACGGTTCTGACACGTTTCTGTTGCAGGTTCTGGAGACACAGGTCTGTGCTGGATGCGTGCATCTGGCATTAATACTAGAAAATTACGGTCCGCAACTGTTGAGACCTTGGTATACTCTTTGGTGGATTTCTTAGTCTTTCCTCTATTTCCTTTATGTTGCAGGAATAGTGATGGATCCTCCTCTTTTCTGACTTTGTGAACTTCTACATAATCCATTAGTTTAGGATTCCAAAAAGGTGGCCTGTGATTAGGTCTGTTTTGTTTGGCCTGCACTGTGGGTTGGTCAGTTTTGGAAAGCAAATTTTCCATCTCTCTTTGCTTTTCCATGTTGTAATGGACAGTTTCAGTGATAGGGTATTGTGACTGATGCTTTTCTTCGTTTTCCACCAAAACTGATGCAATGTTCACATTTGTGGTATTCAGTATTATCTTATGTGCATCTACAGTACTGTGGTAGGCAAACACAGGAGACTGATTATTAGGTAACTGAACTGCAGGCCATGTGGATGATTTTGTACTGTCATTGTTAAAAAGGACTATTTCCTGTTCTGAGGCTATATGATGCGTTTTACAGGTCTTTTTTCCTCCTTTATTTTCTTGAACATCTCTTGCATCTTGTGTATGAAGTGCTGATGGAAGGGCACAGGACTCCCTGCCCTTCTGATCAAGGAGAGAACGGCTATCACAGCTCCCTCGGCTCGAGTCACTGCTGGTTTCCTTAGGTATCATTTTTGCATTTTTACTGGTATGACCTTTGTCATGGCTTGGCATGAGCTGCTGGTCCTCACTGTCCTCTACCTCCAGATATTCTATCAGTAGTTCCTCACAGTCTGATGTTGGAGGGAAACCATGGCAACCAAGAGCACTCAATAATTCTTCAGATTTTCCTGTCTAAGGGCAGAATAAGTAAGATATATTTTGTCACTGTGAACCTTAGGGTTTATCTGACTAGAACAATTGTGAACATATTTAATATACAAATACTTTAATAGCGTCCTGGTTCTGGCAAGGATAGAGTTAATTTTACAAGGAGCCAGGACAGGTGACCCGAGCTGGCCGGGGGGCTATTCCATACCATGTGACGTCATGCTCACCATAAAAAGGGGGCTAGTCGGGTAGGGGAGGGGCGGAAATGGGACGGGCTGAGTATCTGGTCGGTCAGTCCTTGGTTCGGTAAATTGTTCTCTATTATCACCCATTGTTAATATTTGTTATCAGCACTGTTGTTGATTGTTTTTCCCTCTCCCTTGTTGTCCCAGTAAACTGCCCTTATCCCAACCCTCGAGGCTTTTGCCGTTGTTTTTCCGTTCTCCTCCCCATCCCGCTGGGGGAGGGGTGAGTGAGCGGCTGCGTGGTGCTCAGCTGTCAGCTGGGCCTAAACCATGTCAGTCCTTTTGGCGCCCAGCGTGGGGCCTGAAGGGTTGTGATAATGACAAGTCTGACCCAAGTGTGTTAAAGAAAAATTGTCATAAGAATTTATAATGTTACTGAAACAGTCACTGGTCATAATGATGTTCTGTTTGGTTACATGGCTCTGGTTTGTAAACCCGTGTTTAGTCTATGCAATCCCTGCGGTGCTGTTTATCACCTCTGGGAGAGGGGTTCCTGTTCTCATATTGTTGTATTGTGTGATAATGACTTATGATATCATTGACAGTCATGAGTCTGAGCTGATACTTGTATGTAGCATTTTGGTCAGGCCCGTACCTCGGTCAATATCTTTCAGAATTGATTAATAATTGCACCCGATCTATGGGGAAGATGGGGGGGGATACCTTCTCCCACTCTTTCACCTCCCCTTTTCCCTTTTGGTTGGTCACGACAATTTTTGAGAATTTTGAATACCCTTGGAATGTTCATCCACTATATTCCTATTGCTAGGTCTCCTGCATGTTTTCCCACTCCTGTTCAGGGTTAGCAAAAGTTGGTTCAAGAATATTACCCAGGGATCTTCCCCAAGACTGAATGGTCAGGGCTGGCATGGCATGTGGGAGAGTATGGGCGGGTATCTAGAGACCTTTTCACCCCCAATGGTTTGGAGCTTCACTCCTGAACAGTTGCAAGACCCTGATAAAATGGTAGAATATTTGAAAGGAAAATGCTCTGGGGATTCCAAGGAGACACAACTTACTGCACTGTGCTGGGCCCTGGCCACAATCTATCAAATACTGCTTGATAGTAGACAGCACCATCCAGAGGGAGAGAGCAGACCCACAGGCACTGCAGCTGCCCAAGCCCCTGCAACAGGCACTGCAGCTACTCAAGCCCCCGCAATAGGCACTGCAGCTACCCAAACCCCTGCAATAGGCACTGTAGCCGAGCCAAAAGATCAACCCATACCAGTATCAGTCGCCCCTATACACAAAAAGAAATACACAAGGAAATCAGTTCGCTTAGTGAGAGATGATGGTGAACCAGGACCATCACGAGAACAAGAAGAGCCAGAACCAGAAGCGATCACCCGATCTCTGTCCTTGAGGGAGCTGCGAGATATGTGGAAAGACTTCAGCCGCCTTCCAGGGGAGCACATTATTACCTGGCTGCTCCGCTGCTGGGATAACGGGGCCAGTAGCCTGGAACTAGAGGGCAGGGAGGCCAAGCAGCTGGGATCCTTGTCTAGGGAAGGGGGCATTGACAAAGCAATTGGGAAGAAGGCACAGGCCCTCAGCCTCTGGAGGCGACTCCTGTCAAGTGTGAGGGAAAGGTATCCTTTCAGCGAAGATGTCGCATGTCGGCCAGCCAAGTGGACCACCATGGAGAGAGGTATCCAATATCTGAGGGAATTAGCTGTGCGGGAAATGGTTTATTACGATCCAGACAACGCACAGTGGCTCACAGACCCCGATGAAGTCCAGTGTACCCGACCCATGTGGCGAAAATTTGTGCGAAGTGCACCATCATTGTACGCCAACTCACTGGCAGTAATTGACTGGAAGAGTGAAGAGGCACCCACAGTGGACGAAGTGGCTGGCTGACTCCGGCAATATGAAGAGAGCCTTTCTTCCTCCCTCATCTCGGCTGTGGAGAAACTGTCTCAGGACGTCCAGCTACTCAAAGAGGATATATCGTACTCCCCACCTGCACAGACCCGTATTTCAGCTGCTAGGAGTAAGCATTTTTCTGCTCCAGAGAGGGGATATGGAGCATACACACCACAAGGTATCCTGTGGTTTTATCTGCGTGACCATGGAGAAGACATGAGGAAATGGGATGGGAAGCCTACCTCAACCCTGCAGGCACGCGTACATGAGCTACAAGGCAAGACAGCTGTACAAAGGGACTCTTCCAGAAAGGATGCTGCTCCAGTTTCCACCGGGCAGCCCCCCAGATCAGGTGGAAGGCCTGATCGTACTTATGACCCTCTTGAAGGGACTTCTAAGTCCTTTCTGCAAGAGATGAGCAGTGAATATGATGAGCAGGATTAGAGGGGCCCTGCCTCCAGCCAGGTGGAGGAAGGGACAACAGAGTGTATTGGACTGTGTGGATCCGATGGCCTGGCACATCGAACCCACAAGAGTACAAGGCCTTAGTGGACATGGGTGCACAGTGTACCCTAATGCCATCGAACTATGAAGGGGTGGAACCGATATCTATTTCTGGTGTGACGGGGGGATCCCAACAGTTGACTCTGTTGGAGGCTGAAGTGAGTCTAACTGGGAATGAGTGGCAAAAGCACCCCATTGTGACTGGGCCAGAGGCTCCGTGCATCCTGGGCATAGACCACCTCCAGAAAGGGTATTTCAAAGACCCAAAAGGTTACCGGTGGGCTTTTGGAATAGCTGCCTTAGAAGTGGAGGAAATTGAACCATTGTCTAGTTTGCCCGGTCTCTCGGAGGACCCTTCTGTTGTAGGGTTGCTGAGGGTTGAAGAGCAACAGGTGCCAATTGCTACTACAACTGTGCACCGGCGGCAGTACCACACCAGCAGAGACTCTCTGGTTCCCATCCACAAGCTAATTCGTCAACTGGAGGGTCAGGGAGTGATCAGCAGAACCCACTCACCCTTTAACAGTCCCATACGGCCAGTGCGGAAGTCCAATGGAGAGTGGAGGCTGACGGTAGACTATCGTGGCCTGAATGAAGTCACACCGCCCATGAGTGCTGCCGTGCCAGACATGCTGGAACTTCAGAATGAACTGGAGTCAAAGGCAGCCAAATGGTACGCCACAATTGATACCGCTAATGCATTTTTCTCGATCCCTTTTGCAGCAGGGTGCAGGCCACAGTTTGCCTTCACTTGGAGGGGCGTCCAGTACACCTGGAATCCAGGTGTGGAAACACAGCCCCACCATTTGCCATGGCCTGATCCGGAGTGCACTGGAACAGGGTGAAGCCCCAGAGCACCTGCAATACATTGATGACATCATTGTATGGGGCAACTCAGCAGAGGAAGTTTCTGAGAAAGGGAAGAAAATAATCCAAATCCTGCTGCAGGCTGGCTTTGCCATAAAATGAAGTAAGGTGAAGGGGCCTGCGCAGGAAATCCAATTTTTAGGCATAAGGTGGCATGATGGGCGGCGTCAGATCCCGATGGATATTATCAACAAAATAGCAGCCATGTCTCCACCAACCAACAAAAAGGAGACACAGGCTTTCTTAGGTGTTGTGGGTTTCTGGCAAATGCACATTCCGACGTACAGTCTGATAGTAAGCCCTCTCCACCACATAACCCAGAAGAAGAATGATTTCAAATGGGGCCCTGAGCAACAACAAGCTTTTGAACAAATTAAACAAGAAATAGTTCATGCCGTAGCTCTTGGGCCAGTCTGGGCAGGACTAGACGTAAAAACTGTGCTGTACACCGCAGCTGGGGAGAATGGCCCTACCTGGAGTCTCTGGCAGAAAGCACCAGGGGAGACTCAAGGTTGACCCCTGGGGTTTTGGAGTTGGGGATACAGAGGATCCAACGCCCGCTACACTCCAACGGAAAAGGAGATACTGGCAGCCTATGAAGGGGCTCGAGCTGCTTCAGAGGTGATTGGCACTGAAGCACAGCTCCTCTTGGCACCCCGACTGCCAGTGCTGCGTTGGATGTTCAAAGAGAGGGCTCCTTCTACACATCACGCAACTGATGCTACGTGGAGTAAGTGTGTGGCACTGATTACACAGCGGGCTTGAATAGGAAGCCCCAATCGTCCAGGAATTCTGGAAGTGATCACAGACTGGCCAGAAGGGAAAGATTTCGGAATGTCGCCAGAGGAGGAGGTGACGTGCTGAAGAAGCCCCACTGTATAATAAACTAACAGAAGATGAGAAACCATATGCCCTCTTCACTGATGGGTCCTGTCGCATCGTGGGAAAGCATCAAAGGTGGAAGGCTGCTGTATGGAGTCCTACACAGCGAGTTGCGGAAGCTGCTGAAGGAGAAGGTGAATCGAGCCAGTTTGCAGAGGTGAAAGCCATCCAGCTGGCTTTAGATATTGCTGAAAGAGAAAAGTGGCCAACACTGTACCTCTGTACCGACTCAGGGATGGTGGCCAATGCCCTGTGGGGGTGGTTACAGCAGTGGAAGCAGAGCAACTGGCAACACAGAGGCAAACCCATCTGGGCTGCCCCAGTGTGGCAAGATATTGCTGCCCAGCTAGAGAAGCTGGTTGTAAAGGTACGTCATGTAGATGCCCACGTACCCAAGAGTCGGGCCACTGAGGAACATCAGAACAACCAGCAGGTAGATCAGGCTGCCAAGATTGAAGTGGCTCAGGTGGATTTGGACTGGCAGCGTAAGGGTGAATTGTTCATAGCTCGGTGGACCCATGACACCTCAGGCCATCAAGGAAGAGATGCGACATATAGATGGGCCCGTGATCGAGGGGTGGACTTGAGCATGGACGCCATCTCACAGGTCATCCATCAATGTGAAACATGAGCTGTAATCAAGCAAGCCAAGTGGTTAAAGCCTCTGTGGTATGGAGGACGATGGCTGAAATATAAATATGGGGAAGCACGGCAAATCGACTACATCACGCTCCCCCAAACCCGCCAAGGCAAGCGTTACGTTCTTACAATGGTGGAAGTAACCACTGGATGGCTGGAAACATACCCTGTGCCCCATGCCACTGCCCGGAACACTATTCTGGGTCTTGAAAAGCAAGTCCTGTGGCGACATGGCACCCCAGAAAGAACTGAGTCAGACAATGGGACTCATGTTTGGAACAACCTCATAGACGCCTGGGCCAAAGAGCATGGTATTGAGTGGGTGTATCACATCCCCTACCATGCACCAGCCTGTGGGAAAGTTGAAAGGTACAATGGACTGCTAAAAACTACCCTGAGAGCAATGGGTGGTGGGACCCTCAAACACTGGGACAAAGGCCGCCTGGTTAGTTAACACTCGGGGATCTGCCAATCGAGCTGGCCCTGCCCAATCAAAATTTCCACGCCCAGTAGAAGGGGATAAAGTTCCTGTAGTGCGCATGAAGAATATGTTGGGTAAAACAGTTTGGGTTATCCCTGCTTCAGGCAAAGGCAAGCCCATCTGCGGGATTGCTTTTGCTCAAGGAGCAGGGTGCACTTGGTGGGTGATGAGAAAGGATGGGGAAGTCCGGTGTGTACCCCAAGGGAATCTGATTTTGGGTGAAAATAGCCAATAAATTAAATTGTATGATGTTAATAGCTATACACTGTATCGATGGTATAACCATAAGAATCACCCAAAACTAATGAAGGATGGACTTTGGAACTAACTTCAACTGGTGCCCAGGAACTTCATCGAAAATTACATCTGTGATATCCAGACTGCGAGCATGGACCATACCAGATACACCAGCCATGAAAAATACTCCGGATGCAGCGTGCAACAATCCAGCAGCACGCACTATTGTTCCTGCTCTGAGACACTGTAATGGCAGATGGAACCCAAAGCCATGGCCTAAATGAACTCAATGGACACTTTAGAGCGATGGCCCATGGAGTAAGAGAATGGTGACAGTGAAATAATCTGGGCATGACGTAGATGGTATGGAATAAGGGGTGGATAATGTCCTGGATAATTCTGGCAAGGATAGAGTTAATTTTACAAGGAGTCAGGACAGGTGACCCGAGCTGGCCAGGGGCTATTCCATGCCATGTGACGTCATGCTCACCATAAAAAGGGGGCTAGTCGGGTAGGGGAGGGGCGGCGCAGTTTCCGTGTGGTTCTGGGATGGGCTGAGTGTCTGGTCGGTCGGTAGTTGGTTCAGTAAATTGTTCTCTGTTATCACCCATTGTTAATATTTGTTATCAGCACTGTTGTTGATTGTTTTTCCCTCTCCCTTGTTGTCCCAGTAAACTGCCCTTACCCCAACCCTTGAGGCTTTTGCCGTTGTTTTTTTCCTGCTGGGGAAGGAGTGAGTGAGCGGCCGCGTGGCGCTCAGCTGCCGGCTGGGCCTAAACCACGTCAAACAGTTTTATCTCTAGACCTAAACTGGATTTCTACAGCTACAGAAAATAGTGAAAGAACAGAAGAAAATTTCTTGAGTTCCCTCAGTGGGGAGACACAATCCCAGAATTCATGTTTCTAAAATGGGAGGACTAGGGAGCTTTTGGCAGGTCTCATGGGTTTACCAAGAAGGAAACGAAGGAGAATGATAGAGCAGCCATGTCTTGTCTCCTCAGCATGGCAAGAGACTGTGGAGACCAACTTCCATAAGAACTACTAGGAAAAACACACAAGCATTGGCTGTTGTGGCATCCCAGGAGACAGCTGCGGTCACAAACCCTGTTCTCAAATGCCGTCCTCCTACTACTGCAAGGCAAGACTGTGTCTCACACATAGCCTTCACAAGATCAACCTGGAAGTGTCACTTATTTGTAACATTGATTAAAGAAACTGAAGCTGGTTTACACTTTATTATGGTAATCGTGTTTGCTAGTATCTAATTTGGAGAAGTAATAATGGTCAATTCTTTTGTTGTTATGAGTGGTACTCACCTCTAACAGATGTGTATCTATGCCTTTTATCCTTGGTCCTGGAACTGGTGGTAGGAAAAAGGCTATCATTCTGAAAAAAAACAGAACAAACACACAAGGTGTAAGTATGGGTCCTATCTCTTTGTTCTCCCATTTCCTCGGAATGTGACTAACATGTTAAACGCTTCTCCCGTATCTGATGCCTCCCTGCCGGACCTCCACTTCCTGTCTGCCTCTCAAGCCAGGTGATTTACAAATGCAGTTACAGTTTGTAAGTTACCCTTAGATGTATTTATAAGGAAGAGAACAATACAAAACTTACTCAACTGGAAAAATAACACTGCTAATGTCCTTCTGTTGTCCTTTATCCCTTAGCCTCCAGTTCTCTAATATCACTGTAACTTCATCGCTGGCCAAGAAGCAGCTATGTGAGGCACAGCTCTGGAGGAGTAGTGGGCATTTATGTACATACTTGACTGCCAGCTGACTACTACTAAACAGGATTTAGGATGTATGACTTCTCATGGCTTTTCCATCAATGGTTTCTATCTTGTTCTTCTATTCAGATGATAGTATTTTTTGCAAGACTTGTACATAAGTGATAATCTTTGTGACACCTTCCTCTTTCAGATTTGACTGAAATTAGCCAGTGTTCTAGTAAATTATTTGGGGAATTGACAGATAGGTGAGCAGAAAGAACCTCATAATATAACCTTATTTCCTTTAGAAAATTAGGCCAAAACCAAAAGGCACATCATCTACAGGAGCAGGGATACTCCAAATGATATATGCTGACTACTTACATGGCTAACCACAATGGTCAGGTCTAATAAAGACATGTCTTTACCAACTGAGAATTTAGCCTGGCTTCCCTAAGGAACAGAAATACCTCCTTATCAGTGGTGAATTTAGAGGCAAATACATGTAACTTAGAGTTTATAAGAGAACACAAAACCTATAGGAAATTGAATTAAATGGTAGAAGTCTCTTTTTGAAAAGTTTATTGAGATTTTCAACTCAATGCAATTGTGAAATTGGTGACTTACCTGTACCCTTTCAAAACCATTGTCCAGCTCATGATTAAACATACAAGAGATGACAAGACACCAACAACGATCCACACAACCATCTCTCTTACTCTAAAGTCTAGGAAACAAACAGAATTATTTAAGGACACATATCTAGCATATGCATAGTCAGCATGCAAAAAATATTTTAAAAATAAAATTTATTTTATCTGAAATTACTTTTATTTAAAAAATTGGTCTAAACTGCCAAATTTGGTATTGAATCTAGAGGGTTTTACTAGCGTAGATGGATCTCAACAATCATTGTAATAACTGATAATAAGTATACTTTTTATTAATGGCACTGTGCAGGAAATAAACTCTCTTGGAAAAATGATATAAAAATGTATGAAGAGGGAAATTTTGTCACAGCCATTATAGCAACTGTTCAAATCCAATTATATCAATACTGTAGTCATTTCATTATCAAATAAATATCATATAATCAATTAAATGGTTAAATGATCAAGGACTAGATATTTTTAAGGATTTCTATTGTAACATAAACTTTTTACTGAGGTGTTTATTTCAAATTCATTCCAGATAAAGAATACTGAAGAGCTGTTACTGTCTGAAGGCAGTCACTCTTTGTTGTCTATGTAGCAATTTTAATGCAGTTACCTGTATTCTTTCAATTAAAAACTACCATCAGAGAACAAATGAGGCAATAAACAGAAACGACATGGTTTAAATAAGTAAAGAAATTTATTCACCTTCTTAACTCCAAAAATTAATGCAGGGGAAAGCTAACTGGGTATGGTGTAGGGATGCTGAGAATTCAGTTACCTTAGTAATGATGTTCTTACCTGTCGTAGGAAAACTGTGGGATGTCAATCTTCACAGGTGCCACAAACAGCTAACAAAAGTATTACATGAACTTCCACGTAATAACAATTACTGAAGGAATGCCTGGCCACTCACCAGTAGGGATCTCAATATAATATTCTGGGCTCCATTCACTCCATAATCCATAGTGGTCTGCTTTGCAGTGAATCTGTATAATATACTTCTTTCCAGGATTTAAACTAAACATTTTATATTGTGTTTGCTGTCCCACAAAAACAGTCTGCAAAATGAATAAAAATCATAAAATGCATATCAACTTGAGACATTTTGCTGTGAAAATCACAGCTAGGTTTAAGTCTTGATAACCAGGTTGGGAATATAAAACGAATCTGGATAGCTTCCTAATAATTGTTATGCAGGCGTAGAACAATGGTACATTTATTTTATTTCTAATTTATTTCTCATTCAGTAGGAATGAAATCTGTTTCTGGTATACTGTGCAAATTACACTACTACAAAACCACATCATAAGCATATGGCAAATGGGGAGGAACTGTGGTAATGGTGGGAACTGCAATGATGAGAGGAGGAGAAGTAGGCAAGAAACAGCAATGGGGTAAGAAAATGCAGAGAGAAAAGAAGGAATGTGGAGTTGGTGGAACTGCACAGGGTAGTGAAAAGTGGATCTTGCAATGGCCAGGGGGCTGGGAAGTGCAGTGGCAGGGCGAAGGAAGGAGGAGATACAAAGATCTCTGTATGAGAAGTATTGCAGCAGAGAAGAAGGGGATGCAGCCAAATACCAATAGCTGGAGACTTTAATTTGCTACCCAGTTGTTTGAGTTGCAGATCCTGGCTATAGACAAGTATTATGTGGCCATCACAACTATCACCTAATAGTTGTTTGTACAAATTTAAATGATTTTACAGAATGTCACTGAGCTTTCTGTTACTTAAGAAGTGCTTGTGGTCAAGACCAAATTATCACAAAAGAAGCCTGACTAAATGAGAACAAACAATTTAAACTGTAATGCAGTATGATTAATATATAATGGCCATAATTAAAAATAAGTACTTTATCACCTGCTATCACCCAATAGCATCTGAGATACCAGTATTCTTAGTAAGAAATCATAGTTCACACAAGCACTTTTGAAAAATGATGAACTATTCAGTGTGCCTGCTTCATTGCATTGAGGCATGGGACCTAGCTGAAAAAATCTAAATGATCACAAAACATAATACAGCAAAAACTTGCAACATCCTTACTTCCCATTCCTCTCCTTCTTCAGGCTTTAGTCGCAACTCATATTCAAGGGTAAGCCATCCAGATCTGATATCAGCCAGCGGGGGTGGAGACCACGTCAAGACCAGATATGTTTTTCTATTTATCGGCTTTTTTAATTCCAGAGTTACATTCACAGGAGGATCTGGCTGTACTGTTAAAATAAAAGAACTGACAATAAGAGTCTAAATGATTTTTCCTTGCATCTTATGAAGAAATATAAAATGGTGTGAGTGGTGAGTTGCCATGTCCATTATGTCTAGTAATTTAGAACTCGTGCTGGAATACAGAGCTCAAGAGTTTCCTGATAAAGTAAGCATGAATTTATGAATGTGAAGAACAGATGAGGAGCAGCAAATATGTTGAGTTCACATTGAGATTTGCCTTAATTGTTTATCACTAGAAATAATTTTTTCTTACATTACCATTTATTGTTGCTTTTCCCCAGAACTATGTTTCAAAGTTAACATCTTTAATGCTTTGTTATGAAACTTGTGTTTTACCGTAATCTTATTATACTAAAGCCCTATCTATATCTCAAAAATAAACCAAAATGGAACGCAGGTTTCTGCTACGGTTAGGCTTGCAGCTTCCTCAGTTCAGAGGTAGAGCTTCTGCATATCATGCATGTATTTTACCATTGTCTGATGCAAAGCTTCATCAAGTAAGCAGTCAGGGCAAAGAGGCAAAATGTAAAACCTTTTCTCCAGGAGCCCTTTTCCAGTTGCCAGAGCCTTCATAACAAAATGGTTATCAGTGACAACGTTCCGTTCCCTTCAATAAAAACCTAAACATTTGTCCACAGGTACTTTGTGGAAAAAGTCTGAGAAAAGAGATTATCAGTACACTGCTATAAAAAGCATTAATTCACCATCTCTTGGGTCTGGAAACTACTTTTAGGTAATAAATTTTAAGTATTATTAGTTAAAAGATCAATTTCATTTCAGTTGCTGGTAGAGTGGAAAAAGATTTTAGCTGGGCTTGACTGAAAGAAATATGGAAAACCAATAAATGGTTATCTGAATGCAGTTTTAAAGCTTTTAGCAATTTTAGGTTTCCTTTGAAAATAAAATGGTAAAGGGATGAATATTGATTTATTATTACACCAGAGAAGATCTTATCTGTTCTTAAAAGTTTTTAACTTGGATATAATACTATATATGCAGAGCTGGAAATACAATTGTGTCAAAACCCATATTTTGAATTATTTGGTTCCACAGAAAATAGTTTTTATCTCTTACCTATGTAAGTCACATCCACATAACGAGGATCAGAGACGTTACTTCCCATTTCATTAGTTGCCCTCACAGTAATATTGTATATGGTCCAGAATGAGGTGTGCTTTTTATCGAAGTAGCATGAATTGGGGCCCGCAGTTCTGTAATCTGGACATTCATAAATTTGTTGTTCTCTGAAATGAAAGAATCACAGTGATTAGGTTACAGAAAGACACCTGACTTTGACTACTAGCAGGTCAGCATTAATTAGGGCTGGATCAGATTTTCATGCCTGACAATGTGAAGAAAATCAGAAAACTGCTTTCAGACTAAAGACTTATCAGACAATTCCAGAGACTGTAGTATGCATTTTCTCCCCAAAATAAATACTACAAAGCCTGAAGAATTTAGGCTGCTGTAGATGCAGCAGAGGACTAGTAGAGTGCAGCTCTTACTTTTCTGAACGTTCACTGCATAGCCCTTACAGATTCCAGAGAGCCAGCAGAAGTGATTGCTGAAGTCTTCCAACTCATGTATTAAAAACTAAGTATTTCCAATGTTCATTTCACACTTACGCGAGTTCTGCATGTTACATTAATATACTTCCAGAATTTGTTTTGGTCTTTCATCGCCTGTTCCTCAAAAAAATCTGCTTTGTACCTGCCCTCCAAATCCTTCCCAAAGGAAGCAGGGATAGAAGAGAAAGTTGAGTACGTAGTTTCCAGGCTCCTCTGAGATGCACAATATCAAAAGAGAAAGTTGTGGATGTGGATCTCAGACTCTGCCCTGGCTGGCTGGACCAGTATCTGTCTTTGTCCACTAAGACCTGGCTCTCAGCTGACAAGTAGAGTTTAGCATCCAGTTAGGTCAGCACAAGGCTGAGCAGTGCTGGGTGAACCAAAAATAGTTCAAACAAAATACTGACTACCCCTTTAAAATGAATGTTTGGCACTTGATCTAAGTTCCAGGACTAAAATTACTGCAGAAGCCAGGAGACATTTATGGCCTATGAATACTTGTGCAAAATAAGCATTATCAGAAGATGAACATTTTAATATCTGGTCATTTTGAAAAGCTTTATTTCTGGGGCTGTGTGGCCAAAAAAGCTACAGGACTGTGTATTTGTATTGCATACTATTACGCAGTTGCTGTGCCATGGCTACTTTCAAGGCAGTCTGTCTTTCAAGGCAGAAGAATTCACAGATATTTGAAAAACCTAACATTATAAAGAGATCCTATTTCAACCTTAAATATGTTGCTGCTAGGCTATTCCAGAATATATGTCACTTGGACAAAACCATGTGCTATGGAAAATGACATCCCCTAAATGCAAAACCAATCAGGATTGATTTTTCAGGTCCTACCAATAAAACACTGAATAATTATACACAGCTTTTACCCTTCTTTGCTGTAAAGCAAAGTGTAGTTAGTAGGATGTCCTCCATCTGAACCAGGCTTCCACCAACAAGTAAATGTTTCCTTTTCTGGAGAACGGCATTTTATTATTGTAGGCTTTTCAGGAGGTGACTCTCCTGTAAGAGATAAAGAAATGAACTAATTATTTAGTTGAATGCATTATGTCAACCCTGAAAGCAAAAAACAATGCCAAGCAGAGCACAGGAAAATAATTTTTCTTTTCTACAAGGAAAGAAAAGCTTTTGCTTCATACTAGAATAGGAAAGGGCTAGGTGGTTAGGGTGGCAGCATGCTACTTTGACCTGGATTCAAAATCCTTTCCCACGGCAGTTATGCTGAAGAGCTACGTTTTAGTTCCCTGGCTGTGGCTCTTGTCTGCCCCCAAATCTGATAAGGGGTGCTCAAATACTGTCATAGCAGATTGTATGAAATTATTAAAATATACTCTGCTATCCAATCCATTTTCTACAGAAACAATTTTTTCTTAAAAAAAAGGTATTTGAAGATGCTTCTGATTGTTAAAAAAATATGCTGTCATTTGTTTTGGCTTTTACAGGAAAAAACCATGGAACATGTTTTCCCATTTGTTTATGTCCTTGCCAGTAACTCTCTTCTGAAGTACCTATGCTCAGCTGACTTCAAAGATACAAAGAAGTAGCTCTCATATTTCCTTGTAAAGTGAAGTTATGCTCAGAACTCAGGCTACTTGCCTGATTGCTGCCAAGCAATTTATAATTATTTGGATTCCTGATGATGTTTTTATAGACTCAAGCAAAGCACTTAGAGTAGGGCAGAGGAAAATGCTTAAATTTTGAAATGGGATGATGCTAATCAAAACCCTGATGTGACTGAAAATTTTGCAGTTACGTATTTGTGGCAAAATGTGGTCCTATTACATCAATAATATATATTTTCTACTATTTAGAGTAGGGGCATTGATTTTCCAAATTTCTAATTGCCTAAGGCAGATCTGAAAATGGGACATTTAAAAAATATTTTTCTGTTAACAGTACTTCAGTAATCTCCATGTCAAATAATGAATAATACAATTAGTGACAGAAGAAGATTTGAGACAACCTGGCTAAAGTGTCTGACAGCAAGATATGATGTCATGCATATTTAATGCATCCACTCCAACCCAGTAAAACACAGATAATTATTTCCATGTGATAGTAGCTGTAAGTGTTATACTCTCTTAAACATCGCAGTGCTTTCAGTCCAGTTACTAATGAACAAATGAATGATTCTTACACAAGTACCATTTCCTGATATCTATAGCTACAGATGAAATCAACATAGTTTTTAAATAGAGAGACAGGAAAAATAAATTATTTAGGCGCACCTGTATCAGAAGTGACTGCCTAGTAAATCCCAGCCTGTTTGTCATACAGAGTTTCAGCAGAGGATCCTGAGCGGATCAACCAGACTAAATACACAGTTACACACAAAGTATGGTAAGATGCACTGAGCTGTTCCTCCAGCGCTATGAAGTATCTGTTTGAGGAACTGAGTTTTCAGGGCTGCCATTTAGGCACCTTTCACAACACTGAACTGGCTAGAATTTAAAAACACTTAACAGCAATCATCTGCTCACCTTTGGGGATCTGAATGTGTCTTTCAGAGCTCCACTCACTCCATTCTCCAAGGTTTAATGTGCAACGGACCTGAACAACATATTTCACCCCAGCTTGTCTCATAATCACTTTGTACTCTGTCTGCTCTCCAAGAGATACTGTCTGGAAAAGAAAATGGACTGGAAAAATAATAAAGAATTGTGCCCCTTTAACAAATAAACCATAAAGGAGTAGGCTTGTGTCACTGACTTCTGAAAGGCAAGGGTTTCAGTCCAGTATTTTATAAGATGTGAATTTCAAAGAAGCAAAGGTAGTGACTTAACAGGAAAACTCACTTCAGTAACACTGAGATTCTGATACTTGAGAACATATTTAGTTGTAGACTTTTTATAAGTTAGTATTCCATCAGATCCACAACGCGATGAACACTACAGGTAGTCCAACTCACAGATAAACTCTCTGTGTAAGGCTTCTTAGTGGCTAGTTTTAGTGCTTATTATTTCAGGCCCTTTCAATCTCTCTTCAGAAGTCTTTCAAGACACAGTGTTCTCCATCATTAAGGCATTAACAATTTAGGTGATGTTGAGGTCATCTGACTATGGCTTTAAGAATGATATTTTGTCCTGTTATCTCAGCTGTGGCAGTACTGTTGGTCCACTCCTAGCAAAAGGGCAACAGCCGGGAATGTCAATGGAAATAGTGTGTGTGAGTAGGACACTCCATACTTTCTGAGAGGGGAGTTGTCCCCAGCTGATCATGTTGATAATGATGACTCTCAGCCCGATTAAACAGCAATTAAGGAATAACTGAGAGACTTCTGAGACAAAAAGGGTCAGCTTGAAAATTTGTAGTAGTGGGGGAGACTGGAAATTTCAGCAGTAGCTGAAGCTTAGTGCTATCAGAAGCTGCTCTGCTAGCATTGTGACCTCTGCCTGGGCAGAGCAGCCTCCCTTTCTCATGCAGTGAGCAGCTGCACTCCAGACAGCATGGGCAGCAGCAGGCAGGAAACCACACCTGGGTATATGCATGTGACCGTCCGGCTGCTTTCTCACTGATGTGTGTCTTAGTAGACAGTAAGAAGGGACATGGGTTCACATTAAGTGTGAACACATCTATCTGTGCCCCCTGCAGAAATGGGTGTAAGTGGGGGAGTTTGAACTCCCAGGAGGGTGGGTTATATTTCTGTATATTGTAGTGTATTTCTGGGACTAGTTATAGAAGTATGTTTATAAATTTGTAGGTGCCTATTAACATTTTTAAGTGCCCGGTATTTTGATTTATCTGTTGTATTACTGATACTGGCCTTGACTGCATAGTTAACTAACTGCTTGTTAATTATATCTTAATGAATCAATAAACTGCTTCGATCCTGATTTAGTTTAAACTATATGAACTAAGCAGTTTCTTACTGTGACATTTGGGAACAGACACACTGATGAAAATTACAATTAAATATTACATCAGTGGATTAAATAGGGTTTTTTAGTAGCTGACATTAGGACAATTATGTAATTACCTTGAATTTCACTATCTCTACAAACAACTGCAGTATTTTTCTTTCTTTAATCAGATTTGGTTACATTAATTTTTCTATCCTTATAGAAACTAATTTTTTGTAGTACCACTTAAATTCAGACAAGAGAACTCACTGAAAAAGCATTTATACAATAAAAATATTTTTTCTGTTACCTCCCACTCTTCCTTTTCCTCAGGTTTTAGTCGTAGCTCATAGTGATATACATGTGAATTTGAGCTGACATCGGCTAATGGAGGGGGAGACCATTTTGCCCAAAGGTACATTATGCTAGCAGATGTTTTTGTTTCTAGAGAGAGGTTCACAGGAGCATCTGGCTGAACTGTATAAATGAAAAGTTTGCTATTAATGATTTAGTTTTCTCTCAGAAAACACACCTCTGTTACGATTTTGTATTTCAGCAAATTAATTTCAGATCATTCAGCACTTCTGTAAAGGAATAGTACAATAGCCTTTTTTTCCTTTCCCCCTGATAATGTTTAACTGGCTACTGATTTACCACAGTATCAGCAAATCTTAGACTTTACTCTGAATTTGTCAGGCTAAGGAAATACAAATCATAATTTCATTAGGCCACTCTTGCAAAATTAAAATAGCAGATATTTTATAGTTAAAAAGGCTAAGTACATTTATCATTACAATGTGTAGATTATGTGTATGCAGAAAGCAGAATGGAGTTAGGAATATGAAATACTACAAAAAGCCCGCAGAGTGCTTAGGCAGTTATTTTTACCCTCCCAAGACTGCTATACCAGCAGCCATAAAGATTTGGAAAATTTAGGTAGCTTAACCTCATTTGAAAATTCTATGACCTACAGTGCTAGGAACCTACAAAACTGTCATTGACTCTAATCAAAATACTGGAGATTACTAGAAACTGGAGCCAATTTTTCAGCCAAAGTAAAGTGACACTAAAATATGTAGTTAACTTATAAGTAAAATGCAGTTTTCACATAAATTGAAGATGAAAATTTTAGGTCATATGTAGATAAACACTCCATAGCAAGTTTCACATCATGAGGAAAGAAATCTTTCACCACTACTTGTTCTGGGATTAAAAACCACATACATCTCCAATTAGTTTGTTTTCCATTTCATTCTTCCCTTTTTACCTATGGAGGTCACATCCACGTACTGAGGATCTGAGCTGTTACTTCCAATTTCATTCGTTGCCATTACAATGATACTATATGTTGTCCAAGGATTAGTGTGGTTTTTATCAAAGTAGCAGGAATTGGGACCTGACGTTCGGTAGTCCGGACATTCATAGATTTTTTCTTCACTGAAATAAAATTATTTAAAAAGTTAGATGTTTAGGAAATGAAACAAATCAGATGAATGTTCTAGTAATGGCCTAGGTTCTGCAAAGAAATTTGAAATGTTTAACTTTAAACCTGTATATAATCCCATCTCTGGGAAACATTTTGGTGAGTGTCAAATGCTATTACCATAAGTGCTTCATTGCTACTTTTAATGCAGTTGTTCAGGATGAATGTGTTTATCCCCTTTTTTATACATAGGCATATGTCGACAAAAGAATGGAAAGAGAAATTTCTAGAGATAGCACAAGGCACTTTTAAAAATGTTGAAAAGCAAGTTAAAAGGCAAATTAAACACATTCACTTTGACTAAAGAAGAAAAGTTGCTAAATATCTTATCTTCTTTCTTATCTTCTTTACATATTTCCCCTGGAAAGTAACATGATGTGCCCTATGGCAGAGGAGTGTTTTATTGATTATTTTGCTTTCAGCAAGATGCTAATTTATCTGCTTTTTAACATCATCACCATCACAACTGTCTCAACAAAAAATATTTGATCAATTCATGATCTCTTCCCTGTTACCTTTATAGGAGTCTTTGGCCTTTTTAAGGATTGTTTTGTACTTAATTAAAGCTGAACTGGGGGATGTACTCAGAGCCTATTCCAGGTGTGAAGAACTGCGCAAACCCAAAGCACCAGCTGACATGGTTCAAGGATGCACTTTGGTCCCACTGTTATGCTCTATGCACTGATAATAACAAAGTCTCTTAGTTTCCAGGCAGTTTTGTCCCAGAAAGAAAAGAAAAGGGGACTGTACCTGAGAGATGATGAGCTAAGGCAACCATGGCCCAGATCTGGAGTGCTTAGCGGTGTTCAGCACATTTAATGAAACACATAAGCACTTCTGTCCATCCCTAAGCAAGATTGTTCTGGGCTGTGGTAGGTGTGACTTAGAATGTTCATTAAAATTTCTGCTTTGATTGAGATTGAAACATCTGGACTGTCATAAAATAAAAGCTGTCAAATCATTGTCGAGTGTGGCAACTTCATTAAAGACTGCATCTTTCCTGATCAATTAATACCAAATGATTTGGAGTTCTTTTTAACTGAAGCAGGAAAGTCTGAGGCTTTACCTTATGTATCCTGAACCTCACTGTATATATTCAAAGAAATTTAATCTTTTGAGCCTCCTTGCTTACTTGACCCAGTTCTGAGACCTCTTGTTTTCAGGAACAAAGGGCAGTTATGCAAAGAAGCACAGGTTAAGCAAAGTTGCTAATCATACACGTTTTATTCTTAAATAGGATGAGGGAGCCACAGACTTTACCAGAACAGTAACTTTTGAGATGTAATACCCACATCTGATTTTACTCCATTGTGGGAACCACGAGGTGGAAGTAAAGGGAAAGGGAAGTAAAGACTCTCTATAGATTTTCTCCAGATGGGGCTTTGCTGTGCACAGTAATGGAAAAGCTCCTCAGCACCAGCAGCCTCCCCAGGGCCTCCCCACACACTGCCTGCGGCCCAGGGCCCCATTCCAGCACAGCGCAGCAGGGCTGGTCTCCAGCTCCCCACAGCCCTGCCCTTCCCAGCCACGGGCCATGCTGAGCCAGCCCCAACCTGCAGGCTGACTGATGTCCTGGCCCAGCCCGGCCTTGACCTGTCCCTGTCCCCACAGAGGTGCCCAGAGCTGCGTTACCCCCAGCCTACCCTGCTCCCTGGGTGGGGTGGTGGGATGGGCCCTGGACGGAGGCCCTACCCTGCCACCCGGGGGGGACCCTGCGGCCTCATGGTGCCTTGATGCTCCCCTCCTCATGGAGCATGCCATTCAGCTAAAAGCTGTGTGCCTCCTGATAAGATGGACAAACTACACCCTGGCCAGCGTGTCTTTAGACCAGTGGGATATTAGGTCAGATGAGTTTCAGTAGGGACAGGCTGAAGGTTTAGGACTGGTAGTATTCACGTTTTCTTCCAACAAGGGAAAGCCATTCATTTCATGTAGCCCTTGTTGGCTGTCTAAGGTTTAATATGGATTCATAAAAACACCTTTATAAATTATTCTTTTCTTTCCCTCATTCTGTCATAATGGTCACTTGATCACTTACAGAATAGGTATGCACTGCTTGTTACCTGTCCTTGCTGTAGAACAGGGTGTAATTGGTCGGAGATCCTCCATCTGAGCCAGGCTTCCACCAACAAGAAAAGGTTTCCTTTTCTAGAGAATGACACTTTATTATCTTAGGTTTTCCAGGGTATGATTGACCTAGGGAAGTGCAGAAATCCAGCTAGTTATATTAGAGTTGGATAATGTTTTTTGTTGTTATTGTTGAATGATAAATTCAGCAAGGAATGCTTTTTTGAGGTCAATAAAATTATTTGAAATTATGGACTAAATTTGGCAAATAAATCTGTCTGGAAAAAACTATCAGAAAAGTAAATATATTTTATCTCAAACTTCTAAAATAGCTACTGAAATGATTTTACTTCTCTTTTTCAAATGAAAATTTCATTTTTACCTAAGATTAAATGTGCACAGTTATCTCAACATTAAACTAAAGAGCTTGGAAGTAAATGCATGACCTTTTGTTTTTTTCCTAAAATATGCAAACTTTTTATCTTCAAATTATCTTAAAATGAAATCTCACCTCCAACTTTGCAACAGAATCAAAATTCCACTGTTTGCACATACTTGGGGTAAATTATAGGTTAGACAAGTAATAAAAAGAAAACATCAATGGGCTGGATGTAGTATTTTGTGTATTAGCAACCTAAATATATTCATTAATTATTTAAATATTCCCTAGCAATCCCAATAAATTTAAGAATATTTCCTGTTAAGACTACTTCTCCAACATTGGACGTTTTAAAGATTCGGCTGGACAGGGTGCTGACCCATCTTGTCTAGGCCATGCTTTTGCAAAGAAAGGTTGGACCAGATGATCCTTGAGGTCCCTTCCAACCTGGTATTCTATGATTGTGATTCTTGTCATTAACTTCTACTAAGAACATAGACTGTAAATTTACACACATTTTGACACGAAAAGCATGTGGCTTTTCAAACTAAACATACCTTTATTTCATTAAAGTTCCATACCATATCTCTAATAGTGTTACTATTCATATGATGCTAATTCCCAAGAAGGTGACAAGCATGGAATGATTGTAGGGATGGTGTGAGTGCTTTTCATCGTCGCCACCACATAATCATTAAATCAATACTATAAAAAGAAAAGAAGACTCAAGTCATTTTCAGAATCTCCATACAAACTTTAGAAGAAAGTAGAATCATAGAATGGTTTAGGTTGGAAAGCACCTCAGTGATCATGTAGTTCCATCCCCCTGCCATGGGCAGGGACACCCTCCACTAGACCAAGTTGCTCAAAGCCCCATCCAGCCTGGCCTTGAACACTTCCAGGGAGGGGGCATCCACAACCTCTCTGGGCAACCTGTGCCAGTGCCTCACCACTCTCACAGGGAAGAGTTTCTTCCTTTAATCTAAATTTACCGTCCTTTATCTTAAGGCCATCATCCCTTGTCCCATGACTACATGCCTTTGTTACAAAGAATCCTTCTCCAGCTTTCCTGTAGGCCCCTTTAGGTACTGGAAGGCTGCAATTAGATCTCCCTGGAGCCTTCTCTTCTCCAGGCTGAACAACCCCAACTCTCTCAGCCTGTCCTCATAGGAGAGGTGCTCCACCCCTCTGATCAACTTTGTGGCCCTCCTCTGGAGTCACTGCAACAGCTCAATGTCTCTCCTGTACTGGCGCCCCCAGAGCTGGACGCAGTACTCCAGGTGGGGTCTCACGAGAGTGGAATAGAATCACCTCCCTTGACGTTGTTCTTGATGCAGCCCAGGATATGGTTGGCTTTCTGGGCTGCAAGCACACATTGCTGGCTCACGTTGAGCTTCTCATCCATCAACACTCCCAAGTCCTTCTCCTCAGGGCTGCTCTGAATCCATTCTCCGCCCAGCCTGTAGTTGTGCTTGGGATTGCCCTGAGCCATGTGCAGGATCTTGTACTTGGCCTTGTTGAACTTCATGTGGTTCGCACGGGCCCACCTCTCCAGCCTGTCAAGGTCCCTCTGAATGGCATCCCTTCCATCCAGTGTGTTGACTGCACCACACAGCTTGGTGGTGTCAGCAAACTTGCTCGATCCCATTGTCCATGTTGCCGACAAAGATGTTAAACAGTGCTGGTCCCAATACCGACCCCTGAGGAACCGCCACTCATCACTGGTCTGCACTTGGTCATCAATCTGTTGACTGCAACTCTCTGAGTGCGACCATCCAGGCAATTCCTTATCCACCGAGTGGTCCATCTGTCAAATCCATGTCTCTCCAATTTAAATACAAGGATGTCATGTGGGACAGTGTCAAATGCTTTGCAGAAGTCCAGGTAGATGACGTCAGTCACTCTTCCCTTAAAGTAATTTAAATACATACAGGCTCCAGTGTGGTCAGGATAGTTTGGGTAAAGCCTCAGACTTTTCTGAAGGAAGTGTTTTAAGGAAAACCAAGTGTTTTAGGAAGTCTTGTACTTACCATTCAGACCCACCGCAGTCAGAGCAAGTAGCAAAATAATTTGAACTGATGATGTCAATTTCTGTTTCATGATGCCTGCTTCTCCTCAGGAGGAAATATCAGTTCAAGGGCTCACTGAAAAATAGGACATCATGCAATAGTAAGTAACAATGCTTAACAGGTAATATGCATCACTTGGCTTGATCAAAATCCTTTTGGAATTGCAGCTAATTGATTCTTGTTATTTCTCAAAAAGGTGTGGCAAAAGCTACAGTTCCACTTCACAAGCAGAAAACCTGAATCACGTAGTATGTCTTCCTGAAGGTCTTTGTATGGTTAGCAGTGCAAGGATTACAATTCCATAGCATTAACTAATCTTGCATATTTATTGGGCGTCTTGGGATAGCCAAAAGCACTGGATGCTTTTCTTAAAGCTCTAACTTTTAGACTCATTAATTTACCTGAGATATCAGCCTTTAAGTAACAAAAAATACACTTTTCCCCCTGTTGATACAAAGAACAACTCAAGGTACTTGAATTCTGAAAAGTGCTGAAAACAGAAGGCAAATAGAAAATATCAAAACATTATTTAGAAGTTTATGATTTTTTGAGCCAATCTCATGACTTCTGAATATCTGGGACTGGCAACGTTGAATTCTGGATCACCCGAGCTGAAGAATGCTACTCTTCTGTGCATTCAACTTGTTTTTACTGCATTTGATTTTGCAGTGAAGTGGAAATGCCAAGATCGGAGAAAATCAAACAAGGAGAAAGTAGCGTAAGTTCACAGTTAATTTATCAGGTGAAAATGCCAAATGGGAGGCAATTATTCCTCTTTCTTCAACCAGTAAAGGCCAGATGCAGTGTTGCAGAACTCGGCTGAAATACAGAGGTGCCACTGGGAAGTCTCCAGCTGTGAAGACCCAGTCCCTGCCTTGGGCTGACGCCACTAGATGTCCTCAGAATTCAGGTTACAGCCGAGGGGGATCAGGAGTCCCTGTTGCTGCTAAATCCGTTTGCTTAGCCTGAGGGAAAGACAGAACGACTTAAAGCAAACTTCCTGCTTCTCCCACCAATATGCTTCCTGCTTGGAGATGGTGACTGGAGTCTGCTATTAGATTCTCGGTAGCCAACCTCACTCTTAGAAACTAATAATTTACTACCTAATTAGGAAACTCCTTACCTCAGCTTTCCACTCCTACCAAGGATATCTGACAGATACTTGTATGCTTGAAACCCATTCAATATAGCACAGTGTGGGAACAAGCTGTCTCTTTGCTGAGGAAAAATTCTTTGTGGTTTATCAGATGACTCAGTTTTCATTATGCAATTAATTTTCTATATCAAGAAACTATAATCTGTCAGCATATAAATGTTTTTCAAGCAGAAAAAGTATCTGTTAATTTAACTGACTCTAAAACATGTTTACTGTGGACAATGTGGAGAACAACAACAGCGGACTACATTTCCATATATCACTTCTGAATATCCAGGCACATTTCACATATGTAACTGAGCTACAGGCTGCAAAAATTGCATCTGGGTTAGTTTTAAACTCACTTACAGCAATCTGCATACAGAGTCAGTGGAGAGCAAACCATTTAAATAGAAATTCCAGTTCTGTGTAAGCACATGCAAATTTTATGACTGTAAACAAACTGCAGGCATAAACGTTAGTGTTTAACTTCAGAAATGAGCTGAAAATTTGGTATTAAATAATGTGAAGCACAGACCATTGAACTCATGCAAGAACAAGGCACATTTTTCTCAAGTGAAGGTGAAATAATGAACTATAAACAGTAAAAGTTTCATGTACATATGATACCACTTACAGTATTTTATTGTTTCTAAAAATAGTTATAACAGTTGCAAAATACAGCACTTTCAAACTGAGAGTCATACTATGCTTCCCTACAGAGAACTGGTACCATGATTTTTCTTTTACTGATGTTTCTTTTCTGTGTGACGAATTGACAGATAAGAGAAAGTGACTGCACTCAGTAGAAGAATGAAAATTGTCAGTAAGGCAAAAGAGAGAGGCATCATCAAGAAAGCTGTATTAGAGCACTCTGCAAGGAAAATAGGATAATTTTGGAAACTGAAGATCTAAAGAACCAAATTAATAGAAACAGGATGAAATTAATGCATTTAAGCCCAAGTAATTTTCCTTGGGAACATTTGTTTTTTAAAAATGAGATCATTGTGAACCACTTCTGTAATCTGGCTGTGAAAAAGAACAGGAGAGATACAGGGGAGGAATATGGACCTATTGGTGCCACAGACTAAACTCAATGTATAATTCTGGTCACCTATAATTGGGGGAAAAAAAATCAGATAAACCTATTTAGAACAGATTTAGATCACAGCTACAAAGATAAGCAGGGGACAGAGAGGCTGTCTCATGATGGTGATTTAAAGAATTGGGTTTTTACTCCACGCAAGGATGGTTGTCTTCTATAAACACAGCATGAGATTAGCATCAAAAGAGGGAAAATAAGAATGTCTAAACTCTAGCAAATGTTGGAACAAGAATAGATGGCCATAATCAGCTTCAAAAATTAGAGAAAAATGTTACCATCACAGCAGTGAGTTTCTGCAATAGTCTTCCCAACACAAAAGTCCCATTTAGTTTTCCCAGGTAGTCTGATCTATGACGAAGTATATATGACATGGTTGGTTGTGGTAGCTAAGAACTGGACTTCATGATCCAATATATGCTTTCCAGGACAGTGTTCTGGATTCAAGTTACGTACCTTGAATTACTAACAGTTAGAAAACTGCAGAAGTATGAGATGGCTGTATGTCCTATTGTACATTCAGAATTTAATGCTTCCAAAATATTTTCTATTAAAGAATTATGAGAACCTCTGTTTATTTGAAAATCATGCTTAAAGGCATCTTAGAAAAGCTTCATCTTGATATTTGTATTGCTTTCTGAAGGAACGTAAGCAGCAGCAGAGCAGTGGCTAGGAGGCTCCAGGCATATTGACCATATTCCATTTGTTCCAGTGCCTATGTTTCCATGGTTGCCTGGAATTTGGTATTTGTGGTTCAAATATCGTTTATAAGGCTTCCAGAGAGATGTCTTCTTTTTTAAATACTACTTGCTTTCATAGAAAAAATAGTGCCTGCTTTGTCATAACTCTATCAAAAGTGTGTCTCCCCTATCTATCATTTCAAAATGTTTCCATAATAGGGTAACTAGCACTATTGAAGATGCTGTGAAGGAATGCTTCACTTACAGGACTGAATGCATTCTTTTATAAGGGACACAGTGGACATTGATTTGCCAGAACGTCATGCAAAACCAAGGGTTGAGTAACTGATAATTAAAAGATCATATGCCTCCTTTTTGAAGGCTTTTATTTAATTGCAACAAAGTTATTACATTCTGAGATTATAGTTGAATTTCTGCCTTTTAACACAGCTTTACATAGTATTCAACGGCTACACATTGCATCCCAGAAAACAGTGTGCCTTGACACAAACGGAAATGATTATTGGGGTTTTAGAATGCACAGAAGTGCTAGATGTTCCTGTACAATAACCCTACTCCGCAATTAATAATATTATGAAATTGTAGGTTTGAAAACTGTGCTTAGAATGCTACTAGATGAAGCTGAAAGATAAATACCGATACTGAAATCAGGTGCTGTGGAGCAGGGTGGACAGAAAAATGTCCTTATCCTAATTGATTTCTAGTTCTCACATTCTTTTCTCTTTCTTGGCTATGCTGATGGATAAATTTCATTAGATTGACAGAGAAGTACTTACTCTGTTCTGCACAGATGGAAAATTTTTCTATCTATCTATCTGCAATGTTTTTCAGGCTTGCAGGAAGGGGAACAACTGTATAGCACCCACTGGCAATGACATTATGTCCATCACAAGCTTTGCCTGTGCTGCTAAAGAAATCTAAAGCTGAAAGTACTTTACCAATCTGTGCTAAACAAGATTCACATTCCCACTAGTTATGATGATAAACAATGTTCGTCTTTCAGGCCTGGGGGAAGGCAGTTGAAGGAGTCTCAAAATGTCGCAATTCATTACCATTTGAAAGGCTGAACTACAGCTGTATGAAACCAAGTACAAATAAAGAACAGAATAAAGCAAGAATGTGACAGTCTGCATGTGACCGTCGAGAATCCTACTGGCCATACATTTGATTATACTGCAGACATTACATGAGTTTGGCTTCCCACACCGAGTTCTCAAATGCCAATGCTGATATGTGTCCCTGGTCAAGACCTGGGCATCAGTATCACTAGATGCATTTCTGAACGACAGTGATGGTTGGGATTACACTGCAAATTAAAAGCTGTGGATGTGCAGTGTGTCCAGAGCTCTGCTTTACCTCTCTGAACAACCCCTATTTGGAAGTCTCCAAATTCTGAATCCCTCAGGCACACAGTACAGCCTTCATGGAGAGGTATAGGCTTTGGAGAAGATAGGGAGTTCAGACATGAGTCTGATCTGAATGACTTGGGACTGATTCCAGGTGGTTGCCTTTAGCGCGTAGGTTTTGTGGAGTGCTTTGTGAGGATGCTTAGTTACTGGTGTTGACTATGTAAGGGAACCTAGAATTCCATTAATTTCTTGGGACCAAGCACTTCATATTTCTGTGTTGCATAGAATGGAAGCACCTAAAAGTTCTTTTAGGTTTCACCTGAAAAGCCTATATAAGGGTTTCTAATATATTTTTCCTAAATTTCTCTCTTAAACAAACCTTCTAAGGACCCTTTGTAGTCCTTCCTTTGATTAGAAGTCAACATGTGATGATGAATGGAACAACTTGGACATGTGCTCCTCAGTCTGAAAGACTTAAGGTGTTTTTGGAAAAGAAAAATCATGAAACCCTAGATTCTTGAAAACAGTTTTGACACTTACTTCTCCATCAAAGTATTTATGCACTTAACTCCTATCGATTTTACAGAACTGAGCCTGAAACTCTTTTTAAAACTCTCAACATCTAAACTGACAAGAAAAGCTAGGACAACAAGAAGAAAACACCATTATCCCTGCTTTACAGATGGGGAACCAAGAAGATCAAGTACTTTGCTCAGATTTGTACTAGAAATGTAACAAAAACTAAAACCTGATTCTTTCCTACTTTTTTTTTTTTTCTTTTCTGAATACCACCTCTACTGCCTATGTTTTCCCAATAAAACAGGATTTAGCTAACAATAGCAATCTTCCTCTATGAGTCTCACAGCTCCCGAATATTCTATTTTCTTCCCTGGTGGTCTGTACATTTAGCCATAATTTCAGGATTATTGTTTTTATAGCAGTCTTCTACAGACAAGAAAAACATAAGCTGTAGAGAGTAAAATTGTAGAGATTGAAAGTTAGAATTTACACTAGAACTTGAAAATTGCTCTTGAAATATGATGGAAGTTCATCTCTACCAACTACCATGCCCAACTCCACAGTCATTATCTTGCTATAATAATTTTAAATATTATTTATATATTCTATATATATTTTTATATAGCATAGTAATGAAATATAAAGTTCATTTTCCAACCTAAAGGATTCATGCGTGCAAGGAGGAAGATTTTTGTTGCTCTTTTTCATGAATGTCAGATGACTTGATAATCTGCAAGAGAAAAATTTCCAGGATTAGTATATTACTGGAAGTGTCACTACTTTATTCCTAAAACATAAAGAGCAAAAAAAATATCACTCTTCGTATTAGCTGATTCAGATACTGACACTCTAAGACAATACATTTAAACATTGAGAGCGATAGTGACTATGGTAAAATACTGTATTACCATACACTCTTTCCTTTATCTGTTTCTATAAAAGCACAAAATTTTGTAGCAACTTAGGATGCAGTTTAGATTTACCAGTGGCCTGCGCTAGGCTATACGATTAAAGGCTAATCACCACCTACACAAAGGCCAGGACAGGATCAGATAAAATTTGATGGGGTCAGGGGAGGAACGTTAGCAGCCTAATCAGTGAAACTGGGGCACAGGGGATCGGCTACACCAAGGACTCCCAAAGCACAGTCAGACCATTGTTTCTTGTGTGGAACCTACCAGGAGGAGCCAAACAAACAAATCCCCTTCCCCATACGCCTCACAGACTGAAGGAGGTATAGCACTCATAAAGAGATGCGGGGGGGAGAAGAATTTGGGGAGGAAAGGAAGGGATCAAAGTGGACTGGGGAGAAGCAAGTAAGGAAAAATAAGGTGAAAGAGGGAAAAAAGGGGTCAGTTAAGTGTAAACTAGTGGCTTGTCTGACCGCGATGGGTGCCTGATCACTGTAGTCTACCCTATATTCTTACTAAGTCCTATTTCTAACTATCTTCTGTCTGGGTGTGCTCTGTTCTGAGTGGGTACATTTGGATGCTGGTGAACTTTCAGCTGGATTAGCCAGCGAGGAGTGGGTTTGCAAACCTTGGGGCTCATCTGCAACTCCCCCACAACTGGGGACACCAGAGGATCTGGGGCCAGTTACTGCGTCAACTGAGCATCTACGGCCAGCCATGACAGTGTATTTTTTGGTGTGTGCAAATACACACATATACCTTTAAATGTATAGGCTACATCTTTGTTGATGTGTGTGGCCCCTGTGCGTATTTATTGTGTCTTTGTGCCCAGTAGCTTCACTACTGGCAGAACCTGAGGATATGGACCTACAGCAGCCTCACATCTATACAGCTACCTGATTCAGCTGCCTCTAACAGACTGAAATTAAATGTTTTACCAAAAAAAGCCACTATGTTTAACTAACTGTTCTTTGTCATCCCCTATAAATACACTATGCTGTGAAGAAATAATTTAGATGAGCTTCAATGGGCAACTTATCTGCCAGAGCAAGAAAAACTATTTATACATTAAATTACTGACTTTGAAATTATTAACTTCATAATACTATTTCTTACAAAATCTTCTCTCTTTAAACAATTTGAAACAATGTAGAATATTTTTACAACCAACATTAAGAATGATCTGTATCACCTGGAGACCAGGTGAGAAACCGTATTACTCAGTTACCAGGGTATTCTTTTGTTTGGCTTCTTTTCACTAAAGCTAATGAGAACAAGGAAAATACCACTAAGTTATTTGACACCTAGACATTGTGCCGTTACAGAGGATCAGATTTAATTGGGGGCAATAAACAGTTTCTTTTTTATGGCATAAAATGGCATAGATAACATACAACTGAATACGGCAGAAATAACATTTGCATTGAAGTTACTCAACCATGACATAAGGGGAAATGTAGTGTAAAAATGAAGCTCAATAAGTGCTCCCTGTTTTAGCAAGGACAGAAATATGGTTGTCAGTGTGCATGCTGGGAATACAGTTTGACTCAAGATTGGCTAAGTAGAAGAATTCTCCCAAAGAGAAGCTGCCTTGTAGATCTAGATCACTTCACAGAGACATTTTAAAATTTATGCAATTGTTGCACATTTGAGGGAAAGCCTAGTTCTAAGAGAAAATACATGGTTATGATCACTAAATAAACCTTCTTCTACTTTTTCTGATTTCCACTACTTGGTACTATATCAAAACATACAGTTCTATCTTAACAGCAAATTTTATTCTGCTTTCATGACTGCTTTTATAAGGAAGTAATATCATAAACGGGTGATGCATTCCTACATAATATGATTGACATAAAACATGTTTTTTACTAAAGCTACAATAGTGCCATAAACACATGATCAGAAAGGATCATGATAGAATTCACCTTACCTCCTGCATTAACCAGAAAAACTCTCACCCAAGTATTTCTACATCAAATAATCATTATTCAAATCATAGTTATTATGATAGTCCTGAGAACAAAGATGGAATCCCACTGTCTTAGGTACTGTACAAAGAAGAATTTCTGCTCTTAAGAACTGAAAATGCAAACAACCAATTAACAATAAGGGATATAAGAAACAGGTCAAAACTTCAATATTTTTTGTTTGAAACTAAAGATTATTTTCATTGCAAAATATTTTTAAAATATCCCATAAACTGCAAACAGCCTGTGAAGAATCAGTTTTAGAAAAATCACTGCAGACTGTTATTTCAGAATGTCACAAATTCTTTTTCAACCAAAGCCAATGCATGCAAGTTTTCAAAATTCCAAAACGAACAAATACTATCAAAAATCAACATAAAGCATTTTGGTTTGAAATTTTCCAGTAGAACATTTTCTGAAATCTAAGGAAATAATTGCAGTTTTATTATAACTTTTTTGTTGCAATGAAAACATGTTGCAATGAAAAATTTTTTATAATCTTTAATTATACACAGAATTTCAATGAGCAATGTAATGGCACGAAGTGCCTTGCTATTTTGACATTTCTGGGGGGAAGATGCTGATGTAGAAGTGAGGAAGTTTATTGCAGAGAGACTAAAATGACTAAAACTTTACAGGAAGCAATGGAAGAGGACTCTAAAAGTAGTAAAGGGAACGCAGTAATGGAGAAAAGTGTGAAAGGTTTATGGAGTGAATCTGAGGGAAAGACACAATGAGGAAGGACACAGAAGGGGGAAAGAACAAATAATCTGTTGGCACTGGACAGTAAAGGGTCAGATAAAGTTGTCATTTTGAATGTATTCCAATATCCCCTTTGAGTTCCAAAGCTCCATCCAGTGCATGCCATCCCCAAATTGCCTTTTCTTGGTGAGTGTAGGCGATGAGGTTGGTGGAGGAGAAGCATCTTCCAGTTCCTAGTGCCTGCAAGCATCAGTAGGGTAATGCTGAAGAAACCTCAGCGCTAGCTCAGTTTCTTTATTCCCTCTCACTGAGACAGTCAATTTTGGCTGAGTCTGCGTCTGGAGACTCTCCTCAAAGCTTCGTGACTGTGGTAAGACTGTGACAGAAAGAACCTGGCTGCAGGGGAGTAAGTGTTCAATCACAAATTTGCTCAGTAATTAACAGTATCAGTGGGAGCAGAGAAGACTATTGGACAAATAATTGTTTGCTGTTTCAGTGTTCTCTTTTCAGAAGGTCCTCAGTATGAGGTTGTAAAAGTAGCTGTTTCTTTGTCTCTTTGTGAGTACATGTTGTACATTTACACTCAAATTGCTTAAGTGACCATAGAGTTACTCTGTAAAAGAACACAATTACCAAAAATTACTACTCCAGTCAAACTGATAAAAACACTCAGTGTCCTATTATTTGTGAACATGAACATTTCTCAAACATACTCCCTGAGCTTCAAACCTGTAGATAAAAGAGCTTTGTGGTTTCATGCTAAAGGCTACCGCTACTGCCACGTACAGATCAAGTGGCACACTGGTTAGTTAAAGGAATGAAACAATGTTATCCTGGTAATCTAAAACTGAGGGAAAAATCTTATTTTACAATTATTTGAGAGAATTTGCTGACAATAATGGGAATAAAACAATATTTAACCTTCAACATTCACTTTTCTGAGCTTAAATAATTACTCTTTTGGCACCTCTAACCTAAAACATTATACTCCCTTTAATACAGAAATACATGGATACGCAGAGAAGTAGCTTTATCACATCTGGCTCTAATCTTGGTGGCATTTGGTAGACCTCCTCCAGTACCTAATTCCTGAGTAAACTAGCGTTTAACACATTCTATAAACAAATTATTTTACACAGGTGTTTACATAGGTGGCATGATTAATGCCAGTAAAACCCACACAGCTTCCTTGTGAAGAGTGTCTCATTACAGAAAGTCAAATTTTCAAACTACCCTGAACTTTCTACATGCCAAACTAGTAAGTGCATTAATACTGCTGTATCACAACTCTGTTAAGTTCCACATAGATGCTCATCTTCCAGCAAAAAAATCTTTATTAAGTTACAGTTGTGCAGTGGAAGAATACTGAAGCTCCTAAAAGCTGCAACATGCATTCTGAAGGAACTGAATTCACCCTTTGATCAGGAGGATGAATTTCTTTTCTAATTTCTTCATGATGAATATATAAACTGAATGAAGTATAGCACTGACCTGATCTACCCCCCATCTTCATCCCAGGCTGCTATTCCTTGGACATTCTCAATCATGATGTTTTGGTTTTGGGGGTGGGGTGGGTGTTCTTTTGTTTTGCAGTATAAGGAAATGACCCTGAGGTTGCAAACTGTGAGACTTTCATGTACTTGTTTACAGAATAAAGACTTAAACTGCCATCTCAGGAGGTTAAAGGTAAATTCATTAATGCATTCATTCATTAACCCATTCATTCATTAACTCGCTCTGTTCCTTAGAAACTGCAAGGAGAGTATTGTGTCTCCTACTCATGAATGCATTTCTAACAGGTAATATTCAGGTAATATTTGCATCTCTGACAGAGTAAATAAAACGTGTCAAGAAACTGCCTGAAGAAATTCATTTTGCAAAGAGAGAGAAATCTTCATTCTGCAGCAAAGGCAAACAAATGGCTTCACGAACAAAGATTAACTAAATATGGGATATTAGGTTTCAGACTAGGGATAGTGTTTAGTTTTAACAAACTAATGACATAAGAGTGCATCCCCCTTACCTCTCCTGGAACACCAAATATATCCAATTAGATTTAACATGAATGTTTGAGTTTGTGCTACTCCTCTGTAGAGTTTGCTCACTTGGTTAAATAATGAAGAAATAGCTACTAAACAGAATTTGGAGAACAAAAGATTTCAAGGAATAAAAAATATATTCTGTACTAGAGCAAAATCTATTTTAACACTTTTCTTCAGTACGTTCCTGTTATTTTGTGAAAAAAAAGACTCAGAATGAAATGAAGGACTTTTGGTTACAGCATGTATCAATGCATATGGCTGCATCTGTTTTTTCAGTAAATATTCTTGATTCACTGTTTATTGTATACCTTCAGTGGCTGTGAAATTTTTCCTGCTTTGCACTCAGTCTCAGATTGGACCTAAGATGTGTACGATAATTGCCAAGTTTTATAAGCCATATTATACTGGGTAATGATTGCACCTTGGAACACTGGAGACAACACTGGAGTCCTCTGTCTTTGAAACGGCATGCTTCTTCGAGATTATAAAACTGCCATCCAGTTTAGGGCCAAAGGGGAAAGTATGAAGGTGGCGTGTTGGAGTGGTCAATTCAGAACTGCTTGCAAGCAAAACCATCTGATTTTCACCTAAAAGAAAATTCTGACCAAAATTCAAAAGTTTCAATAACTGCAGGTAGACAAAGATGACTTTTTGTGTCCAAGCATCTGAAATGTCAGATCTGCATGTTTTAATCGGACACAGGCTATCTCACAAAGATGTCAAAAAAAGAAAATGTGAAGGCAATAAATCTGAAATATTAATGACATTTCTTTTAGAAGTATTTGATATTTACAAGGAGTCAAATAAAAGGCATAAACATCAGGAACCTTCATGCTTCATCAGGAACCTTCCACTCTGTATGGTGGACTTCATGGTAAATTGCAGCAAACTAGTCAATTTTACTAACAGCTGAAATAATTTTAAGCATGGTAATTTAGATCACCAGAAATCAACTACTGACTCCATAATTAATATCAACCTATTTTATTTTATATCCCATTACAATCAACTATAAATTTTTGTAGGCACCCAGTTACCCAATCATATTTCAAATGGTAAAAACATTCATTTTTCACTTATCCACAATATTTCTTCCACAATCCCTAAAATAAAAACCTTATGCTGACATTTATGAAATAGCAGGAGGAAAAAATGCCGTAACTGTGGGCTTTACTTTAGGTAATAACAACACATGCTTTTAAATCCTTGCTTACATAAAGCCTGACCTTTTCACTTGATATAAAAGTCATTTTTATTGAAAGTTGGATCCACACCTTCAGCCATTATTGTTACCTGCATCTTTTCAAGTTGCCTTTTCAGTGATGCCTTTTATGGTCATATGCCTGCATCCTCTCAGCTGCATGCCCTAAGTAGCAGCACATTTTATATAATTTAAATGGAAAAATCATTGAAGAATAATACAACCACGTTTTAAATTACTCTTTTAATTTAATCCTTGAGCCGCTCCCCTGACAGTATGTTGAATATAAGATCTGACACTGTTTAATAGATACTGGCACCAGAGTTTCAAATCCAATTCGGGTTGTTAGTTTAACTGGGCATGGTAGGACCCTTGAGCCAGAACAGTCAGATCTCTGTCTCCCTTAAGGTCTTCTTCCACTTGAAATTTTTGCAACCTTCAGAGTGCATGAGAAAAGGATGATTATACCTCTGACACAGCTGCCAATACAACAGTCCTGGGTGGCTATCACCAGCACACAGAATAAACCAGCTACGAATCAGCTCAAGCACACAGAAACTATTAGGGCTCTAAGAACCAGCCATAAAAGTGGGTAAAAGAGGCGCCTTTCCTTCCTCCTCCCTGGAGTTTTGTCCCAGGTGCAGCTCAGAGAGTGTAGGGGGCTCAGCTTGCAAAGTTGCTATCTGGATGAGGAATGGGTTTTGAGGGTTGCCTCGAGGTGGTCTTTCAAGACAGCACAAATAGCAATAGGACCTTAAGAGGGCAAATTAGTTGCAGACAACGTCACATTCTGTGCAGATACATTTGTGGCACTAGATATACCTGAATATTTTCTTTGTGCATAGTATTAAAGTTCTGTTATAAGTCAATGATGTATTCATGGGACAACTACAAACAGCAGATGCAAGAAGAAAGCAGTCTTAAGATCCTTTATGTGGCAAAGGCAAGACTCTTCTGAGTCTTGAGGAAAAAGCTGTTAAGACCACCAATGTTTCAGGAATCATTTGTTATCCTATTTTTCCATGTGATGGACTTTCATGTCATTAATACTACATTTTCTTTGCATGCTCCACATCTGCTCCATTTCACCTGTTAAAACTCCCTCATTCACTCTCATGAGAATTTCAAAGACCAGACACATCTATTTTTGATGTTACTACCAAGCATAATTTCTAAGAATGATCTGCTCATACTTCACAAGGCTCAACAATCAAGCACATGGCCTTAGTCCTTTACTATGCTGTCTGTATGAACCTCTTTACTCCTTTGAGAGCCCTACTCATCTGAATTACTTCTCAAGATTTCTCAGTTTTCTCTGTGATGAGATGTAATGGGACCTGCTTTATTTAGATTCTTCTTTAACCGTAAGTATTGTAGCATGTGAGGATATAGTACCCACAAATACGAATTGCTACATGTAAACTATATAATTTTAAGTGGAGTCTTAAAATGGTAGCACACTAAATGGATGTGAGTTATTGAAAAAATTTATGGAGTGATTCTTGATTTGATACAATTTTTGCTCAAATTCTTCAAGAAGTAAGCATTTTCCTGCAGAAGTCTGAAGGCTTAGTAGCAGCTTCTCAAGGCCAGTTTTGCTATGGAATTAAATTCACTAGTATACACTCTGATATGAAATCAATTTTATTTTCCTGAACTCATGCATTTTTGCTGCTCAGTGAATTATATACTTATATAATTAATCCATTGCAAGGAACTAAAAAGAATACGAAATAGTTTGTGCTTGCAGTACCATGACAGGGCAAATACTCTAGATTATGGGCTAAATGCATCAATTGGATATGTAAACAATCAGCAGGAAGCACTGCTACCACCAATAATATCATTAACTTAAAAAACACTGCAGAAATACAGGGGGCAACTGTTAAAAATCAGAGGTATTTGTGCAGGCTGTCTGCAAGTGAAATTGATAGGAATCTCCATTGGTTCAAAGGCTTTAAAACTAGACTCTCAGTTTAGAGACTTGCTGCTGCTGCTGTGTATGACATACTATTTTTACTTCCCTCAGTGCAAGCATGTGTTCTGCAGCACAAATCTGTGGATAAGAGGAGGAAAAAAAGTTTGAGGGAAGAGAATCATGGAGGATGCCAAACTTTCAATATATCTTCCAAGAGGTGGGGAAGATAGAAGTGAGTATCAGAAAGCATGTGTGTGTTCTGAGAATTAGAACTCAGCTGCAGAGTTCTGCTCCCATCCCTGCCAATAGCTTAGTCTCTAACATACTGGACATCTTTTGCACACCTGCAAAATGGGCAGACACCAAATCTCACTGAGATGTATATCTTTTTAACTATACTTAAAATTTCCATGTTGATAGAAATTAATGTTTCCAAGATACTTTGAGGACTTTAGATTAAAGAGGTTATTCATGAGCAGAATTATTGCTAGTAGCAATTTCATTGTAAATAATTAAAAAAAATATCCAAGTGGCAGAAACTTTAGTAAACATTTTAAAGCATCACAGAATGGATGAGGTTGGAAGACCTTCACAGACTGTCAAGTCTTACCCCACTGCTCAAAGCAGGGTCACCTAGAGCAGGCTGGCAAGGATCATGTCCAGTTGGGTTTTGATTATCTCCAAGTATAGCAATTCCACAATCTTTCTGGGCAACCCTTACCACTGTTTGATTGCCTTCACAGTAAATAAGATTTTTCTTATGTTTAAGGGATTTTCCTATACTTCAATTTGTGATCATTGCTTCTTGTCCTTCCCTGGATACCAGGAAAAGCCTGGGCCCATCTTTATTTCCCCTATCAGGTATTTACACCCATTGATGAGATTTCCCCAAGCCTTCTCTTCTCCTGGCTGAACAGACTCAGCTCTCTCAGCCTCTCTTCATGGGAGAGGTGCTCCAGTCCATTAATTATCTTAGTGGTCCTTTGCTGGACTCACGCTGGTACGCCCATGTCTTTTTTCTTCTAGCAAGCCTTGAACTGGACACAGGTACTTTAAAGTTAAGATAGTCTAACCTTTCAGGACAACACTCAAAACCAAAGCTAAAATATATAAATAATTCCATTCATTGAGAAAGGGAGAGATTATGCGGCCAGCTCTGAGAAGAACTTTGCATTAGAGCTCCGCTATATTCATTTTCCACTGGTGAATATGTATCAGAACTGGCAATGAGGTTCAGGAAATTCTGGTTCTAATCCTGAATCTCTTTTTATTTTCTTTTATATGATATTTTTCCATTACTCAAAATCTGATTCCTTTTTTAGAGGAACTGTGTTCATAACAAAAGTAGCAGCCAATGACCAAATTCCTTTAGAAACCACTTTATTTTTTACTTTACAGCCAAACCATTAAATAAGTCATATAAACGCTCAACCTGGGAACAAACTGTCATTCTTCAGAATGTTCGTTTGTTTGTGTTTGGCTAACTGCATGGAAAATAAAAGCATTGTCATTTCTTGATATTTTGTTCTCTCCCTCCATTAGCATGCAGGTTGGTAACCCCTAACAAGAATTATATGCCTGGCATTTCTATTTGAGTGACATTTTCAGTGATTGTACTGAAATTACATCCCACAACACTTTAATGATTATCACTCTACAAAAAGCTCAGAGTGACAGCACACTTCTCGTTACTGAGGAACATGAGTCTGTGTTTTGTTTAGCATCTATAAAATATGCAGGTTTGCGTTTTTCCTGCAGCTTAACTTGTACAACTATGTTTGACATTAAAACCCAGCAAAGCCTCCTACTTATATGACAAAAGCAGTACTTGGTTATGAAGTCTGGGTGGAGTACCTGACTAAGGACATTTTGAATTGAGGAGATGGGCTCTGTGCCAGCTATGACTATGGCAGCACAGAGGAAGAGAATACTCATCCTGGGTTTTGTAATGATTTATGTACCATCCTTGTTCTCAAGCCAGGAGATGAGGTTTGAATCACAGACAGCTCGTATGCAACACAAATATTTTCAAATAGTTCCATTCTACACAGTCATATTGACCTATGTTGATGGTGCCAGGATGTGATGAGTGGCTTAGAGACGTTGCTTATCCCTTATACCCTCAGTTGCATCAAACATTTCTTGGCCACTGCTAACACTTTGTGCCCTTGAATACAGTAAATCTGTAGTTTTGTGCGAACAAAAGCTCTTTCAGGAACAGTTTTGCAATACTGAGTCAACAGGAGTTAAGTTCTAAAACGTGGCTGTAACACATGATTAAAGCTGAGACCAGCCTGGGAAAAAAACCATGTTTTTCCATGAGCAGTGGAACTAATAAAACTTGATTTTCTAAGAATTTGTTTCACCTTGCCCCTGTAAGCTACCAGCTTCCTCTTTTCTGACATCTTCTATGATGCTCCACTGGCCAACAAGGTATGGCTGAGCTGGAGATAAACTTATCCCGATGGGGTGACTTCTGCATGAGATGGCTTGAATGGCCAGCATGTATGTGCTGATGGTCTAACGGGGTTTTGCCAAACGGAACACAATGTTAATTAAATTCTGCAAAATTTCCCTTCCACATGAGGAGGAACACTAATTAGAGTCTCTCTTTTCCATTCATTTGACAATTTTTAGAAAAATGGTATTTTGGGGGAATTTTACCCTCTTTTAAATATAATTTATACTGGGCAACAGGATATTACAATATTGGAAGGAATGGAGCCTATAGGCTGTGCAATCAGTTAGCCTCACTTGCTTAGTAAGCCAAGAGCAGTTTCACATATCAAAACCTCCAATGATTATTTTGCAATTTTAGAGATATTTTAATTTTATTTTTCTGGTAAGTCTGTAACAGAGCTTCTGTTCACTCTGAGCATGCAGTTCTTTTTTATGGGTTGTCACTTGAGCAAACAGGGCATAAGCTTTTCAAAAAACGTGTGGTCTACAAATTATTGCCTCATTTGAGTAAAAATAGACATATTTGGTCATTTGCCTAGAAACCAGGAGGTGTAAGTTAAATTATCATCTCATCCTAGCGAAATTCAATCCCAAATCTCTTATTTCTTATGACATAGAGTAATCTGGACTAGAATTGTTCTCTACCCTTCTTGTTTCCGTTCTGGCTATGAATGCAAGAGTTACAGGGACAGAAAAAAGACAACCAGGACAGAATGTGACTATTAGTATTTAGGTACTTGGTTGTGAAAGAATAAGGTTTGCTTGCTCCTTGCCCAGTTTTTCTGTTTATTATACAGTGGCTGCTTAATGTAAAATACATGAAGAGATCTGGTGGGCAGGAAACACACTATTTTAGAATAGCAACGTGAAGGAATGTGCACAACAGCCTGGATCTGAATTCAGATGTGAAAAGTGATTTGCTGCTTAACTGGCAGGCTAGTTCAGTCTTCTACAGTAGTTAAGGAAGAACATGAGAAACAAAGGATTTGAGAGACTGATGAGGAACTGTCCTTGAGTACTTCCTAGCTTGCTCTGCTGGTGACAAATTCACAAAGAAATGTCAGAGAAACAGGCCAGTATTTTTGTTTGGACCAAAGGCAAAAGGAAAGGCTTGGAGGTGTAGATTCATAGGTAATCACCACAAAGAAGAGAGATGGAGTTGTTGAATCAGATGAGATTCAGATGAGATGCAGAATAAGATGTGAAGGGAGAATAAAATAGGATCAAGAGCAGTCCTCTGCAGAGAAAGAAGAGAGAAGACATGCTGTAGTAGTCAGGAGAATTACAGAAGACAGAGGTAAAAGGAAAACTTCTATCTCCTGTTGTGTGTGTATCTGTACACGCGCACATGCCAAAGGGAGATAAGACTGAGAAAGAAGACTATTCTAGGGGAAAAGGGACAAAGCAACTTGTCTTTTGCAATTTTTTAAAAGAGAGAAATCAATTACTCAGCAATTTAATTAATATTTCACAAGCTGAGTATTAAATAGTGAAAGTTTGCATAGGAGAGCTTGTAGAGTCACCATCCTTGGAGGCTGAAATTAGCCAACCATCTGTGTTTGTTGAATTAGACATGCAGAAGCATATGTTTGTTTAACTTTCCATTCAAAAAAATGTTCTAAAAACAGTCCTGAAGAACAAAGCAATGGTATTTGCCTGATCACAAGTAAGGAAGCCAAAAAATCTAGTTGACCTTAACTCTAGACGTACAACAGCTGTCTAAGTTAGGAAAGTGGAAAACCAAATACAACGTACTTGTTCAAAATTCCATGAAATGCTGTGAAAATTTGGAGCTACCTAGTATGTAGTAAACAAACCCACAAGGTTTACAGTTAGGAAGCACGGTATCCACATAATCTCCTGCATATGTTCATTACTCTGAGCTAGATGTGGCAGGTAAATCTTATTGCCAAGACTAAAAAGACCAGTTAAGTATAAGCTACTTAAGTTTTACATCTTACTGGGGTCACCGCTAGTGAAGAATCTGAAAGCAGAGGTAACCGTGTGGGACATGCACACAGGAATGATTGAATTCAGGAAATGCTGCACACAGAAAGAGACAATGTGTCTGTATAGAAGCAGATGGTAAGAAATGCACTAAAAATGGAAAACAAAAGCAGTGTCACCTAAATTTCATGGGACCTATTAAGGTTAAGTAAAACAGCTTAAGACCACAGAACCAAAGAATAACTCAGGTTGGAAGGGAGCTTGGGGGTCTCTAATCCATCCTCTGCTGAAAGCAGTCACCTATGAGACCAAACCAGGTTGCTCTGGGCTTATCTATTCATAGCTTGAAAATCTCCAAGGGTCTCCAACCTCTCTGGGGCAACATGTTCCACTGCTTGACTGTCCTCATGGTGAACAAATACTACCCTATATTCAGTTAGAACCCTTCTTGTTTCAATATATGCCTGTTGTCTTTTGTCCTCCTACCATGCACTGCAGCAAGAGCCTGCCCTCGTCTTCTCAAGAGCCTCCCTGCAGGTACTGGAAGACTGCCATCAGGAAAATGCAGACCCATATTTTCCTTTCTGTTTATAACTGTACTGTCCTATTGCCACTCTGTGGTTGTAATCCAAATCTTTTATTCTCTTGGACCACTTATCTGAATTTTAGGCTTTCTGGTGCAGTAACTGCATATTCATTCTATGATGTCTGTGGCCCTTTCTCCCTCCTAGAAGCAAATGAAAACAGTGTAAACCAAAACCTGCAGTTCTTTCAGTCACATTGGCTAAGAACCAGCAATCAAGGAAAAAGACAAATGCACTTGACCTACATAAAAAAGGGTATGTCATCAGCAACTTAATGTTAACGTGCATACCTCTACAAAAGGAAACAAAATTCAAATGGATCATGAAAAATGAACCCTAGTGAGCTACTGCTGTTTCTTTATAGCGGTCTCAACTTGAAAGAATAATTTTAATTAATTTTTCTGGAATGAGTTATATAAAATAAATGAAATCTCATCAGCTCCCATAGAACTGTCAACTGTGACAGTGAACAGATCTAAAAAAAACCCACCAAACTATTAAAAATAGATATGTGTGAGATAATTACCAAGTCATACTTTCACACTTAACTATTAGCCTTGTTACACTGTGCATTTTGATCATCCCTCTCTTCATATCTTGTGTGTATAGATGCAGTTACAAATCTACTTTGCTGCAAATAAACTAGGTGGTCTCAGTAGGGAAGTAAGGTTAAGCAGTACCAGGAGTTCAACAAAGAGTGCAAACCAACCTGTAGGCCCTCATACTCTCAGGAGAAATGGCTGATAATGAAACAGTCTTGAAATTAGGGATTTCATTACAGGCTCAGAAAAGGACTTCACATTTTGACAGCCTTCCCTAGCCAATTTGGGATGAACACTCCAAAAATTACACAAGGATAAGCGGGCACAAAACAGTGCCAACTCACTGCTAAAACAAAGCCTATTCAACCTTTGTGTGCTTATGGGAAAAGTACTTCTTGAAATTTGCAAGATTACAAAGAGCTTAGTTTGATGCAGCTGCCTATTGTTTCAGATGAAAAAGATCAGTATAGGTGGGAATTCATTTTTCATTGTCATTTTCATAAGAGCTGCATGTTTCCCAGTCTAGTCCATTCCTTTTAAAGCCACTGTCCCCTTCCTTGCAGAGAGAAATAATCTGCAGGTGCTCATTTACACCTACAGCTGCAGAATAAGAGACAATTCACTGGGTAGTAAATTAGCATTTCACTAAACTGACCTGCGTTGGAAGAATGGAGCCTATTGTTTGCCTATTAAGTAAGATCACTAGATAACAAATGCTTAGGTTTAAAACTGTTGAAGTGAATGCAGTTATATCAATAACTAATTATCAGCTCATTGTTCTTAGTCCCTGAGATCCTAAGGCTCAAGATACCTACCCATGGCCCTGGGAGCACATATTCTGTTCTCTTTAGTATGGCAAGAGACTGAAGCTACTTCCTTAAGGAGGGATACAACGAAGTTTTATGTGTAGAGAGAAGGCAGCATCTTGCCCTGGCTCAGCAATAGAAAATACAAGAAGGTTTTGAGATTCTCATATGCTTTCTCACTTTTTTTTTTTTGGCTTGTGCTTGTGTGGTATTAGTCTTGCAAGTAGTTTTGCTGATGGTGATGGATTCTTTCACTTGAAAGGGGAGTGCAAGGCCCTTTTTCTCATGCAACATGCATATAAGTAGCCTGTGAATACTTGAGAAAAACTAAAAAAGTTGCACTCTGACTCAGAACACATTCTAGATCACAGGAAATGTAACATCTTTATTTTAAATAAATGCATGCTGTTTATATGGAAACAGTCTGGAAATGGCTCAGAAAGATTCTAATATGATAGTGCAGCAGGGCTGCAGTAGTACTTTCAGTTATTAAACTGATTTGAAGATAACAACAATAGTCTCCCTCTTTTTTTTGTATAAACAGCTGAAATGAAAACCTAACGCCAATTCTTAGTGTTTCCCCATTGTCTTTAATAAAGAAACCATTAAGATCCCAGAGTTAATTCAAACGAAACAAGCTAAAATTAGTGAGATTAGAAAAACTTGAAAAAAAGTCATCTAAATTTGACTTAGTCTTTTCTGATTTGTAAGACACTCTGTTCAATGCAACGGAAAGATAATTTCTGGCACCTTGCACACTCATGCAGCATTCCCTATTTAACAATTCTGACAAAATGGAGCCTGCCAGCTGCACGCTCCTGGGAACACTGTTGACCTCCAAGGCATCCCAACAGGTGGAACAGACCCTCTCTTTGGACAGATCAACATGCAAAACAATTTCAGCTTTGCACAGGGAGTCTAAACACATCTTCTGAACTCAGAAGGCATGAAAAGAACAGATCTAGAAGAAAATATCAGACCCTTTAATATAACTCACAACTTTTTGTCCCAGGATTGGTTCATCTTAGCTAGCTATGGGGTTTATCCTATAGCTTAACAAGCTCAAATTTAATGTAAAACATTCTTTCTACTACTTGTAGGTCCTTGGGATTCCTCTCTTGACACATGTACCTGCTCCATTCTTGAATACCACTATCTATGTATTTGTTCTTTCCATTCTCTGGTTGCATTTGTCTACTCTGCATTTTCTGAAAAGACTCTAGAAGAACTTGTAGCATCAGCTGCTATAATTTTTCAGATCCTTCTCCTTATTTCGGTAAAGGAACTACTTACAAATAAGCTCAGACATTGTATATCCCTTATAGTAAACAGCTGATTTCAACTCCACCAAAGTAACTCCAATACAAAAAAAGTGAGTACAACTTAGACTTTCCCCTGCCCAATTTTGTAACAACTTCATAATTTCTTTCACACTTCTTAAACTGTGCAGAAATTAATGTTATTTCCATTTTCTATGAGGGCACAGTGAGTGAAATACATTGAATACAGCTGAAAATAAAACTTGGAAGGTTATTTCACAATCAAAGCTTGTATGGCAAATATTGTATATTGTTTCCTGCATAAAAAAGAAAGAAAAAAAGAAAGTAAAAACATAGCCTTTCCTTTAAAAAATATTTGCTTTACAATGGTTTTTAGATGATGTCTAGTTAGACGATTTTTAAGGATTAAAATGAACTAACGCAAGCTATTTTTGCACTACATAGTGTTCTTAAACAAGCAAATGATAAAAATAATTTGTATAACATTGCATTTTTGCATGCTATTTTTCAAATTTCAGATTAAGATGCACTCCTATGGTTAATGCCTTACGAGCTAAGAAGGATCAAGCAGAAAATCACAAATTGGGAAGCAGTTTGGAAGACCTTCTAAAAGAAGTAAGTGTTGATAAAAGGATTCTTGGAAGACAAGAACAGGAGGACTGATTCTTCCATAAAAACCTCTGTGAAAGAACTAAACCTGAAGATCACAAAACTCAGATTATAAATTCAAGTCTTCACTGCCTGTCTCAGCCAGATCAAGTGTTAACTTGCCCCTCAAACGTTTTTTTATTCTGAGGAAGGAAAGAGGAAAACTAAAGTTTACGTTGAGCTAAATGCACTTGGTCAAAACAGGCACAATAACCTTGACAGATGATAGCACAAAAGAGGGGAGAGGGGAGCCACAGGTTTGGGAGGGGGTTTATGAGTAACTGCAGCGAGACCGCAGAGTCCTCAAGGGTGAGGACAAGCCGCTTACATTCTCTTAAAGGAAATAAAGGGCCTGAGTGGACTGACTCAAAGAGAAGAGGGTGAAGCAGGAAAAGAAGATTAGTGTAAGCAGATTCTATGCACGAGTGGCTTTTCCGTAGCTGGATTTATGTATAAGGAAAAGGAGTATTTATATTTTGAACAATTACTGTACGTATAAAATATAACATTCCAGATGTAATTTTTGCAGCTAGAGGTGAGGTATTACCAAATTTGAACCTTCACCAGTTTTATGCTTTGCTGTAACCACATGCCCTACATAAAAGTAAGCATTACTTACTTAAAACGTAAGCTGACTACTGACCACACATACTGTTCTGTTAATGATTTACGCATCCAGGAAAAGAAGCCCTCAGATTTACATACACCACCACTGTAAAGCACATTTACAATAAATTCTGCAGCCATGAGAAGAAGGAAAGTATTTTCTTTCACTGCTGTGACTCTACAAAAGCACCAAAACCCTGCTCAGTCACAAAACATTCGGCCGTCTGCTCTCACCAATCCGAGCTCCTTTAGAGTAAAGCAAGCACCTCTGCTCCGTCACAGGAGAATGCAACTCAACAAGGTAAGGACGAGAAGAAATGACCAGGTTGTCCTGGTTAGTCTAATGCCCTATTGGCTAAGAAAGACCACGTAGACAAACAGAAGGCTGAAAGCAAAACAGCAGATCAAATTAAGGAAGCAACGAGGAAAACTAGCAAGAAAATGTTAGGAAATAACTTATAGAACATAGATGTAGACATAAGCCTACTTGAAACTCAGAACTGACACTGATTGCAGCATAAAAATGCAATGAAAAAGTGAACCTCAGCAGCAGAGAATTCCATGCTGTAAGTGCAAACCTTCAGCCCTTCCCACAACAGAAAAGATGACTGCTGCCTAAAGCACAGGGCTTAAAAATGTTCCGACAAAAAAGTGGAATGTATTATTACAAGTAATAATTGTTGGTTTTTTTTTTTATTTCCAGAAGATTTCCTGTAAGTTTTATGCTACAACCTGTGACTTGGTCACAGCCGTATTGATCCATTAAGATATATCTATTTTTTTCTCAAAAAAATCACTGAAGACTATGTTAATGCAGCAGAATACTGTTTCAATGAAGGAACTCTTTCAGCTCTGAATATAGACATTTGCCAACAGGTGTACACAATACCATATAAAATACCTATGAACAAATGAGCTTGCAATAACGTGTTTCAGTTTTATTATCATGACATACCAATCTTCAACCATTTTTGTTTCTATATGTACAGCTGACATAGAGAAAAGAAGAGCAAAAAACACTGGCTAGCTGGTAAGAGAAAAAAGGTTACTTAAAAATAAAGGAGTCATTATTAGAGACAAAATACTCAAGTCACTGAAGTCCAAAAATCTTTGGGAAATCTCTATCAGTATCCTGTTAACCTTGGTTTTATTTAAACAAGATTATAAATATGAGATGAACTAGGACCTACTAATGCAGAATATGTAACTGAGCTTCAATTAAAATAACAACCACTTCTTAAATACCAATGGAACAAAGAGCTTTTGCTGGCTGACAAAACAAATCTCACACACTCCTGAAGAGGAAGAGATACTAATTTGGTTAATAGTTTGGGCCTGGATAATAAATGTCACCTTCCGCTTGTCCAAGCTTTAGATCCCAAGTGCTGATTTTTGTTCTACTGTATTGCAGGTTGTGCACGGCAGAGGAAGAGCCGCAGCAAAGGCAGGGCAACAGAGATTCAGCAGATGGGTACAGATACAGATCAAGCTCCTCCTGCAGCTCTTGCTGTTAATGCTACCCAGAAATAAGAGATGTCCCGGGATGGGCCAGTGAGGCAGCTGGAGCTGCTACAGGAAAATCGCAAGGATTCTGGTACATGAGGAAGGAGAATTGTGCTCTACTACTGTTACACTTCTGCATATAGGACCCAAGGTTTGGTCTGCAAACTTTAAGGATACGGTAAGAAATTACTTTGGGTCAGGAGCACTCCTAAATAATGTATTTTATAACTGGGAAAAGAGGAGTTGTACTGTTGGCATGAATTGGGCATGTTTTCAGCATGCTGAACAGAGTCAGTCTTTCTAGCTACACCAATGGCACATATGGAGAAGCCTAAGCTTAAACACCTAGGGAACTTACAAGCACTGGATAGATTTTGAAAATGATGGATTTATATGCTTTGATTTTGCCTAAGTGCCACACTAGGCACCTACGGACATGCGGAAATCTCACAGGAGATAGTTCAGAAGATTGTTCCTATCTGAAGGTAAAATACCCTACTAGACACATACAGTGCCTTGCACTGTAACTTCTGTCTGCTTCTTCCTGGTACCTTCCCCAAGCTTGCAATAATCTCCAACTTGCTGGATCTTGTTTTTACTTTCAGTAGCATGTTAATTATGAAATCTAGTGAAAACTCTTTATTATCTTGCCTGAAGCCAATTAATTGGTCCCGGGTAACTCTCTGACATTCCAAATCATAATTTAAATAGTTATCCTCCTCTATTCTGCTTGATTATACTGATACCTAATAATGAGATTACCAGGAAAACTATGGATGCTATCTAAAATGCTTATAATTAAGATTGGTATGATGCAAGATCAGAATATCTGATCTTAGAGGAAGATGAAGATTTGACAGAGGAGAAGTTTAATCATGATATTGCTTGTCTGAAATGGACACACCTTTAAAATGTCTTATTTTGTCTAACCTCCTTTTTTCCCCAAGAAAACAACTGTTATTTATTATTAGTACATTTAAACAGTGAATAATATTTATTTCCTAGTTCTGTATTAAGAATACAGATTCTTCTTCTTGCCCATACTTCTTCTAATTAAATTAAGCTATTACAACTGCTTCTGACAAAAGAAGTGTTGGCTATGAGGTACTCTTATACCAGAATAGTGGCTGCATGAAGTGGAGCTCAGATATACTCTTAACAGGGACACTGCAAGAAGCCTGAGTTGCCTTTGAGGCTACACATGACTTGCAAAACTGTCTGCTGTAACTATTGCTGTCAACATCAGTGTTACTCACAATAAAAAATGGCAAGTCAAGTTGAAATAGGGAAAAAAAAATTACTAGGAATATACACAGTGAACACGTACATTCAATTTCTTCAGATGCAAGATAAAACTCTCTGAGTAATCTGATCTAGTGGAGGGTGTCCCTGCCCATGGCAGGGGGGGTTGGAACTAGATGATCTTTAAGGTCCCTTCCAACCCAAACTGTTCTATGATTCTATGATTAATTACAGAATTATTCCTTTCATGACATTGCCAGGATCCACTTTTAATGCCAAACACCAAATTCAGTACTAAAATATGCCATGAATCCTGAAAAAGATCTTCAGCTTAAATCAGAAAATAAACCAAATTCCATACCAAGAGACTTTGGTGTCTTCATTTTTTCCTTTTATAGTGCAAAGCATTTATTTGATTTATTTCTCATTTTTACTTCACTCTTTTCAGTGTCTGTGAATGCTAGCTCATGATTTTTCCATTGAGAGAAGCAGGATATTGAAATGACACGAGCAGTTGGTAAGCATAGGCAATTAAGTCAACTATACTTTGTAATTAGCATGTAAAAAATCTGCAATACTGAACTTACTCTGATTTTAATCAATCCCTTAAGAATACTATGGTTGGGGAAAAAAATATTAATATACATTTTTCTTTTGTAAATCACTGCACTTTCTCTAACTGGTTAGACAAAAGCTCATCCGAGCCATTATCTTATCTCTAACAATGACCAGTAATGAAAATATGGCAAGCAGTCTTCTAAGTTACATACTGAGATATTTTACCTGCTATACCAACACTTTAATCTCTTCTTTTGCTCTACATTGTCCGCATTCAGACCAGTATATACAGAGAAATCTCACTGAATTTAGCGTTAGTTGAAGATACACATAGTACATCTGACTTCCAGCCAGTAGCTTTCTGCTTCATTGGGCAAAATATAAAACCCCCACAAAACTCAAATTAACAGGTTTTCCATGAAATGGAATGCATGGAAAACTTGCATAATTAAAGAAAAACAAAATCACAGTGTTTGACAGAAGACCAAGAATATCCCCCTTATCTCACTGCCACTTGTGCCAGCTTTAATTGGAATAATTTTACTATAGTAAGTAGGGATACATCTTCAAACAAGAGGAAAATTGTGATGTAAGAAAAGAGAACAACTATTCAGAAATTAGGAAACAAACCATGTGAAGGCTGCACACATATCAACACATTCAGGGTCATCACTGAAAGTAAAACTTTAAGTATTTGCTAATTAGAGAGGAATTTCAAGCAACTTTTTAAGCTAACCACATTCTTTTTTATTTTATGGTCAAATCCATATAATCCCCCTTTTTCTCATTCTGATGAACTATAATTCACAAAAGCTAACTATGGAGGGAGTATTTATGTAGAACAACACCTTCAATTCTTTTCTTTCAAGAATGGCAACACTGAATATTTGCCATAGCTATATTGCATTTATTTGACAAGCAAACTGAAAAATCCATGCCAGTTCTAGTTATCAGTATTTGGTGTTCCAGATATTAATTTAAGGTGAGACTTCCCATTTCTTTGTGTCTACGGATACTTTAAATCACAGCACCTCGATGCTTGTCAGACTGTGGTACAAGATCAAATTGTATCTCAAATTCAATTCCATTTTTCTCTGAAAGTATAGTTGTCTTCTACTGTAGCCCTGTGGCCCTGAAAACACGCTATTGCTAGTGACAGGCTGCAGACTTTGCAAGCCCACAGGACCAAGTCTTATCAGGCTTACTTTGAACTTTTCTTGGCCTGCCTGCACCTTTTTTGGGGGGCTCGTTTAGGCATAGTAATAATGTTTCTAATTTATTTTATTTCTCTCTTTTTGTATAATCATATTTTTTACATATGGTAGTAACACGTAGTTATTCTGATATGATGAAATATTTAATAATGGCATAATGATACCATGTAGAGGGATACAAGCCTGGTCCGATACCAGAACCCTGAGAATAAGGACACAGGATGTAGTGCAGAGGAGTTCAGGCACGGGTTGATAAGGGGGACAAGCTGACATGGGAAATCCAAGGGCTATAAACAACTCAGCCATGGCGAGTTAAAGAATGCCTACACTGAGATAAGCAAAATGAAGGTAATGAAGAATATCCAAAATATGTAAAAGCAGGTAGATGTAATGTAAACTGGCAGACCAATGACTAAATACCAAGGTGCAGAACATTAGCAAACATATAAAAATGGCTCAAATTGTATCCTAAAGAAGGGAACAAAGAGACCATCAACACCAATACGATATTCCTCCTAGCAAAGAAGAGCAAGTAGCCCCAGCATCAACATTTCACTCAGTGAAAAGCTCAGAGCACTGATGGTTTGCTGCAATGCTCCCCCTTCCTTTCTGCTCAAGGCAGACTGGCATTGCTGGCATTAGCAGGCAGAGGCAGCAAAAGGGTGAGCAGAAAAAAAGAGGTAGATACTAGGAATCATGTGCACAACAGTTTTCATTGTTATTATATTTGAGACTTTTTCTGAAATTGTATTATTTATTTTCTTTTTCTGTAAGAATTAGATCTGGACTAGTAAGGATTCTTTGATTAGACTCTTCTATTATAATAAAAATAAAATGATAGCTTTAAGAAGTGTTTCCTTTTTGCTTATACCAAAAGTTAAAACACATTACCTCTTACCTAGAACTTATTTAAACATTCAAATTTTGTTTTCAATTTCCTGACTAGTGTTCCTTAATATCTCATGTTTTCATGGGAAGGATGTTTTGATAGCTGTTTTTCAGATATAATCTCTCTACTTGATTTTCCTAAAATCTGTATTGTCATATTATATGCAGAAACACCATATGACTGAGTATTGCAGATACAGGACAGAGATACATAGGTCACCACAAAGAACTTCTAGTTCTCAGCCTTTACCTGCCTTCAAAGCATGTTTTTTTCCTCATTGCATGCGTGTAAAAATTGGTGTATGTACTTGCACGGACAAAGAGGAGGTGTGGGAAATTTGAAAGATTTATGTATGAAGCTTAATATACAGATACAATTCTAAACCCAATCAATACAATGATTTCTCATGCACATTCTTCCGCTGGAACTACTTATATAGTCAATTATCTGTTTTAGCATTTGTTTCTAATAGTTTTCGTTATGTGTAAACCAAGCTTTAGAAAACAAGACAGTTGCTGACCTGGACTACTTACTAATGTGTAGTTTAGTGTGATGTTGCTACAGCAACCAGAAAGATGGAATAGCATGTCATATATCATTTACACATTACTTGGAATGTACAGCTTTCTAAAAGCCATTAACCAAGCAGAGGTGCTGTGATGGAGGAAACGAGGATGTCTTAAGCATTCTAAAATAGTTTCCATTGTTCTGAAGGTCTGGGGAAGTAAATCAAAGAGGTAATGAGTAGCACAAATAAGAGTTAAGTATTTAAAAATAAAAGTGTCTTCCTTTTTTAACACATGATATCAGCATTTCTCAGGTTCCAGTTGCCAGAAGAACACGCTTCCAGGTCATGAACAAACAACCTAGATTTTTTTCTTCAGACTTCTACGAAGTGAATGTTTGTGGCTGACATCATGGCATGCAGAAATCCTGTAGATCCCATGTTGCGCATAGCAGAACAGCTGCTGTCTGAATGAAAGCTTGAGAGGTTTTCAAAATGCGGGTTATGACCTTGCTGCAATGGACCTCCTCAGCAAATACATGTGCCTTCATTAAAAGTAGTCTTAGTCCTCCAATACAAGCTAATTACCTCTTCTATTCCCTGCAGATACACAAATTAATATGAACATAAAATGAGTATGTGTTTGTGTGGTGGTAGTGATGGTGGTGGACAAATGTACCAAACAAATCGCGAAAATTCAAATTGGTAAATTTCATGATTTAGTGAAGCTATTTATGCATTGAGTATGCAAATAATCTGGAAAACATGCAGTTTATAATGGCACTGTGAAAAAAAGTACCCATGACTGGGTTAAAATTTTAGATTCACCAACAGGGTGCACATTTTGGATAAGAAAGTGAACAAAACATCTGGGAACAAGTCTGGGGATGTTTTCCAGACCACAGCAGAAAGATTAATGGCCTAAGTCTGTCAGGCTAAAATGGAAGCTTACAGAGGCACTGGATAAGGTTTTGATTTAAGAAAAAAAAAAAAAAAGAAGAAAGAAGAGCAGTAAAACAATCTATAGAGTGGATAGGCCTGCTGCTCATTGTCAAAAAGGATATAATTCTTTGCTTATGTATAAACACAAGAGAGTTTCATAATTATGTAAAAGGAACATTTTGTTCTGCCAGCAAGAACAGAAATTCTGTAAGCAATGGAGGATACCCAGTCTTTTTCTACATCTGAAGTACCAGAGGGTTTCTGGCAGTAACATTCAGAAGAGAGGCAAGTTCTGCATGTTCAAGACTCTCCCTGAGAGCACCAAACAGTGAAACCTCTTGAGTGCCTGATGCTTTCTATACTTCCCATAGCATCCTCCTGCACAATGGAGAACATGCTGCAATACATCATTTCAGGGCTGGACGAAAAGGCAACATGAATCCAGGTGGAGTATAACATCTTCCTTATTTTATTCAAGACATTTCTGCATGTAGAATCAAGTTTTTGAAAATGCCACCTACCACATGGACATCACTGCCTATATGCCACAAATGGACTGGACACGAGTGTAAGACAAAAGTAAAGAAACTATGACTATCACAAATCTGAGGACAGAGACAAATGGAAGAGGAGTGGGGAGGAAGAACTCTTCTTAGAGGCCCTTGCTTTGGGGAGAACTACAGAGCCTGTAACTGTGCATGAATACATCACCATAATGTGATGGAGAAGAATAAAGAGGGCCTTCAAGATACACTCTAGGTATCTCCTCAGAGGGTAGTTGCAAAACTTCTTTCACACAGCTGTTGGTATCCTTTTACCATGATACACCACTGTTCCAACAAAATATTCCCTAGCCACCAATCATCTACATTTACAATTCAGAATCAATGAGATACAACTACCAGCTAAATCCATCCAGCTGGGACACCCAGTCCTGCTTCTGGCAAAGAATATCGATGCTATTGAGCTTATTGGCCTCTATCCAGCCTGTTAGTTGGCCCACATTCAAAGAAATCCCGTTCCCTCTGGAAGGATCCGTCTGACAAAATTTAGCCAACCATGAAAAGGAGTAGAGCTGTTTCACAGATTCACAGATTCACGGATTCACAGAATGGCAGGGGTTGGAAGGGACCTCTGGAGATCATCTAGTCCAACCCCCCTGCTAAAGCAGGATCACCTAGAGCAGGTTGCACAGGATTGTGTCCAGGTGGGTTTTGAATCTCTCCAGAGAAGGAGACTCCACAACCTCTCTGGGCAGCCTGTCCCAGTGCTCAGTCACCCTCAGAGTAAAGAAGTTTTTCCTCACGTTCAGATGGAACTTCCTGTGTTCCAGTTTGTGCCCCTTGCCCCTTGTCCTGTCACCGTGCACCACTGAGAAGAGTCTGGCCCCATCCTCTAGACAGCCACCCTTTAGATATTTATAAGCATTAAATATTAAATATTTAGAAATTTATAACCATTTCATTATCACCTAATACAGAGGACAAAAATCCCAAGACAGTGCAATCCATCATGGCTCTGGAAGGAGTCCCTAAGGATGCCACAAAGGATGGGGCACAGTCCTGAATCAGGACAGAAGCTCAATGCCATGTCTAGTCATGCTCTTACAGCAAAATCTCCACTGCAATGCTTGCTGAATATGCTTTCAGCCACCAAGGAAACCACATGTGCTAGCAAGTAGACACATGCAAGGCTGTCAGAGATCCTCTGGCCAAATGGAGGAGGCTGACTAGATAAACAAGGACTGGCAGCCTTGCCCTATGCTTTTTCCAAAGAATTATTTCAGATGGAGGCGAGGGACCCTGTCATATCATGCCATCTTTTCTTGTAAGGCATGCCAGGCTGCAGGCATAATCTTTATCATATGGCCCGGCAAAGGGAGTCCTGGCTTTGGGTGAGTGCATCATGAGCTGAATTAAAGTCAGGCCTGCAGTGTCCTACAGAAGATAGGGCAACACCAATGGTATATGCTAGAAATAGCGGAGGAGGAAGGTACAGGGCAGCAGAACTGGGTTACACAACATAAGGACTAGAAAAGGGGAAATATGGATGTCATTCTTGGGTCTCTACTGAGTGTCAGCTTTTATGGAAGCTACTCATTTGCCCTTGACAGAAAAGCAACAAGCAAGCAGGAAAAGTCTGGGCAGCAATAAAAAAGACTTACTGAAAGAAGTGAAAAGGGAAGGGAAGGGAAGGGAAGGGAAGGGAAGGGAAGGGAAGGGAAGGGAAGGGAAGGGAAGGGAAGGGAAGGGAAGGGAAGGGAGAAGAAAATGAAAAAAGAAAAGAAAAAAGAGAATAAAAGAAAAGAGTAGAAATTAAAAGAGAATAAAAGAAAAGAAAAGAAAAGAAAAGAAAATAAAAGAAAAGAAAAGAAAAGAAAAGAAAAGAAAAGAAAAGAAAAGAAAAGAAAAGAAAAGAAAAGAGTAGAAAGGAAAAGAGAAGAAAAGAAAAGAGAAGAGAAGAAAATAAAAGAAAAGAAAAGAAAAGAAAAGAAAAGAAAAGAAAAGAAAAGAAAAGAAAAGAAAAGAAAAGAAAAGAAAAGAAAAGAAAAGAAAAGAAAAGAAAAGAAAAGAGAAAAAAAGGAAAAACGCTGCTAGCACAAGGTATTGGAGGCAAAATCCCATTCAGGTACAGCCAAATGTCCTGTGTGTCCCATTAGACTGCGTCTTGGGTAGAGCATTTTCTGAGCTCATACAGAAATTAAGGCTATCTAAGCATTAATGTAAAATCCAAGCAAGTCCTCTTGTTTATCATAAAAAGGGTGAAATAAAACTCAGGAGCAAGCTTTTTTTTTTTTTTTTCCCCTTGGTGGGGTGACTTTGATCAGCTGCCAAACGCTCACACAACCACTCTTACTTACACCCCTCTTCAACAAGACAGGAGGCAAAAATAAGATGAAAAAAACTTTTAGGGATATCACCTACCAACTACTATCTTGGGCAAAACAGATTCAACCCAGGGAGAATTAATTTATTGCCAATGAAATAGATTTGGATAGTGAGAAGAAACAAAGACAAAATTAAAACACCACCTTTTCCCCACAGCTCTTTTTCCCAGTCTCAACTTCACTCCTTCATTCCTGACTCCTCTACTCCCCACCACCAAAGTAGTCCAAGGGATGTTTGGGAGAAGGGGATTATGGTGAGTATGCACTAGTTCATCACTGCCACTCCTTCCTCCTCACGCTTTTCCCCTGCTCCTGCACGAGTCCTTCCCTTGGGCTGCAGTCCTTCAAAAACTGCTCCAGTGTGGGTCCTCTCTAGTCCTTCAGGAAAAAATCTGCTCCTATTTGAGTCCTCCAAGGGCCACAGTTCCTGTCAGGAGAACCTTCTCCTGCATGGGCTTCTCCACAGGCTGAAGTTCCTTCAGAAAATACCAACCTGCTCCAGCATGGGGTTCCACACTGGCTGCAGTGTGGATATCTGCTCCACCATGGTCTCTTCCATGCACTGCAAGGGAGTACCTGCTCTGATGCCTGGAGCATCTCCTCCCTTCTTCTCTGACCCTGGTGCTCACACTGTTGTTTCTCACACTTTATTTCCTTGCTCCTAACATTGCCATGCAACATTTTACCCTATCTTAAACATGCTTTCACAGAGGTGCGAGCAGCTTCACTAATGGGCTCAGTTGTATTCTATGGTGGGTCCATTGTGGAGCCAGCTGGCACCAGGCAGCCCCTGACCTCTTCTCTTAGAGGCCACCCCTGCAGGCCCCTGATGCCAACACCTTGTCACCTACATCCAATACGTCCACTAACGTTTCTGATGTGAGGGCAGAAAAGTCTGTTCTGGCCAGCTGGCTCAACCTCTTTGCTGCCTGTAGCTATGAAAATACAGGGATACGTAGGGCCTGGAGACACAAGCAGCAATGGCCATTGCTTTTTACTTTCCTTTCATGGACTGTGAAGTATTCAGCTGCTTTCCAATAATTTTATCCAGGCTTGTATTAAGTTGATTTTATGGACAATACTTGTAAGCCTTAAAACACCTGATACTGCACCCACTAGATACTGAGCTGTTGGAGTGAGTCCACAGGAAGGCCATGAAGATGATCAAAGGGTTGGAGCACCTGTCCTATGAGGACAGGCTGAGAGAGTTGGGATTGTTCAGCCTGGAGAAAAGGCGGCTCTGGGGAGATCCAATTGCGGCCTTCCAGTACCTGAAGGGGCCTACAGGAAAGATGGTGAGGGACTGTTTATCAGGGCATGGAGAGACAAGGGGTAAGGGCCTTAAGCTGAAAGAGGGTCGATTTAGATTAGATGTTAGGAAGGAATTCTTCACTGTGAGAGTGGTGAGGCACTGGCACAGGTTGCCCAGAGAAGCTGTGGATGCCCCATCCCTGGAAGTGTTTAAGACCAGGCTGGATGGGGCTTTGGGCAACCTGGTCTAGTGGAGGGTGTCCCTGCCTGGAGCAGGGGGATGGAACTAGATAGGCTTTAAGGTCCCTTCCAACCCAAACCGTTCTATGATTCTATGATATATCTGATAAGAAGCTGTCATCAGAATAGGGCAACATACCATATGTCAGCAGAGCTAAGCATAAGCAGTAAGAATCTAGGTCAGAACATTCATGTCTTTATTGTAAATCTCTGTCCGCATGGGAACAAGTTAACATCACAGCCTACAGGGAGACTGAGATTTTGATAGAGAAGGATTTAATCGACAGATTCAAGTCCTGAGCTACTGGGATAGCAAATAGCAAATGTAATTATCAAGATACTCCTCCAAAATGAGTATGTATCACAACTAAGGAAATATATAAAAACTGGTAGATAGCAGCCTGGGTTAACAAAAACAAAACAGTGTTAACAAAACAAAACCAGTGCTATCGGGTTAACATAACCAGTGTGCTCTAGTACAGGAGGAGATTTTGATTTCAAAAAAAAGGTAAATAAATCTTCCCATAGCTTCAGCTTTTCCTCTTAGGCATTGAGACAGCATCTGCATCCTCTAAAAGCAATGGTTTTGGTAAGCCATGACTAGACAGCTTCTTTACAGCAATGCATTATCTCTTGGATTGCCCCATCCTAAAAAGTCCATTTACACAGTTGCTTTCTCTAAGCCCCATCACTCCCTGAGAGCCAGGGAAAGCCTCGACTGATTTCAGATACCTCCCCAATGGTCAATGAGAACACTGCCTGACAAGTACACATTTCTGAATCCAGCAAAGGGGTTTTTTATTTAGTGCTCTTTTTTCTTATTTTATTCCCAGACTTGAGTATACAACTATGTCACTCTGCCACAATCTTGGAAATGCATTGCTGTAAAGTAAGCATGATCTTCAAATGCAGACACTTAACTGTCTTCAGGTTCATTCTTCTCACAGTTCCTGTAAAGCTTGATGAATGCACACTCACAATAAATTCTTAAAATCCAATCTGTAATAATTGCATCTCACAGGCTAGGCATATAAAGTATTCACAAAGTCATGACATTCTTCTTAGATCATTGTTGAGCAGTCCTCTATGTATCACACTCTTTTCTTGACACAATAAAACTGGAAACTGGGACACTTCATGCTTACACGCAGAAAAGAGGAACAGTTGCAGACATGGCAAGGGTTGCTGTTGATAAATTCATGTCAAATCTGATTGTTAAGTTAGGGGATGGCAGCAATCAGCAGGTATTTGCAATTGATTTAGAAAGGGCCTTTTTTTTTTTCTTTAGAAAGGGCCCTTTCCTTGTTGTTACTACTGTTATACAGAATAAATCTGATCTTGATCATGCTGTTCCAGATCCCCATAGAGACTAGCTTTATCTGAAAGAGTTTATAAGGATTCTGAAAGATGTCTCACTCTTTGAAGTTTTCTATCCTAACTGACAAAAGCAAAATCAGACTTTGTACTTTGAAGTGAGAAGTTATTTCATCACTGTAGACTGGAGTAAGTTGAGTTAGACAATGAAAGACAATGATCAAAAACCTTTGATTGTTACTTACATGAGGGGGAATAGGAACAGAGAGACGATTGCAGAAAAACACAGGTTAACATATCTCTAATTAGATTTCCTAGGCAATTAGGGCAGACATCTTCACTACACTCAGGAGGTCTTGTAAATTTTAGTTTTGCATGAATAGGACTCTTACAAAACTCAGAATATCAAAAGCTACCTTTGCACACACATTCAAATCTCATGCACAGGGACAATAAATTTGAAGAGCTAAGTATGTTTTCATCTTTAGAAGCATAACAGAAAAGTGTTTTAAATTTCATTTAAGCTGTCTGATCAAGTTAAAGCAGCCACTACTAATCTAGTTTCACTGTTCTAGCAGGTGACATAATCTTAAAACAGAACTGAGTGACTAAAGCAACATCATCACATTTTGTACAGCAAAGTATAGAGAGAAGTGCTTTGAACTACACACATTTACATGTTATCTCTATTTACACACAATTTAAAAAAAGACACACAATTTATAAACTTAAAAAAAAAAAAAAAAAGGAAACCTCCAGAATATTTCTTCCTTATAGATACATTCTGATTTTATTCTCATATAAAGAAACATCAGGTTTTCATGTAGTGAAAAAAGATTCATCACCTACACATGTAGACTGCTATAGAATGACTCAGGTACAACCTTTTTATTCTCGTATCGTCATCTAGTCTTGGCTGACTTGCAGGATACTGGAACAGAACATTTTTCTGGAAACAATCTTACTGAACTCAGGATAGCAGGCAGCATGAAGGAAGAATTACATCAGTGATATTCTGTAAGACTAGGTCAAGACTGCTGATGGACAGCCACATAATTATTTACTAAGTGATGACAGCAGGATTTTAAAACTTTGTTCTTATTTAATGCGGACCAAATACAGTTTTAAAATGTTAAAGCAGAATAAATATCAGAAAATCTTCTGTAAAATTAAGTCAGCAGAGAGCTCTGATCACCCAAAGACATTTCAAAAAACCAAGTATATTATTTCAATTTCCTTTAGAGAATAATTCCATTGTATTATGATGACAAGTACATTCTTCTTGTAAGGCCAGAACATTGTAAATGTAAGCTGGTTTTAGACTAGAATTTTTCTTTAAATGTCGTAATTCATCATTCATTAACTGTGTCATTGTCCTGTATATGCTGAGTGAAGGATAGAACCAGAATTTCTAAAGATATGTATTTTCTTGTTTTATACATGTTATTTTTTTAAAAGCTTTATAAGTCTGAATTAGAACCACAGTCCCATATGAACTGCTATAAATTCTGTTTACGGCTGGTTAACGAATATGTGAAAGGGAAAATCCAGGATCCTATACTCTAGCTTTCCCATTCATAGCAGATACATAGCAGAGCACAAGACTGCCTGTTGTGAATGCACAGCGTAGCTCATCTGTGGGAATTTTCCATTTATTGTGTGCAAAAGGACATACTATGAGCCCTACGCATTGGGTAAATCCAACTGTAAGAAAATGTCTATCCTTCTCCAAACACACCGTTCTCTTGTTTCTGGAGAAAGCAAATGTTATTTAGAGTTATTGTACTATTTGATTCTCTGTCTACACTATCGAGAACATAAAAATCAGATACTGTAGGCACTGGAAGATAAAAAGTGTTGCACAGTCCCCTCTACATCAAAACATTTATTACTTCACTGCAGTTCTAGCTCTGAGCTAATGCATGTTTTTACAAAGCTGCCAGAGCTCTGACGCACCCCTTCTACCTTCCCCCTGGCTGGGGATTTGGTTGTCTGGGCTCGAGGTCAGCTTCAATAATGGTGCAAGTGTCTAGCTTTAAGACAGTTCTTTCAGCAAGCTCTGCTGAGAAGCCTCGGTGGATGGTCTCTCCCATTTTGCTCTGCAGTGGCTTTTAAGCTGAGGGCCTCACACTTGGCCACCACCCGAGCTGTGCTGCAGCAGCGTTGCAGCCATGCCTGTGCTGGGCCAGGCACCCCGCTGATCTGGATGCTGACCCTGAGCCTTGAACTTGAGCTCCTGGCCTGATTCCTGACCAGCTTCATCTCTATGGACTTGTCTGGCCGTCTGGGCTCATGGCTGAAGCTGGTTACCGTCCCTAGGCTTATTCGGGCACTGTGGGGCTGAGCCCTTGCACAAATTATGAACATACATATCTCTGACACCATCACAAACATTTGTCTCTACCTAGTTTCTCGCTGGGCAGCATATCACGTGTTTGAGACTGCAGCTGGGACATTTTGACAATCTGGCTGAGAAGAATAGTGAAGTGAGGAGGTCTCACTTCCCTCACCCTCCTTGCTCCTGGACATGTGCTCCCATTTCATGTGCGAGCTGAGCTCCAAACTGACACCTACCTTGACAAAGAACTTCTGTCAGGTTAGAGAGTTAAATCAGCTTCATATGAGGTCCAGTGAGCACCAAAGACAGTGCAAAGGAGGTAGTGCTCATTGGTAGGTAGGAATAAAGGAGTGGAGGGAGGAGTGGGAGAACAGGACCTCCTCTTTTACAGAAGCATTCGCTAGCTTAACTCAGCCACAGCATCAAACCCAGTCCGAAAAAGTTATAGACAGTTGCATGACTGATCACTGTAAAATAAATTGTGTTATGTTACATTTCTCTAAGAGTTTATGAAGGGAGACAAAAGAGAGCAGAGAAAATAGTTCAGCTCCTTGAACAGTATGCATAAATATACGTGTTCTCACCAGGCTTTCTAGTTAAATAAGCCTCCAGCTTTGGGTAAAGCAAAAGCAAAGGCTGCACATAGAAGCAAAAGAAAACAAGAAGATTAATTCTTTACTTCCCATTAGCAGGCAATGTCCAGCCACCTCCTGGGAAGTAAGTCCTCAGTGCACATAGGGGTTGCTCGGGAAGGCAAATGCCTATAATTACTGCTCCCTCCTCTCCTCCTTTCTCTTAGCTTTTATTGCTGAGCAGACATCATATGGTATGGAATATCCCTTCGGTCAGTTTGGATCAGCTGTCCTCGCTGTGTCCCCTCCGAAGATCTTGCCCATCCCCAGCCTGCTGGTGAGGCGTGGATGTTGGAGAGACAGCCTTGATGCTGTGCTATCGCTGCGTTATCAGCACCTTGCTGGCTACCAATACACAGCACAGCACTGTGAGGGCTGCTGTGGGGAAAATTAACTCCATCTCAGCCAGACTCAGTACAGTCACCCAACCCAACCCTTCCTGAACTTGCCAATGCCAAAAAATGTCAAACTGCGCTCTGCGGAACCCAGGCAAGCTGCCTGACCCACCAAACTACAGGATCTTGCTATGTTTTGATGATTAATGCTTATACAGTTTTCTTTATTGAAGAAAACTATTACACAAGGGCTCCAAGAGTTCTGTGGGAGGTGCATTAACACCAGAAGTGTTTATGCAATTACTACTCCCACTCGAGGGCACATTGCCTATTTCCACCACTATTTGGTCACAGTCAGGAATGTTACTGGATGCTGATAAAAAAATGGGGTAAGAAACTAAAAGCAATGAGATAAGCTTCTCTCCATTGTACAGAGCTGGGCTACAGAAACACACAGACCACTTCTCCTTCATAGTTCTCTATTTAGTTTGGCACTTAAACGTGCACGTTCCCCAAGCAAGGCTCCCAAAACCTTTAGTAGGGCCTGTACACATGGAAGAAAAGCAATAGTGCATAGAAAGAAAAACCCAAGTTCACAGCAATCGCCCCACTTACCAATGTGGTAACCTACACTAATCTAAGCAAAAGATCAACAAAATAGAGCTTTATAAACCCGGTAACGGTTACAACTAACATGGGCAACAGCAACTCTGAAGAGGAGTCTGAAAGGTGGGATTATACCACTTTGTCTTTTCCCTTTCCTCCCATTTTTTCCCAGGGAACTCCCTTCACTTGCACGTGTTGGGAAAGACAGTCAGGAAAGCTGCGGGAACACCGGCCAGACCTGTCTTGCCGGTGCTGCCCAACCATCCCAACTGCAGTGCTTGAGGGGATCACGGCTTCCCCAGCTGCCATAAAGCACTTCCTTCCCACCACAGGCAGCACCTTAGCCTCACAGAGGCCTAATTAAGCTTTTTATATTTGTCATGGATATGTTAAAAGCTCAAGAGTGAGAAAATCTAATACGCCTGCATACATGAACCAGCTCTGACCACTGCCTAGACCTGCAATGAAAATATTTGGTGCTGCGGGCAACCAAAAAAATAGCTGAACCAGACAATTCCAAAGAGCTGACACTAGCGTCATCGTTCAGTCTTCAAAAAATCATGTTTGAGTTAAGGTCTGTAATGCATCAGTGATCAGTCATCTACAGGCTTCTCTATAGATCCACCCTCAAAGAGGCAACAACTGGGAGCAGAGGCGGGAAGAAACCATCTGATACAGCCAAGCCACCTGCTGTTATGAATAATCATATTGCATAAGCCCGTTAATGAACTAAGCAAGATACATTTTAAAAGCAGCTACTTCTTTGGCTCTGACTATTCTTATAGTTCTTATTCTATGGTTGGTGATTCAACCTTTAATTGCTTTAGCGGAAAAGAATCATCTTCCAATTTCCCACTAAAGTTTATTCTCTATTTTATATCGACTTGTTCTTGTGGCTCAGATAGTTCAAAGAGTTTTGCATTTTCTTTTCCCCTCTGTCCTTAGCGTTACAGCATCCCCTTGGCATTCTTTGTCTGCTGTACAACATGTTAGAGAGAGATACAATATCCCCTCTTAAACAGCAGACAGTTAGATGGGGCTCTGGTGTCCCTGCCCATGGTGCCTTCCAACCCAAACCAATCTATGATTCTATGATTTTATTCCTTCTCGGACTTCTCGCTAGGGTAAACAGATTATTTTTAAGGTATCTTCTTGTAAGAAAGGCTACTAGAATATTAAGAATAGAGCCTTTCTTTGCATCTGCTCCAATTTTCATTCATGTTTCTTGAATATGAATGAGTAGAACTTCACAAATTATTTTGATGTGTTCACTAGAACTTTGCATAACATCATTAACCTCCTCTAATTCTGCTAGAAATAATTCAGCTAGGGCAGGCCAAAGATCCTGGGATTGCACTTGCCAAAATAATTTGCCTGCCTTTCCAACTAATGAGCTTCTGGCTGAAACCATAATTTTTCTTATTAGTAAACTCTCAGTCCTTGCATTCCATTCAATTGGATTTGCATTTTGTACTACTGAATTTCATGCTGTTTACATTAATGTAGTTCTCAGGGTCAGCTGGTTCTTCCCGTATAGCACTTTGATATCGAGAGTGCATTTTGCATAACTGGGAATTTTCATCACCATATTCCCAGCTTTTGTGTCCAAGTGATTAAAACAACTATTAAAGATTCAGATCCAACACCCACCTTGAGGAATTTCAAAGTTAACCCTCTTCTACACAAAAGGTCTCCTTTCATTGCTAGTGTTATTATCTACTGAGGTGCAGCCCTACAAATCCTTTTCTAAATCCCACTTTTCAATCCCATAGTTTCCTATGTGTCAACAAATGATAACTTATCTAACTTTACTGAAGTTAGATCAGATTTACTGCACTTCTGTGCAGACGGGTTTCAGATTAGTCTGGCTCAGACTACTTCAGCATTTAATTCTGCTCTCCCTTTTTTTCTGTATTTCTCTTTACCTTAACAGAACTGTTCTAAAGTTCTGTATATTTTCCAAATTACTCTGACCAGTGCATAGCTGCTTGCATCTTTTTCTCCTAAACTCCCTTTAATATAGATTCTATATACACAACATTCTTGAGTCATCTCCTAATATCCAGGAACAAACAGACTATAATTACATGCTCTGCTTTCTTACACTGCTTCTGCACAGCTATGTGATGGAGATTGCCCATTCCCCTACATTAGCACATGACTTGGAAACTCAACAAATCATTTGTAAAAATAAATCTTGTGTGAAACCTTGAAAAAACAAAAATATCAAGTGACTTATAACTGTAAAAATCAATACTGGAGAAAAGTTAAATATCTCCTGAAATTTGTATGACTTTATGAAATGAAGAACAATGTTGAAACCCGGCTCTGTGTGTTGTTGTGTGTTAGCAATTTAGGGCACTGTTTTCAGATCCGTAGGCAGTATGTTTTGTATTAGCAGCCTGGCTTTCTGTCACTGTGTCTAAAGCACCCTTGTTTTTGTGGTTCTCAGATCTTTAAAATTATATTCTCGTATTGTCTTATAAAGATTGGCTATAGCCCAGATGTTTGTCAATTCATCATTTCAGCTGCTTCAAAAATGTTCTGCAATTTTAAAAGCAAATGTTTTGGGGGTTTGTCAGTTTTTTAATGAAATACCTTATTTCTCACATATAGAGTTTCAAGCTATAAACTTGTTTCTTCTATTCAAGGAATAAAATTCTCACAAACCCCACAAAGTTATACACATTCATATAGAAATGAAAATGCCAAGCAAACACACACAGCTGTTTAGAAAACAAATTGTTGTAAAAAAAACCAAACCCTTTTTTGGTGATAATAGTTTCTAAAGAAATATGAAGTTTTCAGATGGCCTTTCAGGGTTTGCTTGTCCAACTTCATTCCATAAACCTGAGAAAAATACTTGAAAAGAAATTATCTACATACATAGATGTAACACCATGTGTAGTTCAAAGAAAAAAAGTCCAAATAGTGAAATAACAGATACAGTTCAAAGCCATAGGGTATATCATTATATTAAATAAAATTGACTTGCAAATACTCTTTTCAAGTGGACTTGATCCTAAATCTGCTTCTTAACAAAGCCTGAAGTGTTTTTGCAAGTGTTTCCACTGAACTCTTTCCTGTATCTCTTTTCATGAAACACAAAATCTAAATATTTAATAACATGTAGGTCTTTTATGCCAATACTTAAGCTGTGTGGCAGGTGTGTTATTTAATTTAAAACACTGGGAGTTACTTTTCTTGGACTAATGTTGCATTTAAAACTCAAATTCAAAGATTATATACATTTTTGGTAATGATATAGAAAAATTCTATAACTCTAGGCTAACAGGAATTTTATGTCAGCAGTAGTTTGCCCACGGCTGAAGTTTCTAGTGAGATACTGGCAGCAGGGCTCTATCCCAGCACTCCACGTACCCTACTTCTTACTACTTAAGGAATTCCCAAGCTGTTTGCAGACACAGAGTTCAAGGACAAAAGGAAAATTCAGAACATCTAGTACCACTTGCACATCTGAGGCTAATACATTTAATCCATTTAACCAAATAATTCAGGATAATATGTATCATCCAGAAAAAGGGCAGAAGTAATAGTGTCATCTTGCACTCTGTTCTCACTCAAGCAGCCTCCACTGATTTCAGAAACCTTCTTTGTCTCCAAATCTCCTGGCTGAAGTGCAGTGCCTTGGCTTTTCCCCTATTAATTGACACAAAAAATATATTGTGTAAATTTTCAGCTTATGGTTCACTTCTCCCTATGGATGCCTACCATAAAGTCCTTATTTAGACATTATCTCCAGTAACTTACTGTGGAGGGAGAATCACGCTTAGAACTGCAATGGTAGTGTTAACTTCTAAGTTTTCTGGGTTTAGCTTCTGGTGATCTGTTCCTATGACTTTAAGCCGCAGATGAAAAGGCTTTTAATAATTTTTCTCTATATACAATTACTTAAAAATTGAGTCACCTATTCTTCCTGAATAACTAGATTGAGTCCTTGATTCTCCTTGCATTAAAACACCAACTTCAGCTCTCCCACAAATACTGCAGATCCCTGCATCCTTCTATTTCTTCAGCATTCGTGAAATGTAGGAACACAGTGAACAGATGAGAATGCATTTTGCAATGCTGTGCAGAGAGATTGTAAACAAATTTATCCTGTTATGGAGGCAAGCTTGCTGAGATCTCCTGTTAGCCAACAGCATCAAACTGACAGTACCAGAGTTGCTCGTCTCCTCTGAAGCCTCAGGAGTTCTCAGACTCAGTAATACAGTCTCCACTCTGTAAAAATTACCTTCATTAATCACTACTTGCTATCTACCATTTGTACCTAACTACTCCTAACGCACTGTACAGCTGTTGTGTGACTCAAACTGCCATATATGATTACCTTCTTATCATCCTTATTTACCTCCATGACAATTGTTGGCCACTTTACTGAGGAGTGATGTCATTATTTCTTTCATCATCAATAATTAATCAAGCAGAAGCAAGTGCAGTATTGCTCTCTCCAGAGATCTTCTGGAAACACCTCTAAAGAAACACTATTACCTTTGGAAATTCAGTGTGTATTTTAATCCTTTTTTGAAGCACTTACTGTTTTAAACAGCACTTTGAAGACAAAATTAAGATGTTTTTCAAACAAAACATATTGTTCTGAACATGATTACATGATTAATTTAACTCAGATCTTCAAGAACCCTTACAAAGAAATCTTGCTTTGGGACTTAAAGTGGTCCCTATAGCTCAAGAAGAGCTTTAGGATTCTTTTTTCATTTTGGATTTGCTGTGGTTAACAAAATCAAATTCAGAACCAACTGATGTAATCTAAATTTCAGCTCTTCTGTATTAAATCCTGTGACCTATTCTGATCCAGCAAAGCCTGATTCTGCCAAGAAAAAAATTGGCTTATCTGTGTTCTTACACTGAACTCCACAGAACTACATCTACACCTAATTCCTTCTGCCTGCTAGATCATGTTCATTTTCTGTGGGAGCTGAGACGATTAGAGGATATAATTCTCATACAGAAACATCAATGTATATCTGAAACAAAGAAAAACACTGAAGGACATGGACAAGATGAAACTGTACTAGTACTGGGCCCTTTTAAAAAGCTTGTGAAAAGCTCTTTGTCTATTAAAAAATCTGAAATATATCTACATTCAGAAGAAAAGCAGTGTTGTGAAAATATTTGGTGGAAAACTGTAAGACCAAACAAAAATCTTCAGGATAGAATGATTTCTCATTTTGTTTTTCTGAAGAACTACCGCAACAAGATCAACCCTCAGAGTTGGCCTTAAGAATCACCATGATACATTTTTTTAAAGAACAATGTAGTAGTTTAAATGTACAGTCTTCTGACCAAATTTATCCTTGTTGACTTCTGGTCAGTTGTAACAGGGTCAGCCTATTTTTAAGTTTTAGAGATCAAATGAAGATTACATTAGTTAATAGTCTTCTAGCAGAAAGCATACCTGTAAATCAGTATTATTTCAATATGTCTCCAGGGGATCTCTGTGTTCAGCTTTAATTGGACTTTTGAACAAACTGCACTTTCCATGCACCTGCAATCTTCATTGCTTGGTGCCATGCCATTGCCTACTGTATCATGTGCCTTGCCTGTGGAATTCTTCAACTAGCTAAAGAAAGAAACAGAGTCTTTGCTTGACTGTAAAATTAACACAGAGTCTTGCCTTTGTATTTTTAACTTCAGAGGTATATTTTAGGCAACACAGAAGATACCTTCAGTGCAACTCATGTCATTTGAGTTCAGTTTATGTTTTACATGGTAAGATACCTGCTTTGTTAAATGCTCCAGAATGTTTCATTAACTGATGCTCTAAAGAAAAATATGACCGCCTTCTAGAATCAAGTCTCTTCAGCGCAGCTGGGGACCAAGCTGCACAACAAAAGGCAGAGAGGGGCACACACATCATCTGCCCCATGTGGAACACTGCACTTGGCAGGCCAGCGGCTGCAGTGACACACACTGCTGCTCTGCATTGTGTTCATGTCCCAAGTACTGGGAAATGCTCCTGCAGCCTTTGGGCTAGGACAGTAGCCAAGAGCTAACTCTTAAGCTACACCATAGCTTAGCAGGATTCCGCTGCCTGATGAACAGCCCATTCTGTGGACAAGGATGCCTGGACCTGGGTTTCCGGGTGGATAGAAAATTAGCCTCCCACCAAGCTAAACATGGGAGGTTCCCCGTGGGGAAAACAGCAGAAGCAAGGAGACCGGAAGCAGTTTTTAATCTACCAATGCTATATCAAACTCGACTAAACTGTTTTTAGCGTGGCACTGATTTACAAAAAGGTTTCTTGCTTCAGCTTAACCCTCACCAGTGCCTACACCAGCAGGCTGTGAACTGCATTAGTAAAGAAAAGCAAGTAAGTTTAACTAACTCTATTAAAATTATGTAGCTGAAATAAAAAATTAATAAATGGTAACAAACTCATTAATTCATTGATTTAATCTCTTTAATTTTTCCCATGAGGCAGTTTATATGGCAGTTAATAAGCTGCCAGTCATCAGGCATTGGACACTGACTGCTCAATGTTCAAGAGACTGATTAATATAGGTGCTTATTTCATTCTGGCAGCACAACAGTATTGACATTATCACTTAGGAAAGAGACTTTCTGAGCAAGGGAGAGGCAATCATACTAGTTATACCAGTCTGAAGTTATTCTCATAAAACTCACTATAATACTAGCTTTTTCCTTATATGGATTAGAACAGCAGAAAATACCTAAAGCCTGGTATGATATACAAAACAAAACAGGGCACAGGATTTTAACATGCAGAGTTGCTCCAACTGTAAAATAGAAAAGGGGGTCTGCATGGCTAATGGCCATCTACTATCTTCAAAAGAAATTTCTATATATAGGGAGAGATTGTTAGAACAACCTCCAACCTACTTATAAATTACAAATGTCAACCTATGGAAAAAAAAATCACGTTTTGTAGTAGGGGATAATTTTCCTCTTGTCTTTTTTGGTGATGCTGAGCAGTTAAGTCTATATGTTATAGTTCTATAACTTGAACTAATTTCAGCAGTCCTGCCCAACAAACTCCAGATATTCCTGCCTTCTCTATAGCATCATTGCCACTACTCACCTGAATATGCAATGAATCGGTCCAAGGAACTAAAACCAATCACTTTTCTTTTTGTAGAGCTATTTTTTTGTTATCTTAGCTCCCTGAACAAAACAGATGAGTATCAGTCAAAGAAAAAGGGAGGAGGTGGAGATGATTTAAGCTCTTAAGAAATGCCACTGAAACCAAATCTGTTTAAAGGACCTTTGCTTCAGGCAAACACTAAGAATAATTCCTGTGGAGTTTTAATTCAAGTATGAGGACGTATCTAAATGTTAACATCAAGGTGACAATGTAAAAGCCAATGAAAAGCTAGTTCTAAAAATGTCTAGCTGTTCTTTGTAGCCATTAAGGCTGGTCCTACATAGTCACTGACCTGTTGAACCTAGTAAGCATCCTGCTAGCAACAGCTGAAAAGCAAAACACAACAGTGGAAATACAGTAAAGGCATTTTTCAGGTACTCATGAGTACTGCTTGTTACCTGCAGCAAGTTTCCCTCACGCCTGTTTGAATGAAGACAGCTAACACTACAAATCCTAGTACAACTGTGATGTCATACCCAGATTTTCATGGAGTTATGAGGTAAGAGTTGTAAAAAGAGTCCATCATACAACTGAAGAGCTTCCAAGCCCAAGTGACCTGTGGTTCAGCTACCTGTCTCCAGAATCACAGAAAAGAGCTACACACAGCCCTGTGAGCTACGAAAAGTTAATTGTTACTTGTGGAACCAAGGAGATATTTTCCTGAGAGGATTAAAATCCGCTAAATACACAAAGAGCAACTTTTCTCAAGCATGTTTGTTACAATTAAGTAGCAGTAGGATCCCCATGCAATGGGATAGCATGAGAAAAGTCTGAGAAGTAAACAATTTGGACACATGATATTGGTCCTTAAGCTGTGGCTACCAGTCTTCCCACAGTCAGGAAAAAAAAAGCTTTAGGGTCTGGTGAAAAAATAGTAATGAGGGTGTGTGTGTGGGGACAAAGTCCTTAAGATCCAGTGAAAATACCTCCTATTTAAGTAATCTAATCCATACACTCTAGATCATATCTACCTGGCTTTGGATGCACAGTACATATAAAGTTGTGATTTCTTGTATAAAGAAACTTGAAATTTCAGGTTTGTGTCAAGCACCATCCATTATCGGTGGTCAGAACGAAGGCACAGACATCATTCATACAAGGAGTGTAGGTTACACTGACCTCTCTCCCAAATGCCAGGGGTGTAATTCTACAACACACTGATGTACACCAATACTGCTATCTCAGGAAGCTTTCCTAACTAAACTTACTGCCCTTCCCCTACTACCGTTTCCTACTTATTCAGTTGGGTTGATACAGCTGCTTATGGGTCTGTGAGGCAATCAAGGAAAGGGTTTGTACTAAAAAATAACCTACAATTTTTCTTAAAGCCTGAGTCATCTAGGTGATTCAGTTTATACTATCACTAAACAAACAGCTGTATTGGCATGACAGAGTGATAGTGAGTTGGAGGACAGGGTGATGAAATAAATGCTTAAGTCTGGAATTTCTTTAGCATTGGTATTACAAGTCATGTATAATGGAAACACTCTTTAGTTGACACCTATTCAAGGTTAATATTTTTTCTTACTTCACATCAAACATCAGACCAACCCCCAAAAAAGTGCTAGGTGCCATAAAGTCACTTATCCTAAAGTCATGCTTGTGATCATAATGTTTGTTAAATCTCCAGTACTACACATTGACATTAAATTAAGTCATCTCCATCTCTTGCATCCACAAGAAAATATAGTTTTCAGTTGAAAGGGGACAGACAACCCTTCCACTTGAGACTGGTGCCTACACTCCAGAATAATTCTTTCCTCCACTATTCCTACTTTCTGGCATTAGCCGGTAACTCTGTTTAGTGTGCTGCTGCTCAGCTGACCTTCTACTGCAGGAACAGGAAAAGAGAGGAGAAAAGATGTTTTTCTCCTCCTTCTGGAGCATTCCTGAGTTCCGGTTTGAATTTGCTAATTAATTTTTACCGGAGCCAGGAAACAGCAATCAGGTGTTCACCATTCCTTTGTTTCCAGGATGTTCTCAGCAGTGACAGTGAATGATGTATTTTGTTGCACATTGACCTGCCAGCTTGTGCATTGCAAAGGACCATATTTCAAGACTTTGGCGCTGGAGCATTCAGGGTTGGATTTTGGGACACTGAGGAATAGAACTCAAACCTGAGTTCTGACACTGGGTGAACAGATGTTAACAGATGTAGAGGATTGAGATTCTTTGGCGGGACTGCAGCTTGAAACAGCTTTCATTGCTCTTCAATAGATTCAGCTTTGAAGGAAAACAAAAATCATGACAAGTTTTTCCTGTTAAGAAAAACACATTTTCCCAAATATTCAAACAGCACAATAGTAGATTATAAAAAATAGAGGCTCAAGACTTCCTGTTACTTGATTCAGATCAAGAACTGGAATGCAAGTCTTCCTTGCTACAGTGAACTCAACTAGAGCTCCTGGCTTTAGTGGAATTGTTGTCTCCATCTTTTTATTAGTAATTTCACCTTGTTCTGATGATATGAAGACTTGAATGTGAAGTACCATGGAATGTCTTGTCCCTGTTTCTTTGGGCACAATCCAGCTACATTTCTCCCTCAAAGAATTGCCTTCAACAATGCTGTATTGCCCTGACACAATCCTTTTGTACTATCCCTTCCTTACACAACAATAAGAAAAATTAAAACACTCCTCACTATGCATTAGCAATCATTTCCCAGAATAAAGACTTCCAGAAACCTCTCCTGGGGTGCCTCTTAGCTTCCATACTGCAAGACTTAGACTGCTGTTTCTGTCAGGCATAAAATCTCCCAGCCATGTCCATTTCTATGTCCCAGGCTTTCTGGACTGCTTTCTTTTGTAGGAATTCCTAAATCCCACTTCAACACAATTTTTTAAAAAAAATATCTTTCCCTATTTTCTCCACTGTTTCTCCCAAAGGTTCACAACAGTGCTTGTACTACTTCTGTAATACTCCATGATTTTAACACATCCCTAGGCCCCATCACTAGCTTATCTCATCTCTAGCAACCTTACACAGGAATCTAGCCTTTTTTGAGATTTACAGAGCCCATCACAGTTAATTTTCTACAATACAGCAGCAAACCAATCTTTCCCCCCAAATTAGTTCAATTTTCCTCCTTACACCACTCCCTGCCTGCCACAGGATGTACCTGCAGAAATGATGTCAGACTCAGCTAATTCATTGAGTCCGTTCATTACCTCTGTTTACAGGACCCTCTCATGGCCTCCAACAAGAGTATGCATGATTAGATTAGGATTGACCCTTAAAAATTCCAGGGACCATGAGATAATCTCTTAAACCCCAACCAATGCCATTACTACTGAGTTATAAATGAGTCTCAAATTCTGTATCTCAACTCAGCCTGCCTGAACTGTTCCCCTTTGTATGGTTATTAAATGTTAGTTGAACCAGAGAGTAAAAGGCAAAATGTAATCCAGCAGCAAAAACATTCATCTACAATGCTGGACAGCCAAGATCCCTGCTACAGTTTATACTGCATTATTTACAAAGAGTGGAACTACTGACAAAAGAAATTAAACTATTTCATTTTTCATAAATATTAAATATTAACACTAGTTAACTACTTGGTGATGTGAGGTGAAACAATTCTGTAGTAGCTATTCAGACTTCTTTCAAACTGGAAAAAAAAAAAGGTATCATAGTACTTTTATCCTTATGGGTAAGATAAATCATTTGGGGCATAAAATACTACAGTTAAAGGCTCTCCTCAAGTTGAAAGAAAGCAAGGACCTGGAGCTGATTGTCTAAAAACCCATGAGAATGAATGACCTAGCCTCTCAACTACTTTAACTAGAATTTCTGGTTAAAAATTATAATGAGAAACATCTCCCTTCCAAATAATAATAAAAAGACGTTTTTTAATATTCCCATGGTACATTTGTGTCTCAGCAAATAAAACTTCCCAACATTTTACATCCATACTTCTTCATATATGTCATGAGTATATATGTTCCATTATGCATCAGGATGTTGGAAAGGGGGACTGAAAGAAGTTATATTGAAAGAAACTAGATAATACTGTGGAAGGTACAAAGAAACATGCAAATTTGTTTTTAAAAGAAAACATTTTAAATTAATCTTAAAATCTTAATTATAAAATCATTTAAAGAAGTTACTATGCAATTTTTAAATGAAAATCATCTGTATATGAGTTCAGAATTTGTTTGCAAAACCAGATATTAAACCACACTATTCAACAGCTACACTATCCCTTCATGCTCTTTATGAAGTCAGATGGTGCATTGCTTCAAGGAGCGTGTCTTTCTAAAGACCTCAGTCTCATAAAACCCACCCTGCTTTAAACCATCAAGCACCTCTTTACCTCAACAAGTTCACCCCTAACTTACATTATTGTTCTGAAATCATATTCAGGTTTCTTGTGTCTGAAACAGAAAATTAAGGGTCTACCTGTCAGTGCCATCCACAGATATCAAGCTAGTTCTGAGTAAATTAGCTGCAGCATTTAAATGAGTATCACTGCATTAATGTAACCCTCCACAGCGGCTAATATGTTCTGCTTTGGTAGCATTGTGTAATGTAGACATTTTCCCTTACAGTTTTAGTTAATGAAAGACTCTTTTCCACATTTTCTTCCAAAATCTGTTGTGTAATATCACTGTGTGCTGTAAATAGCTTCCCACTTCCATCTGCTGCCTCAAGTGTCTTCTCTAAACTGCTTTGGTTTGTGAAGTGTTTGCTTTGTAGTTCTTCAGGGTAAAGCATTTGTTAGCCTTGTCACAGCATATCATCTCTTCTAAACTACAGCTGCCAATTAACACCACACAGTGGCGTGTAAGTGCTATACTGCTAATACAGTACATTCATACTAGTTAAAGAGAGTCTAAAAATGTACATTAAAAAATCATTTTAATGAAGAAATTTCACAATAGATTGGACATCATTCATTTAAGGGAGTATTCCCCTTTATCAAGAGGCTGAACAGCTGCTACACTTTCAATGATTGTAGAGCAACTGATGAATATAAAAAAGCAGTAAGAAATCCAAGAGCCCTGTGAGGTCAATGGCATGCAATATCATTAACCATCTGATTCGAGAACCTCTTGCTCAGTGCTCTGGGAGAAAACAAACTTTAAAGGCCCCGCAAATACGATATGGATAACAATCATTCTTGAATTAAATTGGGTTTGTCACTATATTGACAAAAACATATTAAAATTTTAAATTAGATTTTATCATGGCTGATTTCTATTACAGATCATATCAAAACATGATTTTTACCTATACCAGTCATTGCCACAGTTTCCAGGAAAGTTCAAATTAGCTGAGATAATTTGAATGATGCCAGGTAATCCTGAAACATGGTTGTACTGGGTTTGCATGGCAACATTTTGGTAGTGGGGGAGCTACAGGGGTGGTTTCTGTGAGAAGACTCCAGAAGCTTACCCCATGTCTGACAGAGCCAATGCCAGCTGGCTCCAAGATGGACCTGCCACTGGCCAAGGCCGAGCCCATCAGTGACAGTGGTAGCACCTCTGAGGTAACAGAGTTAAGAAAAGGTAAAAACTGCTGCACAGCAGCAGCTGGGAGAGAGGAGTGAGAATGCATGAGGGAAACAACTCTGCACACACCCATGTCAGTGAAGAAGGAGGGGGAAGAGCTGCTCCAGAGATTCCCCTGAAGCCCATGGAGAAGACCATAGTGAGGCAGACTGTCAACCTGCACCCCATGGAGATCCATGGTGGAGCAGTTATCCACCTGCAGCCCATGGAGGACCCCACATCGGAGCAGGTGGATGCCCAAAGGAGGCTGTGACCCCATGGGAAGACCACGCTGGAGCATGCTCCTGGCAGGACATGTGGCCCCAGGGAGTGAGGAGCCCACACTGTAGGAGGTTTGCTGGCAGGACTTGTGACCCCATGGGGGACCCATGCTGGAGCAGTCTGGTCCTGAAGGTCTGCACCCTGTGGAAGGGACCCACGCTGGAGTAGTTTGTGGCAAGGACCCACGCTGGAGAGGTTCATGGAGGACTGTCTCTTGTGGGTGGGGTGCCATGCTAGAGCTGGGGAAGAGTATGAGGAGGAAGGAACGGCAGAGACGTGTGATGAACTGACCACAACCCCATTCCCCCTCTCCATGCACTGTTCAGGGGGAGGATGTAGACAAATCAGGAATGAAGTTGAGCCTGGGAAGAAGGGAGGGGTGGGGAAAAGGTGTTTTTACATTTATTCTTATTTCTTATTATCCTACTCTGGTGATAATAGGAAATAAATTAAATTAATCTTCCCAAGCTGAGTCTGTTTTGCCCATGATGGTAATTGGTGAGTGATCTCTCCCTGCTCTTATCTCGACCTAGGAGCCTTTCGTCATATTTTCTCTCCCCTGTCCAGCTGAGGAGGGCAGTGATAGAGTGGCTTTGGTGGGTGCCTGGCCTCCAGCCAGGGTCAACCTACCACAGCACTGATAGCACAGTGACTCACAGTTTTACAATTATGTTCCAACACAACATGCTGATTAAATATCATTATTACTATATAGTTTCTATAATGACTACAGTCTCTAGCCTTAGACTGCTTTGCTGTGCGCTGTACAAATACAAAAGATATGGTTCCTGTTTCAAAGAATGTCAAACCTAATAATTTCATAGGAATCATAGGATGGTTTGGGTTGGGCGGGTCCTTAAAGATCATCTAGTTCCAACCCCCCTGCCATGGGCAGGGACACCCTCCACTAGACCAGGTTGCCCAAAGCCCCATCCAATCTGGCCTTCAACACTTCCAGGGATGGGGCATCTACAACTTCTCTGGGCAACCTGTGCCAGTGCCTCACCACTCTCACAGTAAAGAATTTCTTTCTAACATCTAATCTAAATCGACCCTCCTTCAGCTTAAACCCATTGCCCCTTGTCCTGTCACTACACTCCCTGATAAACAGTCCCTCTCCAGCTTTCCTGTAGGCCCCTTCAGGTACTGGAAAGCCACAATTAGATCTCCCCAGAGCCTTCTCTTCTGCAGGCTGAACAATCCCAACTCTCTCAGCCTGTCCTCACAGGAGAGGTGCTCCAGCCCTCTGATCAGCTTCGTGGCCTCCTCTGGACACTCTCCAACAGCTCCATGTCTCTCCTGTACTGGGGCCCCCAGAGCTGGACGCAGTACTCCAGGTGGGGTCTCACCAGAGCAGAGTAGAGGAGCAGGATTACCTCCCTCGACCTGCTGGTCACGCTGCTTTTGATGCAGCCCAGGACACAGTTGGCTTTCTGGGCTGCAAGTGCACACTGCCAGCTCATGTTGAACTTCTCATCAATCAACACCCCCAAGTCTTTCTCCTCAGGGCTGCTCTCAATCCATTCCCCACCCAGCCTATATTTGTGCTTGGGATTGCGCCGATCCACGTGCAGGACCTTGCACTTGGCCTTGTTGAACTTCATGCTGTTCGCACGGGCCCACCTCTCCAGCCTGTCAAGGTCCCTCTGGATGGCATCCCTTCCTTCCAGTGTGTCGACCCCACCACACAGCTTGGTGTAGTCGGCAAACTTGCTGAGGGTGCACTCGATCCCACTGTCCATGTTGCCAACAAAGATGTTAGACAGTGCCAGTCCCAGTACCGACCCCTGAGGAACACCACTCATCACTGGTCTCCACTTGGACATTAGGCTGTTGAACACAACTCTTTGAGTGCGGCCATCCAGCCAATTCCTTATCCACCAAGTGGTCCATCCATCGAATCCATGTCTCTTCAATTTAGGGACAAGGATGTCATGTGGAACAGTGTGAAATGCCTTGCACAAGTCCAGGTAGATGATATCTGTCACTCTTCCCTTGTCCACCAACGCTGTAACCCCATCATAGAAGGCCACCAAATTTGTCAGGCACGATTTGCCCTTAGTGAAGCCATGTTGGCTGTCACCAATCACCTTCTTATTTTCCACGTGCCTGAGCATAGTCTCCAGGAGGATCTGCTCCATGATCTTGCCAGGTACAGAGGTGAGACTGACCAGCCTGTAGTTCCCTGGGTCTTCCTTTTTACCGTTCTTAAAAATGGGGGTTATGTTTCCCCTTTTCCAGTCGGTGGGAACTTTGCCAGACTGCCAGTACTTCTCAAATATGATGGAGTGTGGCCTGGCCACTTCATCCACCAGTTCCCTCAGGACCCGTGGATGCATCTCATCAGGTCCCATGGACTTGTGCACCTTCAGGTTCCTTAGATATTCTCGAACCTGATCTTCTCCTACAGTGGGCGGTTCTGCATTCTCCCAGTCCCTGCCTTTGCCTTCTGTGACCTGGGCAGTGTGGCTCAAGCATTTGCCAGTGAAGACTGAGGCAAAGAAGTCATTGAGTACCTCAGCCTTCTCCATATCCTGGGTAACCAGGTCACCCATTTCATTCCAGAGGGGACCCACATTTTCCCTCGTCCTCCTTTTATCACTGACATACCTATAGAAGCTTTTCTTGTTGTCCTTGACATCCCTGGCCAGATTTATTTCTATCAGGGCTTTGGCTTTCCTAACCTGATCCCTGGCTGCTCGGACAGTTTCTCTGTATTCCTCCTAGGCTACCTGCCCTTGCTTCCACCTTCTGTAGGCTTCCTTTTTTTGTTTGACTTTGCCCAGGAGCTCCTTGTTCATCCATGGGGACCTCTTGGTGTTTTTCCCTGACTTCCTCTTTGTTGGGATGCATCGCTCCTGAGCTTGGAAGAGGTGACCCTTGAATACTAGCCAGCTATCTTGGGCCCCTCTTCCTTCCAGGGCTTTGTCCCATGGTATTCTACCAAGCAGATCCCTGAAGAGGCCGAAGTCTGCTCTCCCAAAGTCCAGGGTAGTGAGCTTGCTGTGCACCCTCCTTGCTGCCCTGAGGATCTTGAACTCCACCATTTCGTGGGCACTGCAGCCAAGGTTGCCCTTGAGCTCAACATCCCCTACCAGGCCCTCCTTGTTGGTGAGAACAAGGTCCAGCATGGCACATCTCCTTGTGGGCTCCTCTGTCACTTGGAGGAGAAAGTTGTCATCAACACATTCCAGGAACTTCCTGGATTGCTTGTGCTCTGCTGTGATGTCCCTCCAACAGATGTTGGGGTGGTTGAAGCCCCCCATAAGGACCAGGGCTTTTTTTTCATATTTCAATTTCATGCATAAAAGTTTCTCAGTAAATTGTAGACTAGAAGAGGTCTCAGGAGGTCATCTAGACCATCAAAGTGCCCTAAGAAGGGATTAACAATGCCGATTTCATTCCTGATTTGCTTAAGCTGTTCTTTAAAATTTCCAATTAGGGGAATTTCACAATCTCCTTAGGCAATGTAGGCTACTGCTTTATTATCATTATTATTAATATGTTCTTAATATCTGATCTGTATCTTCCTTGCTGCAACTTAATCCAAGTACTTTTGTTGCGGTCTAAAAGCAACAAAACAACAGAGTACTCCTGCCTCTTTGCAGAGCTAAAAAACAATACTTCGAACACTTCAAATATATCACCCTTGTCTTCTCTTATTTAGATTTCCGTTGTGCTTCATTTTATCATATGCCACATTCTCCAGACCCCCAAATCTTCTTGTTACTCTCCTGCAGACTCTCTGCCTACCCTTCATGAAGCACTGTGCCTCAGAATGGCAAACTATTTTAGTTGAGGTCTTGAAAATACTGAAGAGAATAAAAGAATCACTTTGCACACCTCAAACCAGACTGCAATTTAGAAATCCTGGCATGGTACTTACTTTCTGCACAGCAAGATGACATTACTGACTCCTGTTCCTCTTGTGTACAATTATAATCTTTATTTATACAAAATACCTTCTTGGATCCTTGTTACCTCTTTCCTGTATTTGTGCAATTGAGTATCCATGTTTAAGAGCAGCACCTTGCTCTTGTTCCTGCTGAGTAACCTTTTTTTCATCAGAAACAATACAGCAACATATCAAAATAACTGCTTTCTCTTCTGTTTCTCCAGTCAACTCTCCTTTCACTGTTGTTTAGTACATACACTTGGTATGTTATCCATGTCACTAACAAAATACTGATTAGTTGCCACACCAAGGAGTTAGTCTTGTGCAGCTGGCTTCAATCTGTCTTTTCGTTCTGACGTCGACCCACCAATAAACACTTGTAAATGGTTTTCCAAGGACCTACGCATCCAGCACAGTAATTTCATCTAGGCTATGTGTTTCTAGCTAATTTATGAAAATTTCATGAAACTGTATTGAAAGCCTGACCACAGTGCAGATGTATGACATCACTGCTGCTCTTGTTGGCCTTCTTCAGAAGGGAACCGGAGTGCTTTGAGAAGATTGTTTCCTTTTCTCAGGAACCCATGTTGCTGTTACTTATCTCCATGTTCTCTCCTATATTCATTTCAGTGTCTTCCAGCAGTTCATAATCAAGTGATCAAAACACAGATGATACAGTTGTTTCAGTCTTAGTTCCTTAAGAATGGATGATTAAGAGAAATTTACACCATGATTATAAAAGCTATTCTTCACTCTCCTCCCACTAAATCACGTTAAACCTGTATTATCTTTGTTATAATTTGTTTCCTTCTTGTGACTAAGCAGATCCACCTGTTAAAAATGGTCGCACAAAAGACTGCAGAGGTACTACTTGCAAACAGACTACAGGAACCGTTGACTAGGTATTCTGTCCTCTAAAAGATTTTGTCTCCCTTATCCCCTGTCCTTGTTTAGATTCAGAGAAAGAATCTAAACAAGGACCCCCATTTTCCAGTCATGTGACTGGCTTATGCCCCCCCCCCCCAACTAGGTTAGGCCTCCCCAAACTACATCACTGTGCCCATGTGAGGCCACTATTTTGACACAGCCATAACCCATGTGATATCAGCACTTCATGTGATTGGCTGGCAGGTGAGGCCACACCTTGGTCAACCCAGAAGTACAGTGAGAGCAGAATGTCCTCTCTCTGCCCAGCACAGGACTGCTGTTTTGTGACAGCTGCCATTTTGTTAATGCTATAAACTCTGTGATCTCAATGCACCGTGTGACCGTTGGGAGCTGAAACCCGGCCTTCCAAGTCACCTGGAAGCTTCTCAAGGGCCCTTACATATTCTTGACACATATGACATATAGCCATGTAAATATCTCTATAAATATATACAGAAAAGAGTGTACAAATATGTATAAATGCATACATACTTACACTTATTTTCATATTTAAATATGAATTTATATTTGAAAACATTTACATATAAGAGATTGCTTAATAAAAGGTACTGAAATTGAGAAAGTTCAAATATCAATATAAAAAAAAAAAATAAGAAGACAATACTGTTATGGGACCATAAGTTAACCAGACTGCTGAAAAAACAACCAGATCACCATACAGTATTACTTGGGCAGTCTTTGGACTCTGTGCTGTGCTGCAAGATATGGGCAATATTGCCTACTAAAATGGAAAACCAGAACAAAAATTCAACTTTACAAGAACATGTGTAGAGGCACTAAGAAAAGTTCCCAATGGGTCTTCCCCAAAAGATAGCATCCCTTAGATAAATGATAGTTGGGTTGCGATTTCTGAAACAAAACCAAAAGTGTGCAGTGTGACAAGGGTAAGAGATTGCACTTACCAAAAGGCCTCTCTAATGTGAATGGTTCTCCTGAACGTGATGCAGCAGTAAACATGTCTCCTGTTAGGACAGAAGATGAACTCCTGAAGGCAACTCCCAGGTCATCTACAACTTACGTAGCAGACCATGCCTTACAAACACTGAATAAGGATATCTCCTAATGTAACATCCAGCTGCTGAAAGTAGGTGTCAACAAGTAATTCATCAGATTCACTCTTCAACAATTTTGCAGCAAAGATCCAGCACAGTTGTTCAGACCTACACAATCTTTCCTGTTCAAGTCCAGGGGGGCAAATTGTGTTATAGCTGAAAGTAATGGCATCTCAATGAACATGCTCTTCTGGACTTTTGTCTGCACTGGGGCCACTTCAAACAAATCCATTTTGGGTTTGGTACATTATTCTGAGCAGCCACGAACAAAAATCAGCTTTGTTAAAATATATCTCCTTTTCTAGTGGTAAAGTGGGCAGTCATCCTTTGGATTTGTTTCTTTTCTACCGCTCAGTAGGGTTTGTTATTCTTTTACTTCTTCTTGTGGCTGGAATGCAGCCTGGCACTACCCATCCTTTTCCTTTTAAGGGTCTGAGGAAGGCTGTCCCTTCAGGGCTGTGACGTGTCTCTCAACAACTGTTAAGACGACCTGTTTTGCCAGTGTTTGCAACTTGGCCACAACAGCCTGGGAGACACATCTGATCACATTTTTGACAGCTTTCAGCCACGCTTTTAATATGTGGCTTAATAATTTACAAACTCCTTTAGAAGAATGATACAGCTTTTGAAAAGAGGCTCAAGAATATACCTTCTACTCCACTTGGGCTTTTTAATAATTCATGTGCAAGGAGTGGTCCTTTTAATTATTTTACTACTCCCTTTGCTAGTTATTCTTTACTACATGATGGTGTGCTTTCTTAAAATATCAGCACCTTCCAGGGTGGCAGATGCAACTTCACAACCTCCTTTCCACTGTGAAATAATACATGCTTATTTTCATTTATTTCACTGCTGCCTATATCAATATAAGGTTGCTTCACTGGCACATAATGCAGCTTTGTACTGTGTCGCTGTAATGATCTCACTGGCTATTATTTGCCAGAACACAAGCATGATAATAAGACCAATAAATCTCCAACCAGCTGGTGATCAATAAGGTTCTGTGTAGAGGTAGATCAAGATAAACCTTCCAGGCATGTCAGCTGAAAAGGGAAACTGTCACTGGCAACCGTGGGAGAAGCTTCCAAAAAAATTGCTAGCTTCCCAGCTGTACAAAAAGTAGAAGAATTTTCATCTGTTTTAAGCTTTGTTTTCCTAATTGCAGGATTGAAGACCAGGCCTATGGCTGGTCAACAGTTAAAGCTCTGTTGTTAGAACTAATCACTGTTTATACATTCCAGCAATATGCATATGGATGGATAATGGACTTCCTGCAAAGAATAATGCCATGTCTTACCCAGCAGCACTATTAATACTATTCCAGCTGTCTGGGTATTGTATTTCTGCAAACCCCACCTCCCACTGGCCTGGCAGCTCCCAGGGGCTTTCAATAGCTGTTTGGTAAAGTTCTAACTGGTGTTTTGTGGGGAAATTCTGGTGCAAGCATTGCTGGGGAGCATGATCTAAAACCCGCAGTTTACTATTCCTCTTTTTCTCCCATTCTGGCTCCAACTGCTAAATATCATGGACTTGAGAGCTTTAATCCAGCTGTTAAATTTCTAGGGCCAGCAACATCACTTTACAAATAGCTGTTCCTTCCTTTGCTTGCTTGCATGCTTCCTTCCTTCCTTCCATTTTTACTGTTAGAGACTTTTCAAATTTGCAGATTCCGTCCTCAACAGTGTTCACTTTTTAAAGTTCATCAGAATAAACCATCCCCCTGATAGCTTGATGACGGTAGTCTCTTACATGTGTTTCTGGCCCGTTCTCACAGTTCCAACTACTATCTGTGAACATCCACTTGTAACCATTGTAAAATCTTTCTTTTGTTCTAGACAACCTCACACGGTCTTCCTTTCTGACTGGAGGCATATTTACTCTAATTTTACACCCATTCCCAGACACGGTTTTCCAAATCTTTGCAGAGCTTGCAGGTTTCACATCCACAGGTCTGACCCTGACAGTACTGTGGAAGCTGTGGTTATAGCTCTTTATTATAAACTCCAGTAATACTTGAATGTAGCAAAAGGTAACTGTGTGCTATAAAACATTCCCACATCTTGGTTTCTAGCATCCCGTTAAAGCCATCTGTGACAGTGGCCTTTGCTTCGTTAGTAGTAACAAAGTGGTGAAAATTATTCTACTTTGTCTAAAGGCTGGTTTAAAAACAGCCATTGCCTGCTTCGTCTGTAATTACTGAGGCAGAAAAAATGCTTTTAAAAGCCTCAGCTATTTCAGAACCCATTCTGCCTTTTAGACACACAGGCCAGGCACATTTGGATAATATGTTCATCACTATTAAAATAAGCTTAACAGTTACTGTGTTTAGAATATGCCACAAATACCTGTTACTTCTAAAGCGCTTTCTCACTGCCTTACGTACATTCTAAGTGTCCTGGTTCACGAGCCATGCAGCCACCTGGTTTCTGTTCAGACCAACAGTATTCCTGGCTGTTTCAGAAAGGGGAATTACACCCTCAAAGCTTCCTGCTTCCCTGAGAGCATAGTAAATATCTTTTAACAGATGCTGCCGTCTAGTAACATGCACATAGGAAAACAAACATCAGACAATCAATTTAAGTCATGTTCAATTAAACTTTATTTATTAATTGATCATTGGGGTGATGGTGACCTGCTTCTCATTGTCACTGTTTCTTTTCTTTCAAAGCTGTTGTTCTTTTTTTAAGCGTTGTCCCTTTATTTCAATCCTGTGGTCCTAAGCAGGAATAAAAACAGTTCACAGAATAATTCTGTCTTCTACGTAATCAGCCAGGATTATGTTTTCAAAAAGTGCTATAAAATCCACGTCAATGTAAGGATAAGGGAACACATGCACCACAATCCCTTTTGTGGTATTAGCAGTAGCTGTCAGCACACTGAGATGCAGGCAAAATTGTCTCCCACCCTCTCCAGCAAACTTTTGTTTCCAAAATCCCAGCCCAATTGTCTTCTTTCCAATGCATGTGGTCTTTTTAGGAAAACCCTTTGGGGTGTAGGTGTCCCTACACACGTTCCTGTGAAGCTGGGTTTTTGTTCTGGCTTTTTACTTTAGTAAGCAATATGTTACCTGTATTTTCTAGCACTGGACCAAGTGGAAGGACTGCCACAGGAATACTGTATGGTGATCTGGTTGGTTTGAAGGCAGGTGAAGGGGTCCTTTTGGCCAGATTCACAGGTCTGGCCTGCTCTTTGGATGAGCTGGGGCTGGGTGGCAGCTCCTTGGTTAGCTTCACAGGCTCAGCCCTTTGCCCAATGCATATTCAAATTCTTTCATGGCCCCCCACTCTCTGACACACCCCCACACCCTTCAACTGAGCTTGCCTTTTATTTCATTTTCTATTTACATTCAATTTTGACTTAATTTCATTATCTCTTATTAAATTTGTATACACACACTTTATAAATATAGTCCTTATATATTTATAAAGAAGTGTAACTATATACAAACATACATTTATACGCTTTGTACACTCTCACATGTATCTTTATCATCACACTCACACCTCACACATGTATGTATGTATGTGTGTGTATATATATGGATATATGAGGGCCTTTGGCATACTTCTGGGGTAAAGAAAAAGGCAAGGTTTCAGCTGTCAGCAATTACAGGGGGTTCTGAGATCACATGGGGTATGGCCATGACCATGACAAAATGGTAAGTCTCATGGACAACGGGAGGACTTCCTGGGCCTGAGGGATCTGATACGCTTCTGGGCGGAGTGGGTGATATGGCTAGAAGAGGGGGAAGGGCTGCTGAGGACAATGGTCACCAGACCTTTGAGGGGCAGGTCTTCCAGCAGAAGTTAGGGGAATGGGGCCTGCACCATCTTGTATCAAAGTTCTTCTTTACCTGATACTAATGACATTTCTCTCTGTTGCAGCCTTTCTTCACCCTTTCCTCATCTTTCTGAATCACAGTAGAGATCTATGTTGCTACCACTCAAACAAGGAATGAAACGAGGTATTTGACATAAAATAATCTAGGAAACAGTATATAATAATCATTAGAGAGAGTATTTACATAGGAGTAGTATCTTAACATATATTAGTAAGTATTGCAGGCAGGTTGGGTTAATTTGGCTTTACTTAGGTTAAGTAGATATATGATGATTAGGGTATAGTGATGACACAAGACATATGAGGTTGGGCTCTTCCAGGAGAAAAGATCAGAAGAAATACCTTGAATGCCAAATAGCCAACAAATTTTTCTTCCTTATATTAAGACAAAATGGTATGATCATAACCAATTACCTTATCTAGACAAAGATACGTGATGTTATTACTTAAAACAAATGTGCCACACAAGGATCCAACCTTCAGATGCCCTAACTGTGTCATTGAACCTGGTAGTTTAGTAGTTTAGTTAAATCTGGTAGTTTAGTTAAAACTTCCATCTTAATAGGTAATCTATTAATGTTTTTAAAACTAGTTTTTGTTCTTAACTTAAAGTATGTCCTACTATTTTTTGTATTTTTAGGTATTTTTGCTATTTTTATTCTGTATTCAATCACGATCTACTTACCTTTCATGTCACCATAGCACATGACTTTGCCTATCATAACCGAAGTGTACTGTTGTTTTCTCTGTGCATCATGATGAAGTAAATTTAATCTTTTAAAGGAAAAGCCAACTCTCTTTGGATTGGCTTTCTTGAACTCTCATGATATCCCAGCTAATGTTTAGGAGTGGAGAAGTAGCAACAGCAGCAATCCAGTTTTTGGATCAAGCTGTGAGCAGATGTAGATTTGGCTACAAGTCATGTTTGCTCTTCCAAAGGCCATCTCTTGTTTCCTCCAAGGAAGAAGGGTCACACCATACAGAAGCATCCAAAACGTGGTATTCACGAAACAGATTATCCTGTCCTAAATTATAAAACTTCTATATCACGATTGCTCCTGATTGTTCTTGCTCCAGTTAGAGGTCTGAAAGTTCTCAGAAATTATCAGTGTCAAGTTTATTGATTGTTTTTATGAACCAGCACATACTTGCTCACAGGGAATGTTATGTATCACACGTTCACCTGATGTGGAAATGTGACAATTTAAAAGTACTATTAATATGGAATGACTTCACCCTGAGGGAACACTCAATGTGCTAGGAGATTTGCCATGCTAAAAAAAATCTGGTACCTCCAGTTGTCAGGGGGTTGAAAATCAGGAGATCAGAAAATTCCTCAAGACAAGGAAAACAAATTATATCAGAGGTAACAAATGTGCTGAATGAAATCTTTTCAGAGATCATTAACTGTAAAGCTAGAGGGATCATAATGATAATCTAACCTATATACAAAGGCGATAGGTTAAATGCAATCCTGAACAGCAGAGATCTTTCAGAAAACTGTATTCTCAACATTTAGTTTAAATGCTCATTCTTTCACATTTTTAATTCAGCAATCTGGAGTGGGGCAGGAAGAGAAAACAACAAAAATAAAGCAGATGATTGCCCTTGGCTCTTCAAAATAAAAAAAAAAAAAATTAATTACCTAGTGGTCTCTTAGAAATGTAAAACAATCCCCTAGCTCCTTTTTGGTGCATTATGTCAGCCTGCCCTAAAAGGAGTCTAACCAGACGTATCCTGCTTGGTTGGTCATATGCTGCTGCAACGTATAGGAAGAAAAGTCACCAGGCAGAGCCACAGCTGCACTCGGCAGGTACATGCTGCAGGTAGGGCAATAATGGTTCCTGTGTTAAGGGGTAGTCCAGGTCCACGCTGCCCCACAGAGCGTGTTGTGGAGTTCCTCCAACGGCACCGGAGCACCTCACAGGCACCCCACACGTTCTCCACAGGTACAGTATGTGGACATGTGAGTGTACATATTCCAGAAGCTTCTTAGTGCTATTCTGAAATGTTCACGTGTGGCAAATACTTCTGTAGGTGCTTTGAGATTTACACTTGTTAGTATCTTTGCAATGATTTTTTCATTTTTCCCCTTATCTGCCAATTTCACAATTTTCTGTAAAATACACAAAAATATGCATATAAAGCAGTTTGCAGAAATTAATCTGTAGCCTTGTAGAGGATTTTCAAAGTCTGAACTACTGCAGATCTCAACTTGAACTGTTCCATGGTAGTGGGCTGTGTTTGTGAAGACTATAATTTGAGACACAATTGTTTTGTCTCTCAACTTGTCTCTCCTTTCCCTTTTCTAGTCACTTTAATGTACATCCTAAGAAATGCTCTTACAATAAATAAAGTTTGACTTGAATGTTTGAATTTGATGGAAAAAGAGGTATCTATTTTTAAGTAAATGTAAACTCATTATGTGGTTGCCCAGATTTAACCTCTATATACCCCTTTCAGATGAATCATTGTAGTTTTAAGTAGACTCCTTAGTCACACAGTCAGAAACTAATACAAATTTCCTCATGGTTCAGTGCTTCCTGATTTCTCATTTTAATGATTCTGATCCAAACTCTTCTCAATCTTCAACATCCTAGATGATAGTTATTTTCAAATAAAGATTAAACAAAACTTTTGTAAGGTCACCAGCTATCCTGTAACTCAAAATGCAAAACTTTTTTACTGCAAGTGAAAATTCCAAAAGAATACAGCATATACATAAAACATCGCTATCAGTGCAGATTCTACCATGCGTGGGCTTCTTCTGAGAATATGAAGTTACTTGCTATACACTACGTTTGAATTATTCCTTCAGAAAACTTCTGTTGATCAGCTGTAGAAAACTGCCATGCAATTTGACTGAACTCCAAAGGACAGTAACAGTTTGTAATTCCTGAACCAAAAATAGGTAGGGTTCAATGTCCCAAGTAAGATGTGACTAGATCATTTTGGTCTTTATCAATATTGCCACTTGAGAAAATGGGAGAAAGATTTTGATGGAGGGTACAACAGCTGCAAGTCTCATAAAGTCCCTGTACTTGCATGATTAGAAGGTATTCCTTCTTACTCATAACAGGACAAGCAACAATTTGAAAAGTAGTCACGAGATTCTCAGAATAGTTTGTACTAGTCCAGCCCATACCAAAACTGATAGTAAATCTTAGAAAAGGAGAAGCAGAGATTTAATTTACACAGAGTGGAATTTTTGACTAGGACTTTTATCTGGAAACACAAGCTAAAGTGAGCTAAAACATTTAAATAAGCTGTATCAATTTTAATAAAGTGTTTCAGAAGAGAAAGAAAACCTGAACAATATTCTGAAACACTGAAATTAGTCATCCAAGGTTTTTATGACGAAAACTTTTACATTTTTATTATGACGGTTTCATAATTCACTTTATTTCTAAAAATAAAGCTTTAAAATGAAAGGCTTTTTTTTCAGATTAGACAGCATTAGCTGAATGCTTTGTTCAGCCTGAAGTTTTTTTGTTTTCACTTTGCCAAAACACAATTAAGAAAACCTGATAATTTCAATTTCTTTAAAAATAATGCTCAGTTTTGCCAATGAACTGAAAAATCAGCTATATAAAAGCCTAATTACATTATCTGCAAAGATATTCTTACCACCAGAACTATCTGTGGCTCTACTGGAAGTTATGATAAACATATAGGGCTAAAAAGTGATTGTAAAAAAAGCCCACTGGATGTGAAAGTATCTTAGCAAGTAAGTTTTAACAAGGATTAAAGGTCATGTTAAATGAACCATTATGAACTGGTATCCACCAGAACTGTGACATACTATTCTCTCAGAGTGAGGTCATGACCTTTTCAGAAAGGCCATGCATTAAAAATATAGGAAGGTGTCCTGGTTTTGACTGGGATAGTTTTCTTTCTAGTAGCAGGTATAGTGCTGTGTTTTGGATTTAGCGTGAGAATACTGTTGATAACACAGTGATGTTTTAGTTGTTGCTGGGTAGTTGCAGTGTCTACATTAAGACAAGGACTTTTCAGCTTCCCACACCCTGCCAGGCGCACAAGAAGCTGGGAGAGCACAGCCAGGACAGTTGATCCAGACGGCCAGAGGGATATTCCCCATCATGTAACCTCATGATCCAGATATAACTGGGGAAGCGAGCTGGGAGGTGGGATCACTGCTCCAAAACAGACTTGGGCATCTGGAGTTTCTTCTGCAGGTGGTCAGCAATTGCATTCATGCATCACTTGTTTTTAATATATGTGTATATATCTCTATATAAATTATTATCATAATCATCTTCCTTTGTTATCCTACTAAACTGTCTTTATCTCAACCCACGAGATTTTTTTTTCCATTCTCCTCCCCTTCTCCTTGGGGACAGAGAGGGGTGAGCGAGCAGCTGCATGGTGCTTAGTTACTCACTGGGATTAAACTATGACAGAAGGAGGAAGAACAAGAAAGTGAGAAACCTTCCTTATCTCATTATTTAGCTCGTAAAAAAAAATCTGAATCCTTGATTTCATTATGTTTAATTAAATTGCTCCACAGTGATAACATGGGGTGGGGGGACGATTGCAGAGTAGGTACAGCTAAAGCTGGCCTATCAATGAAAGACATTAAAATAACATGAGCCGGTTCTTTAGAAGAGTTAAGATCAGTCTCAAATGAAGCAAGTTTAGCGTAGCTGCCCATGCAGCTGGAATAAGTACAGACTCATGTGGCAGGAGATTTCTAACTCAGAGCCAGGATGAGGGGAAGTGGGATAACAATCAGAGCTAAACAAGAATGGAGACCAAACCAGAGGACAAAGGCATCCCCCCAAAAATGCAGGGGACCTGTCAGGAAAAGGTCAATGAGAAAATATTTGTAAGTGAAATTATTAGAGCATTAGATTAGCCCAGTTAATTAGTACAACAAGAACTGACGGTACAGGCTGAGTTGCCCTTTGATCCTTGAGAAGTCCTAGAACCTCTCCAAAAAGCAGCTGTACTGAAGGAATAAATGGGAACTAAAAGTGGCACTGAAGCTGAAGCCACGGAAAACTAAGGTTTTCAGGGTGGAGGAGATTTTTTGAAAGAAGAGTAACAAGAGTTTGGGACAAAACCCTAACAAAATCCTGCCTTAAGGATAAAAATGTATTGATACATATATATGTATATGCAGGTACATAAATATATAGAAAACAACCTAAAGCTTGTAAATTTGAGTGCCTGGAAGTACCAGAATATTAGCGTCAAACAAGATAAACCCAAGAGGTAGTAGGAACCAAGTATTTCTGTTGGTTTATGAGTCTGTAATTAACCCGCGTCTTCTTCCGGTGAAGAATACAAGCCTGGGAGAGCAGAAGTTTGGACTGAAATCCTGACGTAGCCGAAGGAAGTGGCTGAACTCCCATTTGCTTCACAGCAGTAAGGAATGTGTAAAAGTCAAACTTCCACAATCTCTAATGAAGGCCAGAGCTTTCAAAAGCTACCTTTGTTCCCGAGTACCCTGTTTCTGATAGGTGAGCTTCATTTGCTATGGGTGTTAATTCAGCTGGACCCATGAGAACTTAACACATTTAAAAACGATCTTTAGCTGGGCAACAACACCCCCCCCCCCCCGACAATCCAATGGAAACAGCTTAAAAACATATAAAGACCGTCTCAAAAATAAAGATGAAAATTCTGACACCTGCACTATCCTTCTGAGTTCAGTCCACTGGAAAATGTTGCCCTGTCAAAGCATCACATCTTTCACAAGAAAATTTACTCTAGTAGGTTTCCAGTTCAATTTTAACCACACAAAAAATGCTAGGATTACCTATCAGTTTTTACTCATCATTGCTTTTCTACTAATTGCACTTCTCGAGATTTAGTTTTCCCTCATCTGCAAGCTCCATGCCAAATGAGGGTCTCTGTTAATCCTTGTGTCAGACTTTAACTAGGCAGTACTTCATCACAGAGGACAGATGTGCACTCACCCCACAGACTGCCTATAGATACTCGGTGCCATGAAAAGTGCATCTGGTAAATGGCTGCATTCATTGCGCAGACATTCAAGCATTACTTGTTGCTTAAACTTGTTCACTGCCTGGGCAATCCATCTGCCTGCCTTGGGGAAGGGAGTGCCTGGTTCAGCTCAATAATAGCAAGCCAGCTCTGAAAAGAAGAAAAGACCGATAGCTGCAGCATAGCCTTTCTGCAGCAAAAAGCTCACACTGGAAACACGGACACGGAATACATACGCTGTCTTGCAGGCTGCTGCGCTCTCTAGAGGGAACTCGTGGCAAAGGAAACTCTATTCATTCCCAGACTATTAATGAATTCCCAGATGACTGGTGGAAGAGTGAAAATATACAGATGATGACAGTACAGTGTTTCAATAAAATGCAGGGAAAATTGGCTAAAAAGATGCTCTACGGATCAAATCACACCATTTTCCTTACTACTCACTAGCTCAGTTGCCAGCTTTTCTTTTCCTTCTCTCTGACATCTGTGTTTCCCTTCAGCCTTTGACTGCCAGTCTATGCCAATACCACAGAATTCTGAAGATAATAGCACACAACAGGGTCTGACTAGTGAATGTATAAGCAAATGTAGGAGAGGGTAACACAGGAAGAATAAAATAACAGCTAGAGAACATTAGATAGTGGAAGATACGATGGCAACTATGGAAGCTCCAGGAGGTTTATTTCCTCAACCAGCATATTTTCATTAATGAATGACATAAATAAGGTATATTTAGTGAACATAAATGCTATAAAGCGGTAATATAATGAGATTAGTATTACCAAGTGCATTAAAAATGCTTTAAAAAAATAAACACTATCCTGTCATTTTAAAAAAATGTACAGGACTGGCATCTCAGTGTCCAGCTTATTTCAGTATTTTAAAAGAGAGACCACTGACTGACAAGTAAAAAGATTTTGGTTTTTTTTCAGAATGTGAGCCATAAAATATTTAGCATACCATATTAAGTTGAGCTGCTTTTACTTTTTTTGTAAGTTTTTTATTTCTGCTAATACAACTACAGTCTACTCTGTCCTTTATACAACAACACAGAACCCTTTATAGTCAGGTAAATATACAGTAGGAACAGGTTTAACTGCAGTACTTACTTTTGCCTGGTAACGAAAAGTATGTTGACCCATGTCAATTCATGAGTTCTTCCTGAATAAGGAGGTGAAAATCCAGCATTTGAGAGTTTCACATATATTAAAAATAAAAAAAATCCAGAAGGAAAGAGGGGAAAAAAGACCCAAAAGTAGAAAGACGAACAAAGAAAAAGCCTGTGAGGTTTACAGCTCTGACTGCAAAATATTCAGCCAGGCAGCTCTAGGAGAAATACAACTCTGTGTACTTGTACATGCTCTCTCTATTAGAGGAGGAGTCTGTTTTGCAACACTTATGTTCCTTGCTCGAGGCAAAACAGTGATTCTTTTCAGTGCAAGCAATCTTCGGAGTGTGACAGCTTTAAAGGTGAGAGGTATACTCTGGAGCACAGGAATCCATCAGCAGAAAAAGAATATTTTTAAGCATCAGCTATATACTCTACAGGTTGTTGTGGCTCCCTTTAAATGCTTATTCTATGATTATTTTTTTAAAGGAAAACTAACTCCTTTAACATAAACTGCATCCACAATACCCCTGGTGCACCAGTAGTCCACGCTTTATACACTAGAATAGCAGAAAAAAAAATTCTTTTTACAACAGAATGAAAGGTGTTGGGTTTACATCAAAAAGCTGACTAGAAGAAAAAAAATAGTTTGGTGGGCTTTGGGGTTTGGGTTTTTGGTTTTTTTTTTTAATTTTGTTAGCATTTTCCTGTGATTTGAAAAGATTTCAGATTGTGCAATAGGGCTTTGAATTTTACAGACATACTCAGTTATTCACAAGTCATCCTCCTCAACTGAAAACATTTTTATATATTCTTATTAATGCTTTCATTGAATCACATTTTTCTCTTCTCTGTATTCATGCCAGTGGACTGAATAAAAATAAAATGCATGCACGTGTAGTGAAAATTCTTTTAAGCAAAAAGATTCAGCAAGAACATTCTTTTTCATAACAAAGCTAGATTTCTGTGGTGTGGATGTTGTTTAATATTAGAGTCAAGTCTCTCCAATCAAGGTCAGAATTGTTCACATTTTGTGACCAGATAGACATTCTGCAGACTATTTCAAACAATCAGTCATCAGTAATCATACGAACAGTTTCTCAGCAAGACAGGCAAACATTTTCAAGTAAGGCATACATACCTCGTGATCTATCCACACAGAGAATATAAAACTTCAGGTGTGTTTCTTCAGCATGGTTTGGGCTACGCTAAGTGCCAGCTGCTGCTGAGAGGAACAGTTTCACTCTGCATATCCACCTGCGTTGCTCCCTTCCATCCATCGTGTGTGCTGTGTTACCCATTTGACTCCATGTTAAAATAGTTTTAAGGAGCTAAACCAGTGGAAGATAATTCCTATTTTTTTTTTTTTTTCTTTTTCCCCCTCCTACTTTAAATTTCTGAACAGGCTTTCTCTGAGGTCAAACAAATGCTGGCGATAGGGGAACGGAACGCATAGCTGGCAGTAAAGACTCAGTTGATTGTATCATAAAACTATGCCCTAAAATTGATCACATGCTCACAGCGTTCAGCCAGCTCTGAGCAAATTCCACCAGTGACTCTCTGTGTTGAAAGGGATGAAACTGCTCCTTGTAAACAGGCAATGTGTGCTTGAAAAGATGCTATCACCTCAGAAATGAAAAAAGGAACAGAAGGTAGAGCCTAACAGCTATTTCACCAGTCAAAAAAAAATTTACCAGGCTATGGCTGGTTGGGTTTTTTTTCTGCATCTACTTGCCTCTCCTAAACATGGGGAGATCAAAACCAGGAGGGGAGGAAGAGAAAGGTAACATCCTGCCTAGGGAAAAGATTTTCAAAATGAAGGTGAATCAAGAAGTACTGTCCACACCATCGCTATCTTAATTTCTGTAAGAGAAGCATATAATGTTAAGGTCTGCATGTACAATTTTCCCTTAACCAAAGCAATCTGAAATCTGGTTGATGGTAGAAAGAGAACAAAAACTAAATCAGTAATGATGTAGTGAAAGACAAGATGAGGGATGAGAGTTAAGAACTATCACTGAGATCTGTAACAAGGACAACTTTAGACATTTATACCTGTGGTATCCAGTTTATAGCTAGCTGACGTAATGCAACCTTAGTAACTGTAGCAGCAGGCAGTGCAGTGTGAGATAGTTCTTAAATATTTCCCCAGGATTTTGAGTTAGTTTTTTCAGCTTTTAATGAGTACTGTGTGCCTGTGGCTACGCCACTAGCAATATTCGAGCCAGTCAGGCAAGTCTGTATAAGCACACTCAGCTGCTGGTGGAGTACTGCCAAGAAAAGGCAACTGTGATCCTAAGGAGCACCGGATTAAGGAGAGTATTTTAAGGTAGTAGTTAAGATCTCATATGCAAAGAACACAGGTCACCCACATGAAGAAAGATCCTTTCAAATTAGGACAGGTGAAAAGAAAGGTTACCAGGATGACCAGGTAAAGGCTCTACAGCCTATTTATTAAAAAGTGACTGGCAGAAATTGGCTTGTGTAATGTGGCAAAGTAAAGGTTGAGGCAGAAAATGGAACAGGCACTTACATGCCCCTATAAAGATAATCTATGTCTATAAATACAGAAGAGAGTAAGCACGGGAAAAGTCCAGTGGCTGTTTAGGCTAAAGAACAATGCTGGAACAAAAACAACAGGTAGAACATAAATATTTAAGTCAGGCAGTAAAATAAAAATTGGAGCAGACTTTCAACAGGGTGAAAAAAAGCATAGTTACGTCTAGAATAGGGCTTGGCCAGTCTCTGGAAGGTATTATTTACTTGAATAATCCCATGTCATGTAACTGGTGTATCCACTTTAGAAATCTGGTTTAGGTCAGGATCATAAGCTGCCCCTATAGGCAGCAGAGAAAGTCTTCTGTGGCTGGTCCAGAAGCATAATAATTGCATTTCCAGAGGCTGATTTGTTTAGAAAAGTTTGTAGATTTGGAAACTGTTAAAATAAGCTATTAAATTCCAAACAGCAGTCCTTACAGGCATCAACAGATCATTTATGGAAAGGAAAGTTTAGCAAATTGAGAGCAAGGGCCTAACTTTATTTTCAATATAATGACATTTCTGTCAGTATAACCTCAGCAACCTCAGTGAAGTTATTCTGCATCAGCACTCCATCAGACTTCTGGCATTTAGGCAGAACAGAATTTCACTGCCCTCAAAAAAGAGCAAAACACTGTCACAGCAGCAAGTATGGAGGGCTGGGAGGAAGGCAGGAAAGAAGATACAAGTTGGAGGAACCAGTCAAAGGAAGCAATAATGTTTTAGGAAAGGGCTTTACAGGTGAGAAAAATGCTGAAAGAAGCACGTCAGGGAGTGAGCCTGAAAGGGCGTATGTCTGGAGACTGCAGCCTGTCTTTCCCGTTCCCACAGCCTTTATCTGCAAAAACCTCCAACCTTCCTCGGAGAGTAACAGTTTGTATAGGGGTTGTGGCTGTTTGTCCCTGCCTTTCCTCCACCACCACCGCTCCCCCCTCCACCCCCAAAAAAAAGAAAAAAGAAAGAAAAAAGAAAGAAAGCAAACAGGGCAAGCCTCTGTTTTAAAATGTAGAGGGAAAAAATATAATAAATGAAATAGGAACAAGAATTCAGAGAACTACTATTCAGAGATAACGATATTTTCTTCTGCTGCTGCCGCCTCCTTTCTTTAGCATGACCTCCTCTGCAGAAGCAGCAGCCAAAACTCTCTGGTGTGAGTCATTTTGAGACGGACAAAATGTACTTACGGGACAGTGGCTGGTTCCATGGCCACTCACTCACTCTCACATCAGCCATGTGCCTCAAAAGTCCTGCCCCTTTCTTCGTCACACTGCAGGTTCACCCCAGAAGTACATAGCAAGGACCCTCTGACCAGGATGTCCGTAGCCCGTGGTGGCTACCATTTGGACAGAGCTGTAGCCCATGCTATGACATGGCCTGTGACAGGCTGGCCGCTGAAGCCGTGCCTTCTCATTTACCCAGATGTACCCCAGGGCCAGCAAATCCAGGACAGTCTGCATACGCTCCGTGTCATTAAAAATACAGCCCTTCCTTCTTCTGCAGTTTTGGTCATAGACAAAAATCACCGATGCTCGTTTATTTTCAAGATTTGTTTATAACACATACCACATTTCCAGCCTTTACATTTGTGAGTCTTTTGCACATATCCTTTGCAGCTCTCGAACCAAACCACCATCTGAGTGAGGGCCCTGTGCTGCTGCAACATTCCCCAGAGCTCTGCATCAGCCTGCGCTCAGGGCACCTCATTCTTGCACTTCTGTTCTGGGACATGTGAGATTGCCACCGGCCACAGAAATCAATCCCCGGTCTTTTTTACCCTCAGACACGCTGATGATCTTTGAATTAACACATAGTGGATGGCCACACAGTGGGATCTCACGCAGTGTGGCCTCTGTGCACAGGGATCACGCTGGCAAGCAGGCATGGCTTCAGGAGCCAGGCAGTCACGGGAAATCCAGAGGTCGTGCCGGTGCGACTGACGGCACAGTGGGAGCTGCCATGGGGAAAGGAAGGGAGGACTTCTGGTCCTGAGGGACCCAGCACTTTCCCGGGGTGAGCCTGCCACATGACTGCGGCAGGCAGGACTTCTGCCAGAAGTGAGGTCACTTCTTATCTTGTGTGAAAGTTGTCCTTTAACTAGTGACGAAGTACACCATCTGCCACACTTGCTCGTGCCTGCAGCCAGTGCGACTCCTCATCTGTGTTGGTGCAGTAGAGAAAACTGGGCTTCTACTAGGTGAGGTATGTCATTGCGAAGACTTAACGAGCTCTAACCATGCTGAAGAATACTGAAAATCTTATAAGGACTGAAGGAATTAATGAACAAAAGAATTAACTGGTTATTCTAGTTTTACAGAAGTTGTTTCCATATGTTTATTTTTGTTTTGAAAAGATAAGCACATCTTTGGTATTTGCATAAATTTATGGAATATGCCTGTCATCACTGGGAGCTGTTCTTCAGGAATCATCCATGTCTCATGATGTCCAATATGCAGCTGAAATACTTTGATATATTTTTTATACAGACTGAATACTAAATGTAACATTATCTAATTCAGCCTTTTATCACTTGCCTTATAAATCCCTGTAAATTCATATTCAGCTGTACAAGGTCGGCACGTTCAGCTGAATTTATCTGTTGATAAAGATAAAATAATTATTTTTTCTTGGATGGGATCATTGTACAATGGGGCAGCTTCCTCCTTCATTAAGCCATGCTTGATGACTTGACTACTTCCTAAAGAAATTAGTGAAATGTTCCTATCTCTTTTAATTGTGGACTTGTAACAAATGCATAGCTTTCATGAATGCCTTCACCGAGTATCTCATTTTCTCACAGTCGGCACACAGTTTAACTATGGTTATTATTAAAGCGGATCTGGAACATGGTGGAAGAAGTGGAGACCACATCCACTATCTGTATTTCAGTTCATTATTTCTCACATTTCTGTGTCAAAACCTCTCTTTCCCTCCCATTTATTCATGCTGAGAAATGGAAAAACATATCTATTGTCTGCAAATAGGTTTTCTTCTCATGGGAACATTCATGAAATAAAGATGAAATTAATCCTAACTGAATTTTTTGTTTATTTGTTTAAATTATAAACAAAACTAGTTCTGTATCACAACAGCTTGGTTGATGTGAGGTGCACATATACAAATACTGCGTTAAGAACATAAGATCTAACTGATAAAGTATGATGCCATGAACACAAAAGTAGCATTTACCCAGTAACATGGTCTCTCTGTACTGGCAGTAAGAGACAGACCAGCAAACCCAAAACTGATCTCTTTGAGCTATAACTAAAGTTACACTATCTTATAATGAGTCATTTCTTATTGAATAGTTTTACTGTTCCAAAAAGCCTACTTACATTTCTAAACCAGAATGCATTTCCACAAAGCTCTACATCTAATTAACACAGCATGTCCAACAGAATCACACGTTGTCTGAAAGGACAAATGGAAAAAGAGGTGGTAAAAAAAGCAGGCTTTTAAAGGACTTGTCTCCTAGTTGTTTACAATATCTCCTAAAATCATTCAGTCTCTTAAAATATTCTGAGAAATTGTCCTATCCATTATGGTAGGGCAGATACGCTTTTTAAAAGATACTAAACACAAATCATGCTTAATTTCTAACTTACATGATTGTCTTATGAGCACTAGCTAGTAAAAGTGTATTTTATGCATTGCCCTCCTTCTGTTCTTACTTTTTACCTTCTTCAGATGCGAAAGTGTTAGAACTCTGTCTCGAGTTGTTTGCTCCCCAAATCAATCAGAAATTGTTGAAGTACATGAGGAGATGTATAAGAAATCAATAAAGTATGCAATATGTAGGAGGCAGAACTATGTAATGATGATGAGACTCCTTCTGACTCTGTAATCTGTTCAATTATGGACTTGCGCTGATGTACTTGTCCATGCTGTTCTACTGATGGCCATCGGTGTAAGCCCTATGGCCAAGAGCTGTGCCTCCTGAGTGATCTTTATATTCAACCCTGACTGCAGTAGAATGGCTACGCAGAGATCTTTTCTGAAGTGTGCCTGAACGTGTTACTGTTCATTGCTCCAGAACAATCTCAGGTCTCTGCTCTAACTTCTGGGCCTGACAACTGTGCAATCCAACACAGCTGAAAAATCTTTTGCCTTTTTATATTAGGAGTTTTCCAAGTCATATCATATATATCATATAATTTATATATTATATGCTGAGATGTATCTGTATAAGAAGAAAACTCTCCCTTAAGAATTATTTCCAATAAATGTATTAAATCCATAATGAAATAGAAAGTATTGCTCACTTCCCAAATATATATTGCTATTTAAAATCATGTTACATGATTATCAAGAATCATACTGCTGTCCTAACATCTGAATAATCACTGTGTAGAAGAAGGTTGTAGGTGAGCAGTATTTCATTGCCTATTGAGTATTCTGTATCTTAACAAGAAAGCAGCTATATTTTGCCTTAGCTTGAATGATTAATGTGCTACTTTATAAAACAGAAATATATGTTTAATTGAGATTATTCACTTTCCCAAGTAACATTTATTGGCCATGGTTGGAGAAGAGATATTGAACCAGATGGACCTTTCATCTGACCCAGTATGACTCTTCTAACAGTACTTAGCAGAGTTTAAATCAATAAATGACAACAACAGCATGTATGATGCATCTTTTCCTCCCATATGTGGACATTCTCAAACCTCTCCCATGCAGTAAGCCTGAAGGAAGAGGTCTCTGCGATCATTAACTACCTGGTCTTTCAGAAACCAGTGAAAAAAAACAGCCGCCCCCAAACAGGAAATTTGGAAATAGTTCCCTCCTATCAGGGCTATCCAATTTTCCACTTAATTATTTTCAACCAAAACACTTTAATTGTTATTCAGGATTATATGAGAGGACTGATTCACCTTTTGACCAGAATCATACTTTTTAATTAGAAGAAATCATATAAGGACCATCAGCATACTTAAAGCATTCTAGCTGATCAGTTTGATACTGACATAATTACTAAGAATTAATCTTTACTTAGCTACCCTTTTCTTTGTTGTATTTTGCCTTCCCCCCCCCCCCCCCTTCTTTTTCCCCCCCTTATTTGTGCACTATGAGTGATAGGCATAACTGAGAGAAAAAACAACTTGCCCATACTGATGATAATTATCTCTCTCCTTGGTAATTACTAACTTTTCTTCCTAAGATTCAATCAAGTTTTGAATGTGATAGTTTGTTAACAATAAACAAATAGTTACAATGCCTAATTTGTTTTTAACTGATGCTGTTCTATTGTGGTAGTTCAAAACTGGAAGAATGTTTTATTAGTGGGGTATCTGTACTTTGTTTTTCACCTTTTTTCTGCATATTGATATGAAGAGCTAAATTCTGCAAAGACACAGACAGGCAGACAGTAGAAAACTAGCAGTGAAAATGGCTGCGACAATTTCTTACAAACCACAGGCTGAAAAGAAGGAATTAACACATGAAACTGAACAAAGATACGACCTGAAGAGACAGATTCTGGAGACTGGAAAACCAGTAATTTCACATAATTTGCTCAAGCCATTTGTGGGACACAGCACAATAACCAGAAAAACTTCCATGGAAAGCAAAATAAAAAAGAAAACACATGGCAAATAAACAATATAATGTACACTCAAAACACTCTGACAAGCAGAACTTGGAAATGAATTATGTTTGCTTTCTTGGTAGTTGAACATTAATATCCCAGTAAGACTGCCTATCTGCAGGGACAGCAGCTGGTTTTTATATTTTATTGTTTTCTTTAATCTAAAATAAGAAATTTTTATTGAATGTACATGCCTTGCTCTTTGTGCATAACAATAAATGGCTTTTTCAATAGAACTACATATTTGAAAAAAACCTCCATAAATACTTAAAAAATTCTGGGCAGAATCATTAAAAATACAAAGCCTTGTAAGATTATTTATGAATCACTCTCAGTTAGAAGCAAATAGAAAAAAATAATGCTAATTTTGTCTATTCATGCTGTTTCTCATGGAAGTATTCCTAGAAAAGAGTAAGGAACTACCGTCAGAAAATTACAGAAAATGTAGTGGACAAAAAATAAAGTGTAAATGCAGCAAAAGGAATTTCTTCAAATCAAAGTGTTGCTATACTTAAGGCCAAAGATGCTCTGCTCAATTTAAGCACCCATTTTAGGTATAGCTTCTCTAACAAAATATAAAATCAACCTTCTGACCTATGGAGGGGGATGATAGACTGTAAGTCCCTAACTTCTCATGAGTCAATGGAGAGAAGCATCTTTGAGAATTACAAAGATGGAGATTTCAACAACCCCTTTAGCTAACCCAATACAGTGTTTAACCACTCTCACTCTATTTTTTCCTTATGTCCCATCCAAATTTCCTTTGCTGCAACTTCTGACCACTGCCTTCTCACACTGTACACTTTTTAGAAGAGTCTGGCCTTTTAAGTAATTAAAGAATGTAACTAGATCCTCCATTAATGTTCTTTTCTTCAGGCTGAACAAACGCTGTTCCCTCAGCGTCCCCCGGTGCGTTGTAAGCTCCGATCCACTAACCATCCTGGGGGCCCTCTGCTCCATTGTGTTGTCATGTCTCTCGTACTGGGGAACATAGAACTACGGATGCAGCTACCCTCCCCATAAAATAGCACAATGTATGGTTGCCCGTTTCACAGTGAAATGGCTCGCATTCAACCTGGCAACCCTTGTAAATCCCAGGTCCTTCTCAACTGGGCTACTTCCCTGCCAGCTAGTTCCCAGCCTGTACTGATGCATGAGCTTACTCCCTCTTTGATGCAGAACTACACGGACCTTCTTTTGGCCCACTCCTTGAGTTTCTTAAGGATCGTCTGGGTGGTAACTCTGCCACTTGTCCTCTCAGCCTGACCTCACCCCCCTCTAAATTTACTACTTTTTGTAAATTTGCTAATGCTGATGTGTCATCATCCAGGTCACTGATAGAAGTATTTACATTAGACCACCACTAGATGGTTAGAAAGTAAAACTAGCTCTGGAAACAGGGACAAGAAGGCTACACGGTCTACCGACGCTACCTGAGCTATAGATACTAGGTGTTCCTAATAGAAGAAAAAGTCACCTCTGCAGAATGAACATCCTAAACATGTTTGGGTGTGCACAGCTACGTGCTGAAGGAACTACTGGTGCAGAAGGTAAGCACCTACACACTCCTTGTCTGGATGATGGCCACACTCCTTGTCTGGATTTAGATGAGCTTCAGGAATTTATGTCCTAGTTTAGGCAAGAATCCAGCTGACAGTACTCCACTTAATGGGTATGAGGGGCTAGAAAAATAATTCCCAGGTGCTCAGGGACAGTAAGTGGCACCATATAAGACCAGCTCAAATGACCTGAAGAGGGTTTAGACACTGTCTTATCATTATGCAGAAAGTTTAGTTTTTTAGAACTGTAGTTCATTGTTACAAAATAAAGCTCTTTTTTTTTTTTTTAAATATATTAATAATTCTTTCGTTGAGAATATTTCTTTTTCTTGTTTTAAAACTTTTTATAGCTTCTCACTTCAGGATGGCAAAGCTAACTGTCTAATAGGCTGGTCTCCATTTCAATGAGCCAGTTGCACAGACAAGAGAAGAGATTTTCATCCTATGTATGTCTAAATGGCAGAAGAAAATGAATTATAATTATGTAGGGACACAATCTCACTTTCAAATATAGTTTGGCATCTCAAGCATTACTCTTCAATGCCTGTCTATTGTGGGTTATGTTGCTTTTCCAGTTCTACATAATCTTTCATTACTGTGCAATCAGAAGCTTTTTTACAAAGGTAACCTATTTGGTGCAGAAGGTGCTTTGGTTGTAGAAAATTAAAATACTGGTTTCTTAGCAAAACCCTTTGTTGTTATTAGTTTGCTGATACACACAAATAATTAAATGGAGACAAAGATGTGAATGTGGTTTTGTGATAGCTTTGCTCCTTTGTTACAAACCACAGCTTTATGTTCACAGTCTTACAATATTTTTGAAAGACTGAAATACATTCTGTTCTCAGCACCCTTTACAACAGATGTGCAGTATTTGACATATGCACACAAATTTATTTGCAGAGAGATGATTAAATGAAATTATTGATGTATGAAATTGGTTGCCTTCTCCTCTTACCCATACATACAAGAGACAGGAAATGCTTTTGAAAAGTAAAATCATCTAAGTTATAGGCCAAATCACCTTGTGGGAGGAATTTAGGAGCTACCAAGCTTTTGGAGAATGCTGTTTGTTTCTTGCTTTTTAAAGCAAAAACACCCCCTGTGGAATGGGGTAAAATTTTTACACAATTAAGCACAGAGCACAGTTGGTATTCTGTGGTCCCTTTAAACTTTCAGTCCTAAGGTATAATCAAGTGTGCCAAAGTGATTTATAAAAAATATTGCTCTAACCTGTTCTCAAAGACATCTAATAATAGAGGTTCTACATTTCCAAGCAATTCTGAAGACAGTTTTTCCCACTATTCTTGAAAAAGCCTGCCTTTTACTATGATGCAGACAATTAGAGTTGCAATTGTTTATTTTAAATTATGGCACCCAGTACTTAGTTTAGATATCTGTGTACCTCATTCATAGGCATAGCAAAGTATTTACATGTCTACCTCAATTTAAAAGTCTGTCTTTACAAGTGTAATATGCAAATGAAGAGCAATCCACAGAAAATATGCATTTTTAAGTATATAGATGAAATGCTCTCATTCATTTTTTGTGGATTAAACACATGAATTCATTCTCTGTAGTCATCTATTTAAAATGCCCTACAGAAATAATGCCTTGGAAAACATCCTTATTATTAGTTCATTTTCCTGCTGATAGACTACATTGCAGTATCTATCAAGCAAGGTACGTTGTTCTAGATATTAAAAAATTTAGAAAGACATATATATTTTTCACTGTCCTTCTTCTTTCTCCTGTATATGCTTTTTAAAATACAATAAATTTTTTTTCTAACAAGAATGTAGACTGTCAGTTGGAAAATTTGATAAAAGTTTCCCATAAATCCTGCTCATTGTTTTTTTCATTTCCTGCACAGGTTGTCTAAAGTGACTATTTAATATACTGCTTTTCAGTCAATCATTTAGAATCACGTAGAAGATTCCATATAGAGCATTTGTTCTACATGAATTCTGTTTAATACTGTTTAATTTTTAAAAGTTTAAAAATATGATCTATCAATTTATTTTATTTCAAAATGTTTATTTAATTACAATAATATGCCATAACTATAATACAAGATGTGAATCACAATGTAACAACTCATGTCACTCAAAGTATGAAGGAATAAGATACAGATCTCGTCAGTCTCTCCAAGCATGCTATTTCCTTATTTACTATCAATATAATGTAGTACAGTTCTGTTTTACTAGGTCTAGCTTCATGCCAACAAAAACTTCAGTATGACTGATCACACTTGATCTGTGTTGTATATCTGCATTGTCTTTGCAAGGCTGTAACTTTGAAATGGTCAAAATGGCCAAAGTCTTCAACAGTGTTTTATCACAAATATCTGAATCAAGATTATATTTCTGTTATAAAAACACACTTGATATTCAGCAAGTATAGGTTGTTTTTCTTTCCCCCATCCCCCATATGCATCAGTTACTGTTAGCAGATCAGTGTGGTTTAGCTGAGTTAGATGACCATTTCTTGGCTGCTATTTTAACAAAGTAAAGATTACTTGTAACAATATTCCAACACTTAAGGTGAGTATATAAATATATTCTTTCTATTTTTTTCAAACATAAAATTTTTTTCTCATCCAGAGCAGGGTCAGTTGAAGGAAATGGCTGCTGAAGCAATTAGGAAGCAGAAATGCATTTCTTTATAAACACGGAGAACTCTAGACAGATCGGAGCATTGCTCTATGATTAATGGGATGAACTTTAACAAGTGCAAACACTGGATTCTGCACCTGGGACAGAGTAACCCTGAGCACAAGTACAGACTGGGGGAGGAGTGGCTGGAGAGCTGCCCTGCAGAAGGGGATCTGGGCAGCCAAGATCTGTGCCCTGGCAGCCCAGAGGGCAAACCCCATCCTGGGGGGGGGCATCAAATACAGCAAAACCAGCCGGCCAAAAGAGGGGATTATCCCACCGTATTCAGCGCTGGTGCAGCCTCACCTGCAGTGCTGCGTGCAGTGCTGGGACACACCATTTAACAAGGACGGGAAGGTCCTTGAACGTGTCCAGAGGAGAGAACAAAGCTGGTGAGAGGGCTGGAAGGCATGTCCTGTGAGGAGCAGCTGAGGACTCTGGGTTTGTCTAGTTTGGAGACAAGGAGGCCGAGGGGCGACCTCACGGCTCTCTGCAGCTCCCTGAGGAGGGGAGGTGGGGAGGGAGGTGCTGGGCTCTTCTCCCTGGTACCCAGTGATAGAACACATGGGTACGGTGCAAAGCTGCGCCAGGGGTGGTTTAGACGGGACATTAGGAAACATTTCTTTCCCAAGAGGGGGTCACACACCGGAACAGGTGCTCTAGCGAGGTGGTCCATGCCCCAAGCCTGTCCGTGTTTCAGAGGCATTTGGACAACACCCGTAACAACATGCTTTAACTTCTGGTCAGCCCTGAAGTGGCCAGCCAGTTGGACTAGGTGAGTGTTGGAGGTCCCTTCCAACCGAACTACCCTACCCTACCCTATCCTATCCTATGCTATGCTATGCTATAAAAAATACTAGCAGCTAATTCTCCAGAGTTGCCCAGAGCTGGAATTTCTATCCCATTGGTTATTACGTAGCTCAAAGTTATTGATGTTTGTGACATCCTTAGGATAAAAAAAAATTACCGATATCTTCTCAGAATAGCAAAGACAGATGCATGATAACTAGTATATGGAAATGTACGGACAGATTTTTTTAATGGGTTGGCATACTGATTTTGCCTAGGATAGTGTTAATTTTCTTCATAATAGCTAGTACAGGGCTGTGTTTCGGATTTGGGCTGAAAACAGTGTTGATAACACAGGGATGTTTTTGTTACTGCTGAGCAGTGCTTACACAGAGCCAAGGCCTTTTCTGCTCCTCACACCACCCCACCAGCGAGTGGGCTGGGGGTGCACAGGGAGTTGGAGGGGACACAGCTGGGACAGCTGACCCCAGCTGACCAAAGGGATATTCCATACCATATGGCATCATGCTCGACGTATAAAGCTGGGGGAAGAAGAAGGAAGGGGGGGACATTTGGAGTGATGGCATTTGTCTTCCCAAGTCACCATTAGGTGTGATGGAGCCCTGCTTTCCTGGAGATGGTTGAACACCTGCCTGCCCATGGGAAGTGGGGAATGCATTCCTTGTCGTGCTTTGCTTGTGTGTGCAGCTTTTGCTTTACTTATTAAATTGTCTTTATCTCAACCCACGAGTTTTCTCACTTTCACTCTTCCAATTCTCTCCCCCCATCCCACTGTGAGAGGACTGAGTGAGTGGCTGCATGGGGCTGAGCTGCTGGCTGAGGTTAAACCATGACATTTGGGAGGATGGGGTTTTGAACCTTACCCCACTGATCCATGTACATTTTCATGTTGACACTGCTCATTTTAATGCCTTTCATCACAATCTACACTGCTTGTTTCCTCTGCTGTGATGCCTCTTTAGTGACATCTGCTTATTTATTTTGCAGGTATTGTGAACTCGATCTAGGAACTTGTCCTGGTGTTAGTTGAGATAAGAGTTAATTTTCTTTCTAGTAGCAGGTATAGTGCTGTGTTTTGGATTTAGCGTGAGAATACTGTTGATAACACACTGATGTTTTAGTTGTTGCTGAGTAGTTGCAGTGTCTACACTAAGTCAAGGACTTTTCAGCTTCCCACACCCTGCCAGATCACAAGAAGCTGGGAGAGCACAGCCAGGACAGGCTGGTCCCAGGCTGGCCAGAGGGATATTCCCCACCATGTAACGTCATGATCCAGATATAACTGGGGAAGCGAGCTGGGAGGTGGGATCACTGCTCCAAAACAGACTGGGCATCAGATTGTTTTATTTTCCTTTGTTGTTGTTGTTATTAATTATAATTATTATTTTCTTCCTTTGTTATCCTATTAAACTGTCTTTATCTCAACCCATGAGTTTGTGGGGTTTTTTCCATTCTCCTCCCCCATCCCCTTGTAGTGGGAGGTGTGAGCAAGCTGCTGTATGGTGCTCAGTTACCAGCTGGGGTTAAACCATGACAGTACTGGTCCACCTGAAAACAACTTGCAAATTTCATCAAACCTTCCACAAAATAAGAGTTTATTAGTTCTATTCAGTTCACAGTGTTGCTCCACAGTCAATTGTGTCGAAAGAAAAGAGAGGCAGTGCACTCTGACTTTAAATGAGCAGGGAAGAATGAGATGGGTTCTTCTTAATCTATGAAGGATAACTAAAGAAAGTGTAACTTAATGTAGGGAAATGAAGACTGAATGAAAACATTATATACTGTCAAATATTGAAAAATAGAAGTCTTAACGCCAATGCTGCTGTTGAATGTGGAACTTTACCCTAAGAATCACTGCAAAATACGGTCAGACACAGCCCTAATAGCATCTGCTCTATCTCCAACACAATGCATTTTCTCATTTCTGAAAGACATTTTTGTAACCTTAATGATTCAGTGATGAATTTCCACAATTAGCCAAGAAACCTAGAAATCTTAAAAAAATCTACCTTGTCCATAACCTCTCCTAAACTCTTACATGAAAGTCTTCCTAATCCCTCACCTAAATCACCTGTTGTGTGATTTAGAACTAGAAATATTTGCTCTGTGTACCATAGACAGAGAACAGATTAACCTGTTTCTTTTTGGAGTGGCTTTTAAGTATTTGAAAATAGTTATCATATCCCTCTACTCTCATTCTCCTGTCTTCTGAAGATCAAAGAACTAAAGTTTTTCCCTTGTCATAGATTTCTCTGGATTTCTGAGAAAGCTTTCTGCTTTCTCTTGGATTCTCTAAAATTATTTTACCTCTTCTTGAAGCAAAACATCCCAAAAATTAATCAAGTACTTCAATTTAGTCAATACTGAAGAATAGAAGGAAATATACACATCTTACAAACTGCACTCCTCTTTATATCCAACATGATAGTTGTCCTTCTCATGAATGAGTAAACCAGAAAGTAGCCATATGTCTAACTCAGATAAAATATGTTTATCTGCAAAGAATAACTGACACATATGGTGAAACAGAAAGTCTTCCTTTTGCAAACAAAGTATGGTTCCAATGTGCAAATAAATTTCATATTCAGATACTTGAAGTGAAGCACATCAAGCAGTTCTCAACAGGCTTAACTCTTGCCTAGCTTGTGAGCTGCTGTATTCTATGGATCCTTTTATTTTTGCAGAATTATTGCTATTGCTGTCTGGTTATTTTTTTCTACCTAAATTCATAAGTTTCCATCCTTTCTTGTTTTGTTGTCTCCCACTATTTTGTAACATGATTTCAATTTTTAAAGGCTATTTTTGATTATCTGCCATTGCAGCTGCACCACACCAATTTTTCTTTCATTTGTTTACTTATTAAATCAATGTTTAAGGATGTTAATAAAAATCATTACTAGTACCAGATACAAGACAGACACATATACAACTCCACTTGATACAAACTTTTGATGCTGAACCATTGATAACTACCTCTGGTTTCATTTTCCAGCTACTTTTTTCACCTTAAAATAAATTCATCTTGACCATGTTCCCCTTCTAGCTTATGAGAATGCAATGTGATACAGCATTGAAAGCCTTATTAAAAATCAAGATATCTAATATTTACTGTTTCTCTATGAGATCTCCTATCCTCTCAGAGAAAGAAATCAAACTGCTTTGACATCATTTGTTCATGACAGAACTGTTAAGTTACTCATTGGCTTGTTCCCTTCTTGATATTTATTGAGAAGCAGTTTGATTACATTGTTCTGTTTCTCTCCTTCAAAATGAAACAGATTCCATTAGCTCTTCCTTTTGGTATTAACTGCATTCAGCAGTTCATTGAGTCTGGCTTCTTCAGTGAAAGCTAATTAAAATCTTTGGACTTTCCACTTTTTAGAGAACTAAAATTCTCTTGGTCTTTCTCTTACTTCTCTTGCTGTACCAGAGAGATGTTTCACATTTGCCAATTTGTCCTTCTTTAATCACATCTCATTTCATGTCTTGTGCTTGGGAAAGCTGATAATCTTGAATTGTAAGAAAACCAAGAGCCTACGCTGTAAATAAGTTAAGGAAGATACATTCCTATTCAAGGGCTTTAAACAGGGACTAAATCCAGGAAGCAAAGCTCACCATGATCCAGCAACGTGTGCTTGCAGCCCAGAAAGCCAACCGTGTCCTGAGCTGCATCACAAGAAGCATGACCAGCAGGTCGAGGGAGGTGATTCTGCCCCTCTACTCTGCTCTGGTGAGATCCCACCTGGAGTACTGCGTCCAGCTCTGGGGTCCTCAGTACAAGAGAGACATGGAGCTGTTGGAGTGAGTCCAGAGGAGGGCCACAAAGCTGATCAGAGGGCTGGAGCACCTCTCCTGTGAGGACAGGCTGAGAGAGTTGGGATTGTTCAGCCTGGAGAAAAGAAGGCTCTGGGAAGACCTCATAGCAGCAAATGGTGAGGGACTGTTTACAAGGGCATGGAGTGACAGGACAAGGGGGAACGGCCTTAAGCTGAAGGAGGGTTGATTTAGATTAGATATTAGGAAGAAATTCTTCCCTGTGAGAGTGGTGAAGCACTGGAACAGGTTGCCCAGAGAAGCTGTGGATGCCCCATCCCTGGAAGTGTTCAAGGCCAGATTGGATGGGGCTTTGGGCAACGTGGTCTAGTGGAGGGTGTCCCTGCCCATGGCAGGGGGGTTGGAACTAGATGATCTTTGAGGCCCCTCCCAACCCAAACCATTCTGTGGTTCTATGATTCTAAGATAAATGTGCTGTATTAAACTGGTCCCTTGAGGGAAAGGATCGGCAGGGCATGTAAGGATCCGTGTAAGGAAAAGAAATATATTCTACAGGAAAATGGAAAAGAACACAAAGGCACTATTTACTATAGTAAACAAAATAAGGCCATGGCACAAGCTGAAGCACCAGTATGCATCTGCCAATAGTATTTAACAGCACGGTCCTGGTCCAGTTTTAGCGTGTTCAAATCAGCACTCTTCCAGAAGGTGCAAAGCAGCATTTCGCAAGTAGCATGGAACAATTGCTGTTCCCTACAGGCAGTACAGGACAAGGCCATACTGTTTTGGAGGAGTTTAATGATATGGATATGGGATGTGTGGTGCCACATGTTCTTGGGGCTACAGAGTTGTCCTGCCTCCTTTTACATACTGGTAGAGACACAGCCACTAACTTTTGTCTAATTATGCAGTGGTTTCCTTTATTTTGAGTGCTCCAGTGTTCTGGATTTGTCTGAATCTGTCCCTGGTTTACACAATTCTCTTCTACCTATCTGTTGCCATTTGACCTAGCTTTTGCTTTCTTTGTGCTTACTTCTTATATTCGAGGTCAAACAATAACTTACGATTTGTTTGGGCTGTTGCTCTCTGCACTGTATACCCTCTGCATTGGAAGCATGTGTAGTTAGTATAATAGTATACTGCACTTAAGGTGATACCTGTTTTCCTTTAGTCTTTTCTTAGACTTACCTCCTGTGAAAACTTACATACTAATTTTCAGAGCTGAAGTGTGCTAATTTGGAATCTGATGGTTTTATTTTGCTGTATTAATTTCATCAAAAGATATCTGAGTAGTCAAAATCAATGGTAGGTGATTCTATTAGTTCATCAGAAGCTTTGTTTTCTTAATCTTTCTAGGTTAATTGTGTTTACCTGGCCCTCACCATGATAATTGTCTATGGTCTTGTCCGCTTTAAAAACTATCCAGAAATTTCAGTACGTTTATCTGCCACTGTTTTACAGTGTTTTACAATGTTTTACACCAAGTGTCCAAGCAGACATCACTGAGCCTCTCCTGTATCTATTCATATAGTCAGTACAGACAGTACAATCAGCCTGTTATGAATTGTTACAGCACAGAATCGGTAGAATAATTAGTATGTACTACTATTAAACAATGTAGCTTCTTTATGAAGGACAAAGGGGGGATAAAAATGAGGTGGTGTTTGCTTGGACACTGGAAGCAATGCAGTCAGCTATATTCATTTGGAGGAAACGATATGAAGTGTTAAGTTTGAAGAGCATTCTTAGGAAACAAGAATTTTACATGTGAACAACAGTGAAACAGGAGCACATGAGTTTGGAATTCACCAGTGGATGTAAACAAGCTTTCTGAACAAACAGAAAGGAAGGCAGCCTCAGCATGCAAGAATTAATTAATGATCAGAATCCAACTCCCTGAAACCTTCCAGCAGCTTGTGATAGAACACGCCCTGAAGGTCACTGTAACAGAAACCTGTGAGACAGAGGCTGCAGCCCCGGATGAAAAAAAAATAAATTCAAATTAAAATGCAGTGATGTAGGTGCTAAAGAGAAATTGGCTAAATGCAAAAAAGCAAAGAAGGTAAGGATCAGCGACAACTCAAGAAGTCTCTATTGTGGTAAAAGAGCAGGCCTAACTGAGTAATGCCACAAAATCCGGATGGTCTTAAAATACTTTTAGTAGAAAAGAAACATAAAAGCACATTATATTTGTATAACAAAGTATACAGTTGGAGCATAATTTCCCTAAATAAAAAACAGGTTCAAAACCATAAGCAAGAAACAGCTAGAATAGCAAAATGATGAAAAGGAAAGGACTCTGATCCATATCTTTCAGTTAACCTCTCAATTAACTGTATGTTGCCTGCTTGCAGCATTAACTCTTCAGCACAGAGATTTCTGTCTCTGCATGTCTAAAAAATTCATAAACTACATCAGTAAGTTACAATTTCATGTTTTTAAAGTGCTTGTCAAATGGTGTGAGGGAACCCTGCAGCTCTTGAATTGGAAAAAATTACTATTTTTAAGGTTGTAGTTATTTTCCATTACAGAAATGCCAGAATGACTGGCCTAGAATTGAATTATTTTACAGGAATATTCCCTGTAAGCTGATAGATATCTACATGCTAAGTGGTGTTAGTTTAACATTACTTAATATTCACTTTGTTAATGTAAAAATCTTCTAAAATAAGTACTTCCAAAACTCAAAGGTCTTATTTTGTTCCTCAGTCAAGATTTAGCAGAGATTGTGATACAATGCTTAACTACTGAGATGATGATAAAAACAAAACATTTCATAAGATATTTACTAATATATTAGAAAACATCATGGATAGTTAAAATCATTCACACTCATTAAAATGTAAAAGAACATACACAAAAAATTCAGGTGCCATATTTTTTCTCCAAATGTGCCAGCAAAAGTAGTCAATCTGATTCATGTTGAAGGTAGGAAATTGTGTTGGTTTTGCGTGGCAAGGTTTTGGTAGCAGGGGGGCTACAGGGGTGGCTTCTGTGAGAAGCTGCTAGAAGCTTCCCCTGTGTCTGACAGAGCCAATGCCAGCCGGCTCCTAGACGGACCCGCCGCTGGCCAAGGCCAAGCCAATCAGCGCCTCTGTGATAACATATTTAAGAAAGAGAAAAAACAGTTAGAGAGTGCTTTTGCAGCCAGAGAGAGGAGTGAGAAGATGTAAGAACATCTGCAGACACCAAGGTCAGTGAAGAAGGAGGGGGAGGAGGTGCTCCAGGTGCCGGAGCAAGATCCCCCTGCAGCCCGTGGTGAAGACCATGGTGAAGCAGGCTGTCCCCCTGCAGCCCATGGAGGGAGGATGAGGGGGTGTAGAGATTCCACCTGCAGCCCGTGGAGGACCCCACGCCGGAGCAGGTGGAGACACCTGAAGGAGGCTGTGACCCCGTGGGAAGCCCACGCTGGAGCAAGCTCCTGGCAGGACCTGTGGATCCGTGGAGAGAGGAGCCCACGCCAGAGCAGGTTTGCTGACAGGACTTGTGACCCCGTGGGGGACCCACGCTGGAGCAGTTTGCTCCTGAAGGTCTGAACCCCGTGGAGGAGACTCACATTGGAGAAGGCCATGAAGGACTGTCTCCCGTGAGAGGGACTCCATGCTGGAGCAGGGGAATGATGAGAGGAGTCCTCCCCCTGAGGATGAAGAAGCGGCAGAAACACCGTGTGAGGAACTGACCGTAACCCCCACTCCCCGTCCCCCTGTGCTGCTGGGGGGGGCGGAGGTTGAAGCCGGGA